>NW_027361788.1:41655000-42255000 GCF_039654945.1 Dendrobates tinctorius
CTCGTTCTTCTTTTCTAAAAACTGACACATAACATGACCAATATGGACCCCACAATATCAATGAAGCCCCTCGGTTTCCATTTGCATCAGCTATGCAAATGATCAATTTATGACATGAAGTTTGTGTGTTCCAAAACTGAATCAGTAAAGTATATGTGTTGCAGGAAGACTCACTCGAAAGCATCCCCGAATATTCTGTAACTGTCTCACTCGTACAAAACATTCTCAGCGAAATAACATGCAATGTGCTCCTCAGTGTATGGAGCTTTGAAAACACCAGGATGCCCCTGTAGAGATGGAGAGGATGACGTTGCACCTCTCTGGAAACCCCTGTTATAAACGTATGAAAATGTACTGTTCTATATTTGTTATCCTCCTGGAACCTGCAGCTCCTGTTAGTCAGGCATGATAAGAGAAGAAAGGACACCCTCAGAATAAGGTGATCCTCACTCTGTGTGTGTGTGTGTGTGTGTGTGTGTGTGTGTGTATATATATGTTAAAAGATCAGGAAGAGGGAGACAGAACAAGAGAATTCCATTGGTGACAGTGTACTGGGTCGCCCTCCCAGGGCCGTGGGGTACTTGGTACCGGGCCGGCATCGGTGGGATGTGTCACAGCAGCGATGACCCGGTCCGTGGCCCTGGGCGCCCAATGTAAACAGGGGAGATTGGAAATGATGGAATGTAAATGAATAGTTCGTGACGGCACCTGTGGTGTTCGGCAAGTGAGATGTTGAGCCGACGCTGCGTGCAGATCCTCTGGGGCTGGTGGAGTGTTGCAGCCAAGATGGTGAAGCTCCCCACAGGTGGAGCTGTAGCCCCAGGGCAGTGTAGATGTAGGGGTAGAGGAGAGGCACAAGCGGTGTAGAAGCTGGTACCCAGATGTAGCGGTGCTGGGTGCGTTGGCGCAAGAATGAATGGAGGACACCAGGGCTTGTAGTTCCAAAGCTTTACTCACAGTCTGTAGTACACACAGGTGCCTGCCTCAGTGCTGTGTCCTCTGGGTCAGGGACTCAATCAACCTCCAGGCCAGATGGAATGCTCCCTTCCAATGCTCCGCCAACATGTGCCTTTCTGAACGTCTCCTCTTATAGCGCCTTTAAGTGTGAAGTACTCCTAGTACTGAGTTACACTGGAGTGCCTCCTGACAGATGTTCCCAAGAACTCTACTTGTACGGCAGACAGCTGTAGCCTGCTTCGGGGAATCCTTACTCCTGAGTCCCGGCTCACTATCCAAGTTGCGGTTGTGCCCCCAAGTCTTAGATGGGAGTAGTGCATTTACAGCCCACTACTCCACCGGTGTCCGCTGTAGGACCATTAGTATCCATACAACCTCGGGGACCGGGCCCCGGCCTTGCGCTTAGAACTTCTAGGCAGGGTTCTTCCTCGAGCCCATGTCCTCTGTTCCCTTTTACTCCTACGTTCCACACTAGTCTTTCCTTCTTATGGAAGATCAGGTTTCTGTTCAATGTCTTTCTCCTTCTTTCCTTTCCTGTGCCAGCAGACCCAGGTCACTGAGATCTGCTGCTGCAGCACCTCCTCCTTCCTCCATCCCTCTCCCAGGGATCTTCTATCCTCACTCCTCTCTGAGTGACTCTCTGACTGACTGACCTCAAATCCTAAACCTTCCCGCTCTTTTATGTATTCTAACTCCACCCGCCTCCCAGCACGTTTCGTGTTCCAAGCAGGGAGCCACCAAAAGTGCTCTGCTACACTTCAAGCAGGGAGCCGCAATGTGGCTTTGCTGAACTACCGTGTTGTGTGGGATGTAGGTGTTGGAGCGTGGTCAGGAGCCTCCAACTTACCTGGATGGTGGGGCACCACACCTCAGGAGGAGGTGCAGTACCTCTGTGGCGACTGAGCCTCAGGGGCACCACAGTACTCCTTAAGCAGGCAAGTTGGGAGACCTATGGCAAAAACTTCTAAGAAGGTTTCTAAGGGACATTTTGGAACATCTTATTGTTGGTCAGTCCTTAGAATCTGCAGTCAGAGAGACAGAGTCAACAAGGCTGGGGCACCTTTAGGAAGGTAATGGTCAGAAGCACATCCTTATGTGATTCTCAAGAAGTGTAGCTGGAGTATAGTGGTCACAACAAAGAGCACTGCTTTAGGTGGCGCTATACTGGGAAAGGATGGCGGTTATCAACTTAACATGCAATTCTTCAGTAATTTCTACCTCCCGAATTGTGACACTGTCCAGAACTAAAGGGAACGTCCCTCTATACTTTATTTTACAGAAGAACATGTTGAGCTCCTCTTTTGCTACTCTCTGGACATAAGTTTGGCTGTTAGTAAAGAGCACTTCGTTTTTACAAGCTGGTGTGGTTTCCTTATCGTGTGTTCCAAAGGGACTGGCGCCAATCACAGCGTGGCAGAGCTACACTGGGGAGTGTCCGCAAAGACTGCACATTCCCACCGAATAAAGACCCAGTTTTTCAGTAGCATGCCATCGCATAGAAGACAAGTACCTCATCCACGGCTACTGCCCCAAATCACATTACACCCCCACACCCCCACATCAGAGTGATAAGTTAGGAGCAAGCCAACTGTCCTCAGGTTCAACCACATCAAACATCTGCAGAAAGGGCAATATTGCATGTGCATCTGTGGCACCCCCAGGAGTATGGTCGCCACAGTGGCATTGCCTTCCTCCTAGGGAGAGTGATGTCACGCCTGGAAGCAATGAAGGGTCTCTCTGGCAGTTAATCACTGCATGCAACACAGTTTCACTCCGGGTCAGCAGAGGGAGCTCTGAACTCAGAACTGAGGGGAGGAGCTGTCTCTGGGGTCCAGGAAGGAGTGAGTCAGTTAGTGTGAGGAGGGCGTCCTGTGCAGACGTGGAGGAGAAGAGCTGGGGAGACTGAGGAAAGTGGAGAGCTCAGTCCCAGTGATAGCGCATGATTTGGAGCCAAGGGTGTATGGATACTAACGGTCCTGCACCAGAAACCAGAGGAACAGGAAGCTGTAAATGCTCTATTCCCACATAATCCTCGGAGGCACAACAGCGACGGTTGAGCCAAGAGAGATAGAAGGCTACGGCTGTCTGCCATGCGAGTGGAGTGTGGATAACATCAGAAAGGAGGAATTCCAGTGTAACTCAGTACTGGGAGTACTTCATAGAGAGCGCTAGTAAGGAGACTGCACAACCCATCTGCCAGAGTGATTCTTGATTTGCTTCCAGGCTAACCAGCTCCTGTGCCATCTGTACCTATTGTGTCCTTGCCTTCTTGCTGCAACCTCCCCGGCACTGCTACATCTCTGTGCCTGACACTGCACCTTCCTTCCCAACACCCATCTACACTGCCCTGGGACAACAGCCCTGCCTGTGGAGGGTTATAACATCTTGGCTGCACCACACCATCTGTCCCAGCGGATCTGTCTGCAGCGTCGGCTTAACATCTTCATTGCCGAACACCACAGGTGGCATCACGAATCATCTATCCATAAACTTTATTCCATCACTTCACTCCCTTACATGGACGCCCAGGGCCACAGACCGGGTCACCGCTACTGTGACACTTCCCTGTGAAATACCGGCCAGGTACCGAGTACCTCACTGCCCTGGCGGGCGATCCATTTTGGCGTCACAAACAGGATAATGGAGCCCGGCATCCCCGGGTCCTGTGTGCCAGACTGTGTTTGGTGCTATAGACTGTGTGCGTAATTGGCACCATTGCCGCCATTATCCCGCTGATTGGCGCGCGGGAAGAAAAGGGGGCAGACCTTCGTGGGCGGAGCCAGCCAAAAAGCGCAAAAGGAGAAGAGCGCGCGGGAAGTGAGAAGCTGAGGCCTGCAGTTCCGGCGTCCCCTGATCCAGCCGAGGAGCGTCATCCGGTAAGCCAGCGCAACCCCGCGGCCTGGCCTACGTTAACTAGGGGGAGAGAAAATGTCTGAGGACAACGCCAATGCAGCGGTGGACGCTCCCGCTAACCTCCCAGTGCCGCCAGATGCAGGGTCAAGCGCAGCTGCGGCTCCAACAGCGCCACTGAATCCGGCAGCCAGCGCTTCCTCCAGGGCACCGCAAGAATCAGCGCCCACCGCAGCGGTCCCCATAATGCCGCTGTCCATGCCCTATATACTGGGAGCAGTCTGGCTACCGCAGTTGTTGTGAGTTCAATTTTCCCTTCACCATTGAGGTCTGATGAACTCCCTCCTCTGGTGAAGGAAGGTTGTGAGGCTGATTATCAAACACCTGGGCAGCTAGATGATGACTGGGTGGCTGGAATTGAGGACTGGATATAAGGCTGCCGACGCCCTTCTTCCTGGCTGGTGATTTTCCTGCTGGATTCTTGGAGACCAGTCTGATTCCTGCATCTCAAAGCTAAGTTTTTCTGCTATGCTTTGTACTCTTCAGTTTTGTTTTTGTTTTGCATTGTTTTTTGGGAGTTCTGCCATCCCCGGCCGGGGGTGAGCTGAAGTCCATTTTTGTCTCTGATCTGTTGATCTTTTGCTCTGTCTTCAGAATATACCTGTTAGGCGTCGGATTCCTGGCATTGCACAGCGGGAAACCAGAGCCAGACATCCTGCGGTCTCTCATTCTCCTCCGACCGCTCAGACTCCTGCTAAGCAATCACGGCGAGCCAGGCATTTCCCTCAGACTCGTTCTGTGAGCCTGGATGTTCTGCCACCTCTGGTGCAGCAATGGTAGCCCAACCTGCTTTGCAGGGAACTGCTCCAGAGGCTAAGTCCTCGTGCCGTGCTACTGGGCATGCCCGCAACTTGTCCTCTCAGTGGAGAGCAGGGGTCACATGTGCAGGTCCTATGTCGGATCTGATTGGTCCTTCCCAAAGTACTGGAAGGTCCCAGAAGCGCATGGCTATAAAAAGGCCGCATGGCGGCTCGGCCATGCGCTAGTGTAGCATATTATTCTGTGTGTGTATGGTGATGGATGCATGGACTGGTGTCTGACTCATTATGAAACCCCTACCCTCTGATATTACAAGTGGTGACTGAGTGTGTGTAGTCAGCTCCAGGGTTGTGGCAAGCTACAAGCCACTTTCTCCACGCCTACACTAGCGTCCGTCGGCGCCCGGTCCTTGGCGCCGACGCTTGCGGCTTTCTCTGCCGTTGCGCTGTAGTAACAGCAGCTATTGGTGTTCGCGGCTGTGACGCCACACGCAGGCCTCTGTGACGCTAACAGGGCCTGCGCCTTTGCTTTAGTGTTCGCCAAGCAACTCTGTGTTTTTACGGAGCCGCTCTTAGCGTTCGGGTGACGTTAACCCGAGCGCAGTACCGCACCTACTAGGTGCATCTACCATTGTCCAGCAGCGGTCTTGTCACCTACCGCACGGTGGACCCCGGGCGGCGAACGCACCTACTATTATTTATATTTGGTGCGTTCCGCCGTCCATAACATTACACTAGCGCCAGGGTCTGGCTGGCAATGGCAGACGTGCAGCAGCTGCAGCGCTACATTCGGCAGCTGGAGAGCAGGTTGGCGGCTATTGAGAGCACCAACTCAGCTGCGAATGCTGCGCTCGCTGCTGGTCAGACAGTCGCTGAGGCTGTCACACGTGTGCCCACACTTTTGCCCTTGCCGACAATGTCTCGCCTCCCGCTCCCCGATAAGTTTTCGGGTGATAGTGCCTCCTGTAGGGGATTCGTTAGTCAGTGCTCCATTCAGCTGGAGTTGCTGGCTGCACGGTTTCCTACAGAGCGGGCTAAGGTGGGATTTATTGTCTCCCTGTTGTCTGGCCGGGCATTACAGTGGGCCACGCCATTGTGGGAACGTGATGATCCCGTGGTACAGGGAGCTGCTCAGTTCCTCGCGGCTCTGAAGCAAGTCTTCTTGGGACCACGGGTCACACACGATACGGCCCTCCAACTGTTATCCTTAACACAAGGGTCACTTTCTGTTAGCCATCATGCTGTCCGGCTTCGGACACTGGCTTCCGAGTTAGAGTGGCCGGACAAAGTGTTGGTCCCGGTGTTTTGGAGAGGCCTGGCTGAGCACGTAAAAGATGCTCTAGCTACTAGGGAAATTCCCACAAGTCTGGAGGAGTTAATCGCTGTTTCCACCCGCATTGATCTCCGCTTCACAGAGCGCGGGTTGGAACGAGCGCAATCAAAACGTAGGGTTAATTTGGCTCCCACCTTTACCGAGCCGCTGATATATCCCGCACAGGAGCTCCCTTCCTGTGAGCCTATGGAGGTGTCTCGCACCGGCACTAAGTCGCGTCCGATGCGAAGCTCTGTGCGCTGCTATCAGTGCCGACAGTTTGGCCACTCGGCTGGCACATGCCCTTAGCAGCCGAAAAGACGACCACGTTCAGTGGCCGTAGGTGGTGGTCAATCCAAGGTGGGACCCTTTTCACCCAAACCGGTGTTCCGGGGTACTTTAGATAGTGGGTCCTCCACCTGGGAGGCAGAGGTCACCCTGGATTCTGGGGCCGAGGGGAACTTTATGTCCTCGACCTTTGCCCAGAGACACGCTATCCCTCTGGTGTTACTCTCCCAACCTCTGACCATTAGGGTGGTAAATGGGGCACCGTTACCGTCTCAGGTGACCCATCAGACAGCCCCACTCGGACTCTCTATTTCACCCTCACATCAGGAGACTCTGTCCCTGCTTATTATGCCCAATGGCATCGATCAGGTGCTCCTCGGAGTTCCCTGGCTTCGTTGCCACTCCCCTCATATTGACTGGGCTTCGGGGAGAATACTGGGCTGGGGCAAGGACTGTGAGGGAAGGTGCCTGAGGGGCAGCATTCAGGTTGCTTCCACTGAAGTGCCTGCGGATCTCTCTGTGCTCCCCAAACCTTACCACCAGTACGCGGACGTCTTCTCTAAGAAGTCTGCGGAGACGCTCCCGCCGCACCGTTCCTATGATTGCCCGATTGATCTCCTGCCAGGCACAGAGCCTCCCCGAGGCTGTGTTTACCCGTTATCACTCCCTGAGACGGAGGCTATGTCCCAATATATCCGGGAGAACCTGGCTAGGGGTTTCATCAGAAAATCTGTGTCACCGGCTGGTGCAGGGTTCTTCTTCGTACAGAAGAAGAACGGAGAGTTACGCCCCTGCATTGACTACCGAGGTCTCAATGCTATCACGGTTAAAAACAAATACCCCCTACCGTTGATCTCAGAGTTATTTGACAGGTTGCGGGGCCCCGGATCTTTACTAAATTAGATCTGCGGGGTGCATACAACCTGATCCGCATTCGCGAAGGAGACGAATGGAAGACAGCTTTTAATACCAGGGATGGCCATTATGAATACCTGGTTATGCCCTTTGGCCTTTGTAATGCGTCAGCTGTCTTCCAAGATTTTGTCAACGACGTCTTCCGCGACATACTCTCTACCTCAGTGGTGGTCTATCTGGATGACATACTCATCTTTTCGCCAGATTTGACCACCCACCGGAGAGACGTCTGCAGGGTCTTCGACCGTCTGCGGGCGAACTCACTATTTGCCAAGCTGGAGAAGTGCCAGTTTGAGCAGGAGTCCTTGCCGTTCCTGGGCTATATCATCTCGGCCCAGGGACTGGCCATGGATCCTGCCAAACTACAAGCGGTAATGGACTGGCAGGAACCCCATTCCCTCAAAGCGGTGCAGCGCTTTTTGGGGTTCGTGAATTACTACCGACAGTTCATACCACACTTTTCCACACTGGTGGCTCCTTTGGTTGCTCTCACCAAGAAAGGAGCTAACCCCAATGCTTGGTCAGAACAGGTCTCCAAGGCCTTCTCGGCTATAAAAATCACATTTTGCTGGCACTCCCATATTACATCGTCCCGATGTGGATAAGCCGTTTATCCTTGAGGTAGACGATTCTTCCGTCGGTGCAGGAGCAGTCCTTTATCAAAAGGATGCTCAAGGTCGGAAGCATCCCTGCTTCTTCTATTCCAAGACCTTCTCACCGGCGGAGAAAAATTACTCCATCGGCGACAGGGAGCTGCTAGCCATGAAGTTGGCTTTTTCTGAGTGGAGACATCTCCTGGAGGGAGCCCGGTTTCCCTTTCAGGTATATACGGACCATAAAAACCTGGTCTATCTACAGACGGCCCAACGCCTGAATTCCCGTCAGGCCAGGTGGTCGCTCTTCTTTTCCCGATTCCGCTTCACCCTCCACTACCTCTCTGGAGAGAAGAACGTCCGTGCGGATGCTCTCTCACGTTCAGTGGTCTCAGCGGAGGAAGGAGAAGCTGAGCCTCGGTTAATTCTCCCGCCGGAGAGTTTTACGACCGTGGCTCCAGTTGCTCTCGAGTCGGTACCACCGGGCAAGACCTTGGTGCCTCCTCAGCTACGGCCGGAGGTCCTCGCCTGGGCACATGCCTCCAGGGTGGGTGGCCATTTTGGTATTAAACGGACCACCGAACTCCTGGCAAGGTCATATTGGTGGCCACATATGGCTCGAGATGTCAAGGAATACGTGCAAGCATGTGTTTCGTGTGCTCGGGACAGACCCTCTAGACAGAGGTCGGCGGGGCTGTTGTTTCCCCTGCCAGTGGCGGATAGACCTTGGGAGATGGTTGGCATGGATTTCATAGTTGGCCTGCCCAAGTCTGGTGGCAGTACGGTCATCTGGGTGGTCACCGACCATTTTTCCAAAATGGTGCATTTGGTGCCACTCGCACGCCTGCCTTCCGCTCGAGGTCTGGCCACCTTGTTCATTAAGCACGTATTCCATCAACATGGCATGCCGGACAAAATCGTGATTGACCGCGGTCCCAAGTTTGCGTCTCGGTTTTGGAGGGAGCTCTGCAGTTTACTTAGAATCGAGCTAAATCTATCCTCCACTTACCACCCCGAGACGAATGGCTTGGTCGAGAGAGCCAATCAGACCTTGGTCACCTATTTATGGCATTTTGTCTCTGCCAGGCAGGATGACTGGGCATCCTTGCTACCTTGGGCCGAATTTGCCCTAAACAATGCGGTGGCTGATTCCACTGGTCAGACGCCCTTTCTCCTAAACTATGGTCAACATCCACGCGTCCCTGTCCCGATGCCAGTGTCCTCCACTGACTCCAGGGTGGCAGACTGGGCAGTGGAGGCCCGGGACATTTGGGATCGCACTCAGGATGCTATCCGAGCATCTAAAGAAAGGATGAGGGCGTCCGCCGACACGCATCGGCGGACCGCGCCAAGCTTCTCCCCTGGCGACATGGTATGGCTCTCCACCCGAAACATTAAACTGCGGGTCATGTCTCCCAAGTTCGCACCGCGATACATTGGACCATTCAAGGTCCTCGAGCGACTTAGCTCGGTGGTCTACCGCCTGGCTCTTCCTCCACATTTGGCCATTTCGGACGTGTTCCATGTGTCCCTCCTCAAACCAGTTCACATGGTCTGGTTTTCTGAGTCATCTGCCGGGTCATCAGACTTATCGTCTGATGAGTTTGAGGTTAACGCCATCGTGGGGCGCAGGTTTGTCCGTGGCAAAAAATTTTATTTGGTGGACTGGAAGGGTCATGGGCCCGAGGCTCGGACCTGGGAGCCGGTGGAAAACATTCATGCACCGCTCCTGATCGCGGCGTTTGAGCGCAGTGAGGCTCAGAGGGGGGGGCCCTAGGAGGGGGGGTAATGTTAGGCGTCGGATTCCTGGCACTGCACAGCGGGAATCCAGAGCCAGACATCCTGCGGTCTGTCATTCTCCTCCGACCGCTCAGACTCCTGCTCAGCAATCACGGCGAGCCAGGCATTTCCCTCAGACTCGTTCTGTGAGCCTGGATGTTGCTGCCACCTCTGGTGCAGCAATGGTAGCGCAACCTGCTTTGCAGGGAACTGCTCCAGAGGCTAAGTCCTCGTGCCGTGCTACTGGGCATGCCCACAACTTGTCCTCTCAGTGGAGAGCAGGGGTCACATGTGCAGGTCCTATGTCGGATCTGATTGGTCCTTCCCAAAGTACTGGAAGGTCCCAGAAGCGCATGGCTATAAAAAGCCCGCATGGCGGCTCGGCCATGCGCTAGTGTAGCATATTATTCTGTGTGTGTATGGTGATGGATGCATGGACTGGTGTCTGACTCATTATGAAACCCCTACCCTCTGATATTACGAGTGGTGACTGAGTGTGTGTAGTCAGCTCCAGGGTTGTGGCAAGCTACAAGCCACTTGCTCCACACCTACACTAGCGTCTGTCGGCGCCCGGTCCTTGGCGCCGACGCTTGCGGCTTTCTCTGCCGTTGCGCTGTAGTAACAGCAGCTATTGGTGTTCGCGGCTGTGACGCCACACGCAGGCCTCTGTGACGCTAACAGGGCCCGCGCCTTTGCTTTAGTGTTCGCCAAGCAACTCTGTGTTTTTACGGAGCCGCTCTTAGCGTTCGGGTGACGTTAACCCGAGCGCAGTACCGCACCTACTAGGTGCATCTACCATTGTCCAGCAGCGGTCTTGTCACCTACCGCACGGTGGACCCCGGGCGGCGAACGCACCTACTATTATTTATATTTGGTGCGTTCCGCCGTCCATAACATTACACTAGCGCCAGGGTCTGGCTGGCAATGGCAGACGTGCAGCAGCTGCAGCGCTACATTCGGCAGCTGGAGAGCAGGTTGGCGGCTATTGAGAGCACCAACTCAGCTGCGAATGCTGCGCTCGCTGCTGCTCAGACAGTCGCTGAGGCTGTCTCACGTGTGCCCACACTTTTGCCCTTGCCGACAATGTCTCGCCTCCCGCTCCCCGATAAGTTTTCGGGTGATAGTGCCTCCTGTAGGGGATTCGTTAGTCAGTGCTCCATTCATTATCCTTAACACAAGGGTCACTTTCGGTTAGCCATCATGCTGTCCGGCTTCGGACACTGGCTTCCTGGCTTCGGACACAGGCCTCTGTGACGCTAACAGGGCCCGCGCCTTTGCTTTAGTGTTCGCCAAGCGACTCTGTGTTTTTACGGAGCCGCTCTTAGCGTTCGGGTGACGTTAACCCGAGCGCAGTACCGCACCTACTAGGTGCATCTGCCATTGTCCAGCAGCGGTCTTGTCACCTACCGCATGGTGGACCCCGGGCGGCGAACGCACCTACTATTATTTATATTTGGTGCGTTCCGCCGTCCATAACAATACCTGAGTGCTGATATAGTCTTTTGAAGCCTAGCGACTTCAGGGCCTGTTTTTCCTATCAGTCGGTTGGCTCATTTTGATTGGGTTTTTGCGGATGGCAGACAGCAGCTTTCCTATCCTGTCCTATGTAGCTAGCTTGGGCCCCATCATTTGCTCAACCTATCTTTCTATCTGTGTTAGTGCTTTCATCTTGCTTCACCGTCATTATATGTTGGGGGCTGCCTATTGCTTTGGGGTCTGCTCTGGGGCAGTTTAGTTTTTCCCCTTTCTGTCTTTAGGCTATCTAGTTCTCCGGCTGTGATCGAGGGGTCTAGGGCACCGTAGGAACCCCCCACGGCTACTGCTAGTTGTTGTGGATAGGTCCAGGGGTCTGCAATCCGATAGCTGCCAACCTCTCTGGTTTTTCTGAACTTAGCTGGTATTTTGTTTTTTCCTCCTTCGGTGACTCATCATAACAGAATCACCAGCCATACCGCAGATCCTAGGGTACTCAATAGCAGGAGAGAATTGTAAGGAAGAAAAAAAAAAAAAGTGTCAGAATTTTTTTATTTTTTTTTGTGTGCATATTTTTTCCTCTATATCTCTGAGGCCGTAGGGGGAATTTTTCTCTCAATGGAGATGAAGCAATTGTCTGATCGTGTGGAGCAGCTCGCTGCTGAAGTGCGGGGAATTTCCGCCTCTCTTGCTCATTCACATGCGGCTGAACCAAAGATGGGATCGGTCTAAATTCTTGAATTTCAAGAATAATTGTAAATTATTTTTTGCCTTGAAGCCTAACTCGTCGGGGAACTCCGCGCAGCAGGTTAAAATTGTCATCTCTTTGCTGCGCGGCGATCCCCAGGATTGGGCGTTTTCTTTGAAACCTGATGATCCTATTCTGAATAATGTGAACGCATTTTTTCAAGCCTTGGGGTTGTTGTATGATGAACCTAATGCTTGTAACGTCCGTCTGCGGTTCTGGGCTGCAGCCAGGCAACACCCCGAGAAACACTGATACCCTTTACCCCTATACATGGATCTGGATTTACAACAGAGCCCAGGAGGCGCTGTCTGAATAGGAGCAGCGGCCAGAGCAGGACGGTCGTCAGAGTGAAGTACAAAAACAGCAGGCAATAGCAGAGTCAATTTCAGGCCAAGGTCAGAGTCAAAAACCAGGAGGGCGGCAGAGGTACAGAATCGTTAGGAAGTAGCAGAGTCAGAATATCCAGGCCAAGGTCACAAACCAGGAGAGTAGCAGAAGTACAGAATCGTCAGGCAAAAGAGGGGTCAGAAATCCAGGCTGAGGTCAGAGTCAAACAGAAATCAATCACTAAGTAACACACAGGGGAACCAAGAATATATCCGGCGGCTTGCAAGACCAGTCCCAAGGTATTTGAGGGATCAGGTCATCCCTCACAGGTTCCTGGACTGGTGATGTCATTAGGGCCGCCCCCAGGACCAGGCCAGATGGAGTTGCAGTAACCCCCTGATGACTGACAGAGGGGCGGAGCCTGCGCCCACCAGATGCCTGCGCAGGAGCCACTTCTCTGTCACCACCATAACTCACGGGCGGACCACGGCGCCTCCCAGTGGCCGAGGCAGGAACAGCCGTCCCCGAGTCTGACAGTGAAGTGGCGGTCTGGCGCCTCCTAGAGGCCATGACCGGAACAGCAGGCCTCGAATCCAACGGTGACGTGACAGACCGGCGCCTCCTAGTGGCTAAAGCTGGGACCATAGGCCCTGAGTCTGACGGCGACGTAATAGAACCACGGCGCCTCCCAGTGGCCGAGGCAGGAACAGCCGTCCCCGAGTCTAACGGCGAAGTGGCGGCCCGGCGCCTCCTAGTGGCTGCGACCGGAATAGCAGGCCCCAAATCTGACGGAGACGTGACAATGCTATTGATCAGGCTGAAAAGACCCTGTTGGCATTAAGCCAGGGTCGGGATTCGGCAGAGTTGTACTGTCAAAAATTCTGAAAGTGGGCGGTCCTTACTACCTGGAATGATGGTGCCTTGGCCGCCCTCTTTCGGAAGGGTTTGTCAGAAACTGTAAAAGATACTATGGTGGGATTTCCTGTTCCCTCTGGTCTTGACGATTCTATGTCACTAGCCATTCAGGTGGATCGGCGTTTACGTGAACGCAAAACTACACGAGAGATGTTGCCACCTGTTGAACAAATGTCTGAACCTATGCAATGTGATAGAGTTTTGTCTAGGGCGCAACGTCAGGAGTTCAGAAGGCGTAATAAGCAGTGTTTTTTTTGTGGAGATGCCTCGCATATTATTTCTGTCTGCCCTAAATGAGAGAAACGTTGTGCACACACGTTTTCTGTGGGTGGCGTTCAACCTAAGTTTCTTCTGGCAATTACTCTGATCTCCTCCCTGTCCACATTTTCCGCCAAGGCTTTTGTGGATTCAGGAGCAGCTCTTAACCTGATGGACTTGGATTTTGCTAAACGTTGTGGATTTCCTATGACACCTCTGCAGACGCCTATCCCTTTGAGGGGTATTGATGCTACTCCTTTGGCGAAGAATAAGCCACAGTTTTGGACCCAGGTGGTAATGCAGGTCGCCCCAGACCATCAAGAAAATTGCAGATTTTTGGTGTTGCATAATTTGCATGATACCATTGTTCTGGGGTTTCCCTGGTTGCAAATCCATAATCCAGTTATGGATTGGAAATCTTTGTCTGTGGTGAGTTGGGGTTGTCGGTGTGCCCTTAGTGATGCTCCTGTTTTCTCCACCTCTCCCCAGTCGCATGATGTTCCTGACTATTTGGCTGACTTTTATGATGTATTTAGTGAGAATGAGTCTGCGTCTTTGCCTCCTCATAGGAGTTATGACTGTGCAATTGAGCTGAACCCGGGGTGTAAATTCCCCAAGGGTCGGCTTTTCAATTTATCTGTACCCGAGCACGAGGCTATGCGATCCTATATTAAGGAGGCATTGGAGAAGGGTCATATTAGACCATCCTCTTCACCCTTAGGTGCTGGGTTTTTTTTCGTGGCTAAAAAGGATGGTTCATTAAGGCCTTGTATTGACTATCATGCCCTCAAAAAAATTACTGTTAAATATCAGTATCCGTTACCCCTGATTTCTGATCTATTCTCCAGAGTTAAAAGTGCTTGCTGGTTTACCAAGCTTGACCTCAGGGGGGCGTATAATCTTATTCGCATTAGGCATGGGGATGAATGGAAGACGGCGTTTAATACTCCAGAGGGACATTTTGAGTACCTGGTGATTGGTGATGCCTTTTGGGCTCACTAATGCCCCTTCTGTCTTCCAGTGCTTCATTATCCGAGACTTTGTGGATAAATTTTTGATTATCTATTTGGATGATATTTTGATCTTCTCCAAGAATTGGGACACTCATGTGGAACATGTTCGGACTGTGTTCCGGATTTTGAGGGCGAATTCCCTGTATGTCAAGGGATCGAAATGCCTTTTTGGGGTACAGAGGATTTCATTTTTGGGATTTAGTTTGTCTCCGTCAACTATTGAAATGGACCCGGCCAAGGTACAGGCCATTTATGATTGGGTTCAGCCCACTTCTTTGAAGGCCCTCCAGAAGTTTTTGGGTTTTGCTAATTTTTATCGGAAATTTATAGCCAATTTTTCTGGTATTGCCAAGCCATTGACGGATTTGACTAGGAAGGGTGCTGATGTGCTGAATTGGTCTCCGGAGGCTGTTTCTTCCTTTCAGGAGCTGAAGCGAAGATTCACTTCTGCTCCGGTTTAGCGGCAACCTGATGTCTCACTCCCGTTCCAGGTAGAGGTGGACGCTTCTGAGATTGGTGCAGGAGCGGTGTTGTCCCAAAAAGATCCTGTGACATCTAAAATGAATCCTTGTACTTTCTTTTCCCGAAAGTTCTCCCCATCCGAATGTAACTATGATGTGGGGAATCGGGAACTGTTGGCCATGAAATGGGCATTTGAGGACTGGAGACATTGGCTGGAGGGAGCCAAACACCAAGTCGTGGTCCTTACTGACCACAAGAATTTGATTTACCTGGAGTCAGCCAAGCGCTTGAATCCTAGACAGGCTAGGTGGGCCTTGTTTTTCACACATTTTGATTTTGTGGTCTCTTTTCTTCCGGGCACTAAGAATGTCAAGGCAGACGCCCTCTCTAGGAGTTTCCTTGCTGATTCTCCTGTTGTGACTAAGCCTGCTACCATCTTAGGCGAGGGGGTAGTTCTTTCTGCCATCTTGTCCGATTTGAGACGTGCTCTGGAAGAGTTTCAGGAGGACAAACCTGAGCGCTGTCCCAGTGGAAAGTTGTATGTTCCTGACCAGTGGAGGAAGAGAGCGATGTCTGAAGTTCATTGCTCTGCATTGGCTGGTCATCCAGGTATTTTTGGTACTAGAGATCTGGTGAGTCGGTCTTTTTGGTGGCCCGCCTTGTCTCATGATGTCAGGAATTTTGTGCAGTCCTGTGGGACTTGCTCCCGGTCTAAACCTTGTTCTCGCTCTAGTGGCTTGTTGATGACTTTGCCGGTGCCCAGGAGGCCATGGACCCATATTTCAATGGATTTTATCTCTGATATGCCTGTCTCTCAGAGAATGACTGTTATTTGGGTGGTTTGTGATAGATTCTCTAAGATGGTCCATCTTGTACCACTCCCTAAGTTGCCATCTTCCTCTGAGTTGGTGCCCTTGTTTTTGCAACAGGTGGTTCGCTTGCACGGGATTCCTGAGAACATTGTATCTGACAGAGGAGTTCACTTTGTGTCTAGATTTTGGAGGACTTTCTGTTCCAAGCTGGGAATTCAGTTGTCCTTCTCCTCTGCGTTTCACCCTCAGACCAATGGGCAGACGGAGAGAACAAACCAGACTTTGGAGTCGTATTTGAGATGTTTTATTTCTGCCAATCAGGATGATTGGGTTTCATTTTTGCCCTTGGCCGAATTTGCTTTAAATAATAGAGCTAGTTCTGCCACTTTGATGTCACCTTTTTTTTTGTAACTTTGGTTTTCACCCTCGATTTTCTTCAGGGCAGGTGGAGCCTTCTGCCTGCCCAGGTGTTGACACTGTGGTAGAGAGAATGCACCAGATCTGGGACCAAGTAGTGGATACGTTGTCTCTCTCCCAGGAAAAGGCCCAGCGGTTTTCCAACCGGCGTAGGACCATTGGTCCCCAGTTTAAGGTGGGTGATCTGGTTTGGTTGTCATCAAAAAATATCGCTATGAAGGTGGCTTCTCCTAAGTTTAAGCCTAGATTTATTGGACCTTACAAGATTTTGGAGATTATTAATCCGGTCTCTTTTCGGTTGGCTCTTCCTGTCACATTTAAAATTCATAATGTGTTTCATAAGTCCTTGTTGAAGAGGTTTGTTGAACCAGTAGTTCCTGTGGTGGCACCTCCTGACCCTATATTGGTTGAAGGTAACATGGAATATGAGGTAGAGAAGATACTGGATTCCCGTCTGGCTAGACGGAGACTCCAGTATTTGGTTAAGTGGAAGGGTTATGGTCAGGAGGATAATTCCTGGGTCTCTGCCTCTGATATTCATGTCGAAAGATTGGTGCGTGCCTTTCATCGGGCTCACCCGGATCGCCCTGGTGGCATGGATGAGGGTTCGGTGACCCCTCCTCAAGGGGGAGGTACTGTTGTGAGTTCATTTTTCCCTTCACCATTGAGGTCTGATGAACTCCCTCCTCTGGTGAAGGAAGGTTGTGAGGCTGATTATCAAACACCTGGGCAGCTAGATGATGACTGGGTGGCTGGAATTGAGGACTGGATATAAGGCTGCCGACGCCCTTCTTCCTGGCTGGTGATTTTCCTGCTGGATTCTTGGAGACCAGTCTGATTCCTGCATCTCAAAGCTAAGTTTTTCTGCTATGCTTTGTACTCTTCAGTTTTGTTTTTGTTTTGCCTTGTTTTTTGGGAGTTCTGCCATCCCCGGCCGGGGGTGAGCTGAATTCCATTTTTGTCTCTGATCTGTTGATCTTTTGCTCTGTCTTCAGAATATACCTGAGTGCTGATATAGTCTTTTGAAGCCTAGCGACTTCAGGGCCTGTTTTTCCTATCAGTCGGTTGGCTCATTTTGATAGGTTTTTTTGTGGATGGCAGACAGCAGCTTTCCTATCCTGTCCTATGCAGTTAGGTTGAGAAAATGATGGGGCCCAAGCTATCTTTCTATCTGTGTTAGTGTTTTCATCTTGCTTCACTGTCATTATATGTTGGGGGCTGCCTATTGCTTTGGGGTCTGCTCTGGGGCAGTTTAGTTTTTCCCCTTTCTGTCTTTAGGCTATCTAGTTCTCCGGCTGTGATCGAGGGGTCTAGGGCACCGTAGGAACCCCCCACGGCTACTGCTAGTTGTTGTGGATAGGTCCAGGGGTCTGCAATCCGATAGCTGCCAACCTCTCTGGTTTTTCTGGACTTAGCTGGTATTTTGTTTTTTCCTCCTTCGGTGACTCATCATAACACGCAGAACTCGGTGAGTCACATACCCTGAGTGAATTCAAAGAGAAACTGTGCAGCTTGTTCGAAGTGTATCCCCTGTCTGAAAGTCAGAAAGTGAACATTCTTATTGGGCAGCTAACAGGTGCAGCGCAGAGAGAAGTAAAAGCCTGGCAGGACACTGATAAAGAGACTGTAAAAAGATCCTGGCTAAGCTCAGAAGCACCTTTGACACCTGCCCTGCAGCTGAAATAAAGATGAGATTCTTTGGATGTAAGCAGAGAGCGCAGGATAGTATATGGGACTATGCTCTTAACCTGCAGGAGGTGCTGCGAGCCATAAAGCAGATGGATCCAGACAGTGTGCAGGACGGAGACAGACTGTTAAAGGAGCAATTTATTGAAGGACTCCTATCCAGTACTCACAGAGCACAGCTGCGCATTATAGCCCTGCAGAACCCTTACCTGGACTTTGCAGACTTCAAGGACAGGGCTATCCGGGTGCTGCATGAACCAACTGTCAGCCGTCCAGCGCTCCCTAGGCGCCCAGCGATCACCTACCACCAGGAAACAACATCTTTCCCCCTCAACCCTGTGGAGGCTGATGCACAGACTCTGGACAATGACCCATCTTCAGAACTGCGTCTTCAGGTCCAGGAGTTGACCAAAGGTATGTCTGCACTTGCCAAAATCGTGCAGTCCCTGCAGGAGTCCTCCAAGGAGAAGATCCAGTTGGCCTCCAGTCCAGAGGATGTCCCGTGGATGCAGAGGAAGAGGATCCCGCCGCTCCGAGGGAGGAACAGTGATCGCTATGACCAGAACGGACGTCCCATCTGTCGTCACTGCCACAAAGCAGGCCACCTCGCAAGATTCTGTCCTTTAAACGAGTAACCCCTGGGGCAGAGGGCCAACCCCCAGGAGTAGGACCACAAGGCCCAAGGAACTGGCGAGCCAAGTATGTTGGAGGGCGACCAGTCCTCCCAGTGGTGATTGATGGCATCCCCATGAACGCTTTGCTGGACACTGGTTCTCAGATGACAACTATGCCATATATCCTTTACAAGCGGTATTGGGCTAACTCTGAACTTACCCGTGGCCCAACTGATGAACTGACAGTAGTTGCTAGTAATGGTCAGTCTTAACCGCAGATAGGATGCAAAGAAATTACTATTAAAGTGGGATGAGTAGAGTTAAAATCTCAAGGTCTGATAGTTGTAGACATTGATCGACGAGAATGTAATCCCTTGATGACCTTAGGTACAAACGGAATTGAAAATTGTCTTTCCAAGGTTATTGTCTTGTTGCAACAGGTGGCTGAGACTGCTGGTTACAGTGAACAACGAGTCCTGCAGAAGGAGATCAAGGCCCTGATGCAAAGACAGCAGGTAGAACTCTCTGGCGGAGAAATTGGCAGCGTCAGAGTGAGTGATTCTTTCCCCATTGCGATACCCCCCAGATGTGAAATGTTGATTTGGTGTCGGGCAGCCATAGGCCTCAGAGGGAAAGATTACCAAGCAGTCTTAGAACCAGTGTACTCTGATAGCCTGTCCTGTCCTGACAGCCAGAGGGGTAGTTGATGTTCGCAAAGGGAGAGTACCTGTACGCCTCTTGAATTGTGGGGAGGAGGAGGAGACAATACCTCGGTATGCCACAGTTGCTAAGCTGCTTACTGTCAGTAACAATGCAATACGGGCAGCAGAGCCCTTGGTCTCATCCGATTAGGTGGAGGACAATGGCTCTGTAAAGCAGCTGGAGGAGTGGTGTCAGCAGCTGCATGTGGGGACCGACTCCACCCCTTCATACCAAAAGAATCGGATTTACAAGTGACTCAGGAGTATGAGCCGGTATTCAGTAAACACCCTTTAGATTTTGGGAAGGCAAAAGGGGTTCAACACCATATCCCCACTGTAGACCATCCACCCATAAAAGAAAGGTACCGGCCTATACCCCCAACACAATACCAGTGTGCTAAAAGTATGTTGCAGGAAATGAAGGAAGCTGGGGTGATCAGAGACAGTTGTAGCCCCTGGGCAGCTCCAATAGTATTTGTGAAAAAGAAAGATGGTACCATGAGAATGTGTGTTGATTACAGAAAAATTAACAGCATTACACATAAAGATGCCTACCCATTACCCAGAATTGAAGAGTCACTAGCGGCACTTAAAACCGCTAACTATTTTTCCACCTTGGATCTCACTAGTGGGTATTGGCAGGTTCCCGTGGCAGAGGCAGACAAAGAGAAACAGCGTTTACCACCCCAATGGGTCTTTGTGAGTTCAACTACATGCCATTCGGGCTCTGCACCGCTCCAGGTACATTCCAACGGCTGATGGAGTGCTGTCTGGGACACAAGAACTTCAAGACAGTCCTGTTGTACCTAGATGATGTCATTGTTTTCTCCAAGACTTATGAAGACCATCTGAAGCACCTGGCTGAGGTGTTTGAAGCCTTGTTCAACTTTGGCCTGAAGGTGAAGCCTTCCAAGTGCCACCTCCTGAAGCCCAAGGTACAGTACCTCGGTCATGTAGTGAGTGCAGAAGGTGTGGCATCGGATCCTGACAAAGTCACAGTCATCCGGGACCTGCAGTAGCCCAGCAACCTGCATGAGGTACGTCAATTCCTCAGGCTGGTAGGCTACTACCGAAGGTTCATCAAAGGCTTTACTGAGATAGCCACTCCTATGCAAAATCTTCTGGTGGATCAGCCCAAGAAGGCCAGAAAGCAGAGTCCTGCATTCGAATGGACTGAGGAGCTGGAGAGATCCTTCACTCAACTGAAGATGGCTCTCACAGGAGATGAAGTTCTGGCCTACCCAGATTATGACCAACCCTTTGTGTTGTATACTGATGCCAGCAATGTGGGACTTGGAGCAGCACTGTCACAGGTACAGAATGGCAAAGAAAGAGTGATGTCCTACGCCAGCAGGAAGCTTCGTCCCACTGAAAGGAACCCTGACAACTACAGTTCCTTCAAGCTGGAGTTCCTCGCCATAGTCTGGGCTGTGACTGAACGATTCAAGCATTACCTAGCTTCAGCCAAGTTTACCATCTTCACGGACAACAACCCCTTGACCCACTTGGAAACTGCCAAGCTAGGTGCACTGGAGCAGCGATGGATGGCTCGGCTGTCTAACTATGACTTCACCATCAAGTACCGAGCAGGGCACAAGAATGCCAATGCTGATACACTGTCCAGAATGCCTAATCTGCCAGATGCAGGAGAAGACCCTGAGGCACTTGAAGAAATAGTTACCTGCCTTCCAACGGCCAATTGCGGCCCAACGTGCCCAAGGAGTGAGGAACAGACGGTCTATCCTGAAAGAGGCTACCCTCAATCCATTGCCGCATCATGACTGGGCAGAAACCCGGGATAGTGACCCTGCAGTCCGCCTGGTAAAGGAGCTGCTGTCACAAGCTGACTCACGCCCGGATTCAGATGCTCCTGAAGTAACTCAGCAGTTGTGGAAGGAAAGAGGCAGGCTGTTCATCTATGAAGGAAAGCTGTGCCAGAGGAGTATCAATGCCTGCACTCATGAGTTGGTCTGGCAAGTGGTAGTCCCAAAGAGGGAGGCATCAATGGTCTTGGAAGCGTACCACATTGGAGCTGGACACTTCGGATGGAAGAAGTTGGAAGTCTTGCTCCGGGAGAGATTCTACTAGGCTGGTATGAGGAAGGCTATTGAAAATTGGTGCCAGGAGTGTGGACAATGTAACCTGCGCAGAAAGGACCGTAACAGCCAGCGAGCTCCTTTGCAGCCAATAATAACCTAACAGCCACTTCAGTTGGTCGCCCTGGACCATGTGAAGCTGGTCCCAAGCCTTTAAGGCTACATTTTTGCTCTTACCATCATTGACCACTACTCAAGATTCTTGGTAGTTGTGCCTGTCAAGGATCAAACAGCCAAGACAGCAGCCAGAGCCTTCCAACAGCACTTTTGTCGACCACACGGATACCCCGAGCGAGTGCTTACAGATCAAGGTCCAGCCTTTGAGGCGGAAGTGTTCCAGGAATTCTGTAACTTGTACGGTTGCAAGAAGATCAGGACAACACTATACCATCCACAGACCAATGGCATGTGTGAAAAGATGAACCTTGCCTTTGGAAGAGAGGAATCTGTGGCCAGAAAAGTTGCCAGATCTGGTAGACCTCTACAACCACATTCCTGTGAATTCCACCAACTGCACTCCAGCCTACCTAATGAGAGCGAGGCCTGGTAAGCTGCCTATTAATTTGGATATGGGAGTCCTTACCCCTGAAGTAACATCCCCAGATGCTGACTGGGATACAGAAAGGCAGCAACAGTATCGAAGGGTACAAGAGTGTGTGGAAAAGAGTCTAGCTCAGGCAAGACAAAAACAAGAGAAGAACTACAACCAAAATGCACCTGCAGTTCCCTTGTCACCAGGAGAACAAGTCCTCAAGAGGAAAAGAAGGCTGCATAAATTGGATGACCAATGGGAAGCTGAACCCTACACCATCTTACCATCAATCTTTGATAACACCAAGGTGTGCCTTATCAGTAAGGATGGGGGTGAGACCTCAGCAGCAGTATCAAGGGATCATCTGAAACTGTGCCTTGACCAGTTAAAAGAAAGGACGGAAGAATTATCTTCAGCCCATTGAAGAAGAGGAAGAAAAGGTCAGCACTGTACTTGGTGAATTCCCTGCAAACTGGACAAGAATGGGTCCTGCCATTGTAGTTCCTGTCCTAACCTTTCCCCAGCCTACTGCAACTGAAGTAGCAGAGACTCAAGAGAACGTTGAAAATCAGGAAATTCAGGCAGCGGATGCCACACCAGCAGTGGAGCCAGAGAATCCTCGCCCAGCCAATGGTGAATCTGTCATGCCCACAGTGAGTCTAAGAGTTTGCAGACGGCTACTCCTGTTTACCCACACAAGAGCTATGTAGGTCTACCCGTGGTACCCAAGGTATACCGCCCATCAGATTTCGCATATAAATAAGTTAAAGTAAATAATGATAGTGTCTAATGTTCTATAGTAATAGTGAATGGTTTAATAAAAATGTAAATATGTAACCTCTCAAGTTTTGTGCCTACAGAGACTCTGTAAGAACCTGTATATAGTTCACCAATTGCCCAGGAATGGGACCATGGACATTGGTGCATGGACTTATCGTCATAGGACTCTTTTTGAGCATTTGGTTTTTGTAAATTTTTCCTTTTTGAATCTTGTACACCTATAATTGTTTGTTTATGTTGTTACGTGTTTTTCTTCAGCCCAGGAATGCTGAATTGCACTAGGGGGGAGTGTGGCACCCCCAGGAGTATGGTCACCACAGTGGCATTGCCTTCCTCCTAGGGAGAGTGATGTCATGCCTGGAAGCAATGAAGGGTCTCTGGCAGTTAATCACTGCATGCAACACAGTTCCCACTCCTGGTCAGCAGATGGAGCTCTGAACCCAGAACTGAGGGGAGGAGCTGTCTCTGGGGGCCAGGAAGGAGTGAGTCAGTTAGTGTGAGGAGGGCGTCGTGTGCAGACATGGAGGAGAAGAGCTGGGGAGACTGAGGATAGTGGAGAGCTCAGTCCCAGTGATAACACATGATCTGGAGCCTGGTCTCCAAGGGTGTATGGATACTAACGGTCCTGCACCAGAAACCAGAGGAACAGGAAGCTGTAAATGCTCTATTCCCACATAATCCTCGGAGGCACAACAGCGACGGTTGAGCCAAGAGAGATAGAAGGCTTCGGCTGTCTGCCATGCGAGTGGAGTGTGGATAACATCAGAAAGGAGGAATTCCAGTGTAACTCAGTACTGGGAGTACTTCATAGAGAGTGCTAGTAAGGAGACTGCACAACCCATCTGCCAGAGTGATTCCTGATTTGCTTCCAGGCTAACCAGCTCCTGTGCCATCTATACTCAGGACCCTGGACTGCATGTGCCAAGTAAAGGTAAAGAAACTGCAACCTATTGTGTCCTTGCCTTCTTGCTGCAACCTCCCCGGCACTGCTACATCTCTGTGCCTGACACTGCACCTTCCTTCCCACACCCATCTACACTGCCCTGGGACAACAGCCCTGCCTGTGGAGGGTTATAACATCTTGGCTGCACCACACCATCTGTCCCAGCGGATCTGTCTGCAGCGTCGGCTTAACATCTTCATTGCCGAACACCACAGGTGGAATCCGAATCATCTATCCATAAACTTTATTCCATCACTTCACTCCCTTACATGGACGCCCAGGGCCACGGACCGGGTCACCGCTACTGTGACACTTCCCTGTGAAATACCGGCCCAGTACCGAGTACCACACTGCCCTGGCGGGCGATCCATTTTGGCGTCACAAACAGGATAATGGAGCCCGGCATCCCCGGGTCCTGTGTGCCAGAGACTGTGTTTGGTGCTATAGACTGTGTGCGTAATTGGCGCCATTGCCGCCATTATCCCGTTGATTGGTGCACGCGGGAAGAAAAGGAGGCAGACCTTCGTGGGTAGAGCCAGCCGAAAAGCGCGAAAGGAGAAGAGAGCGCGGAAAGTGAGAAGCTGAGGCCTGCAGTTCCAGCGTCCCCTGATCCAGCCGAGGAGCGTCATCCGGTGGCTCAGTGGTTAGCTGGGGTCCTGGGTTCGAATCCCACCAAGGACAACATCTGCAAGGAGTTTATGTTCTCCCCGGGTTTGCGTGGGTTTCCTCCGGGTAGTCCGGTTTCCTCCCACTTTCTAAAGACATACTAATAGGGAATTTAGATTGTGAGCCCCATCGGGGACAGTGATGATAATGTGTGCGAAACTGTAAAGCGCTGCGGAATATGTTAGCGCTATATAAAAATAAAGATTATTATTATTATTCATTACCGAACACCACAGGTGGCATCATGAATCATCTATCCATAAACTTTATTCCATCACTTCACTCCCTTACATGGACCCCCAGGGCCACGGACTGGGTCACCGCTACTGTGACACTTCCCTGTGAAATACCGGCCCGATACCGAGTACCCCACTGCCCTGGCAGGCGATCCACATCATGCCACCATCTTTCAGGAGCTGAAATCATCACTTCCATCATTGCATGTTATGTAGCCAACTACACATACATCAAGGTGTGAAGAGTATTTTTTGGGGGTTCAGATTGATTAATTCTAAGAGGAGTTACAATAGAATATTTGTGGCTTCTTTTGAGTGAATTTCCCTCTATGATTAGGATATTTCCAAAACCGAGAGTGAATATTCTGTTAATGCACCTAACCTCAGGTCTGCCGTGAGTTATTGATACCAAAATGTCTGGTCACTTAGTAAATGAATATCTGCAAAGTCCTTATCTCACCTCGAAATAGTTCACCTTTTTCTCCTTTGTTTCCTAAGAAAAGATGACAATAAGTAATTGTGACAATATGTATGTAAATGGATTATTGGTGCCCTATAATTTCTTTGGTCTATAAAAAAGAGACTTGCAGGCTCGGCACAGATTTGATGGGTACTGAGCGTGGTCCTATGTAACAACAAAGGCTGTCACTGATATTGAGGTCAGCCCCACCATATGAATCCCAGACACAGACCATGGATAAAGGTCACCCTCTATCTACAACAGGGATCTCCAACCTGTAGCTCGGGAGCCACATGTGGCTTGCGGTCCCATGAATTGTGGATCGCAACTGTATGCCACCTTGGTGCGTTAGCTCCAGATCTAGCAAACAGGTAGGAAGAGAACATCTCAAAATGGTGAATTTTGTGAGTAGCCCTGCACAGAAGAGCAGATCTCGATGCACATATACTGTCTTGGGGTTTAGAGATGATTTAGGTATGGTACGCTGGAGGATGATACTACCAGTTAGAGGAGGTTCTTGAAGCTGGATGCGACAGTGTGTTGGGAGTCCTCGATGGGAGAATACTGAATGGGGGTATTGTGGGAACAACCCCTGGATCTCAGTGTACTTCTTTGGAGTGATTTATGTGGAAAATCTTTGGTTATGATTATACCTGTAATGGGGGGCTTTGGTTGACACTACTTTGAGGGGGGTGGGAGCTGGATGTAGCTCGCGACCCTCTCTTTAAGCTGAATGTGGCTCTCAAGGTCAGAAAGGTTGGGGACCACTGATCTAGAAGAAAGTAGTCATGTTTTTTTAAGCCTCACTTTTTTATCCTTTTGTTAGAAGTCTACATTGACGTAATCTTACCTTTCTCTCCGGTTAGTCCTCTGTCTCCTTTTTCCCCTGAAGTTCCTTGGTCACCTAATAAAGAAAAATACCTGATGTGATACATAAGTGTCTGTAGAAAAGTCATGCTTTCCCCCTCCACCTGTTAGGCGCAGAATACAAGTAGGCGACTCACAGATCCATCTATATGCCAGTATTATCTTGAATTATGCACAGAATTTTAGCATTTGTATTACTCCTGACCAGAGGATATATCTTCTTACGGTAAAATGTTACATCCTTATTGTGGTACCATTCTCATATACTGTAGATTGTGCATAAATTACTGATGGATCTTATATGGATCCCACGTTAAGTGCCATTTTCAACTTTATTCCCGTCTTTGGGGTGGAAAAGTTGTCCTACCACCTACGTTACATACTCTGTTGCTTTGGCTGGACAACTGTTCCTCATTACGTGGCTACACTAGCGACTATCAGGGGACTATCTATTATCCTAATTCAACAGCGAACAACGCGGATGCAATCCTTCTTTTTTAGGGCCACACAGAAGACCTACTAGAAGACCATGAAGACACGACAATGAGAGCAATGCAATAGGGGCAATAGGTCCTGGAATGATCACTTCATCTCAGATTGGCAATCATTGATTGTAAATATTTTTTCCAAAAGTCGAGGTCCAGCCGAAATGTCCCTACTACAGAAAGACCCAGCTTTTTGCCCCTCTTAGAAATTCACTGCCTTTGAATTTAAAATGGAACTCTGAAAACATACTTCTCCAAATCCTTACCCACTGATGATAAATCTGGTCTCACCAGATGATCATTGATCACTCTCTGAAACCTAAGCCTTAGATAGAAAAGTAACTTTAGACTACCAAAATGTAAATTGTCCCTAGAAACATTTATTGAGTTTGCACAACAGGATTTCAGTGAGATAGAACAAGGTAGACTATACTGCACTTCCAGTTTCTCTTCTACTGACCAGCAAACAACCTAGTTCAATTCTACAGAACAAAACTGTAATCATTACACTGGCAGATAAAGGGGTGCCAATATCATATTGAACAAACACGATTATGTCACAAAGATCAATAACCAGTTGAGTAATACTCTGATTTACAAGAAATTGCCACATAACCACACTGCAGCGTTTCAGTCCAAGATCAATAATATCCTGGAACACCATTTATCCAAACACACCAGATGCACAAAAACATCTGGTTTATTGATCAAAAAAGACCCAGTAATTCTGATTTTTACACATTCCTTAAAATTCATAAAAGATTAGAAAAACCTCCAGGTCATTACATAGTGGCTTCTACTGATTCATTAGTCTCACCATTGTCAAATTTCCTTGAAAAGATTTTAACCCACCTTGTCAAGATTAGCCAGTCATTTCTACTGAATACTGGGTCCTTCCTTAAAAATTATATCTGACTTGGGCCCTGTTATCCAAGTTACTTAGTATCTTTTAGTGTGAACAGTTTGCTGTATATACTGTATGGTGTGAGGGCTGAGCTCTATGGTAGATGCTGGTTCACACACAGGATGCAGTTTGTTGATTCAAAACAAACAGGTGGTATATTTAACCCCTTATCAATCGTTGATATGCATTAAAACAGCAGCCGCTAAAGGTATTTATTCCCTCATTGCCGTTTTTTAACGGCAATCGGGAATAAGGCTGTAGCACCCCCCAGAGTTGGAAAATCTCCAGGGTCTAGGCTACTGGGGGTCTCCACCATCCCCGGTTCCTCCTGATCCATCCTCCGGCATTATCTTCCTGGAAAAGAAATGGAGGGTGCATGTGCAGTGCACCCTCCGACATCTGACAGCCGGTACCAGGCAACAATAGGAAATTTTTCCTATTGGTTCCTTTTGATCACTGTGACCGATAGTGTTGGGGTTAGGGCTGTGTTAGGGTTAGGGCTGTATAAGGGTTAGGGGCAGGGCCGGACTGGTCATTTGGCAATTCTGGCAAATACCAGAAGGGCCTATCTGGTTGTGGGCCACCTTGTCTGCTATATTGTTAACAGAATCTGTGTTCTCAAGACACTCCTACTATTAGCTGGCTTAGTGATAGAAAATAAAGAGTGGTTATTAATGGTGCATACTCAGATTGGGCCAGGGTTTCTAGTGGGGTACCCTACTATTTAATATATTTATGAATGATCTAGTGGATGACTTACACAGTAAAATATCAGTATTTGCAGATGATACAAAACTATGTAAGGTAGTTAACACAAAGGAGGACAGTTTGCCACTACAGACAGATTTTAGTAAATTAGAGAATTGGGCTGAAAAATGGCAAATGAGGTTTAACACAGATAAGTGTAAGGTTATGCACATTGGAAGGAGAAACAGATGCTACAATTACTTACTAAATGGGAAACTGCTGGGGAAATGAGACATGGAAAAAGACTTAGGCATCTTAGTTAATAAGAAGCTAAATTGGAGTGCCCAGTGTCAGGCAGCTGCCACTAAAGCGAATAGGGTCATGGGATGCATTAGAAGAGGTCTGGGGACACGAGATGAAAACATAATTCTCCCTCTGTACAAATCACTCATCAGACCACACTTGGAGTATTGTGTGCAATTTTGGATGCCGATGCTCAAGAAAGACATTACTGAACTTGAAAGGGTTCAAAGGCGGGCTACTAAAATGATAAATGGAGTTGGTTCACTACAATACTCAGAAAGGTTATCAGAATTAGGTCTATTTACTCTAGAAAAGAGAAGACTTAGGGGAGACTTAATATATATGTACAAGTATATCAGAGGGCAATACAGAGATCTCTCCAATGAACTGTTTGTACCAAGGACAAGGGGGCATTCTCTTCGCTTGGAGGAAAGGCAATTTCTGCACCAGCATAGAAGAGGGTTCTTCACGGTAAGAGCAGTGAGGCTCTGGAATGCTCTTCCTGAGGAAGTGGTGATGGCCAAATCACTGAATGAATTTAAGAAAGGAATGGATGCTTTTCTTGTGAGTAACAGTACAGAAGGTTATGAATAGCATAATATTATAGGTAGATGGTTGACCCAGCTTAGGGGAAGGAATTTTTTCCCTATGGAGAAAATTGGCTTCTACTCTGTGGGTTTTTTGCCTTCCCCAGGATCAACAATGCAGAACAGCTGCACTAAAAATAGGCTGAACAAGATGGACATAAGGTCTTCCTTCAGCCTTCAAAACTATGTTACTGTGTTACTATGTTTTTAAGAGTTGTGATGAAGCACAAAGTTGCTGACTCAGTCACTTACCCCAACAGGCCACGGGTATCATTAGAAATATTGGGCTTGTAGTAAATCTTGCTTTCCTCCATCCAGGGTAATATTAGTAATATATCCCATCTGTTGCTTGGGGACGGGGACGGCATGGGCCTGTGTGATTTCAAATGCCAGGGCTGAATTTCAGCCCCAGTCCGTATCGTGTTAGGGTTGGGGTGTGCTAAGGATAGGGTTCTGTTAGCGTTGGGGTTAGAATTGTGGTTTTTTCAAAAGTAAAAAAAAAAATTACGATATGATGGCTAGTGTTGAGCGTAAGTGCTTGCTAATCGATTTTGAATACGCTGCTAGCTTATGCAAGGAGTATCGTGGATCCCCGCATGTTGTTTTTTTTTTGGTGTCCAACAGCCGTGAAACATGCGGGGCAGGGACTCGAGCTTGTCACTTGAGCACCTGCGATATTTGGTGCATACCCGACCACTCGATTCAAACTGGAGTAGTGAGCACTTGTGCTCAACACTAATTACATATTCAGTATGACGACCTAATGTTATCAAATTCTGTTTCGTACCTATGGGTTCAAAATGCTCAGAATAACCCCGGGATAAAATCCTTGAGGGGTGTGGCTTCCAAACTGGAGTCACTTGGGGGTTTTCGCTGTTAAGGCACATCAGGACCTCTCTAATCGAGACATGGCAACCGCTAATTGTTCCAGCAACTTTTGCATTCAAAATTTCAAATGGCGCTCCTTCCCTTCTGTGCCGTGCACCCAAACAGTGGTTTTCCCCCACATATGAGGTATCGGCATGCTCAGGAGAAATTGCACAACAAATTTTGGGTTCATTTTTCCTTGTGAAAATAAAAAAAATTGGTCTAAAGTAAATGTTCTTTTTTTTCCACATTCCAAAAATTCCTGTGAAGCATCTGAAGGGTTAATAAACTTCTTGAATGTGGTTTTGAGCACCTTGAGGGGTGCAGTTTTTAGAATGGTGTCACTTTTGGGTATTTTCTGTCATATAGGCCCCTCAAAGTCACTTCAAATGTGATGTGGTCCCTCAAAAAATAGTTTTGTAAATTTTGTTGGAAAAATGAGACATTGCTGGTCAACTTTTAATTCCTATAACTTCCTGACAAAAAAAATATTTAAAAAATTGTGCTGATGTGAAGTAGACATGTGGGAAATGTTATTTAACTATTTTGTGTGACATGACTCTCTGATTTAAGGGCTTATGAATTCAAAGTTTGAAAATTGCCAAATTTTCCAACTTTTTGCAAAATTTACTTGTTTTTTTTCAAAAACCCACAGGTGCTTTACAGAAGTTTATAACATAGAGGTGTGAAAATAAAAACAAATCACATTTTTCCCTGAAAAATCTTTTTTAGCTCAAAATTTTGCATTTTCATTAGGTTAAAAGAAGAAATTGCTCCATACAATTTGTTGTGCAATTTCTCCTGAGTGCGCAGACGCCCAATATGTGGAGGAAAACAACTGTTTGAGTGCCCGGCAAGACATTTTGAATGTAAAATTTACTGGAATAATTAACAGATGCCATGTTGCATTTGGAGAGCCCCTGATGTGCCTAAACAGTGGAAACCCCCAACAAGTGACACCATTTTGGAAACTAGACCCCTTTGGGAACTTATCTAGATGTGTATTGAACACCTTGAACCCCCAGGTGCTTCACAGAAGTTTATAATGTAGAGCCTTGAAAGTAAAAAAAATAAAAATTTCCTGCAAAAAACTTTTAGCTCCAAATTTTGTATATTCCCAAGGGTAACAGGAGAAAATGGACGCTGAAGTTTGCTGTACAATTTCTCCTGAGTACACCGTTACCCCATATGTGGTTGAAAACTACTTTTGAGGCACAGTGCAAAGCTCAGAAGGGAAGTAGCGCCATATTACAGTGCAGATTTTGCTGCACTGGTTTGAGGGTGCCATGTAACATTGGCAGAGCCCCTGAGGTGCCAAAACAGAAACAGCAGAATCCCCCATAAGTGACCCCTTTTTACAAACTAAACCTCTCAATGAATTAATCTAGGGGTGCAGTGATTATATTGACACCACAGGTGTGTCACAAACTTTTATACCATTGGACAGTGAAGAAAAAATAATTTACATTTTTACCACCAAAATTGTCTTAGCCCCAAATTTTACATTTTGATATTGGGAAAACCGTAAAAATGGCACCAAAACTTGCCCCACAATTTCTATTGAATGTAGAAATACCCCATATGTGGCGGTACAGTACTGCTTAACCGTACGGAGAGACTTGGGAGGAACGGAGCGCTATTTGCATCCTGGATCACAGATTTTCATAAAATAGTTTGCGGACTCATTATACGGAGCCCCTAAGTGCTAGAAAAGCAGCATCCCCCCTCAAGTGACCCCATTTTGGAAATTATACCTCTTTGGGAATTTAGCTACAGGTAGAGTGACGATTTTGACTCCATGGGTGTTTTCCAGAAGCAAGCAGCAGTGGATGTTGGTTAGTAAAAATTGCAAACTGCCATTGTAGTGACCAATACGTTGTAGTGATCAGTATGCTGTAGTCACCAGTACATTATGCCCAGCTCATGCTTCTGGAGACACACACCTGTAAATAAGGTGGGCTTTCATCACTACAGAAATGCCAAACATGTGGGCGCTAAATGTGGTTTAGGCACACTGGGGCTCAGAAGGGAGGGGGGCATTTGGATTTTGGAGTGGAGAATTAACTGAGAAAATTTGCCGAATTTCTTTCGGGGGGCAAGGAGCTATTTCGCTTTTAAAGAGCCTTTGTGCTACCAGTAAGGCCTGTTTCACACTTCAAGTTTTTTTGTGTCAGTTAAAATCCGCCAAAATGGCGGAAAGCAGATCCGTTGCTAACAGATGTGAACGGATGCCACCGGACCATTTTTTTGACGGATCCGATGAATGAAGACTTTTAAAGGAACAGCAGTCCGGGGAGGGAGAGAGAGAGAGAGAGAGAGAATTTTTTCCGTCCGCCAGAAAGAATTTTTTCCGTCCGCCAGAAAGGATTTCAGGGTTAAATTTTCGGCTGACTTCCTTCGCACTGTAAAATGCGGATCCTGCAGCAAAAAAAAGTTGCATGGTCCGTCCAGACATGTCGGCGGACGCAAAAAATTTGGCGGATCCGCAAAAAAACGGATCCGTCAAGATCCGCCGGTAATGCAACTCAATGGGGAAAAAAACGGATCCGCAAAAAAAAGGCGGATCCGTTTTTTTTTTTTAAAAACGGCGGAATTTGACTGATGGTCAAAAACGGAAGTGTGAAATATGCCTAATGTGGAAGCCCCTATTTTTCCATTAACAGAAGACAGACCTGAATCAGGGCTTGCTTTTTTGTGGATTGAGTTGAAGCTTTTATTGGGAACATTTTAAATAACATTTATGATCACAATTATCTGGCGCTCTAAGCTGAGCATTTACATCGTGGTTTACATCTAAATCTCTGAATGACATGACAGATGAAACCCCGATGGATCCATTCATTATAATGAGGCAGCAGAATTATTCTGGACTCCTGGCCTCTGTTCAGCAGTGTCCTTTTCAGAAGAGCACAAAACAGTGGCTGACAGCACTATTATGCAATCCTAAAAAGATGGACACCGCCGGATCACTGGTCCTATGGCGTCCACAGTGCCTCCATCTGCCTCAATGTAGGGAACTTTCCGCCAAGGGTTCTGTCTGAATCACGTATTTCAGAGATTTACACGGAAACCCCGCTGTAAGCGCAGAGCGCAGGATAAATGTGAGCCGTGCCTTACTGTGATCTTTGGGACGCAGAATGAAAAAAATCAACAGCAGGTGAAGAATTGGTTTTATTTATTTTTTACACCGTTCCACATGCAGTATAAGTGATTAGGAGACTTTATTGTTCGGTTCGGTGCAATTACAACAATATCAAATTTATATCTGGGTTTTATGTTTGGATGCTGTCTCACACTAAAAGACGCTTTTTATTGTGAAAACTGATGTCATGCCTTCAGCCGCAGGCCCAGTCTCCGCTGCGCAGGGAGATCGGCACCTATCACGCAGCTCTACTAGTGCTACTCACCCTGTCCGTGGCTCCAGATGATCAGCGGCTCCTTTCTCTGTTAAGAACCTGCATCCTCTTGGCAGATCTCCTGGTAATGCTCTTAGGAGGCGGGCCCCGCTTCCTGCACATACTTAAAACAGCAGGGCACCTGTTTTCTATTAGGGCTGTCTGTGCTGTGATGTTCTGTGCATAAAAGGCATCCTCCCCTTAAGGGAAGTTCCTGAGCAACATGTTCATTCTCTGGGATTGTTGCCTCAGCTTCAGGCCACGATCTGCTGTGCTCTGCACTATACTGACTTCTCTGTTTTCACAGAATCCTCTTCTGGCAATTCCTATCCTGGATCCCCCTGGTCTCTCCAGTTCCCTCTCCAAGCTGACTTAATCTCTCCTCACAGGACCCTCCAGTTACTGCTACCGGCGGGGATCAGCCTTTCTGGGACTTCACGGAGCCTCCAGGATTCTCTCCACCAGCAGAGCCAAGTATTACATAGTGTTTCTATTCGGTAAATACTGATCATCCTCTGCTCCAGGATTCGCGGCATTTAGGCCACCTGGTGTTGTGACAGGGGAATCCCTGTATAGGGGTACACCTTGCCGGTGCTCCACTACGTGGTACAGTGCCATGATCCAGAGGTTCCTTCCCTTTGACACCTTTTCCCTTTTTGTTTAACCTTGTTAATAAATATCTTTTAGTTTACGAGATCCACTCTCCTGTGTCTTGAGTATCGAGTATATAGCCGTCACTGCATCATCAGTGGTCTAGTGAGTCCACTATACTTTATTACGCCTTGTGGGCGCAACAACTAGTTTTTGCATCACCATTTTTAGTGTTATAATTTTTCTTTATTTCGGCCGGCAGAGTCATGTTATAGCTTGTTTTTAGCGGGACAAGAAGACATTTTTTTGCGGGACAAGATGACGTTTTCAGCGGTACCTTTTTTATGTTCATCTGTCTTTTTTATCGCGTTTTATTGCACTTTTTGTTCGGCAACATGATGATAAAGCATTGTTTTTTTCATTCGGTTTTGTTTTTTTTAACGGTGTTCACTGAAGGGGTTAACTAGTGGGCCAGTTTTATAGAGCAGGTTGTTACAGATGCGGCGATACCAAATATGTGTACGTTTATTGTTTTTTATTTACATAAATGTATTTATTGGAAAAAATATTTATTTATTTTTTCTTTATTTAGGGATTTTTAAAAAAATATTTTTACACTTTGTAATATATATATATATATATTTTTTTACTTTTTTTTACATTGTCCCAGGATGGGACATTACTTTATGGGTATGTGCACACATAGTTTTTTGTCTCTGCGGATTTTGTAGAGAAAACCGCAGGTAAATCCGCAGGACAAAGTCCTGCGGTTTATCTGCGGTTTTGCCTGCGGTTTTGCCCTGCAGTTTTACACCTCATAATGGATGAGGTGTAAAACTGCAGCGTTTCTGCACCAAACAATTGACATGCTGCATGTGCACAGCTTTTTTTAATTTCCATAGCAAATAGAGGTACTGTACCACGCAGCAGAATCTGCTGCGTTTCTGCAGAGCCAAAACCGCTGCGGAAACACAGCAGAAACCGGAAAGTGTGCACATACCCTATAACATCAGATCACTGATCTGATGTTCTGCAATGTGAATTATCAGATGAGCGATCGTACAGGCAGGGAAGGAGGCTTCTGAGGTCCTGCTCTCTGCAGGCACTGGGAAGCCACCTTACCTGCTGGACCCGGAAGGACCCCGCCACCATCTTGGGCTCGGGGTTTCCATGGAGACCATTAGGACAACGCGATTGCCTCTTGTTGTCCTGAAGGAAGCATGCAGGGAGCCCCCTCCCTGTGCGATGCCCCTCTATGTCGCTGGCACTACTGACAGGCATCAGAGGGGTTAAATGCCCACGAACGATGCTAGCACTGATTGTTGGCATTGCTGTGGGGTGTCAACCTTTCCGTGTGTTTGTCACCCCCAGAATTGAAGGGAGAGTGAGTGCAACATAGGCCCCCTTGAGAGAGTCTCAAAACAACAGTTCCTTCATACACCAAAACAGGGTACTTTACTTAATTACAGTACAAATTAAAGGATCACTAGATGATTAGGTAAGGATCAAAGGAATAAATAAATAAAGCTTTCCATACTCTCAGAATTCAGTTAAGTAAAATTTTTATTGTTCACCGTATTCTTCTTAGGGGTACTGACATGTTGATTTTCCAATGAGGAATCTGAAAAATCCACTGAGGTAGCTCCATCGCAAACTTCAATGGAAGAATCCCTGTCCGTGAAACTGACTGTCTTAAAAAAGTTTTTTTGAGTACGTCTTTTGTTGTTCAGTCTTTACTAAACTGAATTTTGCGAATATGGACTACTCAAAAAATGCAAAACGAGGCGGGGTGGCAGGAAACAGAAGAGAATGCAACAGACATATGCCACGATACCAGAAACCCTACATCAAATTGTGATTAATTCATCGAGTTACATTCTTAGTGAATTCCAAATAACTCTATCAAAAGGCTTGTCCTTCTCACCTACTAACGAATTTGATGTGTATAAGACACTCCTGGATGCTAACAAATTTGCCAGACTATTAACATTGCAATGTCATTTTGAAATTACATCTTAATAGGCTCTGAATAAAGACATTATTCCTGAAACTTTTCACCTGAACGAAATAAATGATAGTATCTTTCCAGGAACAATGCTGTATCCACAATTTAAAATTATTAACTAGTGAAGGAAAATAAGACACGGTGAATTTGAACAGTTTATTTACAAAAAAACTTTCCACTACCCTACTCAATCACGTGCAATCATATTGGACTCAATTCAGGAATGAGAGAAGAAGAACTACATACGGTAATTTGAAAAAAATCACTGAAAACACAACATCTGAATTCCAACTTAACTAGCAATGAAAAGCCATCAAAGAATTAAATAATAATAAAGATTTATTGATACGGCTGACGGACAAGGGAGGTGCACCTGTCTTATTGGATGCTGGACTTTATGAACAATAAAATTGTAAAATGCTGCAAGATCCAAATATATGCCAGGAGCTGTGTTTCAACCTGACTACCAAATTTCAAACCAAACTAAACTCTCTTCTACAAAAAAGAATATCAATAGTAGTTTTAAATAAAAAAAAATAGCAGAAGATCTGATGGTACAATTTCTGTAATAGCCATTTTTCACTCTCTCCCAAAAGTCTACAAAAATGAATTTCCTCCCTCCTTAAGACCAATAATGGCAGGAATAGGAAGTTTGGGAGAACAACTCAGCTGCAGGGTAGACCTATTTTTCCAACGTCTAGTGAGGGGGCCTCCCTAGGTACATCCATGACACTAAACATGTAATCTCTTCTCTGTATAAAAAAACAACGATCTAAATCATGTATATGGTTAAGTTGTGATGTGATTAGTCTTTACCCGAGCATTCCACATAATAAAGCTACATCAACATTGATACATCATTTAAAGACTTATAGCAGTTATTCTCCAGAAACACAAGAGTTTATTGTTATGGCTGTTAATTTTTTACTCCAAAACAATTATTTTTCATTTAATGATTCTTTTTTCCTTCAAAGACAAGGCACTTCCATGGGAGATGACTTGTCTCCATCTACAGCAAACATCTACATGTCCCAATGGGAAGAATCATATTTTTTTGGATTCCAACCCATTCTCCCATGTCAGGTGGTATGGATGTTATATTGATGACATCCTCCAGATATGGGAAGGGACTCAGGAGACAGCGGTGGATTTTGTGCAATATCTTAATTGTAACAATATTAAATATTACCAACATTCAAATTCAACTACAATATTTAAATATCAAATATAGATTTTTTTACATTTCACTTAATAATTTGTCTACTTATACAGTGCCTTGTGAAAGTATTTGGCCCCCTCGACCTTTTCAACCTTTTCCCACATATCATGCTTCAAACATAAGGATACCAAATGTAAATTTTTGGTTAAGAATCAGCAACAAGTGGAACACAATTGTGAAGTTGAAAGAAATTTATTGGTTATTTTAAATTTTTGTGGAAATTCAAAAGCTGAAAATTGGGGCGTGCAATATTATTCGGCCGCTTTAATTTAATACTTTGTTGCGCCACCTTTTGCTGCGATTATAGCTGCAAGTCGCTTGGGGTATGTCTCTATCAGTTTTGTACATCGAGAGACTGAAATTCTTGCCCATTCTTCCTTGGCAACCAGCTCGAGCTCAGTGAGGTTTGATGGAGATCGTTTGTGAACAGCAGTTTTCAGCTCTTTCCACAGATTCTCGATTGGATTCAGGTCTAGACTTTGACTTGGCCATTCTAACACCTGCATACGTTTATTTGTGAACCATTCCATTGTAGATTTTGCTTTATGTTTGGGATCATTGTCTTGTTGGAAGACAAATCTCTGTCCCAGTCTCAGGTCTTTTGCAGACTCCAACGGGTTTTCTTCAAGAAAGGTCCTGTATTTGGCTCCATTCATCTTCCCATCAATTTTAACCATCTTCCCTGTCCCTGCTGAAGAAAATCAGGCCCAAACCATGATGCTGCCACCACCATGTTTGACAGTGGGGATGGTGTGTTCAGGGTGATGAGCTGTGTTGCCTTTACGCCAAACATATCATTTGGCATTGTTGCCAAAAAGTTCGATTATGGTTTCATCTGACCAGAGCACCTTCTTCCACATGTTCAGAAAAGTTCAGAAAAGAGCGACCAGAATGGTGACCGGTCTGCAAACCCTGTCTTATGAGGAAAGGTTGCAGGATTTGGGATTGTTTAGTTTGCAAAAGAGAAGACTGAGAGGAGACTTAATAGCTGTCTACAAATATCTAAAGAGCTGTCACATTGTAGAAGGATCAACTTTATTCTCATTTGCACAAGGAAAGACTAGAAGCAATGGGATGAAACTGAATGGGAGGAGACACAGATTAGATATTAGAAAAAACTTTTTGACAGAGTGATCAATGAGTGGAACAAGCTGCCACGAGAAGTGGTGAGTTCTCCTTCAATGGATGTCTTCAAACAGAGGCTGGACAGACATCTGACTGGGATGATTTAGCGAATCCTGCTTTGAGCAGGGGGTTGGACCAGATGGCCCAGGAGGTCCCTTCCAACTCTACGATTCTATGATTGGTGTATCTCCCAGGTGGCTTGTTGCAAACTTTAAACAACACTTTTTATGGATATCTTTGAGAAATTACTTTCTTCTTGTCACTCTTCCATAAAGGCCAGATTTGTGCAGTGTATGAATGATTGCTGCCCTATGGACAGACTGTCCCACCTCAGCTGTAGATCTCTGCAGTTCATCCAGAGTGATCATGGGCCTCTTGGCTGCATCTCTGATCAGTCTTCTCCTTGTTTGAGATGAAAGTTTAGAGGGACGGCCGGGTCTTGGTAGATTTGCAGTGGTATGATACACCTTCCATTTCAATATGATCGCTTGCACAGTGCTCCTTGGGATGTTTAAAGTTTTGGAAATCCTTTTGCATCCAAATCCGGCTTTAAACTTCTCCACAACAGTATTACTGACCTGCCTGTTGTGTTCCTTAGTCATCATGATGCTCTCTGTGCTCCAAACAGAACCCTGAGACTATCACAGAGCAGGTGCATTTATACGGAGACTTGATTACACACAGGTGGAATATATTTATTATCATTAGTCATTTAGGACAACATTGGATCATTCAGAGATCCACAATGAACTTCTGGAGTGAGTTTGCTGCACTGAAAGTAAAGGGGCCGAATAATATTGCACGCCCCACTTTTCAATTTTTGACTTTCCACAAAAATTTAAAATAAACAATAAATTTCGTTCAACTTCACAATTGTGTTCCACTTGTTGTTGATTCTTCACCAAAAATGTACATTTGGTATCTTTATGTTTAAAGCATGATATGTGAGAAAAGGTTGAAAAGTTCCAGGGGGGCCAAATAGTTTCGCAAGGCACTGTATCTCCTCAGCTCCCTTCAGGAAAAATATGGATACAAATTCTACCCTTTTGACAATCTCATGTCATTAAAAACAAGTCATAAAAAATGTTCCAATAGGTGGACTTATTCGTACAAAAAGAAATACCACTTGAGAATTCAGACTTAAACATGAAGCATCTTCTTTAGTGAACCAGAGACTCCAAAATCGTAATTATCCCAAATGGATGCTCAAACAAGCCAACACCATTGTGGATAATATATTGAGACAAGACATTTTGAGAGACAAAAATAAAAATCCTATTAAACAAGTTACCAAACCTATTTCTTTGGTTTCTAGTTATAGCCCTCTATTTGCAGCAATAAAATATATTAGCAGGAAAAAAAAATTAAGAAATGTTGTTTCTAATCCCATTAGATTCTCGGCTAAAAAAGCTCATACTCTTGAAAATGTATTATCTCCCAGTCTAAAGGAGTAGAGAGGGGGGATAGGGAGTCTTCACACAAGTAGCTCAGATAAAAAAAAAAGGGGCAGCAAGATACCGCTGGAGGGTGCCGATCCTGCTGGTGAGTACAGCACTGGTAACAGAAGGGGAAGGATTTGTTATCAGCACTCCATCCAGGTAAAATCAAATCAAAATTTATTTAGTCAATGGTTTAAAACAATAACATAAAAACAACCTGACGTGTTTCTGGCGCGGTAAGCACACTTAGTAATAACAGAGACTTGATTCCAACTCACCCAGTTGCTCTATGCTCCTCCACCTGGGGCTCAGACACCGCAATCGCCCTGGCCTCACATCAAGGATAATAGAAAAAATTGGAGTCCGGCTCAACATGACTAGATTTTTCTTTTCTTTTTGAAAAGAAAATATAGTGCATACAAAAGAAAATTTTCATGGTCGACATGACCCAGTCGACGTGTTTCGACTGCACTAAGCAGTCTTACTCATGACTAGTGGTCAAATAACATGCAATCATTTATATATTCTTTTCCAAAGTATACGGCTATGTGCACACGCTGCGGATTCACCTGCAGATTTGTATCTGCGGATCCGCAGGTAAAACCGCAGGTAAAATGACCTGCGGATTGGCCTGCAGTTTTCCCATGCGGTTGGACACCTGGATAATGGAATAGGTGGCAAACTGCAGTGGAATCCGCAGAAAGAATTGACATGTCAATTCTTTCTGCGGATTCAAAGTCGCAGCTTTTCTGCAGTTGAAAATCCGCAGCATGTGCACAGCAGATTGTAAATCACATAGACTTACATTGTACTGTACACTGTCTGCAGAACTGCTGTGGATCCGCAGAGGCCAAATCCGCAGCGGATCCGCAGCAGATTCCGCAGTGTGTGCACATAGCCTTACACAGATGTTCTTAATTCACTTAACAATTAGGTGTTACGTTAAGTGCCCTTAGTCATAGGGTGTCAGTGAGTGAATGGAGAAAAGTATAAGTAGAGGATGAAATCCAATCAAAAGTGTATCTCCTGAATACGTATTAGAAACAGCAGATGATCACATACCGAAGGACAAGGGTCATGCACAGTGTAGGACAGACTAAGTGCAACACAAAGGGATAAGGGAAGGGGAACCAAACACTAGGGAAGGGGGGAACTGGAACCCCTGAATTGATCAAACATCACCCTGTCTGTCCTACCATCCCTATATAGGTTCTGCACCTATCGCAGAGCAGGATACCTAATCCCTGTGTGACCCTGGCAATAAGCCCAGCACTAGGAGGGACAGGATGAGTGCTAGTTAATCCTATTATCACTAAAGACAGCAAGATTAAATTCAACAAGGGGGACACTTAGCTTGAGTCGACTGTGAAAGACAAGCCAACGCCCCCCAAACTTCAAGAGGATGCTAGCAGACTGCTACAACTCCAAGTCTCAACAGAGAAGTGCAAACAGGAAATATCACCCACATCTCCCAACAGGAAGTAGGGAGTTATAAACACCCAGGTCCAGGTGTGGCCATTAGCAGTGGGGGAGGTGGCCACTAGTCTGCAAAGCAAACAACTGAGACCTTCTGCAGACAGATGCAGTGCAACGGTCTGCAGCCTCTGACACATCCGTGACAAGTCAACATGCAATATACCATCAATAAATGTAAAATAGATTGTTTTTGAAATTCATTCTGTTTGTAAACTTGGAATCCAAACGTAAAATCCAAAAAGCTTCCCTCATCATTACATTTTTCTGCCAGCCACCACCTTGTCTCGGAGGCTCAACTTTTTCTAATCCAAAAAACACAAAGTATGAAAGGTCACCTTTGTGAGTGCATACAAAATGTTTTATTGCTCCAGAATAGAATTGTATTGGATATATGTTTTGCAATCCTTTTTTTTTAAGTTTGCGGATTGTAAAAACAACATAGTACATAGTAACATTGTGCTATATAACAAATCTGACAATGTAGGCATGTAATACAATAAACAACATAGTTTGTGTCACAATTAATGAAAGAAGTAATGTTATGATTAGATGTGGGTGATATAGGAAAGGATTTTTTTTTTTGTTTAGGGCATAAGGGCATGCATTGCATCTATTCCCACCATTTGTGGAAACCCTTGATAGAAAGCCAATTAGATGTAGGACTACAATGTTTGAGTAGACTGGGGGATAACATGTTGCCAAGGGTGAGTTTCCTTTTGGCAACACACCTACAACCTTGGTAAATAATAGTGCGTAAAATATCATCCTGGTTTGTAACAGGCAAATATTTGCATATAATCCTACTTATTTCATTAAATTGTGGACTGTAAGCAGTCAAATAGGTGACCATGGTGGGTATCACTCCCGCAGGATGGTCATGTAGTAGGACATAAGTGAGGTCTGGGTCTATTGGAAATAGTTTTCAAAACATGTTCTATCTCCTGATTATTAAAACATATATAAAACCTCTGTCAACAATGCGTTTACTGATATTGGCACCTTCCTCCATAAATAAGGAGGTTTCCACTTTATGTGTTATGTGATTACCAGACAATTTAATGTCCAAAAAGGGAGTATCATTGGAGTGATTGCTGACAGTAAATTTTAGATTATAATTATTTGAGTTCAGATACCATGAGAAACCCTCCATGGAAGACGGATCGCCCTGAAAGACCAGAAGCAGATCGTCTACATATCTCCCAAACCATAGTATATAATTGAAGTAGGGGTTGTTGGCATAAAGCATACAAAGCATATGCACTAAGCACAAAGGATGCCAAAAATTAGAAGGATGCACTACAATACCCATTTGAAAAGACATACTGGAGGGCCTCAGAAAACAATTCTTCCATTATTAAGGAGTGTGTATCCTACACTGGTAATGTGCTGAAAAACATTTACCCCTGGGGGTATACATACTGTATATATAAAAAAGTTACAAGAAGGCCTCTCAAAATTCTTATTGCAGGCATCAAAGAACAGCATGTATTATTGTAAGCTGTAGATCATTGGTAGATCAACAGCCTCCAAACATGGAGACATAAGTTCTAGTCCTGCAGGTTATTACAGTGAAACCAAATATGTCTTTGTGATTTTTAATGTGTTTTCCTTTTAAATAATAAACAAGGCATTATTTTTTCCATTATCAAGTGTTTTTTCATTATTACTTTTCAGCAATTTTATAGGATGAAAAAAATCTTATTCTCTCTCTAGAATACAAATACATAGAAATACTTTGATATGTACCATGTATCTCTATGTAATTTGCCTCCTAGCAAGATTGCCAGAACTTGTGGGCTCAGTAGCTTAGGCTCCTTTCTGTAGTGTTGAGATTGTGGGTTCAAGTACTGTGGCGCATCTGGAAAAAAGAGTGATGTTGTTATAGTTTGTCATTATTATTCTTACTGTCTTTATAGGAGCAAAAAAACCTTTTTCCTCACCTCAGTATACAGGGACCAAAAAAATACAATGTTATATATCTATGGGTATGTATATTCTGTTTCTGGGTTCATTTCCTGCAATAGAGGTCAAGATTACCAAATTCTCCTGTGTGCATTATTACAGATTGTGGCTTGTTGATAGAGCAATAACCTGTGAATATGGAGACATGAGTTCAAGTTCTAGGGGAGTCCTGAACACAGGAGAAAAAACAAATATTAATAAAATTATGTTTTTAAAATTTATACTCGTTGCTCGGGTTTTCCCGAGCATGCTTGGGTGTCCTCCGAGTATTTGGGCGAGCTCGGAGATTTAGCTTGTGTCGACACAGCTGCATGATCTGCAGCTGCTAGAAAGCCTGAATACATGCAGGGATTGCCTGTTTGTTAGGGAATCCCCACATGTATTCAGGTTGTCTAGCAGCCGCAAATCATGCAGCTGCGTCGTCACAAACTAAATCTCCGAGCACGCCCAAATACTTGGAGGATACCCGAGTAACGCGTATACTCGCTCAGGGATACATATGGGCTTGCAGGGGGATATATAGGGTTACATATTCAGGGATACATATTGGTACATATGTGGTTGCTGGGCTCTATGTGGGAGTTGCAGGGGGACATGTGTGGAAACGCAATAAAACCGCATGTAGCAAAATACTCATTATAGGACCTTAGCCTGAGGTGCAGTGAGGCAGCAGTTTAACTCAGACAACTATCACATCGCAGTGCTCAGACTGGCCAGCGGCTCACGTGAGCATATTTCTATGCAGCTATCATGCTCGGGGTGAGGAGAGCTGCCGACCAGTCTGAGCATTGCAATCGTCATTCGTCCGGGTGCTGTCCAATTTTTATTTTTCCCTCGGACAGCACTTTATCCCATAAAGTAGAATAGATGTATTCACACATTGTTACAACCATGGATCTGGTAGTGAGATCCCTCTGACTCAAAACAGGTCTTAATCTGATCCTATCGGCAGATCAGACTCGGTCACTCAGGTCTATGGGGATCTGTGAGACACGGATGCACATGAGCGGCTTCCCTTTTGGAAGTGCATTGAGCAGCAGGGTGGTGTGCTGGTAAAAGGGAAAAAAAACTCTTTTAAATCTTCTGCCTGAGCGAGTGTGAGTGAGCTGAGTGTGACCTGAGAGTAAGTGCGAACTGTGGTAAGTGTGTGACTTGTGAATCAGTGACTTTGGATTCAGGGAGTTTCCAAGAGAGGTATTACTGAATTACTGTTATATTTTATTAATACTTTTTATTTTATTTTGCTTATCTTTTCTGTCTGGTGCAATCCCCATTAGGATGTGCTCCACTATTGCCAATGCAATCCAGTGCACGTCTTGCCGCATGTATGAAATCCTTGAACAGCCGGTCGAGGGTGCATACTGCTGCGTGAGATGTGAGCACGTTGGGCATTTGGAAGCCCAGATACTGGATCTAAATGTGCAGCTGGCAACACTGAGATCCATAGACAATATGGAAAGGAGTCTTCTGCTCACTGAGCAGACGCTCAATGGGATAGATGAGGGGGGGATGCTAGGTTGGAGCTGCAGGACAATGAAGCAGCTAGCTGGGTGACAGTTAGAAGGCGGGGTAGAGGGAAGAGCACCAGGGAGACTAGTCCTGATCTGGCACACCCCAATAACTTTGCTAAGTTGGCAGATGAGGGGAGTGTTAGTGCAGGAGTAGCACTGCTGCAGCAAGGCATGTCCTCTAAAAGCCGGAGGAGTGTCTGCTCCAGTAAGGGGGGAAATAGGAGAGCAGGGCAGGCCAGACAGGTTCTGGTAGTGGGAGACTCAATTATTAGGGGAACAGATAGGGCAATCTGTCACAAAGACAGGGATCGTCGAACGGTGTGCTGCCTACCTGGCGCTCGAGTCCGACACATCGCTGATCGGGTTGACAGATTACTGGGAGGGGCTGGTGAGGATCTAGCGGTCATGGTGCACATTGGCACAAATGTCAAAGTCAGAGGTAGGTGGAAGGTCCTTAAAGATGATTTCAGGGAATTAGGCTGCAAGCTTAAAGCAAGGACCTCCAAGGTGGTATTTTTGGAAATACTTCCTGTACCACGTGCCACTCCAGAAAGGCAACGGGAGATTAGGGAGGTTAATAAGTGGCTCAGGAATTGGTGTAGGAAGGAGGGGTTTGGGTTCCTGGAGAACTAGGCCAACTTCTCAGTTGGCTACAGGTTCTACGCTAGGGACGGGCTGCACCTCAATGGGGAGGGTGCAGCTGTGCTGGGGGAGAAAATGGCTAGAAGGTTGGAGGAGTGTTTAAACTAGGGATGGGGGAGGGTATTCCTTTTATAGGAGGGGAAGACAGTGCAGATAGAGACCTGGGCACAAATAATGAAATTGGGGGTGGGGGTGGGGTTAGAACAGTTAATAATTTAAGAAAGAATAGAGGTACAGAGAGATACATAAAGTGGATGTATACGAATGCCACATGCCTCGCCAACAAAATGGAGGAATTGGAGTTAATGTTCTTGGAACATAATTATGACATGGTGGGGATATCTGAGACATGGCTGGACGGGAGCCATGACTGGGCGGTTAATTTACAGGGCCAGGGCAGTTTCTAGGGAATTTTGCCAACAGGGCGAACATCGAAAAAGCACCCCCCCCGAACAATAACATGCTGAATACTTTAGATAAACTTAGATAAATGTGTCCTCATGTCACTGTTATTAGCGGCAGCAGGTGTAGGTTGATAGGAGTAATAGTCCCAAAAGCCTCCACTTGCTGTCATTGTTCTCACCTTAATATAATGCTCATCATTCTCCCCTGCTCGCGTCGATCGCAGGCAGAGAAGGGGAGAATGATGAGAGCCGTCTTCAGCACCCGCTGCCAGGGAACAGTGCTTACTGTATCGCTTCTTCCCCGGCAGCCTCCTGTGTTGTACTGATGTGGCACACGGGTGGCACACAGTTGCCACACGTGTGCCGCAAGTATTACACACTTAGTCACGGATATCTCCGGTACCGGTTTTTCCGGTACCAGAAATATCAGGCCGTGTGAAACCGGCCTCACACACAGTGACTCACAGACCCTGCGCTATCAATCTGCAAATTGCAAAGATTGCAGTGTGTGAACCATGTATGTAAGACATCCATCTCTATTCTAGGAAACAATGGTTTTCATTTGGGATGATAACGTATGAGAATAACGAGAGTGGCTCCCGTCCTCACCGAACATCTGTGAGCCGGTAATGGTCCATTATCATCTATAGGAGCCGGCGCAGACTTCTGTGTGCAGCCTCCGACCCTCTCCTGTGCCATTACATCACTCACCCCCCCACCAACCAGAACATGACAAGTGACATCAGCGAAGCCTCCCAAAATCACTGGGGCAGACACTGGGGTATATACACATCACTGGGGCAGACACTGGGGTATATACACATCACTGGGGCAGACACTGGGGTATTTACATCACTGAGGCAGACATTGGGGTATACACACATATCACTGGGGCAGACACTGGGGTATATACAGATCACTGGGGCAGACACTGGGGTATATACACATCACTGGGGCAGACACCGGGGTATATACACATCACTGGGGCAGACACTGGGGTATATACACATCACTGAGGCAGACATTGGGGTGTTTACATCACTGAGGCAGACACTGGGGTATATACAGATCACTGGGGCAGACAGTGGGGTATATACACATCACTGGGGCAGACACCGTGGTATATACATATCACTGAGACAGACATTGGGGTATTTACATCACTGAGGCAGTCACTGGGGTATATACACATCACTGGGGCAGACACTGGGGTATATACAGATCACTGGGGCAGACACTGTGGTATATACACATTACTGGGGCAGACACTGGGGCATACACACATATCACTGGGGCAGACACTGGTGTATATACAGATCCCTGGGGCAGACACTGGGGTATATACACATCACTGGGGCAGACACTGGGGTATATACAGATCAATGGGGCAGACACTGGGCTATATACACATCACTGGGTCAGACACTGGGGCATACACACATATCACTGGGGCAGACACTGGTGTATATACAGATCCCTGGGGCAGACACTGGGGTATATACAGATCAATGGGGCAGACACTGGGCTATATACACATCACTGGGGCAGACACTGGGGCATACACACATATCACTGGGGCAGACACTGGTGTATATACAGATCCCTGGGGCAGACACTGGGGTATATACACATCACTGGGTCAGACACTGGGGTATATACATCACTGGGGCAGACACTGGGGTATATACACATCAATGGGACAGACACTGGGGTAAATACAGACACTGTGGTATATACACATCACTGGGGCAGACACAGGGGTATATACATCACTGGGGCAGACACTGGGGTATATACACATCACTGGGGCAGACACTGGGGTATATACACATCACTGGGGCAGACACTGGGGTATATACAGACACTGGGGTATATACAGACACTGGGGCAGACCCTGAGGTATATACAGACACTGGTGCAGACACTGGGGTATATACAGACACTGGGGTATATACACATCACTCGGGCCGGGACTGTGTATACAGTAACAGATGCTCCATGTCTGGACTCACCCAGATCCTGATGACTTGAGGGGAAGATGAAAGGCGGGAATGCAGAGCAGATTCCATAGACAATGCAGGCACAGAGCAGACTCCATAGAGACAACGGGACAGAGCACAAACTCCGCCCACAGAAAAACTTCTTTGCCGGAGACAGACATGTGACACAGCAGGGGTTACAGGGAGAGTCGGCACCACGTTATCTGACAGGGGGGCCGCTCTGCCGCCCCCTGTCTTCAGGAAGCACTGCTGCCTGAGGCAAATAGCTCAACTTGGCTCATGAAAGGTGCGGCCCTGCAGGCGCCCCCTGGCTTGGGTGGCGCCCCGGGCGATCACACCCCCTGTCCCCCCTAAAAACCGCCCTGTACAGGGCTATAGTCTGTTCAGAAATGACCGTACAAATAAACGAGGGGGAGACGTGTGTTTATATGTAAAATCATCCTTAAAACCCATCCTGCGCGATAATATATATGAATCTAATGAAAACGTAGAGTCCCTGTGGGTAGAGATAAGGGGAAGGGGAAAAATAATAAATTACTGATAGGGGTTTGTTATAAGTCTCCAAAAATAATGGAAGCAACAGAGAATATCCTCATAAAGCAAATAGATGAAGCAGCGACTCAAGGAGAAGTCATTATTATGGGGGACTTCAACTACCCTGAAATACATTGGGGAACCAAAAGCTGGGTAATAGGTTTCTGACAACGATGAGAGACAATTACCTTTCACAACTGGTTCAGGACCCAACAAGAGGGGGGGGCACTGCTAGACCTAATATTAACCAACAGGCCAGACCGCATATCAAATGTAAGGGTTGGGGGTCACTTGGGTAATAGTGATCACAAAATAATAAGTTTTCATGTATCCTTTAATAAGATGTGTAGTAGAGAGGTTACAAGGACACTAAACTTCTGGAAAGCAAATTTCCAACTGATGAGAGATGATCTTGGTGCAATTAACTGGGACGATATCCTGAGACATAAAAATACACAAAGAAAATGGGAGACGTTTATTAGCATCCTGAATAGGACCCGTGCACAATATATACCGTATGGGAATAAACATGCGAGAAATAGGAGGAAACCACTATGGCTAAATAGAGCTGTAAGGGGCGCAATAAGAGATAAAAATAAAGCATTTAGAGAATTAAAGCAAGTAGGTAGTGATGAGGCATTAAATAAATACAGAAGATTAAATAAATTCTGTAAAAAGCAAATCAAGACAGCAAAGATTGAGACAGAGAGACTCATTGCCAGAGAAAGTAAAAATAATCCCAAAATATATATATTCTTTAACTATATAAATAGTAAGAAGCTAAAAAATGATAGTGTTGGTCCCCTTAAAAATAGTCTGGGTGAAATGGTGGATGAGGATGAGGAAAAAGCCAATATGCTAGTATTTACACAAGAAAATCCCATGACGGATAACATGATCAGGGATAAAAATTCTCCATTAAATGTCACCTGCTTAACCCAGCAGGAAGTACGGCGGCGTCTAAAAATCACTAAAATTGATAAATCCCTGGGCCCAGATGGGATACACCCTCGAGTACTGCAGGAATTATGCACAGTCATAGATAGACCATTATTTTTATTCTTCAAATATTCCATAATAACATGGTCTTACCACAGGACTGGCGTATAGCAAATGTGGTGCCAATATTCAAAAAGGGGACAAAAACTGAACTTGGAAATTATAGGCCAGAAAGTTTAACCTCAACTGTGGGTAAAATCCTGGAGGGTTTTCTAAGAGATACTATACTGAAGTATCTGGAGATGAATAACCTCATGACCCAATATCAACATAGGTTTATGAGGAACCGTTCCTGTCAGACTAATCTGATAAGCTTTTATGAAGAGGTAAGTTCCGGACTGTTAGGAACGGCAGAATGCACTAAATAAAAATGAATAATAAAGTGCGTTCGCCCCTCGGGGTCCTCCGTGCAGTAGGTGTTACACTGCTGCTAGGTAATGACAGAGGAGCAATATGGCGGTATGATGCGCATGGGTTCAACTTCACCCAGAGTACGCAGAGCGGGCTCTGTTCACACACAGAGGTGCCAAAACAAAAACATACAAAATGCTGAACCTGTTAGTGACACAGGCCTCAGGTAAATGCTCACATGGTATCTGGTCACAGGAGCAGGACCCAAGACAGAGGAGCTGCATCCCTCTAGACCTACCGTGTGTGCGGCGTCGCTTCTGCGAGCGCCAAGAAGGGCTACAACTGCAGCGCAGGACACTGCCGCTCGACGACAAAGCCAGAAAGCAAGCGCAATGTCGGACGCTAGAGTAGAGGTGCTGTCATGTCGGACGCTGTTCACACCACAGCGTCCGGCAGGCAGCGGTAGTTCCATCTCCGTCCACTATAGCCTCAGTGGCGCCGGCTTGATTTTACTCAGGTTATCTGGGGTTAATCTAGCTGGAAATCAGGTGGGATGTTTGGTCACGCCCACGGTCTTTAAATAGTCGTGCTGGCCTGTGGGCGTCGCCGATTATAGCTTGTGTTTTGTGCCAAGTGGTTCCGGTCTGGAGTGGAGGTGTTGGAGAGAGAAATTCATAGCTGGTGTCGTATGATCCGTTGTTACCTTTTCGTCTTCCTATATTTGTGCTTTGTTTTGCCCTGTTCACATTATAGTATTGTCCTGTGTGGTTGCGGCGCGGTGTGGTTTGAGTTCTCCCTGTCTGTCATTACTGTGTGGGTTTTGGTGGTTTGACAACTCACTGGGTGGAGGGTGGAGGGTTCAGCTTAGGGCTGAGCAGGAGATAAGGAGAGGCTGGAGGCTCAGGCATTTGCACCTTTAGCAAAAACCCTGGGTTGAGGGTCAGACAGGGTCTTCCCTAGTTTGAGGGACTCCGCAGGGGCCCGGGTTTTGTCAGCCTCCTTCGACCTAAGCCTCGCATAACAGGTGCGGAGTGCACAGTGGCTTAAGGCTTGCCACTGACTGGCGCTGACTGCTAAACTAATTCCCCATCCACATGCGTAATATCAGAGGGAAGGGGTTTTATAATGAGTCAGTCACCAGAAACATACATGCGTCACCATTCACACATAGCAAGTATAGTCTATACTAGCGCATGGCCGAACGGTCATGCGTGCTTTTTATAGCCCTGCGGGACCTTCCAGATTTCCGAGATGGACCAATGAGATCTGGAGCAGGACCTGGGCACATGACTCTCAATCTCCAATGGGAGATCGTCTCGTGAGCATGCCCAGTAGGAGCACAGAGGAACTTAGTCTCTGGAGCGGTCTGCTGCAAAGTAATCTTCTCTGTAGTAGATAGACAGCAGGAGACCACAGAATGTGAGGCTCTGGATTCCTGCAGAGCAGACGCAGAAATCTGACGCCTAACACGGACTGGACCAAGGGAATGCAGTGGACGTGGTGTACATGGACTTTTCAAAAGCTTTTGATACGGTGCCACACAAAAGGTTGATATATGAAATGAGAACAATGGGGATAGGGGAAAATATGTGTAAGTGGATTAAGAGCTGGCTCAGGGATAGGAAACAAAGGGTGGTTGTTAATGGAGCACACTTGGACTGGGTCACGGTTAGCAGTGGGGTACCACAGGGAGGGGTCAGTTTTTGGCCCGCTTCTTTTTAACATATTTATTAATGACCTTGTAGGGGGCATAGAGAGTAGAATTTCAATATTTGCAGATGACACGAAACTCTGCAGGGTAATCAATACAGAGGAGGACAATTTTATATTACAGGAGGATTTATGTAAACTAGAAGCTTGGGCTGATAAATGGAAAATGAGCTTTAATGGGGATAAATGTAAGGTCATGCACTTGGGTAGAACAAACCAGATGTATAATTATGTGCTTAATTGAAAAGCACTGGGCAAAACTGTCACTGAAAAAGACCTGGGTGTATGGGTGGACGACAAACTCACATTTAGTGGCCAGTGTCAGGCAGCTGCTGCAAAGGCAAATAAAATAGTGGGATGCATTAAAAGAGGCATAGATGCTCATGAGGAGAACATAATTTTACCTCTATATAAGTCACTAGTGCGACCACACTTAGAATACAGTGTACAGTTCTGTTCTCCGGTGTATAAGAAAGACATAGCTGAACTGGAGCGGGTGCAGAGAAGAGGTTATTATGGAGCTAGGGGGTCTGCAATACCAAGACAGGTTATTAAACTTGGGGTTATTTAGTTTGGAGAATCGAAGGCTTCGGGGTGATCTTATTACAATGTATAAATATATGCAGGGACAATACAAAGACCTTTCTAATGATCTTTTTACTCTTAGACCTGTGACGGGGACAAGAGGGCATCCTCTACGTCTGGAGGAAAGAAGGTTTAATCATAATCACAGACGCGGATTCTTTACTGTAAGAGCAGTGAGATTATGGAACTCTCTGCCATATGATGTTGTAATGAGTGATTCCCTACTAAAATTTAAGAAGGGACTGGATGCCTTTCTTGAAAAGTATAATATTACAGGGTATATACACTAGTTTCCTTAATATTGCGTTGATCCAGGGAGCTAGTCTGATTGCCGTATGTGGAGTCGGGAAGGAATTTTTTTTCCCCAATGTGAAGCTTACTGTTTGCCACATGGGTTTTTTTTGCCTTCCTCTGGATCAACATGTTAGGGCAGGTTAGGATAGGATATGGGTTGAACTAGATGGACTTAAAGTCTTCCTTCAACCTTAATAACTATGTTACTATGTTACATTTGCTTCCTTTTTTCATCACGGATTTGTTGCTTTGTGATATACTTGAGTCAAATCGTGATCATCCAAAGGTTTTTTATTGCCTTGGAAGCGTGGACTCCTCCACACACAGAAGCAAATAGGTACAGCTACGACGACACCTGAGGAAACATTGGTCTGTTTCTTTTGGATTTTATCTTTCACAATGGATGTGTGTGTGTAGGAGGAAGGGCCCCCGCCAAGTATCCAGGCCGGAACCAAGGGAACCGTCATCTAGGTTCCTAGGGGGTCTGTTTCCAGGGAGCAGAGTTAGAGGACGGACCGCTGAGACTTTCAAGACGGTTGGGGGAGGAGCCTATATAAAAGGGGCGGAGGACGCCAGTCAGGGGGAGTCAGCAGAATGGGAGAGAAGGAGCAAGAGAACGAGAGGGCGCCAGGGAGCCAGAGCCTCCAGCAGTAACCAGAGAGGAGGACAACGACAGGAGGGAGACTCTTGGCGGACCGCAGGGAGAAGGCGCCGAGCCGATTGACAGAGGACCACCTCTTCACTGCAGCCCGCGGCCGTTGTTGCCTCACTACAGCTCGCGGCTGTGGCCTGCCCGCAGCCACTCGCGGCCGTTGCTGCCTCACTCCAGCCCGCGGCTGCGGCCTGCCCGCTAACGCCCGCGGCCGTTGCCGCCTCACTCCAGCCCACAGTCACCTGCGGCCGTTGCCACCTCACTCCAGCTCGTGGCTGCGACCTGCCCGCTGCCGCCCGCGGCCATTGCCACTCCAGTCCATGGCTGCGGCTTGTCCATTACTGCCCGCAGCCGCTACCACTCCACCCCAGTCTGTGGTAGGGGCCGGGCCGTCACATCTCGCGGGTCCCCTGGTGCAGCCTGGGGCTGTGCCAGTGGCCCACCAACCGCCACTCAGCAGCGCTGCTGCCTGCCCCTGTCCAGGGGCTGCGACTTCCACTCTCCCACTCCTAGGTGGTATCCCGCTGCCTCCGCTGGGGGACACCCCACCAAAGAACTCTTCTAGGGCCTGTTGTGCCCCTACCTCGCTGGGCGAAGGAACACCCGAAGACCGCCAGATCCTCAGCGGCTGTGCCCAGCGGCTGCGACGCAGAGGCACCATCGAACAGCACACCGTTGGACGTCAGGACTGCTAAGTGAAACATAGTAACTAAGGACCCGTAGTCGGCCATACCGCAGCCCTATAGTGACCGGCCTTTGCCGGGGTAGCCGTGTTCTCAAAATAAGTGTTTGCTTGTATTTGGTCCCTGCAACGACAATTGCTGTTATTTTGTTGGTTGCTTAGGATAGCCTTACCGGCATCTATCCATAAAAGTTACTACCTAAAGTTCAATCCGTCTCGCGACTCATCACTGTATCCGGCGTACCTGCCATGACCACATGTGAATGTGGCCTTGGGGCTCATGCAGACGAGTGTTTACAGCGGCCTTTTGCTGTCTTGATTTGTGATCAAATCGCACACGGACAGCGCACTGATCAATGTTATGCAATACTGCTGTTCAGTTTAACCATTTTTTTTTCTATCCGACTGTCCATGAGTGCAAAATGTCAGCAGGCACCACTTTCTATTGAGTCTCAGATGATACTCACGCATTGAAGTCTTTGGGTACGAGAAAAAAAATCTGATCCCACATGGAATATCCAAGTGTCATCCAATTTTTATGGATAGATTTCTATTATAAACCTAGGAAACTGTATATGATAATGGATGTGTTTTAAAGTAGTTGCATAAAAACGGATCGCACACGGACATAAAAAACGGACACACGGATGGCACATAGATTAAAATCTGATGAAAATTAGAAAATTGTCCAAGTTTTCTAGATGAAACCCAGGTTATTTATCATACGCTTGTCCTTTAGGCTGTCAGAAGACCCCGGTGATACCAGCGAGTTTGGCCGACGTTAGTCTGGTGAGTTTGGGGGACTTTAACTACTATCTACATTAAAGATAAAAGGGCACTTTTAGTCTGACTTATCTGTAGGGGTCAAAATGAGGAAATGGTTGCACTCAATTGCGTTAAGGCATATGAATAACACATGAGATACTTAGCATTCTGTGCTAAGTACCTTATGTGTTATTCCTAAATTTCAAAAGTCATTACGCTATTCACACTTCTTGTATTTCACATTGATATGCCTTAACACAATTGAGTGTAACCATTTCCTCATTTTGATATGTAAGCTGTTTTTTGGTATGCACCTATTCAGACTAGTTCTTGATAGAGACCTGTCTCTAATCTTCCCTTCATCTCTAAACTCCTGGAACGCCTGGTCCACTCCCGTCTTATCCGCTATCTCTCAGAAAACTCTGTTCTCGACCCTCTCCAATTCGGTTTCCGCTCTTTACACTCCACTGAAACTGCCCTCACTAAAGTCTCTAATGATCTGCTAACAGCTAAATCAAATGGTCATTACTCCATGCTAATTCTCTTGGATCTCTCTGCAGCATTCGACACTGTGGATCATCAGCTCCTCCTCACTATGCTCCATTCCATTGGACTCAAGGACACCATTCTCTCATGGTTCTCCTCTTATCTCTCCGACCGCTCCTTTACTGTATCTTTTGCCGGTTCCTCCTCCTCTCACCTTCCCCTTACTGTTGGGGTCCCTCAAGGATCGGTTCTAGGCCCCCTCCTCTTCTCCTTGTACACTGCCCCTATTGGTCAAACAATCAGTAGATTTTGTTTCCAGTACCATCTCTATGCTGATTACACCCAATTATATGCTTCTTCTCCTGACATCACGCCAGCCTTTCTAGAAAACACCGGCGATTGTCTAAACGCTGTGTCTAATATCATGTCCTCACTATATCTGAAACTGAACCTGTCAAAGACTGAACTCCTGGTGTTTCCTCCCTCTACTAATGTACCTATACCCGACATTGCCATTTCTGTGTGTGGTTCCACTATTACTCCCCAGCAACATGCCCGCTGTCTTGGGGTCATACTTGATTCCGAGCTTTCCTTTGCCCCCCACATTCGATCACTGGCTCGCTCTTGTCATCTGCACCTCAAAAACATTTCTAGAATTCGACCTTTTCTTACTTTTGACTCTGCAAAAACTCTTACTGTTTCTCTTATTCATTCTCGTCTCGACTATTGTAACTCTCTTCTAATCGGTCTCCCTTTTACCAAACTCTCCCCTCTCCAATCTGTCTTGAATGCTGCAGCCAGGATCATATTCCTCACCAATCGTTACACCGATGCCTCTACCTTGTGCCAGTCACTACACTGGCTACCCATCCACTCCAGAATCCAGTACAAACTTATTACCCTCACCCACAAAGCCCTCCATAGCTCAGCACCACCCTACATCTCCTCCCTTGTTTCAGTATACCACCCTACCCGCGCCCTCCGTTCTGCTGATGACCTGAGGTTAGCATCCTCAATAGTCAGAACCTCCCACTCCCGTCTCCAAGACTTTACACGTGCCGCGCCAATTCTTTGGAATGCACTTCCCAGGTCAATACGATTAGTCCCCAATCCCCACAATTTTAAGCGTGCCCTGAAAACGCATTTATTCAGACTGGCCTATCGCCTCAACACATTAACCTAATCTTTCCCTGTGTGGCACAGCCAAAAGTTTTACCATAACCAGATTTCCCGCATCATGTTCCCACATGCTTTATGCATCCATTAGCCCTCTGTGTTTGTACTGTTATACACTTAACATTATGGCTGATCCATACAATGAGGGCAACTGTTACCACCCACCTTTCATGTCTACCTCTTTCCTCATAGACTGTAAGCTTGCGAGCAGGGCCCTCATTCCTCTTGGTATTTGTTATAATCTACTGTATGTGATTATTGTTATGCTGTAATGTCTATTGTCTATACAAATCCCCTCTGAAATGTAAAGTGCTGCGGAATATGTTGGCGCTATAAAAATAAAATGTATTATTATATTATTATTATTGATGTGCCGTCAGTTTTCTGTAATTTATTTATCTGTAGGGGTGTCACAACTTAGAGTGCCTAGGGCAGCATGAACACCAAATACAACCCTGGTCACGGGTCTTATAAAGACCCGATGATGCTATGTGGCCAGCCAATCACTGTAATGCCACAACCAAGATGGCTATGGCATTGCAGGCAATTCCCACATCTTCATTGGCTGTATACAAAGTGCCAAACTTGCGGGGCGGGGACTCAAGCTTCCGTTCAAGCATTCAAAAAATACTTGCCGAGTAACGAGCATCTCGAGCACACCGATGCTCAAGCGAGTCACGATCAGTGACGATCACGCTCGCTCACCACTAAGCAGTCTACATGACCTGATCTTACCTTTCTGTCCACTTAGTCCTCTGTCTCCTGTTTTCCCTTGAGCTCCGTTGTCACCTTAAAAAAAATGCAAAATATCTTATCTGTATGGCTTTAGAAAAAAATATAGAAAAGAAGAATAATAATGATTTAATTTCTATATCATTATTTAATTTATAAACAGAGAGCCAACAGGCCGTAGTGATATTTGCCAGAGAGGTGGCGACTACAACGGAACAGAAAATGCACAGGCATAGCATGCAGATACAATTTAGAATAAAATAGTATGGTGGCATTTGAAAAACACAGGACACCTCACTGAGGAGATATTCCAACCCATGGCAGGCCTTAATTTTTTTGGGAAGGTGTAAAGAGGAAACAATATGAGGAGAATGGCTTCATAAAGTGTGGGGCACTGGATAGGTAATAACCCAGATCTAGCTATTATGCCGGGATCAAACATGCGAGAAACTCAGACGAATCTCGCATCTTAGGCTAGGTTCATATTGTGTTAGAGCAGTCCGTTCAATGCATGTGTTAAACGGACTGCACTAATGCTACTCCTTTTTTTATCGCGTTATGTGATCGCGCTAGCACAGATGCTTCATCTGCGCTAGCAGTGACGAACCCTCGAACGCTGCAGACCGCATCCGAGGGTCCATCACAGCATGACGGCACATCGCTAACGCATGCTGATTATGACATGCGTTAGCGATGTGCTACGTTATGGCTGTCTTTGGCAGCATTAACGAATGCATTACATCGCGTTAATGATGCTTTGTAACGCAATCCGTTAAATGGACTGCCATAACACAATATGAACCTAGCCTTAATACCCGGCCTTAAACTTGACCTTTGGCATCTTGTGTGCACGGGATCGCTATGTTTTCCTGCCCTTATTCACATCCCGCCATGTGAAGTAGTGGCAGTAACACATTAAAATTACCTGGATGATTTTGAACTAGGCGTGCAGTTCTTTGTGTAATTTGGCACAATTCACACCATCTGACTTCCATGTTCGGGGTGGAATCTGATGATGCAAGCTGCAATTATTTCATAATCTGTTATTATTATTGCGTTGATCCAGGGAGCTAGTCTGATTGCCGTATGTGGAGTCGGGAAGGAATTTTTTTCCCCAATGTGAAGCTTACTGTTTGCCACATGGTTTTTTTTTGCCTTCCTCTGGATCAACATGTTAGGGCAAGTTAGGATAGGATATGGGTTGAACTAGATGGACTTAAAGTCTTCCTTCAACCTTAATAACTATGTTACTATGTTACTATTTATTCCTGCGGCTGCTGGATGTACACACTTTTCGCAGAGGTCCATTCAATGTGTAGTTGCTGCTGCAGGGTACTACAGTTCAGTCATATGAATACCAGGAACAGACTACGGACAAGAGTGACGCTGTGTTTAAGGGCTCATACTCATTTGTGAGAGACTCGCACGATTCTCGTGCAAATCTCTCTCATGAATACCCAGCACTGCCGCCGGCACTCGGACAGGAGTGTGCAGCTACATAGAAATACAGTACATGTAGCCGCACACTCCGGTCTGAGTGCCAGAGGCAGTGCCAGGTTTTCAAGCGAGAGACTCGCACGAGAATCGTGCGAGTCTCTCGCAAGTGGGTATGAGCCCTAAGAGAGAGAGACCACGTTTTCTATCCTAATACACCCCCTGTTGTACAAGTCTACATGAAGTGATATTACCTTTTTGTCCATTTAATCCTGTGTCTCCTGTAATTCCTTGAGACCCTTTGTCACCTAAATAATAAAAAATACAAAATGTAATACCTAAATGTCTGCAGATTTATGATTCTTTCCGCATCCATTTTATAGGAGCAGCATACAAGTAGTTAATAGATGATCTACAAGGTCTAATGCTCTGTTCACACCTGTGTTTTTGAAGTGGAATGTGGACTTGTCATATAATGGATGCAAACAGGCCCTACAGATATTGAAGACTAATTCAGTTCCAAACTATATACATGGATGTGAGTTGGGGGTCACCATTATGGATGTTGTGGGTGGGGAAAAGGTCTGGAGTTGCTAAATTACTGCGAGAAACGTTTTTCTATTTTCTACATCTTGTATTTCTGGACTGAGAACTTCACAATGACAAATGGCATTTTATAATCTCAGAATAGTCACAGCACCACGAAAAGCACCAAATGTCCTAATCATTGGTCAGGAAGTGGGACCAATTAAGGTTGTCCATTATCGAGTAGCGGGGACTGTGACACTTGAAAACTTCATCGTTGACCTCACAACTGTAATTTCACATTTGTTTTCAGCAGGTTTCATCGTGAGTAGTATGGAATTGTCAGCTTGAGTTCTCGGATGACCGTCAGGTCATCAATGGCCACTAGAATTTTCGCTCAGCCCCAACATAAGAATACCAGGCACGGCATTTAGATAAAAGTGATGCTGTTTCTAGAAGTAGCCATGTTTTCTTCATACATTCCCTGTATTAGAAGTCTACATGACCTGGTCTTACCTTTTTGCCCGGTTAGTCCTCTGTCTCCTGTTTTCCCTAAAACTCCCTGGTCACCTAATAATGATAAAATAGATAATGTAATGCATAAATGTCTGTATAGAAATGTGACACCTTCGCCATCTACCTGATAGGAGAAGAATACAAGATGATGAAACCAGATCCATTCACATTTAGGTCCAGAACTATTTGGCCAGTTACCGAATCATGGTGATTTCAGCTCTGCAGGACACTATTTTGGATTTAAAATAAAACAACTGAGATGTAATTGAAGTTGAGACTTTCAGGTTTAATCAAAGGAGTTCAGTAAAAATATCCTGTGAAACATTTGGGAATTGCAGCCATTTTTCTATGGTGCCTCCTGATTTCAGGGCCTCAAAAGTAATTGACCAAACTAACTTCACCATAAATAAAATGCTCATTTTTTTAATACTTTGTAGAGAATCTTTTGTAGAGAATGATGGCCTGGAAGCCATGGACGTAGGGGCAGACACTGACAGCTTTTTGCTGACAAAGCTACAGATATATATTATTTATAGCACCCTGTTCTTTATTTCATAGCGTCCTCTCCTGTTAGATATTAAATGAAATGACTGATGGATGGGTTTTCTAGTTACTGGCTGGTCCATCATCAGTCATTTTATAACTAACAAGAAAGGACTATGTAATAAGTTAAAAGGTACATGGGGATTTATGGATTGTAATGAAGTTTGTTGAAATACTCAAATATTATCATGTTACATTATCACTTTTTTATTGTCTAAAATACACTTCTCTCTCTGCAGTATGAGGTTATCATGTATACGCCATTTGCTGCATTGTGTAGTTTCCTTTCTCCCCTGATTCTGTTGTTTGGGGACACACACTCGCCAGACCATGGCCACACCATCGCCAGATCGCTCATTGTTGTGCTACCTATCTGGGCACCTGTGAGTGTTCGCGTTGTTTGGCTCACTGCTTTCTGTAAACTGCTCTGGTGCGCTACTCTGAATAAACTTCAGCCTCTTCTTCAAGGAGAACTGTCTACAGTGTCTCCTCGGCTCTTCCAGCTCTCAGTAAGGACTTTCTTACACTCCTCTCAAGTAATTTTAAGCCTAAATACATACGTTGTGCTTTTGTTGTGGAAAATACTCAACGTTTTACAGTACCAGCAAAGTGAATGAGATTTTCTAAATCTGAAGTACACCTTGCTTATTTTTTTCCTTGCAGATTTGTAGCAGATTCAGTTCTGTAGCATTTCAATTGTTGCAGTGTATTTCACCCATACTATTAAGTTAGGCAAAATATGCAACAAAAACGCATGTAAAAAACGCGTATTTTACATAAGGTTATTCCTGCCAACACATTGGGATTTGCAGCAGAATTTTTTTGCGGCGAATCCTGAACATGTGCAAATAGTCTTAGTCCCTGTCATGTGTCCTCCCCCAACAATTTATTATAAGCACCTGGTGTAAGAGAATGGTCAGCCATAATATACTGAGCGGCCATGTTGTCTCTAGCAGCCATCTTGTCGAAAGTTAGAGAAGATTCAACTTTTACAAAAGAGCTAATAAAATGTACTAAATGGAGGATGGAAAATGAGATAATTTCTCCTACCAACCTCAGTAGATGTGCATAGAGGAAGATTGGATCAATAGGGGAATAGGGTCACCAAATATATGGTCAATGTGTGTTTATGTGATATTGTTGGAGAGAGAGAAGAATCATTAAAATGTCAAATGCATGAATTGATGGATCAAGTCTGAAAGCAGTGATAAGATTTTAGGACAGTAGCCATAGATACCAATGACTTATGGGTTTTAGTATTGCTTGGAGAAACGTTAATTAATATCTTCGTATTATGTCATTATATTCTCTGTTCTAAACCACGTTTCTCTAGAATTACCATGTAAACGCCTTAGAATTATAATGTTAACGCCCTCTGTGGCAAAATGCAGCTTTCTTTGTTCTCATAATGTATAAGAAGCTCCTGTTACTGTTGCTTGTTGCCATTCCACCGCCATCAAGCCATCGTGCCACACCATGATCTAGCACGAGGCCTTATCACTGCCAGACTTCCTAGCGAATCTCTGCCCATCTGAATTCCTGTTTGCCCGCATATTTCAACTTCTCTGATTGTCCGTTCTGTTTTGCCGTGTATCTCTGAATAAACTTCAACCTCAGCTTCAAGAAGAATTGTCTGCAATTTTGTCCAGCTCTTCCAACTCTCCCGATAAGAACATTTTCTTACACGTGGCGAGCCAGCCAGGAGGAGCGGCTCCGGAGAGCGGCCTCCAGAAGAACCTTTGTGGAAGAAGTTGCAGCTGAGAGTTTGAGGTTGGAAGAGTGAAGAAAAAATAAAAAAAAGCGTGTGGCCACACGTGAAACTGATCAAAGGAAGCCAGCCTGAAGGAGAACCTCTCGTGATCGCTCCGAGACCGCCTGCCCTATTTTTTATAAGAAAACCACAGACAAAGAAAAAGACTATAAAAAGATGAGTAACTAAGAAGAAGCTATCTACAAGGACGTGAGAACTTTTTTGTGCCCGGTAGCAAGAAGCTTTAAAAGGGCGTGGGGAGACGCTTGGCAAGCTAACGAGTGAGGCTGGAATCATGGCTGCACCTCTTTTGATATTTTTGGTCGACCCAGCCGGCGAGGTCTTCCATTCGAGAGAGGTATGAGTATCTAACTCTGCTTAAATTGCATTTGTTGATACTAGAACAGAGTAAAACTCGTCCTTGTAGACCACTGTAAATATGGAGTGGTTACGGAAGCAGGCAGAGAAATATGCTGGCACACCCCAGCTGGAGGGGGTTAATGTGGAAACCACGTGGCTAAATTGTTTGCGATGGTTTACCACAGAGAACAGGGAACTAGATAGAAAGAATTTGCTAGGAAAATCTAATAGCCGAGTAGCGGCTTTGCGTAAGACAGTCATAACTTTTGATCAGGCTCTTGATAGGCAGCTTACACAACAATATGTTAACATGATCACCCAGGGAGGGGCAGTGTATAGGGAGAGATTAGAAAAGCTGAGTGAGATGCTGGAGCTAGCAGCGAAGCACAGAGAGGAGGGGTGCAAGCAGCAGCAGCTGAGAGTAGTTATGTCACAGGTGGACACTGCAGCTTCGAAACACAGTGCTGATGTAAATACATTTGTAGACTGGAGAAGAGAGTTAGGAGAATGAGTGAAGTAGTACATAACAAGATATAGTGTCCCAACAGCTCCAGCTTATGCAGAAACAGTTGAGGAAAGATATATTGTCCCAACAGCTCCAGCACATGCAGACCCTAGGTTAAGTGTGATGCTGCTTCTACCCCGAGAAAAAATTCCTGGCCAAATGTCCCTGGTCCATCTTAAATTTGTTAAAAATTTTTTTTGCCTAATTGGGAGGAAAGTAAGGGAATGTATTGTTAGGACAATGCAGTCTGAGGTGAAGGGTGATGAGTCTAATGTGTTTGCATGCCATTCACCTCAGGGTGCATCTGCTGATTCAGGGAGGCCAGGAGTTCCTGGGGGTATGCGCAGCTGCCGAGAATGGGTAGGTCCTGTTCGGCAGAGCCCTCACGGGATCCCATGAGAGGTCCTCCCTTGTGTTATTTTTGCAGACAGCTAGAACATTTCAGACATTTTTGCCCCAACTTTGTGCCTGGGCCTATATCCCGAGAACCCCGGGAGCCCTTTAACCCCCAATGGCCCCGGGAGTTCTCGAGACCACCTTTCGGAGTTAGACCTCCATATCCAGCAGTGAATGACCCTAGGCAGTATCAGCAGTACAACGGTCTTCAAATGGTTAACCCAGTCTCACAGGAGCCTTCTGCTCCTGCTCCTTCCCCAATAGCTTTCACTCATCCGCACCCAGAGATCCAGGCTATTCAGGGAGGGGTCACTCCTCCTCAATCCTATGCTCCCCTGATCAAGGATCTGTGGGAACATGAGGACCAGACCCTGACTAAGGATCTCTTTGGGGCGGAGGTGGCAGCTGTTGGACAGAAGCCGTGTTCAGATGGGGATGATGCATTTTTCGGGCTTCCCACCGCAGGTAACACTGATTGATGGAGTGTTCTCCCTGTTCCCCTTACCCTCCTTGCCCCCCTTTCCCTGGGCAACGATGGGAGACCTTATGTCAAAGGGCGATTAGAGGGGCTGCCATGGGAAGACATCCTCATCGATACAGGAGCCTCAGTTTCAGTAACACGACACAAATTGCAGTCACCCCCTTGACTGCCTGAGACTACCACTTTGGTAGGATTTGAGGGCTCCTGTATTCAAGCAGTAAAAAGTCGTCCAGTAAACCTGAGATTTCAGGACACAGGGGGATCGAAGCAAAGGGGTCTTCGATGCGCTTTTTGGGTAAACCCACAGTTTAGGTACACCATTTTGGGTACCGATGTTTTGGGAGCAATGGGAATCATTGTTGATTTATGTAACGAAGTCCTGTGGCGGAATAAAGAAGCCACTATCTGTTAGAGTCACAAATTACCCATTGCTAGCTTCAGATTAGGTACTGATGAAAATGTTGAAAATGCTGACAATGATGCTTTAAAAAATGAATTGAAGCAAAGGTTCCCTGAATTGTGGATCTCAAAGAAAACTGATTGTGGGTTAATGCAAACTCAGGTTAAAATTGATGGTGAAAAACTGCCACCTTTCCAGCGTCAGTACCGTATTCCTGAGGACGCAATCCCTTACATAAGGGTTGCAGTCAGTGAATTGGAAAAGCAAGGTGTTGTTGTGAAAGGTAATTCTCCATGTAACAGTCCTATTCTACCTGTAAAAAGGAAGATGGCAGTTTTCGAATGGTAGTAGACCTGAGACTTGTAAATAAGTACACTCCTTCAGCAGCCCACCTTGTTGCATCTGTCCCTCAAGTTATGTCACAGCTGAGGAGTGATTGCAAAGTGTTTTCTTATTACAGCTGAGGAGTGATTGTAAAGTGTTTTCTTGTTACAGCTGAGGAGTGATTGTAAAGTGTTTTCTTGTTACAGCTGAGGAGTGATTGTAAAGTGTTTTCTTGTTACAGCTGAGGATTGATTGTAAAGTGTTTTCTTGTTACAGCTGAGGAGTGATTGTAAAGTGTTTTCTTGTTACAGCTGAGGAGTGATTGTAAAGTGTTTTCTTGTTTGGACATTGCAAATGGCTTTTTCTCAGTACCCCTAACACCTGAATCTGCCCTCCGCTTCGCATTCACTTTTGAGAATGTGCAATACTTGTTCACGCGGCTTGGGATTTCACAGTTCTCCTGTGTATTTCCATCAGGCATTAGCTCAGGTGTTAGATCCCCTTGGCTACGGAGACAAAGTCTTACAGTATGTGGATGATTTATTGATTCAAACTGTCGATGAATGTGAACACAAAGAGACCCTTGGAAATGTTTGTCAGGCTTTACAAGATGCAGGACTCAAAATGAGTCTAGATAAAGTACAATTGATGAAATCAGAGGTTAAATTTCTGGGTGTGTCTGTCTCAGAAGAAGGAAAGAAACCCATGCATGACAGGGTTAAAGCTATTCAAGCTGTCCCCATACCAACTAATATTACTGAGCTCAGAAAATGTTTGGGTCTTATTAATTTTTCCAGAGAATTTATTGAAGATTTTGCTAATTTGGCTAAACCACTGTATGATTTATTGAAAAATGCTGATGATGACTTTACCCCTGTAACTGTAGAAGGAGCAGTCTTACAAGCTTTTGGGGGATTGAAGCGCGCCCTTACGGCAGCTGCTGCATTGATTAACCCTGACCCTTCGCAGCCTTTTTACATTCAGACTCACACTGGTGATATCTCTATTTCTTCGGTGCTCCTACAAAAATGGCCCAAAGAAAGCCCAGAAGTGTCTAGTCAGTTGTATGCCCTAGGTTATTACTCTAGGTTCCTTACCCCCGTGGAAAAAGGATTCACTCAGTGCATGAAGCACCTACTGGGCGTGCACTGGACTATGAATCAAGAGAGACATATAGTGGGATTTGCTCCTTTAATTTTACAAACCCCGCATGTCACTTTAAAAACTTTGTTGAAAGGAAAAGCTTCAGGTATCAATTCACAGAGAATGGCCCAATGGATCATTGATTTTGAGACTAGAGACTTACAAGTCGAAGTAGGTGAGAAATATCACTTAGCCCAGATGATGCAATATGCAGGAAAAAGTCACGATTGTCAAATTGAACAGGCTAATGTCACTCCCTCCCCATTTCGAGCAGACTTTCAAGAGGGAATCCCCTGTGCCTATATCGACGGAGCTTGATGTTGGCATGAGGGGCATTACATCATAGGCTTCGCTGTGTGGTTTCCAGCTAAGCCACTGCTGCTGCAGTATAAACTCCCAGGTCATTTCTCCGCTCAAAGAGCTGAATTGGAGGCAGCTTTACAGGTCATTCTTGTGTGCACAGAGCCAATGAATATCTTCAGTGATAGCGCATATGTCGTTTCCTCCCTCACCCTGTATCTCAATGTATGGGCCCTGAGGGGGATGGTTGATTCACAGAACAAGCCCTTACAGCATGCAGAAATTCTTAAACAAATTGAGCAGCGGGGCAAAGAATTACCAAATTTATGGTCTTTCTGTAAAATTAAAGGGCACCAGAGGCTAATTCCTGACCCCCACATCCTTGGCAATGCATATGTAGACCACGCAGCCAAGGAAGCTGCACTTACGGGCGATGACAAATATCCCCAAGAAGTCATCGCTGCAGTCACTACAAAACCCCGAGAGCCCCCCCTTGTCTTTTCTCCTCTTCAAGACCTCGTAAAAGCACAGGAGAAGGATGGAGACTCATCTCTGTTCAATTCCCTTGAGTCCCTGCCCATTGAAGGGGACGGGCTAGCGCCTTACATCCCAACAACAATGATTATGTCTTTGCTCAAATTTTCAAGCTAAAAAGGTGATTAAAATGGTTCATCTCAATCAGTGTAGACTTCTTAATTATTTTACTGAGATTTCTGGTAAGGACTGATACTCCACTCTTTTTTTCTATTTTCTCCAGGTCCGCTGAAGATTTTCATATTCGATTCCTGGGACCATGAACCTATTGGATGATCAGGAGAAGATGTTTCACACTATAGTGTGAGAGGGGGAGAAGATCAGAAATATCCAGAAGACAAAGAATGAGAAGAAAAAGACCAAAAGACTTGACTATTGTGCAACTTATTTTTTTCGGGACTATTTGAATTATTTTTTTATTTTGTGTTTGTTCTATTTTTAGGGACTTTTGCCTTACACCCACACGTGCATAAAGTATATAAATATTAATATTACCTTAATATTCTTATTTTCAATAATTCACCCATGAATATTACAATACTGTATGTTGTACTCTGGATAGAGTACAAGAGGGGGACTTGTAAGAGAATGGTCAGCCATAATATACTGAGCGGCCATGTTGTCTCTAGCAGCCATCTTGTCGAAAGTTAGAGAAGATTCAACTTTTACAAAAGAGCTAATAAAATGTACTAAATGGAGGATGGAAAATGAGATAATTTCTCCTACCAACCTCAGTAGATGTGCATAAAGGAAGATTGGATCAATAGGGGAATAGGGTCACCAAATATATGGTCAATGTGTGTTTATGTGATATTGTTGGAGAGAGAAAAGAATCACTAAAATGTCAAATGCATGAATTTATGGATCAAGTCTGAAATCTGTGATAAGATTTTTAGGACAGTAGCCTTAGATACCAATTACTTATGGGTTTTAGTATTGCTTGGAGAAACGTTAATTAATATCTTCGTATAATGTCATTATATTCTCTGTTCTAAACCACGTTTCTCTAGAATTACCATGTAAACGCCTTAGAATTATAATGTTAACGCCCTCTGCGGCAAAATGCAGCTTTCTTTGTTCTCATAATGTATAAGAAGCTCCTGTTACTGTTGCTTGTTGCCATTCCACCGCCATCATGCCATCGTGCCACACCATGATCTAGCACGAGGCCTTATCACCGCCAGAATTCCTAGCGAATCTCTGCCCGTCTGAATTCCTGTTTTTGCCCGCATATTTCAACTTCTCTGATTGTGCATTCTGTTTTGCCGTTTATCTCCGAATAAACTTCAACCTCAGCTTCAAGAAGAATTGTCTGCAATTTTGTCCGGCTCTTCCAACTCTCCGATAAGAACATTTTCTTATACCTGGTAGTGTCATAATGAATTTAGGAATGGAAGAAGACATCACCAGGTCTTATAATGAATTGGGGGTGGGGAGAATGCATGAGCCGCCACCTCCCAGGATCTTTTCTCACCTTCCAATTCATTACAAAGTGTCCTATTCACCTTTCCGCCTCCTCTCCCACTTCTCAATAAATTTTAATTCCCTAATATCGTCATAATGAATTGGGGTGGGTGGGGGATGATATTGTCTGAGCTCTATAATGAAATGTGAGGTGGGGGAGGATGCTATCAGGGCGTTATAATGAATTGTGGGTTGAAGGAAGACACTCTCAGGGACTTATCATCCTCCCCCACCATCCAAGTCATCATAAATCCATATTTAACCCCTTACTGACATCAGACATACTATTATGCCTATTTCAGTATCCCTTGCTTTGATGTGGGCTTCGGCGGTGAACCCACCTCAAAGCCGGGACATGTCAGCTGTTTTGAACACTTGACATGTGCCCGCAATAGCCGTGGGTTGAATCACATTCCGCCTGCGGCCAATAACTTGTTAAATGCCGCTGTCAAACTCTGAGAGCGACATTTAATAAGCGCTTCCAGCCATCTGGCTGGAAATGCGCTCACCAGTGACCCGCGTCACGTGATCGCGGATCACCGGTGTGTCGGCGTGACAACCAGAGACCTTCTTGAGACCTCTATGGTTGTTGATGCTGGATTGCTGTGATCGCCACCCTGTGGTCGGCGCTCATAGCAAGTCTGCAATTCAGCTACATAGAGGCAATTTGAGCATCACCTCTATGTAGCAGAGCTGATCAAGTTGTGGCAGCTACTAGCCTCCCATCGAGGCTATTGAAGCATGCCAAAAGTAAAAAAAAGGTTTTTAAAAATATTAAAAAAATATAAAAGTTCAAATCACCCCCATTCACCTCATTCAAAATAAAACAATAAAAATAAAATAAAACATAGACATATTCGGTATCGCCGCGTTCAGAATCGCCCGATCTTTCAATAAAAAAAGGATTAACTTGATCGCTAAATGGCGTAGCGAGAAAAAAAATCAAAACACCAGAATTACTTTTTTTCATTGCTGCGACATTGCATTAAAATGCAATAACGGGTGATCAAAAGATCGTACCTGCACAAAAATAGTATCATTAAAAACGTCAGCACAGCATGCAAAAAAAAAGCCCTCACCCAATCCAAGATCACGAGAAATGGAGATGCTACAGGTCTCGGAAAATGACACTTTTTTTTTTTTTTTTAGCAAAGTTTGGAATTTTTTTTCACCACTTCAGTAAAAAAGAACCTAGACATGTTTGGTGTCTATGAACTCGCAATGACCTGGAGAATCAAAATGTCAGGTCAGTTTTTGCATTTAGTGAACCTAACAAAAAAGCCAAACAAAAAACAAGTGTGGGATTGCACTTTTTTTGCAATTTCAGCGTACTTGGAATTTTTTTCTTTTTTTTTCTTACACAACATGGTATCGTTCAAATGTACAAGTCGTCCCACAAAAAATAAGCACTCACGTGGCCATAATGACGGAAAAAAAAAAGTTATGGCTCTGGAAAGAAGGGGAGCGAAAAACAAAAACGCAAAACCGAAAAAAGCTCCAGTCATGAAGGGGTTAATGCCCTCCTCCCACCTCCCCCCTGTTCATTGTAAGTCTATCCATACATTCCCACAGGGCACTGCATCTTTCTTCTGACAGGGATCTGTCTAAATGACACAGCTGTGTGCGGAGTGCTGACATCAGTAAGCCACATGCACCTGTGTTACAGGAAAAGCGCTGTGCAAGAAGCTGAGGACGGATTCCTGTGGCTCTGCTGTCATTTTCTACTATAGGCAGCTGAGCTGCAGGATCACTCCTTGCATGGCACGCAGCTTATGATGCAAACTGGCTATGGGTCTCCTCAGACCATAGGGCTCCAAGCAAACAGCCTTTTTTATTAACCCTGCAAGGACCCTCCTCCATCTTCAGGTCCTGGTGCAGCTGCATCGGCTGCAACGGCAATATGTACAACCCTTTATGAATAGAGTTGAGCGAAACGGGTCGAAAAATTTCAAAAGTCGCCGACTTTTGGCAAAGTCGGGTTTCATGAAACGAAACCCGACCCTAGGATGAGGTCGGCCACGAGGTCGGCGACTTACGCGCCAAAGTCGCGTTTCAAAAGTTTGTTTTGCGCTCTTTTTCAGCCAATCAGGATCCACGGACACTGTGGGCAACGTGATGACATAGGCAGGGGTCACCACCATCTTTCAGAAGGGCATGCAAGTGATTGGCTTGCTTTGGTGGGCATCACAGGGGTTATAAAAGGGCGTGCACGCCGACTGCCATCTTACTTCTGCCGATCTTAGCATAGGGAGAGGTTGCTGCTGCTGATTCTGTAGGGAGAGCGTTAGGCAGGGAAGAAGACAAAAAAACTGCTTCTGCTGCTAGCGATTTTGCCTGTACAACACACCAGTCACTGTGTGTGCAGTGCAAGGGGAGGCTATATTGTGGTGGATCAGCGATGTTGGTTGTTAGGCTGCCTTCTAAGGCTTCCTGACAGCTGCATTGCTGTTTACCCACTGCTCTGCAAACTGCTTTTTTAAAAGCAATCCCAATTTTTTTTTTTGTCCTGCTGAGGTACTGAGCGTGCATTTTTTCACACCATACAGCGGTGTACGCTCCTCACACAGTACCGTGTAACGGCTGTTATCACAGCCACAGTGAAGCTATCTGTGTGTCACTCTGTGAGAATAAGTCGAGGACATGTTCCGTTCTTACAGACCTGCACCTACTAGTTTTGTCTAGCTTTCAAACAGTTAAATATATTTGCTGTTTGATCACATTCAAAACTATAGAGCGACAGCGTGTGTCAGTCCGTATACTTAAAAAACACGGAGCTTGACAATTTTACGTACACCGGACAGCCGTGTACGTGCACGCTCCTCTCAGTACCGTGTAACGGCTGTTATCACGGCCACAGTGAAGCTATCTGTGTGTCACTCTGTGAGAATAAGTTGAGGACATGTTCCGTTCTTACAGACCTGCACCTACTAGTTTTGTCTAGCTTTCAAACAGTTAAATATATTTGCTGTTTGATCACATTCAAAACTATAGAGAGACAGCGTGTGTCAGTCCGTATACTTAAAAAACACGGAGCTTGACAATTTTACGTACACCGGACAGCCGTGTACGTGCACGCTCCTCTCAGTACCGTGTAACGGCTGTTATCACGGCCACAGTGAAGCTATCTGTGTGTCACTGTGGAAGGATAAGTGGAGGACTTGTTCCGTTCTTACAGACCTACACTCTAGGGAGATTCCTATTCTGCCCAATTCTACATACACCTTGTAGTTTGTGATACACTAGCCAATTTCTGCCTGTGACATAGCGCTCTGATATTCAGTGGGCCTCACACAATCCAAAAGTGTCCAGTGTCCACTAGTGTGTGCAGAAATTCAAAATCTCCCTTATCCTGTAGTCACTTTTTTCACACCTGTGCCATCGAGCCTGTGACATAGCGCTGTGATATTCAGTGGGCCTCACACAATCCATAAGTGTCCAGTGTCCACAAGTGTGTGCAGAAATTCAAAATCTCCCCTGTCCTATAGACACCTTGTACCTTGTTTTACATTACTATATAGTTTGTTGGATTTTGTCTACATTTCTACAAAAAATGAGGAAGGCTGGTGGAAGAGGCCGTGGAATTGGGCGGGGGTTGGCAGCTGGTAATGATGGTGTTGGTGGTGGATCTGATGGTAGTGGCAAGAGCAAAATAGGACCGAATGCAGGAGGTGTTGAGCCTGCGTCATTGTCTGGCTCCATAAGGCTTCGAAGGCTTAGTTTTCTAGGAGTTGGCAAACAGCTTTTAAAGCCAGAGCATCAGGAAAAAGTTTTGTCTTACATTGCTGACTCAGCCTCCAGCTCTATCGCCTCCTCTTCTGAAGTTGTAAAAAGTAAAAGCACTGAGTCGTCATTGGAGGCTCATGTTCATGAACCACACCTTTCCTTGTGTCCTTCACCCCAACCAAGATTGAAGGATGACGCAGGCCATACTACTGATTACTCCATGGAGCTGTTTTCACATACCATGCCTGGATTATCAAGTGAAATGGTGAATTACCCAGGCCAAGATGAATCTGACATGGAGTGCACTGATGCACAGCCGCTGATAGATGATTCTGCTGGTACATTCACTCAGAGCACTACATTGTCCTCGCAGTGTACAGAGCCAGATTCTGACCCTGATGAGACTCAGGTGCCCCTTCCCGCACACTATACCACCATACACGGTGACACAGAGGAAGGTGCACATGACAATGAAGAGGAGGTGATGGATCACCCAGTTGTTGACCCAGATTGGCATCCATTGGGGGAAGAGGGTGCTGCTTCCAATAGCTCAGATGAGGAGCATCCACAGCAGACATCGACATCGCAACAGCTGTTATCTGGCAGGCCCGGAGCACTCCAAAGACAGGTTCCAAAAATCAAAAGAGTTGCTGGACAGCTTGTCCAGAGGGTCAAAACATCACAGCGTGCTAGGCCGCAAAATGTCTGCCAAAGTAGGAAGAGTGCAGTGTGGCACTTTTTTTGAACAAAATCCTCATGATCAGGCCAAGGTTATCTGTAAGAAGTGCGCAAAGACCTTTAGCCGAGGGAAAAATCTGAAAAATTTGAATACCAGTTGCATGCTTAGACATTTAACCACCATGCACTTGCAAGCGTGGACACAACACCAAACCTCAAGTGCCACATGTGCAACTTATCATAAAGAAGGTAGTCAGCAACGCTACATTGTTTCCCCCACTGTAAGCCCACCGGTTAGCACAGCAGCAAATGTTGAGGTGTCGTTGCAAGGCCACAGCAGTCAGGGAATCCCACTGTTATATCAACGAAATACTGAATCTAGGCCATCAGAAAGAACACCAACTCCATCACCATCATCAACCCTCTCTCAGTCCGCCCTGTCCACCGCTGCTTCCACCATATGCAGCTCTCAAGTCCAGCTCACCCTCCCAGACACTATGAGTAGGTCAAGAAAGTACTCAGTCTCTCATCTGCGTACACTGGGTTTGAACGCCCACATTGCCAAACTAATCTCGTTTGAGATGATGCCCTATCGGTTGGTGGAAAGCGCAGCTTTCCGCCAACTCATGGCCTATGCAGTACCACGCTATGACCTACCCAGTCGCCACTTCTTCTCTCGCAAAGCCATCCCAGCCCTCCACCATCATGTAAAAGACCGCATTGTCCATGCACTCAAGCAGTCAGTGAGTGGAAAGGTGCACCTCACAACTGATGCATGGTCCAGTCGGCATGGCCAGGGCCGTTACGTGTCCATCACTGCGCACTGGGTTAATGTGGTGGATGCAGGGTCCACAGGGGACAGCGGTGGTGGGACAGTGCTGCCTAGCCCACGGTATAGGAAACAGTTGGCTGTAGGCGTTCGACCCTCCTCCTCCTCCTCCAAAAGCGAAAGCTCGTCCACAGAGCGCAGTCATACGAGCACTCCATCTGCAGCTGCCACTGTTGCACACGAGGTGTCCCCCTATTGAGCAGCTAGTGGAAAGCGTCAGCAGGCTGTGTTGCAGATGATGTGTATGGGCGACAGACACACCGCCGAGGTGCTGGCCGAGTACTTGAAGCGACAAACTGAGTCATGGCTGGGCAGTGCACATCTTGAGGCAGGCAAGGTAGTTAGTGATAACGGCCGTAATTTTGTGGCAGCCATAGCCCTTTCAAAACTCAGCCACATACCTTGCTTGGCTCACACCTTGAACCTGGTGGTGCAGTGTTTACTCAAAAATTATCCGGAGTTAACAGCCCTGCTCCAGAAGGTGCGAAGACTGTGCGCGCACATCCGCCGGTCGCCTGTACACTCCGTTCGTATGCAGAAGCTGCAGCGATTGCTCCACCTTCCCAACCACCGCCTCATTATCGACATTGCAACAAGGTGGAACTCCACCCTGCACATGGTGGAGCGGCTGTGCGAGCAGAGGCAGGCCATAATGCATTTGTGGGAGGATACACGGCCAGGCACTTTGAGAGCAGACATTAAGTTGACAGGTGTGCAGTGGTCGAAGCTGAAAGACCTCTGTAAAGTCCTTCAGTGTTTTGAGGAATGCACACGGCTGGTAAGCGCAGACGACGCCATCCTAAGCATGAGCATCCCACTTATGCGTCTGCTCATGCAAACTTTGACGCACCTTAAGGAGCAGGCGTCTGAAGCCAATGTTGACGAGGAGGGAATCCTTGATGACATTCAGCCATTGTCTGCTCAGTGACAGGGACTGGACGAGGTGGAGGAAGAAGAGGAGGATGATGATGGGGATGATTACTTAGGGGAGGAGGATGCATCTCGTGGGGCAAGTGAAAATGTTGGCGTGGCAAGGTCTGGTACAGGGTTTGTGCGTGACTGGAGGGATGTGGATTTGCCAGAAAGTGCTCCTCCAACCAGCACTCGCAGTGCATCATTGACACCGGGAACATTGGCCCACATGTCAGATTATGCCTTGCAGATCCTAAAAAGGGACCCCTGCATTGCCAAAATGATGAACGATGACGACTACTGGTTGGCCAGCATCCTGGATCCACGCTATAAAGGCAAATTACAAAACATCATGCCACAGGAGAACCTTGACCTAATATTGGCTAATAAACAAGCAACTCTGGTAAATCGGTTGCTTGAGGCATTCCCAGCACACAGCAGCGGTGATGGTTCTCACACGAGCCGTACGGGCCGGGGGCAGCTTGGCAGAGGTGTTCATGGTGCACACAGCAGAAGTGGCGTTGGAGACAGGGGTTTCATGACAATGTTGTGGACTGATTTTTCAAGTACCGCTCACACAACTGGTAATACTGCATCGATGGAAAGTGACAGGAGACAGCAGTTGTCAACTATGGTTAGAAACTACTTTTCCTCCCATAACGATGTTCTCCCACACAGGTCATTCCCCTTTGACTATTGGGCCGCTAAACTGGACACCTGGCCAGAATTGGCACAATATGCCTTACAGGAGCTCGCTTGCCCAGCTGCAAGTGTGCTATCAGAAAGAGTCTTCAGTGCAGCTGGATCAATCCTGACAGAAAAAAGGATCCGTCTGTCAACCCAAAATGTGGATGATCTAACCTTCATTAAAATGAACCATGCATGGGTTTCCAAGGATTTTGTCCCACCTTCCCCTGATGACACATAGGGTGACAGAAAAATGGCTTGCTTTGGTCCACCTCTTCCTGGTACTTCACCTATTTCGCTTTTTGCATCAGCTGAATGTCCAACATCAACATATGCCACTTTCTAAAACTCCCTAACTGTGCTGCCTCTCCCCCCCATGGCCGGAGTCACCACCTAGCGCACGACACCGTGCGAGTGCCGTTGCCCTGGACAGGTGGGTAGGCCGACTCTTGGGCACGGGCACTGGCACAGGGTCCCTCATAGTGCAATCAAGTGTCTCTGACGGTGGTGGTGCACACCCGCCGTCAGACACACCGCCGTACTATGAGGGGCCCAGTGCCAGTACCGACGCCCACGAGTGGGCCCCCCTTGCTTGGGCAGGGCCCCAGCATTTGCAATCTTTACCTCTCCCTGCTCCTCCGCTGTGTAGTCTGGGCCGTCAAATCCATACTGTGCCTGACACCGTCTGAGCCTGCCTCCTGATGTATAGACATATATTTTGAATGTGTACGCTATCCATACATGTTATCCGGGGATATGGTACCCTTTCTCACCTTTGTACAATCACGTGCAATCCATACTGGGCCTAACACCGTCTGAGCCTGCCTCCTGATGTATAGACATATATTTTGAATGTGTACGCTATCCATACATGTTATCCGGGGATACGGTACCCTTTCTCACCTTTGTGCAATCACGTGCAATCCATACTGGGCCTAACACCGTCTGAGCCTGCCTCCTGATGTATAGACATATATTTTGAATGTGTACGCTATCCATACATGTTATCCGGGGATACGGTACCCTTTCTCACCTTTGTGCAATCACGTGTAATCCATACTGGGCGTGAGAACGGCTGGCGAGCTGTTAAGCAAGCTACAGCACCTGTGGTTTGCACACGTAAGTTTTTCATTTTTTCAGGAATGACGGTTAGGCCTAATTCCGGAACTGCGGTTGACCTGCACTTACTGGGAAATAATCGTTCGCGGGTAATAATTGTAATCAGTGATCCCCATCACTAACGTTGTTCAGCGGGTTATCTGCACCTGTAAGCGACAAACGCTGGCCTTTTCAGTGTAGCGCACATGCAGCCACGGACATGTAAGGGCATGACACACCAGTTATTGGCCAATCTCATGTGCCAGAGCCTCACGTGTCCCTCTAGTAAGCCGGACTCGGACCGCGGGGCATGACGGAGTCTCGTTCGTTAACGGAATTAAGCTTGCAATGTGTGCATCTTTTCCGTAGCTGGCATGGTTGAGGTTTCCCAGGTGGAGTCGAATTTAACCGTAGGCTCCACTCCTGGTGGTGCCCTTCTGGACATTCCTTTAAGGTTCAGCTTTGCAACCATACTGCCCACGTAAAACAAACACTTTGCCTTCATGAACGCTGTTTGGAGGGTCATGACTCGTGGGAATAACGCCGCCCAATCAGTTAACCTGCTAGAGAGATCCTTCGTTGCTCCCAAGCATGACATCACACTCCCTAGGAGGAAGGTAATGCCACTGTGGCGACCGTACTCCTGGGGGCAACACAAGTGCACTGATGCCCAGCCACTGCTCGATGAATCTGCTGGTACATTGACCCAGACCACTACATTCCCCTCGCACGCTACACGGCCTGAATCTGACCCTGATGAAACTCAGGTTACCCTTCCCATATACAGTTCCATCTTACACGGTGACAAAGAGGAAGCTGCAGATGAAAGTGCAGGTTCGGCCCACCCGCCATTAGACACACCACCGTACTATCAGGGGCCCTGTGCCAGTGCCGTCGCCAATGAGTGGGCCCCCATGCTTGCTCAGGATCACAGCACTTGCAAGGTTGAAATACTGTGCAGTGAGATGGAAGATGGGGACGACGAGGAGTCCAGACTAGTACAGGGATTCCCTAGCGAGGAGACTTATTTGATTGTTTTCAATGTTGGGACAGCAATTTTTGGGGAGCACTATACTCTGGTGAATGATAGATGGGGCCCACCATACACTGGAACATTCCAAAGGTGGACATCAGACACTGGAGCAGCATTTACAGGGCCCATTATACACTAGAGCATTAGAAATGGGCCCCATTATGTTTGGAGCATTATTTGGGCCAATAAGACAGTGGAGCTTCATCCATGGGGACCAACATATGCTGTAGCATTATGTGGAGCTCATCATATACTGTTTCAAACATTATATGGGACCAATGATTCTGTATGGAGAAATAGATGGGCCTCGTCATGAGATGTAAAAAGTGAAGTATTTTTCATTGTACTATACCGCTATTTCTCTGCCGTATCGGAGCATGATGAGTTGTGGTATGTGTTAAAGGGGCGCTCTTTCGCCCAGGGCACATGAAAACCTGGAGCCAGCCCTACCCCCCCACAACTTTAGCCAAATAACCCCTATTTTTCAGTGCGTAACTTGTATTATGAAGTTAATTAAGGTTGACAAGCTTAAGTAAGAAGAATTGATGCTTTTGGCATTCAAATGGGCACTGTAGGTGTGTTTCCTGTCCTCCTCTCACTGCCGACTTTTATTCCCCATTGACTTACATTGGGTTTCGTGTTTCGGGACGACCCTGACTTTTCCCTATAATCGGCCGATCTTGCTCGACCCGACTTTTGGAAAAGTCGGGTTTCACGAAACGAAACTCGACCCTAAAAAAACAAAAGTCGCTCAACTCTATTTATGAACATCACCAAATGCTAGATTTCCTCCTTTGTGAGGCTTTGCCGCCTTTATTACAGCTAACTTCAGTTTGTTTCTGGGTCTTTCTGACTTAAGTTTTGTCTTCAGCCTGTGAAATAATGCATGATGGGGCTGAGATCTGGTGATGACTCGCCCATTGCAGAATATTGTGCTTCACATGAACAATGATGTTTTAGGCCATTGTCCATCTGTCCTGTCAAGCGCTGTCCAATCCACCCTGCTGCATTGGTTGAATCTGAGCAGAAAGTATCGCCCTTTGCACACAGGATTCATCCGACTGCTTCTCTCTTCAGTCACATCCTCAATAAACACTAGTGACCTGATGCTATTGGGAGCCACTCATGCCTGTGCCATCATACTGCCTCCACCATGTGTCACAGAGGGTGTGCTGTACGAATCATGAGCTGTTCCAAGCATTCTCCATACTTTCTTCTCCCATCATTCTGGTACAGGTTAATCTTAGTTTCATATGTCCATAAAATGCTTTTCCAGAACTGGGCGGCTTCTTTTGATGTTTTTTTGGCAAAGTCTAATCTGGCCTTTGTATTTTTAAGACTGATTAGTAGTTTGCACCTTGCAGTAAACTCTCTATATTTGCTTTCATGTAGTGTTTTCTTTATGGTATACATAGATACTAAACACCGACTTACTGGAGAGTGTTCTTCACTTGGGTGGATGTTATGAAGGGGTTTTTCTTCACCATGGAAAGTGTTCTGCCTTCTTCCACATATGACGCTGTGCGGATTCCAGCATAAGGCTAAACCTTTCATCCACTCCCAGTAACAAGACTGTATGGGTGCTTAAGTCTATATTTATTGGGATGAAATGGACAACAATGGGAGATGATAACAGATGGTATAGTAGATGAAATTGGTGAACACAGTAGTAGATGAGATCGGGGGTTGTTGTACAAGGTTGTGGATGATATCGGAGATTGTTGTACACAATTATGGATGAATCAGGTAAAAACTATAAGAAACAGATAATGCAGCATGTCAGTACTGGCAGACAATATCACAGCAATACAGGGTACTATTGTGGCGCCCCTGAGGCCCAATCGCCACAGAGGTACTGCACCTTCTCCTAAGGTGTAGTGCCCCATCACCTGGGTAAGTTGGGAACTCCTTTCCTCGCTCCAACACCTGCATCCCACACACAGGATAGTTCAGCACTGACCACATTGCGGCTTTATGCTTAGAGGGTAGCAGAGCACCTTTCGTGGGTCCTTGCTTCGTAACATGAGATGTGCTGGGAGGTGGGTGGAGTTGAGATATATAAAAGGTTGGGAAGGTTTAGAATTACAAGTTCAGTCGGAGGTGCAGTCTGAGAAGATCAGTCAGTCAGGAGAGCCTGAGGACGGATCCCTAGAAGAAGGGATGGAGGAAGGAGTGCTGCAGTTGCCTCAGTGACCTGACCTAGCTGGCACGGGAAAGGAACAGAAGGAGAAAGACGTAGAACTGCAACCTAAGCTTCCATAAGAGAGAGAAGGAACAGTGCGGAATGAAGGAGTAGGAGAACAGAGGGAGTTGTGGGTTGGAAGAGGAACCCTGCCTATAGGTTCTCAGCGCAAGGCCGAGGTTGTATGGACACTTACTGTATGGTTCTGCAGCAGACACTGGTGAAGTAGTTGGCTGTAAATGCACTACTCCCATCTAAGACTTGGGGCACAACAGCAACTGAATAGAGAGCCAGGACTCCGGAGAAGGGAGTCCCCGAGAGAGGCTACAGCTGTCTGCCATACGAGTAGAGTTGTTAGGAACATCTGACAGGAGGAACTTCATAGTACCACGGTACTGAAGCTCTTCACACCTTTAGGCGCAATAGAGGAGTCGTTCAGGAGAGGTACATGATGGCGGGGTGTTGGAAAGGAGAATCCTGACTTGCCCTGGAGGTTGATTGAGTCTCTACCCTGGAGGACATGGCACAAAGGCAGGCACCAGTGTGTACCACGAACTGTGAGTAAAGCTTTGGAACCGCAAGCCCTGGTGTCTTCCATTCATTTGTGCGCCAACACCGTCAGCACTGCTATATCTGGGTACCAACATTCCTCACACCGCCTGCGCCTATACACTGCCCTGGGGTTACAGCTTCACCTGTGGGGAGCTACACCATCTAGGCTGCAACACACCATCAGCCCCAGAGGATCTGCACGCAGCGTTGGCTTAACATCTTGCTTGCCAAACACCACAGGTGGCGTCACGAACTATTCCACTTCATTAACTACAAACCACCATTGATTTGGGCGCCCAGGGCCACAGACCGGGTCACAGCTGCCGTGACACATCCCACTGACACTGGCCCTGTACCGAGTACCCCATAGTGCTGGGAGGGCGACCCACTATCACAACAGTAACAATGATACAGAGCGCTGTTATATCGGTAGCATGCATTATATAGAGGCTGAGCAATGCAACATACACAGCAGTAAAAGAGAAAGATCTGCCAGCTTTGCATTCACTGAACAGAGGATGCATATAACTAACATGCAGTGTAATAGCATTACAGGAGCTGAACATGCATTGCAAATATCATGAGGCATGCACTATGGCCAGCTAACACAGATGAATAACATATATTACATAAATGCATTAAACTCTTACCGGAATCTGCTTGATATAAGCAGTGGTTTTGCAGGGAGCTGAGCACATGTGAGCTCCTCAGAGATCTGGCAGAAATGGTTACATGTTGTTGACCAGAGAAGGAAGAAGGGGTGGTTCTGAACAGATTAACCATTTAGGGGAAAAGATTCCAAACACATGAATAGGAAAGAGAAGGGCAACTATGACATCTAATGGCCATAGCTGGAACATCACTTAAGAAATGTCTTGCTGCACAGAATAGGCAGAATTCTCCCCGCTTGGCATCAACAGATGCCACTATTTGGTTCTTTTGGTTGAGGGCAGTATACGTATGCTTGTAGTGGTGCCAACCTTTACAAGGTCTCTGGCTTGCAGGTGATGTTGACTTGTAGGACTGGGTCACATGAAGTAGACAGGTCATGACCTGAACAAGTGACTTCCAGGTTGAGAACCTGCTCAACCAATGAGATTCCAGGTGATAGCTTGAAATCCCTGTATGCAGAGCAGACACTTGAGGACGGAGCTCTTCGTCGACATCTGGATCCACTAATTCGAACGCATCAGGCCTGTCGATGTGGGGCATCGAACGGTACACGGAAGCAGGGCCTGTGAACCATGTAGTATCCTTAAGATGACTTGGAGCAATGGATCTAGTCACATGGTCTGCAGGATTGAGGTGAGTAGGCACATAATGCCACTGATTAGGGCAGGTGGATCTTCTTATTCTCAGTACCTAGTTGCTGACGTAGACATAAAAGCATCGCGTTTCATTGCAGATGTATCCTAGTACCACCTTGCTATGGGTGTAGAACTCTGCATCTTTGGTCTCCAGATTCATTGCATCCGAGATAAGCTCGGCCAACTCGACTGCGAGGACAGCAGCACAGAGTTCCAGTCTGGGTATCGTGTGTTCACGGAGTGATGCCAGTTTAGTCTGGCTCATCACAAACCCGATGTGGCTCTGTCCGTCCATGTCTATGGTTTTGAGGTATGCTACTGCTGCGATCGCTTTGACTGATGCATCACAGAAGATACAAAGTCTTTGTGTCTTGACTTCTGTGGATGGCACAAGAGCATACGGTCATTTCACATGAAGGTTGGTCAAGGCCTCGAGAGAACACCTCCACTCTTCCCACAGGTCTGCTTTTTCTGCTGGAAGTGGATCGTTCCAATCAGACGTGTCTTGGGTGAAGTCTCTTAGCATCATTTTTCCTTGGATAGTTACTGGAGCTACGAATCCCTGGGGACTGTATAGACTATTCATGAAAGAGAGAACTCCTCTGTGTGTGAATGGTTTCTCCTCTTTGCTGATCTGGAAGGTGAAGGCATCTGTCTTCAGATCCCAAAGCAATCCAAGGCTCTGCTGCATGGGAAGGGAGTCGATGCTTAGGTCTAGGTCTTTTAGATCGCTGGAATAGTCTTGAGAGGGAAAGGCTTCCATCAACTCTCGGCTGCTGGAGGAAATCTTGTGTGACCTTAGGTTAGACTGAGCAAGCATTTCTTGAGCCCTTTTTAGTAGAATGATTGCAGCCTCATTTGTTGGTGTGGACTTCAAACAATCATCTACGTAGTCCTTTTCTACGAAGGATCTGACGTCTGACCCATACTTTTCTTCGCCCTCTTTGGCCGAATTTCGGAGGCCGTAGATAGCGACTGCTGGGGAAGGGCTGTTTCCGAAGATGTGCACCCTCATCCGATATTCTGTGATGTCTTTGTCTGGATTGTTGTCACGGTACCAGAAGATCCTCAAGTAGTTACTGTTTTCCTCTTTGATGAGAAAACAGTAGAACATCTGTTGTATGTCAGCCATAAATGCCACTGTATCCCTGTGGAGGGAAGTACTTCCAGAAGTCTGTTGTAGAGGTCTGGACCTGACAGTAGGGCATCATTCAACGAAACATCTTCGCATTTGGCACTTGAGTCAAATACCACTCGTATTTGACCTGGCTTCTTAGGATGGTATACTCCGAAGATGGGCAGGTACCAACACTCCTCTGAGGGTCGAAGTACAGGTGTAACCTCTGCATGGTTGTTCTGGAATATCTTCCCCATGAAGGTAAAGAAGTGTTCCTTCATCTCAGGTGACTTCTGAAGCTTGTGCCTGAGGGAGATGAATCGGCTGTAGACCAGTTCCCTGTTGTTGGGTAGGCACCTTCTCTGAGGCCAAAATGGTAAAGGTGCGACCCAACTGTTTGATTAATCTTTGCCTATTTGTCTATCCATGATGTCCAGGAATATCCTATCTTCTATGGACATCGCTACCTTGACGTCCTCCTTTGCCCTGTGGAAGACCGTACATCCCATGGGTCTTGTTCACCTTCATAGGCGTGGGCTTCATTGGTAAGTGCTGAGAAAGGGCAAGGTAGTGGAGTGCTGTTTGGCAATTCCTTTACCAGCAGACTATTGTGACATGGCAGGAAGAGAGATGGACGTCCATTTTCTAGTGTGCTGGTAAGCATACTGTTGACTTAGGCCAGCTTGTGTGCTCCTCCTAGACAGACGTCTCCTATGATGGCCCATCCAAGGTCGAGCCTCTGTGCATACGGAGCGTTCCTGGAGCTGTTTATACATTCTCTAGTCTTGCAGACTCATAGTATATCTCTTCACAGGAGTAGAGCTATTGGGGTTCCTGGATCCATCTCAGGTATCAGGTGGGCTATACGCTTTAGATGGGGGTGATGTGTCGCCACCTCCCGTGAAGGTATCTCTGACCTGTTGTCAGGAATCTGATTGCAGTCCAGGATGGTCGGTAACGATAGGCGGGTTTGGCCATCTATGGACTCCACTTTGTATCTGGTTGCTTTTCTCCCCGCCGTCTCAACGGTACCTGAACACGTCCTCAGGGTGTAGGGAGAACCAGGGCCTACAATGTTGAAGTTGTCAAAGAAGATGGACCTGGCTAGAGACCTGTTACTTTGGTCATCCAGGATTGCATATATCTTGAAGGCTTTGTCCTTGCGATCTGCAGGATAGACTCGGACAAGGCAGATTTTTTTTAACAAGACCTTCCTCCTGTGAGTCCACTACAGATCTCCGTACATTTAGAGCTGACCTCAGGGGTATCTTTGTCAGTGTCCTTCTGCTTCCCATCGTGCTCCTCTGCTTGCGACAACACTCATGGAGGTGATCCAGGGTGCAAGGCTGTATTGTGATCCGTGCTGCTGCATTCTGCACATTTCATGCTAGCTTCACAGTTCCTGGCGAAGTGAGAGGTTGTGGCGCAACATTTGAAGCAGATGTTGTTCTCCTTGAGGAAACCCTTGCAATCCTCCAAAGACTTCTCCCTGAAGACTTTGCATTTTAGTAGAGGATGTGGTTTCTTGTGTAGAGGACAATGTTTACTGACAGCCTGAGGCTTGCTCTCATCTGGAGGGGGTTTATTCACCTTGTGAGGAGGGCCTGTGGAAACAATGTTAGTTTTGTGGACTGCCACGGGTGTCTTACCGGGTTTGACACCAGGGGCAGTGGAACATGACAGATTAAAGTAAAAACTAGGGTCATTTCTAATCCTAGATTGTTTGGTGACAAAATCAACAAATACTGTGAAAGGAGGGAATGGTACATTATGATTGTGTTTATACTCTGAACCACATGTAATATATTAATGTCTCTCAGTCTTTTGGCATGCTCGACCGGCTCACTTCCAAGCCACTTTACTAGGAGATCTAACTCCTCACTACAAGAAAGGTCCAGACCATGAATGTCGTTCCGGAACGAGGCTCGCCATGACCTATAGTTTTCGGGTTTGTCAGTGAACTTTACAAGACCTTTTGTAACCAGTTCTCGGCGGGCAAAGAACTTTGCAAAGTCCATGGTGGCTCCGTCACTGCTGGCACGAGCCGGTGTGTTATAGTCATGTCTAGTGTGTGGTGTATCACCATACCTGTAAGACGCTTCTGACTCCGGATAGTCTGTGCAGTACCTTCTCGGTGAAGAAGGTGGCTCTTTAAGGTGGGATGGGAGTTGTACCTTCTGCTCAGTGGAACAGTAGCTGTGGTTGACATCTCTGTGCTGGACATCTCCTCGCCTATGGTAGTGAAGATTGGGGTTTGATCGCTGGTAATTGGCATAGGCTGATCGATATGATGCGCCAGGGCTGTCATCCACGCCGGAATGTTGACGGACGTACTCTGCGGTGCGTTGCGCTGGATCTTGCTGCTCTTGATCTGGTCCGAGAATGTTGCTGCGTCTCTCAGAATCAGGATTCTTCATAGCTTCCAAATACTCTGCCTTAGCTATTGCAGCTGCTGTCTCTTTGCCACAAGTTTTTCTAGCACTGCTTGCAAACGTGCAGCTTCCGCTTCTCTCCGCGCCTGCAGACGTGCGGTTTCGGCCTCTCTCTCTGCCTGCAAATGTGCGGTTTCGGCCTGCAGGTGTGCAGTTTCCGTAGCTTGATCTGCTTGTCTCAGCTTTAGATACATCTCTCATTCGGTGAAGGAGGATCTTGCTTTGGCTGCTTCGGCTTCAGCACGAGCGACAGCAGCGAGCTCTGCTAATGACGACCTGCTGGAGCTTGCTCGTGACCTCGATTTGAGTGAGTATGTGCTGTTTCGAAACATTGTGCATTTAGCTGCGTACTGCTGAGTATACTGGCGGGAAACAGTCTATGCACGGTGGCTTCCGCGTGACGGGAATAATGTAGCACTTGTTGACGGGCTGCAGTAGCATTCTGCGGCTGTATGGAGGCTGATGTGGTACCCGTATGCAAGCAGTGTGGGTGTTAGTGGTCCTGTACAGTCTATGCAATCACCGCATGTGACCGGTGGCCCTTTACTGAGCCCTGGGCTCTTATCCCCCGTGGCTGTATGGCGGCTGCTGTAGTACTCGTATGCGGAGTAGTCTGGGTGATAGCTGTCCCTTACAGCCTGTGTAATCACCACGTGTGACCAGCAGTCCATTTTTACTGAGCCCTGGGCTCTTATTCCCTGCGGCTATATGGTGGCTGCTGTAATACCCATGTGCCGTGCAGCCTGGGTGATAGCGGTCCCTTACAGCCTGTGTAACCACCGCCTGCAACCGGCAGTTCCATTTTTACTGAGCTATGGGCTTTTGTCTCCTGCGGCTGTATGGCAGATGCTGTAGTACCCATATGCGGAGCAGTCTGGGTGGTAGTGGTCCCGTACAGCCTGTGTAGTCACCGCATGTGACCAGCGGTCCTTTTTACTGTTCTGCCTTCTTCCACATATGACGCTGTATGGATTCCAGCATATGGCTAAACCTTTCATCCACTCCCAGCAGCAAGACTGTATAGGTGCTTATGTCTATATTTATTGGGATGATATGGACAACAATGGGAGATGATGACAGATGAAATTGGTGAACAAGACAATATCACAGCAATACAGGGTACTATCACAATAGTAGCAATGATACAGAGCGCTGTTATATCGGTAGCATGCATTTTATAGAGGCTGAGCAATACAACTTACACAGCAGTAAAAGAGAAAGAGATCTGCCAGCTTTGCATTCACTGAACAGAGGATGCATATAACTAACATGCAGTGTCATAGTATTACAGGAGCTGAACATGTATTGCAAATATCATGAGGCATGCACTATGGTCAGCTAACACAGATGTATAACATATATTACACAAATGCATTAAACTCTTATCGGAATCCACTTGATTTAAGCAGTGGTTTTGCAGAGAGCTGAGCACATGTGAGCTCCTCAGAGATCCGGCAGAAATGGTTACATGTTGTTGACCAAGGAAGGAAGAAGGGGCGGTTCTGAACAGATTAACCATTTAGGGAAAAAGATTCCAAACACATGAATAGGAAAGAGAAGGGCAACTATGACATCTAATGGCCATAGCTGGAACATCACTTAAGAAATGTCTTGCTGCACAGAATGGGCAGAACAGAAAAGATTCTGTGATCATCCACCACTGTTGTGTTCCATGGATGTTCAGGTCTTTTTAAGTTCTCAAGCTCACCAATGCACTCTTTTTTTTAAAGAATGTACCAAACTGTTGATTTGACTACTCCTAACCTTTCTGCTATCTATATAATGGATTTTCTCTTTTATTTCATATTAATGATGGTCTTTTTCACTTCCATTGAAAGCTCCTTTGACCTCATATTGTGGGTTCACAGCGACAGCTTGTAAATGCAAATGCCACACCTGGAATCAGTTCCAGACCTTTTACTTGCTTAATTGATGATGGATTAAAGAGGGGAAAGCCCATACAGTCCATTAAAAAGTTTTTGAGATAATTGTCCAGTTACCTTTAGTCCCTTGAAAAAACGGCAGCTACATATTAAAGAGCTGTAATTTCTAAATCTGTACTCTAATGAGAATGTGAACACCCTCAAATTTAAGCTGAGAGTCTGCACTATAAGCCCATATTGATTTTATAACTTATTTCTTGAATATGTCTCATTCTGCACTTGATCATGCAGCCAATCGTCCTAAAAGTCACTGATGCAGTCGTTCATTAGCTGCAGTGGTCGATACCATCTAGACAAGAAGAGAATGAGAAGATACCGGTGGGGACCCAGCCATCGGGAAGGTGGAATTGAGTGGGATCTCTTTATTAGTTTCAGACTGCACAGGAGCCATCCATTAATTACAAGAAAAGGATTTAAAGCCCTCTAATAATATTTTCAGTTGGAAAGACAATCTAAGACCGGCTTCACCTGTACTGTTTTTAGAAGAAAGTAGCTTTGTTTTCCTCATTCATGAAGGAAAATTAAGGTGGATTCTATACATTTTTCCTCCACCTTGACATTACCTTTTTCTCCAATTGGTCCCAGTTTTCCCATTTGCCCAGGTACTCCTTTATCACCTGAAATTAAATAAAATAATTGTAAGAAAAAAATGTAATATATTTTTCATAGACTCTTAAGGGAAACAAGAAGCCCTCATCACAAATAGGGTCGGAGCCCTTCTACCCTAATCCTCTTGGTCTGAGCAGACATAAGCGCAGGAGTGGAGAGGTCACCTATCAGAAAAATGTCTCCACTTTCAATAACATTTTACCTGTGGAATTTATTTAACTCAAAATCACCCTCTGAGTGATCCCTGTTCTCTGGATGTATAAATTCATAGGTGCAGGAGGTCTCCAACAAAATCCATGTCCATACACATAGCATGAAGCAGGAGATTCAGCATATGTAATAAACTTCAGGTACTGAGGATGTCGCCTTGGATCCGAGACAGACCAAGAGTTAAAGGATTATTTACAGGGATTTTTCTCTCCGTGCAGGGAGGCGCAGTAGGGGGTTAAAGGTGACAATATAAAACAGTAAAACAGCACAATGGAGCTATAGAAAGCAAGAAAACAGTTATGCAGGCATTGAAACGGTTAACCTCAGAAAAATAGAACTTATCAGTCCGGGGAAAAGCTTGATTGAAGGGGTCTACTTCTCCCACCTTGGCACCGAAAACAGGGGCGCCTGCAGTCTCTAGAGTCTCTTTTCTAAATGAAGCTGGTATCTCAGGGGTTAAAGCCAGGAGCAGGGAGACGCTGCGAACCTGAGTCTCCCCTGCTCTGAGTCTCTATATGACACCCCGACTGTCTCTCTACAGGAACGATGCAGCTCACACTGGGAAGTCTCTCTGCCACACTCAAGGGGCCCAGCTTGTCACTGCAGTCTTCGGGACTACGCTCTCGGGTCACTGTCTCTGCACTGTCAGGAGCGAAGTCTCCCCTAGTCACAGAGGCTACCGGGTCCACGTACTCACATACGGCGCTCTTTACACCTCGTCCTTCGGTCTCTGAACGGGAGGTTCTCATTCTCTGGGAGTGCGGTGCTGCAGCCTGGCCTCTGTCCCACACACTCTGCTCTGCTTCTGACTTACTCTGCCCTGTCTCTGGCGCGCTCTGCTTTCGCGCACTTTCCCTGCACAGCACCTGTTCTCCCTTGTCACAGCCCCCCACGGTCACATGGTTCAGTCGATGTCTTCCCCCTGGCAACCCTGCTGTCTGGCTAGGTGGTTCCGGATATGGAGCAGGAAAGGTAACCCCTAGAGTTGAGCGAAACGGGTCGAAAAAATTCAAAAGTCGCCGACTTTTGGCAAAGTCGGGTTTCATGAAACGAAACCCGACCCTAGGATGAGGTCGGCCACGAGGTCGGCGACTTACGCGCCAAAGTCGCGTTTCAAAAGTTTGTTTTGCGCTCTTTTTCAGCCAATCAGGATCCACGGACACTGTGGGCAACGTGATGACATAGGCACGGGTCACCACCATCTTTCAGAAGGGCATGCAAGTGATTGTCTTGCTTTGGTGGGCGTCACAGGGGGTATAAAAGGGTGTGCACGCCGACCGCCATCTTACTTCTGCCGATCTTAGTATAGGGAGAGGTTGCTGCTGATTCTGTAGGGAGAGCGTTAGGCAGGGAAGAAGACAAAAAAACTGCTTCTGCTGCTAGCGATTTGGCCTGCACAACACACCAGTCACTGTGTGTGCAGTGCAAGGGGAGGCTATATAGTGGTGTATCAGTGGTGTTGGTTGTTGGGCTGCCTTTTAAGGCTTCCTGACAGGCTGGAATTGCTGTTTACCCACTGCTCCGCAAACTGCTTTTTTAAAAGCAATCCCAATTTTTTTTTTTTGTCCTGCTGAGAAGAAAAAAAAACTGCTTCTGCTGCTAGCAATTTGGCCTGCACAACACACCAGTCACTGTGTGTGCAGTGCAAGGGGAGGCTATATAGTGGTGTATCAGTGGTGTTGGTTGTTGGGCTGCCTTTTAAGGCTTCCTGACAGGCTGGCATTGCTGTTTACCCACTGCACCGCAAACTGCTTTTTTAAAAGCAATCCAATCTCCCTTATCCTCTAGTCACTTTTGTCACAGCTGTGCCATCGAGCCTGTCACATAGCGCTCAGATATTCATTGGGCCTCACACAATCCAAAAGTGTCCAGTGTCCAAAAGTGTGTGCAGAGATTCAAAATCTCCCTTATCCTCTAGTCACTTTTGTCACAGCTGTGCCATCGAGCCTGTCACATAGCGCTCAGATATCAGTGGGCCTCACACAATCCAAAAGTGTCCACTGTCCACAAGTGTGTGCAGAAATTCAAAATCTCCCTTATCCTCTAGTCACTTTTGTCACAGCTGTGCCATCGAGCCTGTCACATAGCGCTCAGATATCAGTGGGCCTCACACAATCCAAAAGTGTCCAGTGTCCAAAAGTGTGTGCAGAGATTCAAAATCTCCCTTATCCTTTAGTCACTTTTGTCACAGCTGTGCCATCGAGCCTGTCACATAGCGCTCAGATATCAGTGGGCCTCACACAATCCAAAAGTGTCCACTGTCCACAAGTGTGTGCAGAAATTCAAAATCTCCCTCATCCTCTAGTCACTTTTGTCACAGCTGTGCCATCGAGCCTGTCACATAGCGCTCAGATATCAGTGGGCCTCACACAATCCAAAAGTGTCCAATGTCCAAAAGTGTGTGCAGAGATTCAAAATCTCCCTTATCCTCTAGTCACTTTTGTCACAGCTGTGCCATCGAGCCTGTCACATAGCGCTCAGATATCAGTGGGCCTCACACAATCCAAAAGTGTCCACTGTCCACAAGTGTGTGCAGAAATTCAAAATCTCCCTTATCCTCTAGTCACTTTTGTCACAGCAGTGCCATCGAGCCTGTCACATAGCGCTCAGATATCAGTGGGCCTCACACAATCCAAAAGTGTCCAGTGTCCAAAAGTGTGTGCAGAGATTCAAAATCTCCCTTATCCTCTAGTCACTTTTGTCACAGCTGTGCCATCGAGCCTGTCACATAGCACTCAGATATTCATTGGGCCTCACACAATCCAAAAGTGTCCAGTGTCCAAAAGTGTGTGCAGAGATTCAAAATCTCCCTTATCCTCTAGTCACTTTTGTCACAGCTGTGACATCGAGCCTGTCACATAGCGCTCAGATATCAGTGGGCCTCACACAATCCAAAAGTGTCCACTGTCCACAAGTGTGTGCAGAAATTCAAAATCTCGCTTATCCTCTAGTCACTTTTGTCACAGCTGTGCCATCGAGCCTGTCACATAGCGCTCAGATATCAGTGGGCCTCACACAATCCAAAAGTGTCCAGTGTCCAAAAGTGTGTGCAGAGATTCAAAATCTCCCTTATCCTTTAGTCACTTTTGTCACAGCTGTGCCATCGAGCCTGTCACATAGCGCTCAGATATCAGTGGGCCTCACACAATCCAAAAGTGTCCACTGTCCACAAGTGTGTGCAGAAATTCAAAATCTCCCTCATCCTCTAGTCACTTTTGTCACAGCTGTGCCATCGAGCCTGTCACATAGCGCTCAGATATCAGTGGGCCTCACACAATCCAAAAGTGTCCAATGTCCAAAAGTGTGTGCAGAGATTCAAAATCTCCCTTATCCTCTAGTCACTTTTGTCACAGCTGTGACATCGAGCCTGTCACATAGCGCTCAGATATCAGTGGGCCTCACACAATCCAAAAGTGTCCACTGTCCACAAGTGTGTGCAGAAATTCAAAATCTCCCTTATCCTCTAGTCACTTTTGTCACAGCTGTGCCATCGAGCCTGTCACATAGCGCTCAGATATCAGTGGGCCTCACACAATCCAAAAGTGTCCAGTGTCCAAAAGTGTGTGCAGAGATTCAAAATCTCCCTTATCCTTTAGTCACTTTTGTCACAGCTGTGCCATCGAGCCTGTCACATAGCGCTCAGATATCAGTGGGCCTCACACAATCCAAAAGTGTCCACTGTCCACAAGTGCGTGCAGAAATTCAAAATCTCCCTCATCCTCTAGTCACTTTTGTCACAGCTGTGCCATCGAGCCTGTCACATAGCGCTCAGATATCAGTGGGCCTCACACAATCCAAAAGTGTCCAATGTCCAAAAGTGTGTGCAGAGATTCAAAATCTCCCTTATCCTCTAGTCACTTTTGTCACAGCTGTGCCATCGAGCCTGTCACATAGCGCTCAGATATCAGTGGGCCTCACACAATCCAAAAGTGTCCACTGTCCACAAGTGTGTGCAGAAATTCAAAATCTCCCTTATCCTCTAGTCACTTTTGTCACAGCAGTGCCATCGAGCCTGTCACATAGCGATCAGATATCAGTGGGCCTCACACAATCCAAAAGTGTCCAGTGTCCAAAAGTGTGTGCAGAGATTCAAAATCTCCCTTATCCTCTAGTCACTTTTGTCACAGCTGTGCCATCGAGCCTGTCACATAGCGCTCAGATATTCATTGGGCCTCACACAATCCAAAAGTGTCCAGTGTCCAAAAGTGTGTGCAGAGATTCAAAATCTCCCTTATCCTCTAGTCACTTTTGTCACAGCTGTGCCATCGAGCCTGTCACATAGCGCTCAGATATCAGTGGGCCTCACACAATCCAAAAGTGTCCACTGTCCACAAGTGTGTGCAGAAATTCAAAATCTCCCTTATCCTCTAGTCACTTTTGTCACAGCTGTGCCATCGAGCCAGTCACATAGCGCTCAGATATCAGTGGGCCTCACACAATCCAAAAGTGTCCAGTGTCCAAAAGTGTGTGCAGAGATTCAAAATCTCCCTTATCCTCTAGTCACTTTTGTCACAGCTGTGCCATCGAGCCTGTCACATAGCACTCAGATATCAGTGGGCCTCACACAATCCAAAAGTGTCCACTGTCCACAAGTGTGTGCAGAAAATCAAAATCTCCCTTATCCTCTAGTCACTTTTGTCACAGCAGTGCCATCGAGCCTGTCACATAGCGCTCAGATATCAGTGGGCCTCACACAATCCAAAAGTGTCCACTGTCCACAAGTGTGTGCAGAAATTCAAAATCTCCCTTATCCTCTAGTCACTTTTGTCACAGCAGTGCCATCGAGCCTGTCACATAGCGATCAGATATCAGTGGGCCTCACACAATCCAAAAGTGTCCACTGTCCACAAGTGTGTGCAGAAATTCAAAATCTCCCTTATCCTCTAGTCACTTTTGTCACAGCTGTGCCATCGAGCCTGTCACATAGCGCTCAGATATTCATTGGGCCTCACACAATCCAAAAGTGTCCAGTGTCCAAAAGTGTGTGCAGAAATTCAAAATCTCCCCTGTCCTATAGACACCTTGTACCTTGTTTTACATTACTATATAGTTTGTTGGATTTTGTCTACATTTCTACCAAAAATGAGGAAGGCTGGTGGAAGAGGCAGTGGAATTGGGCGGGGGTTGGCAGCTGGTAATGATGGTGTTGGTGGTGGATCTGATGGTAGTGGCAAGAGCAAAATAGGACCGAATGCAGGAGGTGCTGACCCTGCGTCATCGTCTGGCTACATAAGGCCTCGAACGCTTAGTTTTCTAGGAGTTGGCAAACCGCTTTTAAAGCCAGAGCATCAGGAAAAAGTTTTGTCTTACATTGCTGACTCAGCCTCCAGCTCTATCGCCTCCTCTTCTTCAGTTGTAAAAAGTAAAAGCACTGAGTCGTCATTGGAGGCTCATGTTCATGAACCACACCTTTCCTTGTGTCCTTCACCCCAACCAAGATTGAAGGATGACGCAGGCCATACTACTGATTACTCCATGGAGCTGTTTTCACATACCATGCCTGGATTATGAAGTGAAATGGTGAATTACCCAGGCCAAGATGAATCTGACATGGAGTGCACTGATACACAGCCGCTGATGGATGATTCTGCTGGTACATTCACTCAGAGCACTACATTGTCCTCGCAGTGTACAGAGCCAGATTCTGACCCTGATGAGACTCAGGTTCCCCTTCCCGCACACTATACCACCATACACGGTGACACAGAAGAAGGTGCACATGACATAGAAGAGGAGGTGATGGATGACCCAGTTGTTGACCCAGATTGGCATCCATTGGGGGAAGAGGGTGCTGCTTCCAATAGCTCAGATGAGGAGCATCCATAGCAGACATCGACATCGCAACAGCTGTTATCTGGCAGGCCCGGAGCACTCCAAAGACAGGTTCCAAACATCAAAAGAGTTGCTGGACAGCTTGTCCAGAGGGTCAAAAGATCACAGCGTGCTAGGCCGCAAAATGTCTGCCAAAGTAGGAAGAGTGCAGTGTGGCACTTTTTTGAACAAAATCCTCATGATCAGGCCAAGGTTATCTGTAAGAAGTGCGCAAAGACCTTTAGCCGAGGGAAAAATCTGAAAAATTTGAATACCAGTTGCATGCTTAGACATTTAACCAGCATGCACTTGCAAGCGTGGACACAACACCAAACCTCAAGTGCCACATGTGCAACTGATCACAACGAAGGTAGTCAGCAACGCTACATTGTTTCCCCCACTGTAAGCCCACCAGTTAGCACAGCAGCAAATGTTGAGGTGTCGTTGCAAGGCCACAGCAGTCAGGGAATCCCACTGTTATATCAACGAAAGACTGATTCTTGGCCATCAGAAAGAACACCAACTCCATCACCATCATCAACCCTCTCTCAGTCCGCCCTGTCCACCGCTACTTCCACCATATGCAGCTCTCAAGTCCAGCTCACCCTCCCAGACACTATGAGTAGGTCAAGAAAGTACTCAGTCTCTCATCCGCGTACACTGGGTTTGAACGCCCACATTGCCAAACTAATCTCGTTTGAGATGATGCCCTTTCGGTTGGTGGAAAGCACAGCTTTCCGCGAACTCATGGCCTATGCAGTACCACACTATGACCTACCCAGTCGCCACTTCTTCTCTCGCAAAGCCATCCCAGCCCTCCACCATCATGTGAAAGACCGCATTGTCCATGCACTCAAGCAGTCAGTGAGCGGAAAGGTGCACCTCACAACTGATGCATGGTCCAGTCGGCATGGCCAGGGCCATTACGTGTCCATCACTGCGCACTGGGTTAATGTGGTGGATGCAGGGTCCACAGGGGACAGCGGTGGTGGGACAGTGCTGCCTAGCCCACGGTATAGGAAACAGTTGGCTGTAGGCGTTCGACCCTCCTCCTCCTCCTCCAGAAGCGAAAGCTCGTCCACAGAGCGCAGTCGTACGAGCACTCCATCTGCAGCTGCCACTGTTGCACACGATGTGTCCCCCTATCGAGCAGCTAGTGGAAAGCGTCAGCAGGCTGTGTTGCAGATGATGTGTTTGGGCGACAGACACACCGCCGAGGTGCTGGCCGAGTACTTGAAGCGACAAACTGAGTCATGGCTGGGCAGTGTACATCTTGAGGCAGGCAAGGTAGTTAGTGATAACGGCCGTAATTTTGTGGCAGCCATAGCCCTTTCAAAACTCAGCCACATACCTTGCTTGGCTCACACCTTGAACCTGGTGGTGCAGTGCTTCCTCAAAAATTATCCGGAGTTAACAGCCCTGCTCCAGAAGGTGCGAAGACTGTGCGCGCACATCCGCCGGTCGCCTGTACACTCCGTTCGTATGCAGAAGCTGCAGCGATTGCTCCACCTTCCCAACCACCGCCTCATTATCGACATTGCAACAAGGTGGAACTCCACCCTGCACATGGTGGAGCGGCTGTGCGAGCAGAGGCAGGCCATAATGCATTTGTGGGAGGATACACGGCCAGGCACTTTGAGAGCAGACATGGAGTTGACAGGTGTGCAGTGGTCGAAGCTGAAAGACCTTTGTAAAGTCCTTCAGTGTTTTGAGGAATGCACACGGCTGGTAAGCGCAGACGACGCCATCCTAAGAATGAGCATCCCACTTATGCGTCTGCTCATGCAAACTTTGACGCACCTTAAGGAGCAGGCGTCTGCAGCCAATGTTGATGAGGAGGAAGAGGAGGAGGGAATCCTTGATGACATTCAGCCATTGTCTGCTCAGGGACCTCTCCTGGACGAGGTGGAGGAAGAAGAGGAGGAGGAGGAGGATGATGGGGATGATTACTTAGGGGAGGAGGATGCATCTCGTGGGGCAAGTGAAAATGTTGACGTGGCAAGGTCTGGTACAGGGTTTGTGCGTGACTGGAGGGATGTGGATTTGCCAGAAAGTGCTCCTCCACCCAGCACTCGCAGTGCATCATTGACACTGGGAACATTGGCCCACATGTCAGATTATGCCTTGCGGATCCTAAAAAGGGACCCCCGCATTGCCAAAATGATGAACGATGACGACTACTGGTTGGCCAGCATCCTGGATCCACGCTATAAAGGCAAATTACAAAACATCATGCCACAGGAGAACCTTGACCTAATATTGGCTAATAAACAAGCAACTCTGGTAAATCGGTTGCTTGAGGCATTCCCAGCACACAGCAGCGGTGATGGTTCTCACACGAGCCGTACGGGCCGGGGGCAGCTTGGCAGAGGTGTTCGTGGTGCACACAGCAGAAGTGGCGTTGGAGACAGGGGTTTCATGACAATGTTGTGGACTGATTTTTCAAATACCGCTCACACAACTGGTAATACTGCATCGATGGAAAGTGACAGGAGACAGCAGTTGTCAACTATGGTTACAAACTACTTTTCCTCCCATATCGATGTTCTCCCACACAGGTCATTCCCCTTTGACTATTGGGCCGCTAAACTGGACACCTGGCCTGAATTGGCCCAATATGCCTTACAGGAGCTCGCTTGCCCAGCTGCAAGTGGGCTATCGGAAAGAGTCTTCAGTGCAGCTGGATCAATCCTGACAGAAAAAAGGACCCGTCTGTCAACCCAAAATGTGGATGATGTAACCTTCATTAAAATGAACCACGCATGGGTTTCCAAGGATTTTGTCCCACCTTCCCCTGATGACACATAGGGTGACAGAAAAATGGCTTGCTTTGGTCCACCTCTTCCTGGTACTTCACCTATTTCGCCTTTTGCATCAGCTGAATGTCCAACATCAACATATGCCACTTTCTAAAACTCCCTAACTGTGCTGCCTCCCCCCCCATGGCCGGGGTCACCACCTAGCGCGCGACACCGTGCGAGTGCCGTTGCCCTGGACAGGTGGGTAGGCCGACTCTTGGGCGCGGGCACTGGCACAGGGTCCCTCATAGTGCAATCAAGTGTCTCTGACGGTGGTGGTGCACACCCGCCGTCAGACACACCGCTGTACTATGAGGGGCCCAGTGCCAGTACCGACGCCCACGAGTGGGCCCCCCTTGCTTGGGCAGGGCCCCAGCATTTGCAATCTTTACCTCTCCCTGCTCCTCCGCTGTGTAATCTGGGCCGTCAAATCCATACTGTGCCTGACACCGTCTGAGCCTGCCTCCTGAGACATATATTTTGAATGTGTACGCTATCCATACATGTTATCCGGGGATACGGTACCCTTTCTAACCTTTGTGCAATCACGTGCAATCCATACTGGGCCTAACATCGTCTGAGCCTGCCTCCTGAGACATATATTTTGAATGTGTACGCTATCCATACATGTTGTCCAGGGATACGGTACCCTTTCTAACCTTTGTGCAATCACGTGCAATCCATACTGGGCCTAACACCGTCTGAGCCTGCCTCATGCTGTATAGACATATATTTTGAATGTGTACGCTATCCATACATGTTATCCAGGGATACGGTACCCTTTCTATCCTTTGTGCAATCACGTGCAATCCATACTGGGCCTAACACCATCTGAGCCTGCCTCCTGAGACATATATTTTGAATGTGTACGCTATCCATACATGTTATCCAGGGATACGGTACCCTTTCTAACCTTTGTGCAATCACGTGCAATCCATACTGGGCCTAACACCGTCTGAGCCTGCCTCATGCTGTATAGACATATATTTTGAATGTGTACGCTATCCATACATGTTATCCAGGGATACGGTACCCTTTCTAACCTTTGTGCAATCACGTGCAATCCATACTGGGCCTAACACCGTCTGAGCCTGCCTCCTGAGACATATATTTTGAATGTGTACGCTATCCATACATGTTATCCAGGGATACGGTACCCTTTCTAACCTTTGTGCAATCACGTGCAATCCATACTGGGCCTAACACTGTCTGAGCCTGCCTCATGCTGTATAGACATATATTTTGAATGTGTACGCTATCCATACATGTTATCCAGGAATACGGTACCCTTTCTAACCTTTGTGCAATCACGTGCAATCCATACTGGGCCTAACACCGTCTGAGCCTGCCTCCTGAGACATATATTTTGAATGTGTACGCTATCCATACATGTTATCCAGGGATACGTTACCCTTTCTAACCTTTGTGCAATCACGTGCAATCCATACTGGGCCTAACACCGTCTGAGCCTGCCTCATGCTGTATAGACATATATTTTGAATGTGTACGCTATCCATACATGTTATCCAGGGATACGGTACCCTTTCTAACCTTTGTGCAATCACGTGCAATCCATACTGTGCCTAACACCGTCTGAGCCTGCCTCCTGAGACATATATTTTGAATGTGTATGCTATCCATACATGTTATCCAGGGATACGGTACCCTTTCTAACCTTTGTGCAATCACGTGCAATCCATACTGGGCCTAACACCGTCTGAGCCTGCCTCATGCTGTATAGACATATATTTTGAATGTGTACGCTATCCATACATGTTATCCAGGGATACGGTACCCTTTCTAACCTTTGTGCAATCACGTGCAATCCATACTGGGCCTAACACCGTCTGAGCCTGCCTCATGCTGTATAGACATATATTTTGAATGTGTACGCTATCCATACATGTTATCCAGGGATACGGTACCCTTTCTAACCTTTGTGCAATCACGTGCAATCCATACTGGGCCTTACACCGTCTGAGCCTGCCTCATGCTGTATAGACATATATTTTGAATGTGTACGCTATCCATACATGTTATCCGGGGATACTGTACCCTTTCTAACCTTTGTGCAATCACGTGCAATCCATACTGGGCCTAACACCGTCTGAGCCTGCCTCCTGAGACATATATTTTGAATGTGTACGCTATCCATACATGTTATCTGGGGATACGGTACCCTTTCTCACCTTTGTGCAATCACGTGTAATCCATACTGGGCGTGAGAATGGCTGGCGAGCTGTTAAGCAAGCTACAGCACCTGTCCAGACAAGTACAGGGATTCCCTAGCGAGGAGACTTATTTGATTGTTTTCAATGTTGGGACAGCAATTTTTGGGGAGCACTATACTCTGGAGAATGATAGATGGGGCCCACCATACACTGGAACATTCCAAAGGTGGACATCAGACACTGGAGCAGCATTTACAGGGCCCATTATACACTAGAGCATTAGAAATGGGGCCCATTATGTTTGGAGCATTATTTGGGCCCATAAGACAGTGGAGCTTCATCCATGGGGACCAACATATACTGTAGCATTATGTGGAGCTCATCATATACTGTTTCAAACATTATATGGGACCAATGATTTTGTATGGAGAAATAGATGGGCCTCGTCATGAGATGTAAAAAGTGAGGTATTTTTCATTGTACTATACCGCTATTTCTCTGCCGTATCGGAGCATGATGAGTTGTGGTATGTGTTAAAGGGGCGCTTTTTCGCCCAGGGCACATGAAAACCTGGAGCCAGCCCTCCCCCCCCACAGTTTGTAGCCAAATAACCCCCATTTTTCAGTGCGTAACTTGTATTATGAAGTTAATTAAGGTTGACAAGCTTAAGAAAGAAGAATTGATGCTTTTGGCATTCAAATGGGCACTGTAGGTGTGTTTCCTGTCCTCCTCTCACTGCCGACTTTTATTCCCCATTGACTTACATTGGGTTTCGTGTTTCGGGACGACCCCGACTTTTCCCTATAATCGGACGATCTTGCTCGACCCGACTTTTGGAAAAGTCGGGTTTCACGAAACGAAACGCGACCCTAAAAAACCAAAAGTCGCTCAACTCTAGTAACCCCTTTTAGGCTCTTCTTCCTCTTCACTCCCTTACATATACAACCTCTGCATTAGAAGTCTACATGATGGGACATTACCTTTCTCTCCAGCTAATCCTCTGTCTCCTGTACTCCCTGGAGATCCCAGCTCACCTTCATTAAGAAAAAATACATATTAGAATACATTGAAATAGGCTGAAAGAAACTGAAGTAAAAGCTTAACCCTTTAATGTCCATTGACGTGCACAGTCCGTCATGGGCGGTTGTAACTTACCGCACCAGGACGGACTGTGCACGTCATGCCTTTGAACTGTCATTGCGTGTAAACCCGCAGTGATAGTTCAGTGCCGACAGCTGTCTATGACAGCTGACAGGCACGGCAAGGGGTGCAGGGACCCTTGCAGTCAGTCCCTGCACCCCAAGCGCTCTTATTGGTCAGTCAATCTGACTGACCAAACACAGCAGCGATCGGGCAGGAGATGCTGAAATTTTAGCGTCTCCTGCCCGATCTCAGTGCAGGAACTCAGCGCTGCAGTGGTTGAGCGTCCTGCACTGACAGCCAGGAGCAACGCCCCCCGCTGCCCCTGGTTGTTCACCCCCTGAGTGCTGCGATGGAGCGTGATCGCAGCGTTCGGGGGGGGCAGAGGGTAGGGGGCTCCCTCTGCCTCAGGTTGGAGTCCCCGTGATGTAATCGCGGGGCCCGAGCTGTGCCATGATGACCTGGGGGTTGTCATGACAACCGCCGAGTCATCCAGCTACGGAAAGCCGCTGAGACCATGCTCACAGCATGATGTCAGCAGCTTTCTCCATAGGGTATAATGCATTGCAATGCTGGAGCATTGTAATGTATTATACCTGAAATGAAAGTGAAAGTCCCATAAATTGACAAGGTAAAAAAAAAACATTTTTTAAAAAATATGTAAAAAAATAATTTAAACAATCACCTAAAAATTCCCCTAAAAATACACATTTTTATGTAAAAAAATAAGCAAAAAAATACACGTTTGGTATCGCCGCGTCCGTAAAAATCCCATCTATAAACGTGTCACCCTAGTTAACCCTTTCAGTGAACGCCGTAAAAAAAATCACAAAAAAGTAGCAAATTATACTTTTTCCAAGCGGAAAAAGTGCAGTAACACGCGATCAAAAAGACGGATATAAATAAACATGGTACCACTGAAAACGTTATCTTGTCCCACAAAAAACAAGCTGTGATGCAGCTCCATCAGCGGAAAAATAAAAAAAGTTACAGCTCGCAGAATAAAGTGATGCAAAAATAATTATTTTTTTTATAAAAGTTTTTGTGTAAAAAACACTAAAACATAAAAAACTATATAAATGAGGTATTGCTGTAATCGTAGTGACCCGAAGAATAAAGCTGCCAAACTAATTTTACCACACACGGAATGGAGAAAAAGAAACAAAAAAAAACAATTCCTGAATTGCTGGTTTTTGTTCATTCTGCCTCCACAAAAATCGGAATAGAAAGCGATCCAAAAAGGTTATGTGCCCAAAAATGGTACCAATAAAAATGTCAGCTCGTCACGCAAAAAACAAGCCTGCAGATGACTCTGTCCGCCGAAATATGGAAAAATTATAGCTCTCAAAATACGGCGATGCAAAAATTTCTTGCAAAAAATTCTTCCACACTTTTAGTGTGTGACAGAAGCTAAACATGAAAAAAGGATATAAATCTGGTATCGCTGTAAACGCACCGACTCGAAGAATAAAGTCGCCATATCACTAATACTGCACGAGGAGCGGCATAAAAAATTAAACCAATTCTTCATCTTTTGTGGATTTGTGCATTCTACCTTTCAAGGATGGCAGTAAGGCGATCACAGTGGTACCCACCACATATGGGGTATCGGAGTACTCAGGACAAACTGCACAGCAACTTTAGGGGTCTAATTTCTCCTGTTACCCTTGGGAAAATAAAAATTTGGGGGCACAAAGATCATTTTTGTGGAAATAAATATGATTTTTTTATTTTCACGACACTACGTTATAAACTTCTGTAACACAAACAAAAAGCACAGAATGACAAATGTGCAAAAATACCTTGCAATAAGACATATAACAGTAGTCAGCAAGTGCTGATAAAAGGTAATAACAAACACAGGGTGTTTAGTCGATACTTTTTTTGCAAAAAAATGTATGCCAAGCTGCCTCACCAACGTCAAGGTAACCCGTATTGAAGCAGTCCCTATCTAATGTATTTAAAACCTGAACGGTGTCTAAATGAGCAGGATTAAGATAGGCGCTTTCTGGTATGGGCACGTGATGCAAGACAGCTCCTTATGTGCATGTCACAGAAGAGAGGGGTGGGGTCTCTCAAATCATGCATAAGCACGAAAAAAACTGGATTAAAAACACACATGTGACATGCACAATGTGAACAAGTCTGTTGGACCATGTTCACACCACCCTGACTGAAACACAAACAAAAAGCACAGAATGACAAATGTGCAAAAATAAGGAGCTGTCTTGCATCACATGCCCATACCAGAAAGCGCCTGTCTTAATCCTGCTCATTTAGACACTGTTCATATGTTTAGGTTTTAAATACATTAGATAGGGACTGCTTCAATACGGGTTACCTTGACGTTGGTGAGGCAGCTTGGCATACATTTTTTTGCAAAAAAAGTATCGACTAAATAACCTGTGTTTGTTATTACCTTTTATCAGCACTTGCTGACTACTGTTATATGTCTTATTGCAAGGTATTTTTGCACATTTGTCATTCTGTGCTTTTTGTTTGTGTTTCAGTCAGGGTGGTGTGAACATGGTCCAACAGACTTGTTCAAATTGTGCATGTCACATGTGTGTTTTTAATCCAGTTATAAACTTCTGTGAAGCACTTGGGGGTTCAAAGTGCTCACCACATATCTAGATAAGCTCCTTGGGGGTCTAGTTTCCAAAATGGTGTCACTTGCGGGGGATTTCCACTGTTTAGGCACATCAGGGGCTCTGCAAACGCAACATGAGGCCTGCAGACCATTCCATCAAAGTCTGCATTCCAAAACGGCGCTCCTTCCCTTTCAAGCTCTGCCATGCGCCCAAATAGTGGTTCCACCCCACATATGGGGTATCAGCGTACTCAAGACAAATTGCACAACAACCTGAAAATGATTGCAAACACAAATTCTTTGGTATTATTATCTTCATTTAATTTGTCTTAAATGAAAAAACACAAAAAGAATTGTCCTAAAGCCAAATTGGATATAATTCCACACCAAACATAAAAAAAGAGGGTGGACAAAAGTATTGGCACTGTTCGAAAAATCATGTGATGCTTCTCTAATTTGTGTAATTAACAGCACCTGTAACTTACCTGTGGCACCTAACAGGTGTTGGCAATAACTAAATCACACTTGCAGCCAGTTGACATGGATTAAAGTTGACTCAACCTCTGTCCTGTGTCCTTGTGTGTACCACATTGAGCATGGAGAAAAGAAAGAAGACCAAAGAACTGTCTGAGGACTTGAGAAACCAAATTGTGAGGAAGCATGAGCAATCTCAAGGCTACAAGTCCATCTCCAAAGACCTGAATGTTCCTGTGTCTACCGTGCGCAGTGTCATCAAGAAGTTTAAAGCCCATGGCACTGTAGCTAACCTCCCTAGATGTAGATGGAAAAGAAAAATTGACAAGAGATTTCAACGCAAGATTGTGCGGATGTTGGATAAAGAATCTCGACTAACATCCAAACAAGTTCAAGCTGCCCTGCAGTCCGAGGGTACAACAGTGTCAACCCGTACTATCCGTCGACGTCTGAATGAAAAGGAACTGTATGGTAGGAGACCTAGGAAGACCCCACTTCTTACCCTGAGACATAAAAAAGCCAGGCTGGAGTTTGCCAAAACTTACCTGAAAAAGTCTAAAACATTTTGGAAGAATGTTCTCTGGTCAGATGAGACAAAAGTAGAGCTTTTTGGGCAAAGGCATCAACATAGAGTTTACAGGAGAAAAAAAGAGGTATTCAAAGAAAAGAACACGGTCCCTACAGTCAAACATGACGGAGGTTCCCTGATGTTTTGGGGTTGCTTTGCTGCCTCTGGCACTGGACTGCTTGACCGTGTGCATGGCATTATGAAGCCAGAAGACTACCAACAAATTTTGCAGCATAATGTAGGGCCCAGTGTGAGAAAGCTGGGTCTCCCTCAGAGGTCATGGGTCTTCCAGCAGGACAATGACCCAAAACACACTTCAAAAAGCACTAGAAAATGGTTTGAGAGAAAGCACTGGAGACTTCTAAGGTGGCCAGCAATGAGTCCAGACCTGAATCCCATAAAACACCTGTGGAGAGATCTAAAAATGGCAGTTTGGAGAAGGCACCCTTCAAATATCAGGGACCTGGAGCAGTTTGCCAAAGAAGAATGGTCTAAAATTCCAGCAGAGCATTGTAAGAAACTCATTGATGGTTACCGGAAGCGGTTGGTCGCAGTTATCTTGGCTAAAGGTTGTGCAACCAAGTATTAGGTTGAGGGTGCCAACACTTTTGTCTGGCCCATTTTTGGAATTTTGTGTGAAATTATCAATGTTTTGCTTTTTGCTTCATTCTGTTTTGTGTTTTTTTCATTTAAGACAAATTAAATGAAGATAATAATACCAAAGAATTTGTGCTTGCAATCATTTTCAGGAAGAAACTGAGTATTATCTGACAGAATTTCAGGGGTGTCAATACTTTTGGCCACAACTGTATGAATTTTTTATTTTCACAGCTCTACGTTATAAACTTCTGTGAAGCACTTGGGGGTTCAAAGTGCTCACCACACATCTAGATAAGCTCCTTGGGGGGGTCTAGTTTCCAAAATGTTGTCACTTGTGGGGGGTTTCCACTGTTTAGGTGTTTAGGCACATCAGGGGCTCTGCAAATGCAACACGACACCCACAGACCATTCCGTCAAAGTCTGCATTCCAAAACGGCGCTCCTTCCCTTCTGAGCTCTGCCATGAGGTTTTTATTATCAACCACCAACCTTGAGTACCCTTTTAATTACTTACTGTTATCAATTTGCATTGTTATTAACATTTTTTCTGCCGCATTTGTCAATATTACATTGCTGGCATGAACCATGCCCCATGCCTTCTATATTATTGTATTGTTGTGCTGCTCTTATTAAGGATCATTAGACATATCAGGGATTCCAAGGGACAGCCGTTGTGGAGTGAGGGTGCCATTCCGCTGCCAACCTCCGCTGATAGGAAGGCTTACAGTCACAGGGAACAGTATAGTCAGGTACTCATTTGTTTTGCACTTGTCACTTTATTGTCTGTCACTACCACCTTTGTTGCACATTTTTTCATTGCTGCCTACCCAACTACCTCTATCTTGGCAACCTCTATATGCTCCTTTCCTGGACAATTGAGTGACTGTATGCTGCACCAGTCCAGGGGTATATAGGAGATTTAGGGTTCAGCCGTCGTGGAGCGGGGGCGCCAATCTCGATTGTGTCTAGGATGCCAACCTCCGCTGTTAGGCAGTTCAATATCAGGGCTCCTTTCTAGGGCCATGGTAGGTGGCATGGTTGGATGTTTTGTCTGTGTGGTTGTCTTGTTTTAGTTAAGTTCTAATAAAGGTTACATTTTATATCTGATATAAAGCTGATGTAAGGCTCCTGGTTAGCACAACTGATTTTTGACCTTACTTTTTCATAAAAATTCAAGTATATTTCTGAGCTCTGCCATGCGCCCAAACAGTGGTTCCACCCCACATATGGGGTATTGGTGTGCTCAGGACAAATTGCACAACAACTTTTGGGGTCCTATTGCTCCTGTTACCCTTGTGAAAATAAAAATTTGGGGGCAAAAATCATTTTTGTGGAAAAAAATATGATTTTTTTATTTTCACGGCTCTACATTATAAACTTCTGTGAAGCATTTGGTGGTTCAAAGTGCTCACCACACATCTAGATAAGCTCTTTGGGGGGGTCTAGTTTCCAAAATGGCGTCACTTGTGGGGGGGTTTCCACTGTTTAGGTACATCAGGGTCTCTACATGGTGTCCGCTCTCAATTCCAGCCAATTTGACATTCAAAATCTCAAATGAGGCTCCTTCCCTTCTGACCACTGCCGTGCACCTAAAGATTGGTCTTCCTCCACACATGGGGTCTTGGTGTACTCAGGAGAAGTTGCACAACAAATATTGTGGTTCATTCTCTCCTGAAACCCTTGAGAAAAAAAAAAAAATTGTGTCCAAAGAAATATTTGGGGGAAAAAAAGTAAAATGTTCATTTTTTCCTTCCACATTGCTTCAATTCTTGTGAAGTACTTATAGGGTTAATAAACTTTTTGAATGTGGTTTTGAACACCTTGAGGGGTGCAGTTTTTAGATTGGTGTCACTTTTGGGTATTTTCTGTCATATTGACCCCTCAAAGTGACTTCAAATGTGAGGTGGTCCCTAAAAAAAATGGTTTTTTAAATTTTGTTGGAGAAATGAGAAATCGCTGGTCAACTTTTAACCCTTATAACTTCCTAACAAAAAACAATTTTGGTTCCAAAATTGTGCAGATGTAAAGTAGACATGTGGGAAATGTTATTTAGTAACTATTTTTTGTGACATAGACATGTGGGAAATGTTATTTATTAACTATTTTTGTGACATATCTCTCTGATTTAAGGGCATAAAAATTAAAAGTTTGAAAATTGCAACATTTTAAAAATTTTCGCCATATTTCCATTTTTTTTCATAAATAAACGCAAGTCATATCGAAGAACTTTTACCACTAACATGAAGTACAATATGTCACGAAAAAACAATGTCAGAATCAGCGGGATCCGTTGAAGCGTTCCAGAGTTATAAGCACATAAAGTGACAGTGGTCAGATTTCAAAATTAAGGCCTGGTCATTAACCTACAAAATGGCTTGGTCATTAAGGGGTTAAAGGTGATCTGTCTCTCGCCATAAATATGTAATTGCTTTATCTGGTGTAAATGCTCCTGTTCTCCTGAATCCAGGAATGTTTTTCTTTAGTTCCTGCGCCTCTCTATTCCTCAGATATGGCCTCTTCGTCACTATGTATAAATGTAGTCTTTATAGCCAAGTGGGTGCAATCATTAAATCTTCACTATGGGTGTTTTCTTTAGACTGACGTCCAGTTCACTAATTAAACTAGATTTTATTTACAGAGTAGAGGAGGCTATATCTCAGGAACAGAGTTGCAGAAACAGAAAAAAAATCGCCGGATTCAGGAGAACAGTGGCATTTATTCCAGGTAAAAAAAAAAGTATATTTATTATTTGAAACAGGCGACAAGTCTTATTTAAGGCAGGGATTGAGTACCGGCTAATTCCTCTGGCACAATGGTACACAGTGGAAATTCCTATGTGGTTACCAACCACTGTCCATTAATATACATTTGATTCCCCTATCCCAGCTAACCCATACACATGAGAGCCAGGGCAAGCGTTTATGTGTTTCACTTGGGCTGGAAGAAAGCAATCTGCTACCAGACTCCTCTTATTTCACCTGAAAATAAGAGAATCGGACACTCAAATTTTAACTGCCCAATCCTTATCTCGCCATGATTCGGGTCTTTATGGACATCAGATGTCTGGTTACCAAAATCAGCAGGTTTAACAGACTTATGTAATCTGTATGGGGGGATCTTTACTGTAACAGCAATCAGAGGGAGCAGAAGGACCTAAAGTGATTCTATAATCAAAAAATGACCTATTATTTAAATTAGGTTGTTGTGTAAGGCCGGAGTCACACTGGCGAGGAATACGGGAGAGTGAGAGGCGCAAAAAGCACGCATTACACATGGACCAATGATTTTCTATGGGGTCCCTCGCACCAGGCGTATATTTCTCATCCGTATTGTACGCTCCGAGCCAATCGCAGCATGCTGCGATTGTCAGCGTACTACGCCCGTAGGTACGCCAATGCAAGTCAATGGGTGCGCAAAAAATACGGATTACACACGGAACACACGTGTGACCTGCGAGCAATACGCAGGTCTTTTGGCTGGTGACAGGAAATGGGCCAATCCATCATCAGGAAGCCTAGACATGCAAATGAGCTCAAAAACCGCTCCAGACATCCAGGAAGTCAGCCTCCACGGAGTACAGCAGCAGCATGGCGTCCACATATATTAATGTTGAGATGCTCATTGTGCTGGTGCAGGAGCGTCCCGAAATATGGGACCCACGCAATGCAAACTATGCTAACCGCACAAGAAAGGAGGCGTCATGGAGGCGCATCTGTCGCCAGATGTACCATGACTTTGGTGACAGACCACGTGATGAGCAGCATAAAATTCATAAGTGCAACCATAAAAACATCATTAACCTTAGCGCTATAAAATAAATCTAGAATCAGCACCCCCCTTCCTGTGCATGTACTTTTATTAGCCTCATGAGGCCGTTACATTTGGATGTGACACGTGGCTTCACACAGCCATAATTAGGGGTTAGGCCACAAGCTCCTCATCCTCCTAGCCAATAAAATTAGTTTCAGTGGAGCTAATGAGACCCTGTGTATTGGCCCAATTACATATGCCACCATGGGTAGAACGCACACCCCAGAAGGCCCCATGCCTAGACTACTGTTAGAAAATGTGACCTCTCAAATATGTGATTTTGACAATCTTTCCTGTCACATTGCAGTGGAAGATGTGATGAAACGGTGGAGAAGCATCCGGGACCAGTACCGCCGGGAACGCCAGCAGCGGTCCAGGAGTGGGGATGCTGGACATGTCAAACGAAAATATATCTACTATGACCGGCTGAACTTCCTCGCCCCAATTCTGGATCTGAGACCGTAAGTACATACCTCACACCACATGACACAAATACATTACACAAATACTTTACAGGGACAAAAATATTGATGTATTTTTGCCTCTGTTCTATTTCATAACAGAACTCAATCCAACCTTACGGATCGAGGACCAGCCTCAGAGGCAGAGCCCATTATAGATCCTGTAGGGGATGAGGTGGCTGGCCCATCTTCTCCCCCTACAAGAAGGATGGCTGAAGATGAGGCATCACAAGACCACACAATCGCTGGCCTACACACCACACCACCAGGACGGTCTGCTGCTGCCACCTCACCCATCCTCGAAGAGCCGGGCAACTTGAGCAGCAGCCCAACTGCCCCGATCAGGTCCTCCCCACAGGCTGCTCTAGCATCACAGCGAACAAGAAGAAGGCGCCAGGTCACTATTCAAGAGAGCAGGACCAATGTGGACACAGGGGTGCTGAATTATTTGTCCAGAGTAACTACAGATGATGGTGAGGAGGCCTATGCACGTAGCCTCACCCTTTATCTCCGTGCCCTTACCCATGAGGTCAGGCTCCGTATTAGGGAATGTATTCAGATCCTGCTTGATGCAAGCACCCCCCCAATACCCCATATGAGGTTTTTGAATTTCTGGAGAGGTGGCAGCTCTCACCACGAAATTTAATGCGCATGAGACCATCCACACAGATGCTTGCTCAAGCAGGGTCTGAACAGCCCCTAATACGTGGGCCAACACCTCAAGCCCTTCCTCCCCCTACCCATCCTTCTATTCCGCAGCCCCAAATGTCTTCCTCAAGCCAACCCCACCAATATGGCCACTTGTACCCACCCAGTGTTGGAGGCTGGTCCCAACCTGGTTGGGGACGATCTGGCTATCTTGGTGGGTATGAGCCACGGGCCTACCAGAGCCAACAAGAAGCCCCTCACCATCATCATTACTCTGGCCAGTATCCCCAACAGGCCCAGGAGGCTGGACAATTACAGCATCATGGGCAACAGTATGGCCCCACACAGGGCGATGTTGGCCACAATGTCCAGCAGCACCCACAGGCTGTTCAGCCACGTTCCCCTTCCCCAACATATGAGGATTTATGATTCTGATGGTTGGAGATGTCCAGTGAGATGTAACTGGTGCTCCTAATCTAAAACAAAAAACAGGTGTTCTCCTTCACCAACATTTAGAACATAATTTAACACTCACATTTTTAAACAATGTTTTCCAAACATATGAAACAATCCATCATGACAGGCAACGCTACCTCACGCCTTTCACACAGATATTACATGTGTGTAGAAAAGAGAATATTTAAATGCGCTATACTGTAAAATGAAAGGATGAAAATACACTACTCACTTGCTAACGCCTAGGAAAGGCGTGCTCGCCTTAGTTAAGTAGTCACCTTTTTTGTTATCAATCTCTAGTAAAAAAAATTCTAGGCGACCAGCGATCAGAATATCACGCTCTCTCTATGTCTTAACAAGTGAGTTTTGTATTTTCATCCTTTCCAGTATAGCATGCTTAAATATTGTCTGTTCTACAGACAGGTAATATCTGTGTGAAAGCTGTGAGGTAGCCTTGCCTGTCATGGTGGAATCTTTCTATGTTTGGATAACATTATGTGGAAATGTGAGTGTTATCTTGTTGCCTTTATTTTGGTGATGGAGCTCACATTTTGTTGGCAAATCTAGGTTAATCTAGGCATGCAGCAATGTTGTTATTGCCTAATGTTTGTTGCAGTTTTGTTATGTAATGTTAATTTTACACCAAGTTAAAGAAGGGACAAAGGGTCATTTCGGCCATTGCCACATTTGTGTTATGGCAATATTATGTTTGCCTTTAAGCAAACCAAAAAAAAAAGCAAAACTAAAAATTTGTCTACTATAGTTAACGTCTCTGTGTGATTTTTCACAATCCCTCACAACATTCTAACAGACACCAACCAATGCAATGAAACACTCATAGAATCATAAAGGCTTGAGCAAAATATATTTAGACACACTTAAAGAAACAAATTATAACATAGACACAGCATGCTCTTGCCAAGAAGATGCCCCCTCAGGTGAGATAAAGTAATTTGTGAAAATATCACGCACTTTGAGGCCAGAGAGCGGTCTATGTAGAGGGTTGATAGGTGGTCTCACCCTGCGCACATTGTCCGGCCTACGCACAACACCATCAGAGGAGGAACAATCATGTATCCTGGTGAAGTTATGCAGAACAACACAGGCTTTCACAACTTCATTCACATTTTGCTCACTCAACTGAATGGCAGACTGGAGTACCCGCCATTTGGCACAAAGAATCCCAAAGGAACACCCCACCAGTCGCCTAGCACATGATAGGCGCAAGTTAAAAATTCTGCGCCTGTGGTCAAGGTTGCGCCGGGGATATGGCCTCATGACATTGCGTGATAACTGAAAGGCCTCATCTGCCACAAGGACATAAGGGACTGATTGTTCGGGGGAGCCTGGTAGCTGGCGTGGTGGTGGTAGATCCAACTGGTTGGTGCGTAGCCGCCGAGCCATTATGGAAGTATTGAAGACTCTAGATTCTCCCGTCCTTCCATAGGCCCCAATGTCAACAATTATAAACTTGTATTGAGGGTCTACCAGAGCCAACAATACAACAGAAAAGTATTGTTTATAATTGAAGAATTGGGAGCCTGAGTTCGGCGGCTTACGCACCCTGATATGTTTGCCATCCAGGGCCCCAATACAATTTGGAAACTGGCAGTCCTCCTCAGAGTCCCTTGATATCCTTAACCAGTCTTCCATCCTGGGCTTGGGCATGACCACTTGATGGAGTCTTGTCCAGATTTGTGCACATGTAGACCTCACTATGCCTGAAATGGTTGACTTTCCAATGAGAAACTCATGGTGGAGGGCGGCATAAGACAGGCCAGTGGACAGAAAGCTGTAGAACAACAGAAATAGTACAGTTTAGAATGGCAAAAGTAAAAAAAAAATCAGTTACATGCCGACCAAACTTGGTAGGAAATGAGAGAGAACAACACACACATATTTGGTGGCACACTGACTAAGTGATATGCAGGACATATTAGATGTAACATTCTGGTGTGTCAGTTGAAACATATTTGGAGTAAGATGAGGGCATTAAACTTTGTCCAAGAAGGCCAAAAAACATAATTTAGCACACACATTAGGAATATAAGGAATGTGGTTGTGTAGTACATACCGTATTGTGAGTAGAAGTCGCTCCTCTGCAGATATCGCTTTGCGCATCCTTGTGTCCTGAAAGGTGATCCCAGGGCGCACTGTCTCCAAGAGTCGATCAAATGTGGAAATGCTCATACGACAGAACTGGTAAAATTTCTCCGGATGCTCCCACAGAGAAGAATAGAGGCGGTGAAAATGACCTCTTGTGAGTCGTTGCCTCAAAAGTGGATGGACCCACATGCGTCTCCTCCTCCGTGGATCCACTATCACAGGATATGGTTGCCCAAAGCGCCGTGACAAAAGCCAGGTAAAGAGAACCTGCTCAGTTGTATTGAATTGCAGACCCTCTGCCATGCTGCACAAAGAACACAAACACACCTCATGAAAGCAAGGTGACAAATGTACAGAATGTAGGCAGCCACCTGTTTCTGAGTGTATAAATAGGGTGAAGGCTAATGATTTAAATTGTTTGCAGGCCTCAAAACCGTTAAATGTCCATTTTGCAAGGCTGCGAGAAAATCTCGCCATACGGATTGCATACGGATGCCACACGGATTACATACGGATGCACACATGCGCAAAATACTCGACCTCACCTTGCTTACGGATGACCTACGGAGCACTGTTTAGGGGTCATTCATCCGTATTACGCATGTAAACTACGGACCGTATTTTGCGCAGGTTAGTGTGACCCCGGCCTTACATGTACAACCAAAGTTCACAAAAAATTGAGACAAGGCAATGTCCATGATTGTGAAGCATCTCCTCTACAAAAACAAAATTAATGATTTTGCAATTCTCACAATTGCCACTGGGGTATTTTTAGACTCATTCTACCTGTCCTTCAGGGAGAGTTTTCACAAGGCTCCTTATCACCACAGGCAGGATTACAATGACAGGTATCTGCTCTATACACAGCTGATAATGACCTTTGCACAATAGAAAACACCTGGATCACACTTTTGTTGCTAATGTACATGTGTTATTCCCTTAAACAATAGTAAGTTAGTGTCTAATATGCCCCAGTGGCCAGTGTGAGTATTGCAAGATTTATATTTTTTATTTTAATACAGATTGTGATGCGTAAAAAAAATGCTTAAAATATAAAAAAAACACTTTTAACAGAAAAAAACTGATTTAAACAATTGATCATTTTCTGTTGATAGCTTCACTTTAATAAACGTGCAGATAGGGAATTCAAACAAATAGTAGCGAATATACAGTTTTTACCTTTGAGACTAGGCTGTTCATTTACTAGATTTACCTTTATGTCCCAGCAGTCCTGGAGGTCCCTGAAGTCCCGGATGTCCAGGGGTCCCTGGGCATCCCCTTAGAATAGCCAATTTGTCTGATTCCCCAACACCCAACAGTTTTATATCTGTTGGGAAATAAGAAAAACTTGTTTCTATTACTGGGAGCGGATATCTAGTTTATAAAACCTATTTTCAAATGTTCATTTAAACTAATAAGAATCCAATTTTGGCATTAAAGGAAGCCCGCAAAATTGTTGGCTGCACTTAATATGGAGTCCATGAAAATACATGTTACCTACCTGGACAGGTGTCATCTGCCCGGCTGCAGATAAAAGTTGTACCGAGCAGGAGAACCAGTATATTCTGCGATGTTAGGACCATGGCTGCTTCTCCCACTGCTGTTTCTACCTTCTGCCACAGCAGAGTTTATACAGTAAATGTACCGAGTGCAAACTTTGACCTCCATCTACTGAAAAACAAAAAATGGGAGTTTAGTTAAAGGGAAAGAGGAAATTGGGCCAACAACCCAACAAATTGATCTGTATGGAAGTAATAAGGCAGCAGAAGAACCCACACTTCTGATTTCGTATCATAATAGGTATAGTTTGGTGGTACCACATTGCCCCCATACATGATAATAACCACATATGCAATGCTCTCTGAGTTTCCTATGAGCCACATGAAAATATAATCACCTCTGGTAAAGAGCCACAAAATAAAAATACTACCAAATCTAGAGTAACACAATGGCAGACGTGCATCACCCTCCAACTCCCTATCTGCATGATGAACATCCCAATGAATCTACTAGTGTTGCCTCCCAGATTTGACATGGGCACGATAAATCTCAACTGATCAGGTGCAGTCGCACAGCCAAAAACTGTGTCCTTATCAAAGAGGAACCGCTAGCACAAAATAAGCCAGACCCAACATCCACCCTGACAAGATGGATATTCCAACAACAGGACAACCATCCAAAACTCCATCCAGGAGTACTGCGGTTTTGATCAGCTCATAGTTACCATTAAATAGTAGTGCATTTCAGTGTCCTCATTTTCCCAATTCTTTCATCTTTGGAAAAAGCAAAATGAAAATGCTATATAAATGCTATATAGAAAAGGTGATTATGAAAAGATGATAGACACAACTTACCCATCGTCCCCAGTAACATTTACAGCAACATTATTGCACAAATAGTCGTTTCACAGCAACTTCCATTTTCAATCGTTTCCAATTAGGCTGGAACACAAGTTGTTTGCAGACACTGGAGAACCAGAAGACTGACAAAAGCGAAAACCAACAAGGAACTGGAGAAACGTTGTTGCCCACCTAAACCACATCAGTCTTTTCAGTACAGAAAGAAACGTGTGCACTTATCAGCCATCGCTTTTTGTGATGCCTGAGATACACCATTCCTTCTGCCAGTATTGCCCTCACCAACACCTATGTATATCTCTAAATTTCCTTTGTTCACATCAAGTTATTGACACAAGGTTCTGCTGTTGTAACTTTTCAAGAAGGCATATAAGGCTAACAAATCTCAACTCAATTGCTTTGTGATTCTGGTGAAATGAAGAACATTATTTGTAGAAAGTGGCCTCCTAAGGATAGCTTTGTCTACACAGTCAGGACCTTGCAAGTAATACCAAAGCATCTGCTTTAACGTAACTTTCTTTGCACCTCAAACAGGAAACTTGAAAACCTCTACTGTGTGTATTTCAAAACCTAAAAAGCAACTTGCACATAGCCCCTTCAGTGTGGAAGAGGACAGAAACTCTAGTGAGTGCCACCAACTGGATGTAACAATCCTTTTTTCTTTTAAACATCTTTTTATTAAGTTTTGTGCATATAGACATCAACAATTATCGATCATCATAGAAAAACAGGAAAAGTAGCATTTATAAAGACGTTGAGCAGAGGCTAAAGAGAAAGGAAAGGTAGAGAGAAAAAAAATGTTACAGTAATTATGTTGCCTACAGTCAAAACTAGACCTCAAAAGCTAGTCTTCACTGCTTCCAGTCAGATGCAGCCAGAGCATTGAAATCCACAAGTCTCAAGGAACAAGAAAAAGAAAGGTCCTAATCTGTCTTGCTGTTTCCAACAGCACAGAAACATTGTTCAGGTGCTGTAGTCCGCTGGACAAGATTGTGTATATGTGCATGTGTGCGTACACCTGCCTGAGTGCCCATATTCCGGCACGCACACACCCACCTCTCCTCTTGCATATATACAGCTCTGGCAAAAATTAAGAGACCACTGCAAAATTTTCAGTTTGTCTGATTTTTCTCTTTATAGGTATATTTTTGAGGAAAAATTAAATTGCTCTTTTATTTTATAAACTACTGACAAAATGTCTTGGAATTTTCAAGCACTAAATTTTGCATATATTTTCAGAAAATGAGAAATGGTCTAAGTAACAAAAAATGCAGTGCTTGCAGAACTCAAATAATGCTAAGAAAACAAGTTCATAATCATTTAGAAACAACAATGCTAATGTTTTAACTCAGGAAGTGTTCAGAAATCAATATTTTGTGGAATAACCATGATTTTTAATCACAGCTTTCATGCGTCTTGGCATGCTTTCCACCAGTCTTTCACACTGCTTTTGGGTGACCTTATGCCACTCCTGGTACAAAAATATAAGCAGTTCTTCTTTGTGTTATGGCGTGTGACTATCCATCTTCCTCTTGATTACATTCCAGAGGTTTTCAATGGAGGTCTGGAGATTGGGCTGGCCATGACAGGGATTTGATGTGGTGGTCCTTCAGTCACACATTGATTGACCTAGCTGTGTGGCATGGTGCATTGTCCTGCTAGAAAAATCAGTCCTCAGAGTTGGGGAACATTGCCTGAGCAGAAGGAATCAACTGTTTTTCCATGATAACCTTGTATGCGGCTTGATTCATACGTCCTTCGCAAAGTTTAACCTGCCCAATTCCAGCCTTGCTGATGCATCCCCAGATCATCACCGATCCTCCACCAAATTTCACAGTGGGTGCAAGACACTGTGGCTTGTACGCCTCTCCAGGTCTCCGTCTAACCATTAGATGACCAGGTGTTGGGCAAAGCTGAAAATTAGACTCATCAGAGAAGATTACCTTACTTCAGTCCTCTACGGACCAATCCTTATGGTCTTTGGCAAACTTCAGCCTGGCTCTCCTTTACTTCTCATGGATGAAAGACTTTTTTCTACCTTTACATGTCTTGAGCCCTGGGAGCCTGTTACGAACTGTTCTTGCCATGCACTTCACCCCACCTGCCATTTGCCGTTCCTTTTGTAGGTCACTTGATGTCATCCTTCAGTTGCTGAGTGACATTCGAATAAGATGATGGTCATCCCGGTCAGTGGAGAGTCGTTTTCGCCCTCTGCCGGACTGTAGCTTTGTTGTCCCCAATGTCTGTTGCTTGACCTTGTTGATGGACTGCCATCTTAGACATTTTAAGGATGGAGGCAACATGATGCTCACTGTATCCCTCTGTTAGTAAAGCCAGAATTGAACCCTTCTTTTCCTCACTCAAGACTTTTCTTTTCAACTCCTTTGGCATGGTTAAAAGTTATTTTTTCATTCCTATTACTTTTGGGATATTACTAGCACTTGTTTTGCCATCCAGCTTGTCCTATTGCAAGAGGAATGTGAACATCACAGCAGGGTTTTTTCTATACTTTCCTTCATTCCTTTGTTAAATAAGATTTGGTTCAGGTGATCACCTAATCAGAAGCAGATTAAGTTGAATGAGGTGTACTCTGGTTGAAATCCAACTGATACTGGAATGGAAAGGCTGTCAGACATGTAGAGAAGCTGATTTTTATAAAACTGTGCAGTGGTCTCTTAATTTTTGCAGAGCTGTATATAAAGTACTTGCAACCAGGAAAAGAAGAATAAGAGAAGAATGAAGGTATAAAAGTAGAGAGTCAGGAAGAAGGGAAAAGGGAAGATCTAATTTAAGAATGCAAATGGGATTGGGGGAGGGGGATGGATTTAGGTAAGTGTCCGAATTCTGAGGGGCTGTATCGAATATTAGTGTTTAGAATGAGTGTCCTGCCAAAAGCACCACGTGTCAGTGAACTGTCTATGTTTCTTCACCTCCCAACTTGCCAGTTCCTCTAATCTATATTTTTGCTCTACCCTGTGTAATGTCATGTGTGACTGGATACACCGCCTCCAGCAGGGTGAATTTCTATAACACCCGTGAGCCTGGATATACTGCCTCCAGCAGGGCGAATTTAAAAAGTGAAGGGAAACACCGGGGAAACCGTTACAATGGAGGGCCCTGCAATAGGGAACGGGGACGTGGAGACCTCCTGCACTCCCCTGAGTCAGTGTCCCTACACTCCTGACGATCCCTAGGCAGGTTCCGCACCTGGCGATGAGCTGGATACCTCAAATCCCAAGCTCGCCCTGCACCTATCCCTTTCTAGTGAATTGGACGGTGCAGAAACTAATCCCACCACTGCACTAATACACACACATGGAAAGTAACAGGGAAAAACACCACTTAGCTTTGCTCTGTTGCTATTGCTCCCAGCAACAGAGTACAACACCAAAGTTCAGCTTCACCCCTGAAGCTCGACACCTGAATTCAGCTTCCACCTGTAGCTATTACACCAGAGCTCCCCTGAGCTGCAAGGAACTCCTCTCTGTCATTCCTTCCTTCACCAGACTTGGTTGGAAATGAGCAATAAACACCAACAGTGAGTGAGACCACCTGCTACTCCTTTATAGATAGGAGCCAGGGTATCACACCTGCTTCATTATCACGTGCAATTACACTAGCGGCCACCGGGGGCAACTGAACCAAAGTAACCAGAGAGCAATGACCCTAACGGCCACTGGGGGCAAAACTAGAACTAAAACAACCACAGTGTAATGACCCTAAAGGCCACCGGGGGCAAAACTAACATTAAGCCAACAGCGTAAAGAAAAAAAAAGGTTACTTGTGCAAAATCTGTCATAATCCAACCTGGATCATGACACCCTGGTCCTCCAGTGTTGTAGTGATGGGGCATTATCCAATTTCCACATGCTAGGGACTAGAATTCTGGCAGACTCCAGAAGTTTTATTTGCATTCAGTTCTAATCCTTTATAGTTTATGAAATGGCTACAACAAAAATCTCACATGTATGTGTTCTTTTAATTCAATAAATACAAAGTGGCCAATACATCAGAAAACTGGCATAAAACACTTTTGATAGCTGCAGATTTTTGCACATCAGAGTTGCACAAAAAAGTTGTGACTTCTGGCATTTTCACACCAGGTTAAAACATGGAAAGTGGCAGTAATGTGGCGCCCCCAGGAGTATGGTCACCACATTACCTTCCTCCTAGGAAGTGTGATGTCATGCCTGGAAGCAATGAAGGGTCTCTCTGACAGATAATCTCTATATACAACACAGTTCCCACTCCAGGCCAGCAGAGGGAGCTCTGAACCAATACTAAGGGGAAGAGTTTCTCTCTGGGGGCCAGGAGGAGAAATTAGTCAGTTCTGTGAGGAGGGCGAAGCGTGTGGACGTGAGGAGAAGAGCGGGGAGATTGAGCAGAGAGTTGAGGCTCATTCCCAGCTGGAGCGCATGATCTGGAGCCTGGTCTCCAAGGTTGTAAGGATACTGACGGTCCTGCAACAGAAACCAGAGGAATAGGAAGCTGTAAATGCTCTTTTCCCATCTAAGACTCGGAGGCACCACAGCGAAGTGTGAGCCAAAGGAGATAGAAGGCTACAGCTGTCTGCCATACGAGGTAGATCCAAAAGGAAAGAAGAAGGAGGAACGTCAGTGTAACACAGTACTGCATGTACCTGAAGTAAGCGCTAGAGAGGAGACTACAAAACCCATCTGATAGAGAGATTCCTAAGTTGCTTCCAGGCTAATCAGCTCCTGTGCCATCTGGAATCTGGACTGCACTTACAAAGTAAAGGTAAAGAAACTACACTTTGTTGTGTCCTTGCCTTCTTGCTGCAACTTCTTCAGCACTGCTACATCTCTGTGCCAGACACTGCACCCTCTTCCTCAACACCTATCCTCTTCATCTACTCTGCCCTGGGACTACAGCCCTGCCTGTGGAGGGCTATAACATCACTGCTGCACCCCGCCATCTGTCCCAGAGGATCTGTCTGCAGCGTCGGCTTAACACCTCCTTTGCCGAACACCAGAGGTGGTGTCACGAATCACTCATAAACTTTATTTCAACACTCAATCCTCTTTTACATGGGCGCCCAGGGCCACAGACTGGGTCACCGCTGCTGTGACATTCCCCTCTTAAGGACCGGCCCGGTACCGAGTACCCTACAGCCCTGGGAGGGCGACCCATTTTGGCATCACGAACTGGATTTATGGAACCCGGTGTCCCCGGATCCTGTGTGCCAGAGACTGTGTTGTGTGCATTAGACTGTTTGTACAATTGCCACCATTATCCCACTGCTTGGCGCACGCGGGAAACCAAAGAGGTGGGCCGTCATGGACGGAGCCTGCCGAAGAGTGCGAAGAAGTGAAGTGCCGCGTGGGAAGAGACAGCGCGTGAGAAGTGGAAGGAGCAGAGGCCTGCAGCCCCAGCATCCCCCGGTCATCCAACCAGTAAGCCAGCACAACCCAGGGCCTGGCCCAACGTTAACTAGGGGGGGAGAGAATCTCTGAAGCAAGAGCAGACGCAGTGGCGGACGCCACTGCAAACCCCCTAGCGTCACAAGCTACAGGGCCCGGCACAGCTGTGGCTCCCATAGCACCGCTAAATCCAGCAGCCAGCGCTGCCTCCACGGCACCGCAAGAAGCAGCGCCCACTGCAACGGTCCCCATAATGCCGCTATCTATGCCCTACATACCGGGATCAGCCTGGCTACTGCAGTATTCAGGGGAGTCGCATACCCTGAGTGAATTCAAAGAGAGACTGTGCAGTTTGTTTGAGGTGTATCCTCTGTCTGAAGGCCAGAAAGTGAACATCCTTATTGGGCAGCTAACAGGTGCAGCACAGAGGGAAGTAAAAGCCTGGCAGGACACTGATAAAGAAACTGTTAAAAAAATCCTGGCTAAGCTAAGAAGCACCTTTGACACTCGCCCTGCAGCTGAGATCAAGATGAGATTCTTTGTGTGCAAGCAGAGAGCGCAGGACAGTATGCGGGACTATGCTCTTAACCTGCAAGAGGCGCTGCGAGCCATCAAGCAGATTGATCCAGACAGTGTGAAAGATGGAGACAGACTGTTAAAGGAGCAGTTTATTGAAGGATTCTTATCCAGCACCCACAGAACACAGCTGCGCATCATAGCCCTACAGAACCCTGATCTGGACTTCGCAGACTTCAAAAACCGGGCTATTCGGGTGCTGCATGAACCAACTGCTAGCCGTCCAGCTCCCCCTAGGCGCCCAGTGATCACATACCATCAGGAGGCAGCATCTTTCCCTCTCAGCCCTGCGGAGGCTGATGCACAGACTCTGGATAATGATCCATCTACAGAATTGCGTCTTCAGGTCCAGGAGTTGACCAAAGGTATGGCTGCACTTGCTAAAACTGTGCAGTCCCTGCAGGTGTTCTCAAAGGAGAAGATCCAGCTGGCTTCCAGTCCAGAGGGTGTCCCGTGGCTACGGAAGAAGACGATCCCGCCACTCCGAGGGAGAAACAATGATCGCTATGACCAGGACGGACGTTCCATCTGTCGTCACTGCCACAAGGCAGGCCACATCGCAAGATTCTGTTATTTAAACGAGCAACCCCTGGGGCAGAGGGCCAACCTACAGGAGTAGGACCACAAGGCCCAAAGAACTGGCGAGCCAAGTATGTTGGAGGACGACCGATCCTCCCAGTGGTGATTGACGGCATCCCCATGAACACTTTGCTGGACACTGGCTCTCAGGTGACCACTATGCCGTATATCCTTACAAGCGGTATTCGGCTGACTCTGAACTTACCCGTGGCCCAAGTGATGAACTCACAGTAGTTGCCAGTAATGGTCAGTCTTTGCCGCAAGTAGGATGCAAAGAAATTACTATTAAAGTGGGGAGAGTGGAGTTAAAGTCTCAAGGTCTGATAGTTGTAGACATTGATTGACGAGAATGTAACCCAATGATGACTCTAGGTACCAATGTGATTGAAAATTGTCTTTCCGAGGTTATTGTCTTTTTGCAACAGGTGGCTGAGACTGTTGGTTCCAGTGAACAACGAGTCCTGCAGAAGGAGATCAAGGCCCTGATGCAAAGACAGCAGGTAGAACTCTCTGGCGGAGAAATTGGCAGCGTCAGAGTGAGTGATTCTTTCCCCATTGCAATACCCCCCAGATGTGAAATGTTGATTTGGTGTCGGGCAGCCATAGGCCTCAGAGGAAAAGATTACCAGGCATGGGTAGAACCAGTGTACTCTGACAGCCGGCCCACGGTCCTGACAGCCAGAGGGGTAGTTGATGTTCACAAAGGGAGAGTACCTGTACGCCTCTTGAATTGTGGGGAGGAGGAGGCCATAGTACCTCGGTATGCCACAGTTGCTAAACTGCTTACTGTCAGCAACAACGCCATACGAGCAGCAGAGCCCTTGGTCTCATCCGACCAGGTGGAGGACAATGGCTCTGTAAAGCAGCTGGAGGGGTGGTGTCAGCAACTGCAGGTGGGAACTGACTCCACCCCTTCATACCAAAAGAATGGGGTTTACCGAGTGACTCAGGAGTATGAGCGGGTATTCACTAAACACCCCCTAGACTTTGGGAAGGCAAAAAGGGTTCAACACCATATCCCCACTGGAGATCATTCACACATTAAAGAAAGGTACCGGACTATACCGCCAACACAATATCAATGTGCCAAAAGTATGTTGCGGGAAATGAAGGAGGCTGGGGTGATCAGAGACAGTTGTAGCCCCTGGGCAGCCTCAATAGTTTTTGTGAAAAAGAAAGATTGTACCATGAGAATGTGTGTTGATTACAGGAAAATTAACAGCATTACACATAAGGATGCCTACCCATTACCCAGAATTGAGGAGTCATTAGCTGCACTTAAAACTGCTAACTATTTTTCCACCTTGGATCTCACCAGTGGGTATTGGCAGGTTCCCGTGGCAGAGGCAGACAGGGAGAAGACAGCGTTCACCACTCCAATGGGGCTCTGCGAGTTCAACTACATGCCGTTCAGGCTCTGCACCGCCCCTGGGATATTCCAATGGCTGATGGAGTGCTGTCTGGGACACAAGAACTTCGAGACAGTCCTGTTGTACTTGGATGATGTCATTGTTTTCTCCAAAACTTACGAAGACCATCTGAAGCACCTGGCTGAGGTGTTTGAAGCCTTGTCCAACTTTGGCCTGAAGGTGAAGCCTTCCAAATGCCACCTCCTGAAGCCCAAGGTACAGTACCTCAGTCATGTAGTGAGTGCAGAAGGTGTGGCACCAGATCCTGACAAAGTCACTGTCATCCGGGACTTGCAGAAGCCCAGCAACCTCCATGAGGTACGCCAATTCCTTGGGTTGGTAGGCTACTACCGAAGGTTCGTCAAGGGCTTCACTGAGATAGCCACCCCCATGCAAAATCTTCTGGTGGGCCAGCCCAAGAAAACCAGAAAGCAGAGTCCTACATTCGAATGGAATGAGGAACTGGGGAGGTCCTTCACTCGACTGAAGATGGCTCTCACAGGAGATGAAGTTCTGGCCTACCCAGATTATGACCAGCCCTTTGTGTTGTATACTGATGCCAGCAACGTGGGACTGGGAGCAGTACTGTCACAGGTACAGAATGGCAAGGAAAGAGTGATCTCCTACGCCAGCAGGAAGCTTCGTCCCACTGAAAGGAACCCTGACAACTACAGTTCCTTCAAGCTGGAGTTCCTCGCCATAGTCTGGGCTGTGACTGAATGATTCAAGCATTACCTAGCTTCAGCCAAGTTTACCATCTTCACGGATAACAACCCGTTGACTCACTTGGAAACTGCCAAACTAGGTGCACTGGAGCAGCGATGGATGGCTCGGCTGTCTAACTATGAATTTACCATCAAGTACCGAGCAGGGCACAAGAATACCAATGCTGATGCGCTGTCCAGGATGCCTAATCTTCCAGATGCAGGAGAAGACCCTGAAGCCCTCGAAGAAATTGAGCTACCTGCCTTCCACCGGCCAATTGTGGCCCAACGTGCCCAAGGAGGGAGAAACAGACGGTCTACCGTAAAAGAGGCCACTCTAAACCCATTGCCTCATCATGACTGGGCAGAAACCCAAGATAGCGACCCCGCAGTCCGCCTGGTGAAGGAGCAACTGTCACAAGCTGACTCAAGCCCAGAGTTGGATGCTCCTGAAGAAACCCAGCAGTTGTGGAAGGAAAGAGGCAGGCTGTTCACCTATGAGGGAAAGCTGTGTCGGAGGAGTATCAATGCCCGCACTCATGAGTTGGTCTGGCAGGTGGTAGTCCCAAAGAGGGAGGCATCAATGGTCTTAGAAGCCTATCACAATGGAGCTGGACACTTCGGATGGAAGAAGTTGGAAGCCTTGCTCCGGGAGAGATTCTACTGGGCTGGAATGAGGAAGGCCATTGAAAATTGGTGTCGGGAGTGTGGACAATGCAATCTGTGCAGAAAGGACTGTAACAGCCAGCGACCTCCTTTGCAGCCAATAATAACCAAACAGCCACTCGAGTTGGTAGTCCTGGACCATGTGAAGCTGGTTCCAAGCCGGTCAGGCTACGTTTATGCTCTTACCATCGTTGACCACTACTCAAGATTCCTGGTAGTAGTGCCTGTCAAGGATCAAACAGCCAGGACAGCAGCCAGAGCATTCCAACAGCACTTTTGTAGACCACACGGATATCCCGAGCGAGTGCTTACAGATCAAGGTCCAGCCTTTGAGGCAGAAGTGTTCCAGGAATTCTGTAACTTGTACGGTTGCAAGAAGATCAGGACAACACCGTTCCATCCACAGACCAATGGCATGTGTGAAAAGATGAATCAGGTGGTAATCGACCTACTGAAGACCTTGCCTTTGGAAGAGAGGAATCTGTGGCCAGAAAAGTTGCCAGATCTGGTAGAACTCTACAATCACATTCCTGTGAATTCCGCCAACTGCACTCCAGCCTACCTAATGAGAGCGAAGCCTGGCAAGTTGCCTATTGATTTGGATATGGGAGTCCTTACATCTGAGGTAACATCACCAGATGCTGACTAGGATACAGAATGGCAGCAACAGTACCGTAGAGTACAAGAGTGTGTAGAAAAGAGTCTAGCTCAGGCGAGACAAAAGCAGGAAAAGACCTACAATCAAAATGCACCTGCAGTTCCCTTGTCACCAGGAGAACAAGTCCTAAAGAGGAAAAGAAGGATGCATAAATTGGATGACCAATGGGAAGCTGAACCCTACACCGTCCTACCATCAAACTTTGACAACACCAAAGTATGCCTTATGAGTAAGGATGGAGGAGAAACCTCATCAGCAGTGTCGATGGATCATCTGAAATTGTGCCCTGACCAACTAAAGGAAAGAATGGAAGAACAAAACAACATCCAACCCATAGAGAAGGAAGAAAAGGTCAGCACTGTACTCGGAGAATTCCCTGCAAATTGGACTAGAGTAAATAATGCCATAGTGGTGCCAGTTTTGACCTTTCCCCAACTGGTAGTGCAAGCAGAAGTGACTCAAGAGAACTTTGAAAATCAGGAAGTTCAGGCAGCAGATGCCACACCAGCAGTGGAGCCAGAGAATCCTCGCCCTGCCAGTGGAGAATCTGTCATACCCATGTTGAGTCTAAGAGTCCGTAGACGGCTATTACCCAGTTTACCCACACCAGTGTTACACAGGTCTATCCGCAGTACCCAAGGCATACCACCCCTCAGGTTTCGCATTTAAATAAGTTATGAAAATAATGTAAATGTTAACCTGTACATGTAAATATGTAACGTTTCAAGTTTTGTGCCTACAGAGACTCTGTAAGAACCCACCTTTTTGAACAGTTTAATTTGTTTTATGGACATGGACTAATCATCATAGGACTCTTTTTGAGTTGTGGTTTTTGTATTTTTCATTTTTTTCTTAAATCTTGTTATATTTATAATTGTTTATATGTTTCCATGTTCTCCGTCAGTCCGGTAGTACTAAATTGCACTAGGGGGAATGTGGCGCCCCCAGGAGTATGGTCGCCACAATGTCATTACCTTCCTCCTAGGAAGTGTGATGTCATGCCTGGAAGCAATGAAGGGTCTCTCTGACAGATAATCTCTATATACAACACAGTTCCCACTCCAGGCCAGCAGAGGGAGCTCTGAACCAATACTAAGGGGAAGAGTTTCTCTCTGGGGGCCAGGAGGGGAAATTAGTCAGTTCTGTGAGGAGGGTGAAGTGTGTGGATTTGAGGAGAAGAGCGGGGAGATTGAGCAGAGAGTTGAGGCTCATTCCCAGCTGGCGCACATGATCTGGAGCCTGGTCTCCAAGGTTGTAAGGATACTGACGGTCCTGCAACAGAAACCAGAGGAATAGGAAGCTGTAAATGCTCTATTCCCATCTAAGACTCGGAGGCACCACAGCGAAGTGTGAGCCAAAGGAGACAGAAGGCTACAGCTGTCTGCCATACGAGGTAGATCCAAAAGGAAAGAAGAAGGAGGAACATCAGTGTAACACAGTACTGCATGTACCTCAAGTAAGCGCTAGAGAGGAGACTACACAACCCATCTGATAGAGAGATTCCTAAGTTGCTTCCAGGCTAATCAGCTCCTGTGCCATCTGGAATCTGGACCCCGGACTGCACTTACAAAGTAAAGGTAAAGAAACTACACTTTGTTGTGTCCTTGCCTTCTTCCTGCAACTTCTTCAGCACTGCTACATCTCTGTGCCAGACACTGCATCCTCTTCCTCAACACCTATCCTCTTCATCTACTCTGCCCTGGGACTACAGCCCTGCCTGTGGAGGGCTATAACATCACTGCTGCACCCCGCCATCTGTCCCAGAGGATCTGATTGCAGCGTCGGCTTAACACCTCCTTTGCCGAACACCAGAGGTGGCGTCACGAAACACTCAAACTTTATTTCTTCACTCAATCCTCTTTTACACGGGCGCCCAGGGCCACGGACCGGGTCACCGCTGCTGTGACATTCCCCTCTGAAGGATCGGGCCGGTACCGAGTACCCCACTGCCCTGGGAGGACGACCCAGTTACTTACTCAAGAAATGTTACTCCTGTCCTGCACTGGAGCAACATTTTTTTTTAACCAATAAATTTTTATTAAGTTTTAAATCGATACAAGTCATACAGTAGTCAGCGCAGAGATAGTAGAATCGGTAATAGGTACATCACATATGACTTGGTTCCTAAAAGAAGGAAGAACCAAGGAAAACTGTAGTACAAAAAATAGGGATTATATGAACTAAGGAGGGGGAAGGAGGGGGTGGGGTGAGAGAGAAAGTTATGCATTGGTACATGAAACATTAAACTGACTTTGATCATGCAGGAATTATTTAGTTTCAAATGCATCGTAATATCATAAGTAAGAGGGGTATTGTGTTTAAGGTTGCATGTGAAACAGTCATGATCTCTAAGCATTAGATTAGTGTTTAGGTTAGATGGCTGATGGTTAGATGTGGTTTAAAGGTATGTCTGTCTGATAGCTTGCCAGGGACCCAACCTTTGTCGGGTTTTATCGGTATGTTGGCAGTCTGGAGCTAGCAAACTTTCGTATGAAATACATGAGTCTACCCTTGCCCAGATTTCCTCCATTAATGACAGTGGCGTGGATTTCCATTTTGAGGCTAAACCCTGTTTGGCTGCGCAGAGGCCAGAAGTTGACTAAGGAGGGTGCGTTTATTTTTAGGGATGCCTTCCGGGAACAGATGCAGCAAACACATCTCCGGGGATGCCACTAATTGCAGATCCAAAATTTTATTTATAGTCTGGATTATTTCTAGCCAGAAAGGCTTAATTTTTTGGCACTTCCACCATATTACACCCGGTTCTGGCCCTGTACCCAATTCTGGTGCTGACCCCAGTTTTGGTCCCATGCCCACTCCAGCTCCCGGGGCTGCCCCTGTACCTCTGCGGGATCCTTGTCTGGATCCTCGTTCTGTCCCTCAGGCGTCCTGCTGCTGCTTCTCTCTCCCCCACTTCCTGGCACGCTGCCAGCAGGCCTCCAGGGAGAATACTTAGGACGTGCGCGTGCTTACCTCCAGTCTCTTAAAGGGACAGCGTGCATTTTTTGAAAAATTCAATTAACCAATGGCAGTGCACTGATTACTACTTCTTGCCCCTCCGTCATAGGGAGGGTGCCGGAGCAACGAGTATCTTCTCTTGCTATATCCGGTTCTGTCTGTGCTGTTATAGCATTCCGTTTTGCACTCTGCTTATACTGTTGGTTCCTGCAGAATACAAGTGACCAGTTGTTCGGCTATCCTAAGACGACACCTGTACCTATATACTCAAGTGCCATCCCATTCCGCCACTCGCCATCCGAACCTCTGGACGACGCTAAAGTGGCTGGAGCCAGCTTCCTCCCATCTACCCAGAATCTGACTACCCTCGCCAGAGCCAGCTTCATCTCTCATACCCGGTGTCTGCTGGTCAGCTCCACTATATCTGTAATATCTGTTTACCCATTTGTCTCGCTGGGACAGCTGCCATGTGTCCGGGGTCTAACTGGAGGTAGCACCTGTGTCCCCCAGGTATTCCACTCTGGTCCTGTTTGAGGGATCTTACTACGGATACCTGGGGCTCACTAGTTACTCCCCCTTCGGAGCCCCCAGGACCAAGGTCCCGAGGTTCCACTCAAAAAATAAAAAACAAATATGAACTTCATCACCTGTGCCTCCGCGTCCATTCGTTACACACCACATGTGTATCATTGTGCCCACGTCCGAGGAGCATCTCCAACAGTTGGGATTAATTTCTTTATTAAATTTATGGAGTTTTGCCGGGGTCATGTACCACCTCGACAAGATCTTGTACCCATTCTCTTGTACCCTTATGCATCTAGAGGATTTTTTTGGTGCTATTAGTGCCCTTTTTATTTCAGAGGGGGACAGAGATCTGTTCAGGTCTGCCTCCCATTTGGTTATAAAAGGTAATTTCCCTTGAGACTGCTCCAAGATTAGCAGTTTGTATAAGGTTGCTACAAGTCTCTTAGGAGGATTACTTACTGCAATGAAGGATTCAAATCCCATTACTTCCCTATTAATGTTGGATTCTCTAAAGATGGATTTAAGTAAAATAGAAAATTTATGTGAGAGAAATGTATTAATCACTGTAGTGCCCATAAGTTGGTTTAATTCCTCATTAGAGGGAATGATCCCTTTATTTAATGTTTCTTGTAACGGGGTGGTAGAGTTTCGTATAAAGCGGTGTATTGCATTTTGTGATGGGGAAGATGTGAGAAGAAGATCTCTTACTTAGAGAAGAGGTGATGGGAGGGAAGAGCAGAGTTGTCTGATCTATGGACTGGACCATATTTTACATGTTGTAGTTGTAAATGGGTTTTTAACCAAGGTGGGCCTAATATAGTTGTGGGCGCGGAAGACTAGTTGCCTGAGTGGGAATATAAGGCTTGCCTCTTCTATATTAATCCATGTTTTGTGTATAGGATGCCTCATCCAGTCTACGATCATTTGCAAGTGTACGAGTTCTGGGGTCTGGAAGATCAATGCTTCCCTTATGGTGTGGAAGAGTCATTACGTGTGCTGCAACTCTTGGCTTCTTATTTTGCCAGAGGAATTGTCCAAACAGTCTCTGCAGCTTTAAGAAAAAAGATTTGGGAAGGTGAATCGGAATAGCTTGTATTAAATATATTACTTTGGGCCAAATAATACTTTTCAAAAGATTTTTCCTACCCAACCCTGAGATAAATGGAATATTCCACTAAAGTATAAGTTTAGTTATATTCTGTAGCATTAGGAGGAAAATTCAATTTAAAAAGTTCACGCAAATTAGGCGAAATCGAGATGCCCAAGAATTTGATAGAGGAGAGGCACCAGTTAAAGAGAGAACTGACAGCAAGTTGGATCTTCAAAGAATTTGAGGCAGTTATGTTTAGGACCTGCGATTTACTTACACTACCGTTCAAAAGTTTAGGGTCACCCAGACAAATTTGTGTTTTCCATGAAAACTCATACTTTTTATTAATCAAATGATTTGCCAAAAAAAATTAAAATCTAGTCTCGAAATTGACAAGGTCAAGAAAAAAATATTTTTATTTGAAATAATAATTTTCTCCTTCAAACTTTGCTTTCGTCAAAGAATGCTCCCTTTGCAGCAATTCCAGCATTGCAGACCTTTGGCATTCTAGCAGTTAATATGCTGAGGTAATCTGGAGAAATTTCACCCCATGCTTCCTGAAGCCCCTTCCACAAGTTGGTTTGGCTGATGGGCACTTTTTGCGTACCATACGGACAAGCTGCTCCCACAACAGCTCAATGGGGTTGAGATCTGGTGACTGCACTGGCCACTCCATTACAGATAGAATACCAGCTGCCTGCTTCTTCCCTAAATAGTTTTTGCATAATTTGGAGGTGTGCTTTGGGTCATTGTCCTGTTGTAGGATGAAATTGACTCCAATCAAGCGCTGTCCACAGGGTATGGCATGGCGTTGCAAAATGGAGTGATAGTTTTCCTTATTCAAAATCTCTTTTAACTTGTACAAGTCTCCCACTTTACCAGCACCAAAGCAACCCCAGACCATCACATTACCTCCACCATGCTTGATAGATGGTGTCAGGCACTCTTCCAGCATCTTTTCAGTTGTTCTGCATCTCACAAATGTTCTTCTGTGTGATCCAAACACCTCAAACTTGGATTCGTCTGTTCATATCACTTTTTACCAATCTTCCTCTGTCCAATGTCTGTGTTCTTTTGCCCATATTAATCTTTTCCTTTTATTAGCCAGTCTCAGATATGGCTTTTTCAGTGCCAGTCTGCCCTGAAGGCCAGCATCCCGGAGTCGTCTCTTCACTGTAGACATTGACACTGGCGTTTTGCATGTACTATTTAATGAAGCTGTCAGTTGAGGACCTGTGAGGTGGCGATTTCCCAAACTACAGACTCTAATGTACTTGTCTTGTTGCTCAGTTGTGCAGCGGGGCCTCCCTCTTCTCTTTCTGCTCTGGTTAGAGCCTGATTGTGCTCTCCTTTGAAGGGACTAGTACACACAGTTGTAGGAAATCTTCAGTTTCTTGGCAATTTCTCGCATGGAATAGCCTTAATTTCTAAGAACAAGAATAGATTGTCAATGTTTCACATGAAAGTTCTTTTTTTCTGGCCATTTTGAGAGTTTAATGGAACAAACAAATGTAATGCTACAGATTCTCAACTAGCTCAAAGGAAGGTCAGGTTTAAAGCTTCTCTAATTGGCCAAACTGTTTTCAGCTGTGCTAACATACTTGCACAAGGGTTTTCAAGGATATTCTAGCCATCCATTAGCCTTCTTACACAGTTAGCAAATACAAAGTACCATAAGAACACTGGAGTGATGGTTGTTGAGCCTCTATGCACCTATGAAGATATTGCATTACAAACTAGACGTTTGCAGCTAGAATAGTCATTTACCACATTAACAGTGTATAGAGTGTATTTCTGAATCATTTAATGTTAGCTTCATTGGAAAAAACTGTGCTTTTATTTAAAAAAATAAGGACATTTCTAAGTGACCCTAAACTTTTGAATCGTAGTGTAGGATCACCTTGAAGTTGGAGAGCACTTCAAACACGTCCAGAAGCTCCAGTATCGCCGGGACGGCCTGCTTTGGGTTTCTGATCATTATCAATAAATCCTCTGCATATGCAGCTACTTTATGTTCTATTCCGCCACAGCTGATTCCTGCCACCCTCCCGTCCCCTCTAAGTTTGTTTAGGAATGTTTCAAGGGTTATTATAAAGAGCAGGGGAGAGAGCAGACACCCCTGTCTGGTGCCATTACAAATATTGAAGGATGCAGACAACTGATTATTCACCATTACTCTTGCAGTTGGCCTGCTATACATTGTGAAGATCGCTTCAATGAATTGATCTGGAATATTCAAAGCTTCTAGAGCTTCTCTCATATAAAGCCAATCTACCCGATCGAATGCTTTTTCTGCGTCTGTTCCCAGCAACGTGAGGGCAGCGCATATTGGATGATTGGAATACCTCGTTGAATTTTGTCTTTGCCCTCCCTGCCGGGAACGAATCCAACTTGGTCTGCTTTAATAATGTCTGCGAGAATTGTTCTTACTCTATTGGCCAAGATTTTTGAGTATAATTTAAGATCTGTGTTGAGTAGGGATATGGGCCTGCAGCTACTGCAGAGAGAAGAATCTTTTCCCTCTTTTGGAATTATTGTAATCTTGGCTGCAAGTGTCTGGTGTGGAGGCGTGTACCATTAAGAGCATTATTGAAAAGCTTCAGCAGTAGGGACGTAGAATACTGCCAAAAGTGTATAATAAAAGGAGGATAGCCCCTCTGGGCCCGGGGATTTAATTTTCGGAGCGGAGGATATTACCTCTGCCACTTCCTTTTTTGTGATCGAGATGCATAGAGATTTAATCTGGGCATCTTAAATCTTTGGAAAGGATATGGTTTTCAGAAGCGCTTGAATTTCCTCTCCTTTATCTCTATTCACTTTTGGGAGTTGTGCGCTTAAATTGTATAATTTCTCAGTATTTTCTGAGCTCTGCAGTAATCTCTTCTGTCTTATAAACGTAGGTCCCCGCATCTGGGGATGAATGATTTTGCCTTTCTTTTATTGATTTGGGACATAAACTGTCCATGTCCTCAGCTATTGAGCCCATTGTGGTAGCGGCTAGGTGTCACGAATATGCACGCATACACAGCTCTGCTACATTTTCTTGGTATGTGACTTTCATGCTGCAGCCACAATCCCCCTTACAGCTTCCCCCCCTTTTTTGTGCAGGCTGCATCTATCTTTTTCTACCTGTCAGCGTGTAATTCTGTCTCCCTCTTCTTCCCCCCTCCGTCAGGAATGTGTGTGATACCATCCCCCTCCCTTTCCCCTGCTACACCACTAGAGTTGAGCGAAACGGGTCGAAAAATTTCAAAAGTCGCCGACTTTTGGCAAAGTCGGGTTTCATGAAACGAAACCCGACCCTAGGATGAGGTCGGCCACGAGGTCGGCGACTTACGCGCCAAAGTCGCGTTTCAAAAGTTTGTTTTGCGCTCTTTTTCAGCCAATCAGGATCCACGGACACTGTGGGCAATGTGATGACATAGGCAGGGGTCACCACAATCTTTCAGAAGGGCATGCAAGTGATTGGCTTGCTTTGGTGGGCGTCACAGGGGTTATAAAAGGGCGTGCACGCCGACCGCCATCTTACTTCTGCCGATCTTAGCATAGGGAGAGGTTGATAATTCTGTAGGGAGAGCGTTAGGCAGGGAAGAAGAAAAAAAAACTGCTTCTGCTGCTAGCGATTTTGCCTGTACAACACACCAGTCACTGTGTATGCAGTGCAAGGGGAGGCTATATTGTGGTGGATCAGCGGTGTTGGTTGTTAGGCTGCCTTCTAAGGCTTCCTGACAGCTGCATTGCTGTTTACCCACTGCTCTGCAAACTGCTTTTTTAAAAGCAATCCCAATTTTTTTTTTTGTCCTGCTGAGGTACTGAGCGTGCATTTTTTCACACCATACAGCGGTGTACGCTCCTCACACAGTACCGTGTAACGGCTGTTATCACAGCCACAGTGAAGCTATCTGTGTGTCACTCTGTGAGAATAAGTCGAGGACATGTTCCATTCTTACAGACCTGCACCTACTAGTTTTGTCTAGCTTTCAAACAGTTAAATATATTTGCAGTTTGATCACATTCAAAACTATAGAGAGACAGCGTGTGTCAGTCCGTATACTTAAAAAACACGGAGCTTGACAATTTTACGTACACCGGACAGCCGTGTACGTGCACGCTCCTCTCAGTACCGTGTAACGGCTGTTATCACGGCCACAGTGAAGCTATCTGTGTGTCACTGTGGAAGGATAAGTGGAGGACTTGTTCCGTTCTTACAGACCTACACTCTAGGGAGATTCCTATTCTGCCCAATTCTACATACACCTTGTAGTTTGTGATACACTAGCCAATTTCTGCCTGTGACATAGCGCTCTGATATTCAGTGGGCCTCACACAATCCAAAAGTGTCCAGTGTCCACTAGTGTGTGCAGAAATTCAAAATCTCCCTTATCCTGTAGTCACTTTTTTCACACCTGTGCCATCGAGCCTGTGACATAGCGCTCTGATATTCAGTGGGCCTCACACAATCTATAAGTGTCCAGTGTCCACAAGTGTGTGCAGAAATTCAAAATCTCCCCTGTCCTATAGACACCTTGTACCTTGTTTTACATTACTATATCGTTTGTTGGATTTTGTCTACATTTCTACAAAAAATGAGGAAGGCTGGTGGAAGAGGCCGTGGAATTGGGCGGGGGTTGGCAGCTGGTAATGATGGTGTTGGTGGTGGATCTGATGGTAGTGGCTAAAGCAAAATAGGACCGAATGCAGGAGGTGTTGATCCTGCGTCATCGTCTGGCTCCATAAGGCTTCGAAGGCTTAGTTTTCTAGGAGTTGGCAAACCGCTTTTAAAGCCAGAGCATCAGGAAAAAGTTTTGTCTTACATTGCTGACTCAGCCTCCAGCTCTATCGCCTCCTCTTCTGAAGTTGTAAAAAGTAAAAGCACTGAGTCGTCATTGGAGGCTCATGTTCATGAACCACACCTTTCCTTGTGTCCTTCACCCCAACCAAGATTGAAGGATGACGCAGGCCATACTACTGATTACTCCATGGAGCTGTTTTCACATACCATGCCTGGATTATCAAGTGAAATGGTGAATTACCCAGGCCAAGATGAATCTGACATGGAGTGCACTGATGCACAGCCGCTGATAGATGATTCTGCTGGTACATTCACTCAGAGCACTACATTGTCCTCGCAGTGTACAGAGCCAGATTCTGACCCTGATGAGACTCAGGTTCCCCTTCCCGCACACTATACCACCATACACGGTGACACAGAGGAAGGTGCACATGACATTGAAGAGGAGGTGATGGATGACCCAGTTGTTGACCCAGATTGGCATCCATTGGGGGAAGAGGGTGCTGCTTCCAATAGCTCAGATGAGGAGCATCCACAGCAGACATCGACATCGCAACAGCTGTTATCTGGCAGGCCCGGAGCACTCCAAAGACAGGTTCCAAAAATCAAAAGAGTTGCTGGACAGCTTGTCCAGAGGGTCAAAACATCACAGCGTGCTAGGCCGCAAAATGTCTGCCAAAGTAGGAAGAGTGCAGTGTGGCACTTTTTTGAACAAAATCCTCATGATCAGGCCAAGGTTATCTGTAAGAAGTGCGCAAAGACCTTTAGCCGAGGGAAAAATCTGAAAAATTTGAATACCTGTTGCATGCTTAGACATTTAACCACCATGCACTTGCAAGCGTGGACACAACACCAAACCTCAAGTGCCACATGTGCAACTGATCACAAAGAATGTAGTCAGCAACGCTACATTGTTTCCCCCACTGTAAGCCCACCGGTTATCAAAGCAGCAAATGTTGAGGTGTCGTTGCAAGGCCACAGCAGTAAGGGAATCCCACTGTTATAACAACGAAATACTGAATCTAGGCCATCAGAAAGAACACCAACTCCATCACCATCATCAACCCTCTCTCAGTCCGCCCTGTCCACCGCTACTTCCACCATATGCAGCTCTCAAGTCCAGCTCACCCTCTCAGACACTATGAGTAGGTCAAGAAAGTACTCAGTCTCTCATCCGCGTACACTGGGTTTGAACGCCCACATTGCCAAACTAATCTCGTTTGAGATGATGCCCTATCGGTTGGTGGAAAGCGCAGCTTTCCGCGAACTCATGGCCTATGCAGTACCACGCTATGACCTACCCAGTCGCCACTTCTTCTCTCGCAAAGCCATCCCAGCCCTCTACCATCATGTAAAAGACCGCATTGTCCATGCACTCAAGCAGTCAGTGAGTGGAAAGGTGCACCTCACACCTGATGCATGGTCCAGTCGGCATGGCCAGGGCCGTTACGTGTCCATCACTGCGCACTGGGTTAATGTGGTGGATGCAGGGTCCACAGGGGACAGCGGTGGTGGGACAGTGCTGCCTAGCCCACGGTATAGGAAACAGTTGGCTGTAGGCGTTCGACCCTCCTCCTCCTCCTCCAGAAGCGAAAGCTCGTCCACAGAGCGCAGTCGTACGAGCACTCCATCTGCAGCTGCCACTGTTGCACACGAGTTGTCCCCCTATCGAGCAGCTAGTGGAAAGCGTCAGCAGGTTGTGTTGCAGATGATGTGTATGGGCGACAGACACACCGCCGAGGTGCTGGCCGAGTACTTGAAGCGACAAACTGAGTCATGGCTGGGCAGTGTACATCTTGAGGCAGGCAAGGTAGTTAGTGATAACGGCCGTAATTTTGTGGCAGCCATAGCCCTTTCAAAACTCAGCCACATACCTTGCTTGGCTCACACCTTGAACCTGGTGGTGCAGTGCTTCCTCAAAAATTATCCGGAGTTAACAGCCCTGCTCCAGAAGGTGCGAAGACTGTGCGCGCACATCCGCCGGTCGCCTGTACACTCCGTTCGTATGCAGAAGCTGCAGCGATTGCTCCACCTTCCCAACCACCGCCTCATTATCGACATTGCAACAAGGTGGAACTCCACCCTGCACATGGTGGAGCGGCTGTGCGAGCAGAGGCAGGCCTAATGCATTTGTGGGAGGATACACGGCCAGGCACTTTGAGAGCAGACATGAAGTTGACAGGTGTGCAGTGGTCGAAGCTGAAAGACCTCTGTAAAGTCCTTCAGTGTTTTGAGGAATGCACACGGCTGGTAAGCGCAGACGACGCCATCCTAAGCATGAGCATCCCACTTATGCGTCTGCTCATGCAAACTTTGACGCACCTTAAGGAGCAGGCGTCTGCAGCCAATGTTGACGAGGAGGGAATCCTTGATGACATTCAGCCATTGTCTGCTCAGGGACCTCTCCTGGACGAGGTGGAGGAAGAAGAGGAGGATGATGATGGGGATGATTACTTAGGGGAGGAGGATGCATCTCGTGGGGCAAGTGAAAATGTTGGCGTGGCAAGGTCTGGTACAGGGTTTGTGCGTGACTGGAGGGATGTGGATTTGCCAGAAAGTGCTCCTCCAACCAGCACTCGCAGTGCATCATTGACACCGGGAACATTGGCCCACATGTCAGATTATGCCTTGCAGATCCTAAAAAGGGACCCCCGCATTGCCAAAATGATGAACGATGACGACTACTGGTTGGCCAGCATCCTGGATCCACGCTATAAAGGCAAATTACAAAACATCATGCCACAGGAGAACCTTGACCTAATATTGGCTAATAAACAAGCAACTCTGGTAAATCGGTTGCTTGAGGCATTCCCAGCACACAGCAGCGGTGATGGTTCTCACACGAGCCGTACGGGCCGGGGGCAGCTTGGCAGAGGTGTTCATGGTGCACACAGCAGAAGTGGCGTTGGAGACAGGGGTTTCATGACAATGTTGTGGACTGATTTTTCAAGTACCGCTCACACAACTGGTAATACTGCATCGATGGAAAGTGACAGGAGACAGCAGTTGTCAACTATGGTTACAAACTACTTTTCCTCCCATATCGATGTTCTCCCACACAGGTCATTCCCCTTTGACTATTGGGCCGCTAAACTGGACACCTGGCCAGAATTGGCACAATATGCCTTACAGGAGCTCGCTTGCCCAGCTGCAAGTGTGCTATCGGAAAGAGTCTTCAGTGCAGCTGGATCAATCCTGACAGAAAAAAGGATCCGTCTGTCAACCCAAAATGTGGATGATCTAACCTTCATTAAAATGAACCATGCATGGGTTTCCAAGGATTTTGTCCCACCTTCCCCTGATGACACATAGGGTGACAGAAAAATGGCTTGCTTTGGTCCACCTCTTCCTGGGACTTGACCTATTTCGCCTTTTGCATCTGCTGAATGTCCAACATCAACATATGCCACTTTCTAAAACTCATTAACTGTGCTGCCCCCCCCCCCATGGCCGGGGTCACCACCTAGAGCACGACACCGTGCGAGTGCCGTTGCCCTGGACAGGTGGGTAGGCCGACTCTTGGGCGCGGGCACTGGCACAGGGTCCCTCATAGTGCAATCAAGTGTCTCTGACGGTGGTGGTGCACACCCGCCATCAGACACACCGCCGTACTATGAGGGGCCCAGTGCCAGTACCGACGCCCACGAGAGGGCCCCCCTTGCTTGGGCAGGGCCCCAGCATTTGCAATCTTTACCTCTCCCTGCTCCTCCGCTGTGTAGTCTGGGCCGTCAAATCCATACTGTGCCTGACACCGTCTGAGCCTGCCTCCTGATGTATAGACATATATTTTGAATGTGTACGCTATCCATACAGGTTATCCGGGGATACGGTACCCTTTCTCACCTTTGTGCAATCACGTGCAAGCCATACTGTGCCTGACACAGTCTGAGCCTGCCTCCTGATGTATAGACATATATTTTGAATGTGTACGCTATCCATACATGTTATCCGGGCATACGGTACCCTTTCTCACCTTTGTGCAATCACGTGCAAGCCATACTGGGCCTAACACCGTCTGAGCCTGCCTCCTGATGTATAGACATATATTTTGAATGTGTACGCTATCCATACATGTTATCCGGGGATACGGTACCCTTTCTCACCTTTGTGCAATCACGTGCAAGCCATACTGGGCCTAACACCGTCTGAGCCTGCCTCCTTATGTATAGACATATATTTTGAATGTGTACGCTATCCATACATGTTATCCGGGGATACGGTACCCTTTCTCACCTTTGTGCAATCACGTGCAAGCCATACTGGGCCTAACACCGTCTGAGCCTGCCTCCTGATGTATCGACATATATTTTGAATGTGTACGCTATCCATACATGTTATCTGGGGATACGGTACCCTTTCTCACCTTTGTGCAATTACGTGTAAGCCATACTGGGCCTAACACCGTCTGAGCCTGCCTCCTGATGTATAGACATATATTTTGAATGTGTACGCCATCCATACATGTTATCCGGGGATACGGTACACTTTCTCACCTTTGTGCAATCACGTGCAAGCCATACTGGGCCTAACACCGTCTGAGCCTGCCTCCTGATGTATAGACATATATTTTGAATGTGTACGCTATCCATACATGTTATCTGGGGATACGGTACCCTTTCTCACCTTTGTGCAATCACGTGCAATCCATACTGGGCCTAACACCGTCTGAGCCTGCCTCCTGATGTATAGACATATATTTTGAATGTGTACGCTATCCATACATGTTATCCGAGGATACGGTACCCTTTCTCACCTTTGTGCAATCACGTGCAAGCCATACTGGGCCTAACACCGTCTGAGCCTGCCTCCTGATGTATAGACATATTTTGAATGTGTACGCTATCCATACATGTTATCTGGGGATACGGTACCCTTTCTCACCTTTGTGCAATCACGTGCAAGCCATACTGGGCCTAACACCATCTGAGCCTGCCTCCTGATGTATAGACATATATTTTGAATGTGTACGCTATCCATACATGTTATCCGGGGATACGGTACCCTTTCTCACCTATGTGCAATCACGTGCAAGCCATACTGGGCCTAACACCGTCTGAGCCTGCCTCCTGATGTATAGACATATATTTTGAATGTGTACACTATCCATACATGTTATCCGGGGATACGGTACCCTTTCTCACCTTTGTGCAATCACGTGCAAGCCATACTGGGCCTAACACCGTCTGAGCCTGCCTCCTGATGTATAGACATATATTTTGAATGTGTACGCTATCCATACACGTTATCCGGGGATACGGTACCCTTTCTCACCTTTGTGCAATCACGTGCAAGCCATACTGGGCCTAACACCGTCTGAGCCTGCCTCCTGATGTATAGACATATATTTTGAATGTGTACGCTATCCATACATGTTATCCGGGGATACAGTACCCTTTCTCACCTATGTGCAATCACGTGCAAGCCATACTGGGCCTAACACCGTCTGAGCCTGCCTCCTTATGTATAGACATATATTTTGAATGTGTACGCTATCCATACATGTTATCCGGGGATACGGTACCCTTTCTCACCTTTGTGCAATCACGTGCAATCCATACTGGGCCTAACACCGTCTGAGCCTGCCTCCTGATGTATAGACATATATTTTGAATGTGTACGCTATCCATACATGTTATCCGGGGATACGGTACCCTTTCTCACCTTTGTGCAATCACGTGTAATCCATACTGGGCGTGAGAACGGCTGGCGAGCTGTTAAGCAAGCTACAGCACCTGTGGTTTGCACACGTAAGTTTTTCATTTTTTCAGGAATGACGGTTAGGCCTAATTCCGGACCTGCGGTTGACCTGCACTTACTGGGAAATCATCGTTCGCGGGTAATAATTGTAATCAGTGATCCCCATCACTAACGTTGTTCAGCGGGTTATCTGCATCTGTAAGCGACAAACGCTGGCCTTTTCAGTGTAGCGCACATGCAGCCACGGACATGTAAGGGCATGACACACCAGTTATTGGCCAATCTCATGTGCCAGAGCCTCACGTGTCCCTCTAGTAAGCCGGACTCGGACCGCGGGGCATGATGGAGTCTCGTTCGTTAACGGAATTAAGCTTGCAATGTGTGCATCTTTTCTGTAGCTGGCATGGTTGAGGTTTCCCAGGTGGAGTCGAATTTAACCGTAGGCTCCACTCCTGGTGGTGCCCTTCTGGACATTCCTTTAAGGTTCAGCTTTGCAACCATACTGCCCACGTAAAACAAACACTTTGCCTTCATGAACGCTGTTTGGAGGGTCATGACTCGTGGGAATAATGCCGCCCAATCAGTTAACCTGCTAGAGAGATCCTTCGTTGCTCCCAAGCATGACATCACACTCCCTAGGAGGAAGGTAATGCCACTGTGGCGACCGTACTCCTGGGGGCGACACAAGTGCACTGATGCCCAGCCACTGCTCGATGAATCTGCTGGTACATTGACCCAGACCACTACATTCCCCTCGCACGCTACACGGCCTGAATCTGACCCTGATGAAACTCAGGTTACCCTTCCCATATACAGTTCCATCTTACACGGTGACAAAGAGGAAGCTGCAGATGAAAGTGCAGGTTCGGCCCACCCGCCATCAGACACACCACCGTACTATCAGGGGCCCTGTGCCAGTGCCGTCGCCAACGAGTGGGCCCCCCCTGCTTGCTCAGGATCACAGCACTTGCAAGGTTGAAATACTGTGCAGTGAGATGGAAGATGGGGACGACGAAGAGTCCAAACTAGTACAGGGATTCCCTAGCGAGGAGACACTGGAGCAGCATTTACAGGGCCCATTATACACTAGAGCATTAGAAATGGGGCCCATTATGTTTGGAGCATTATTTGGGCCCATAAGACAGTGGAGCTTCATCCATGGGGACCAACATATACTGTAGCATTATGTGGAGCTCATCATATACTGTTTCAAACATTATATGGGACCAATGATTCTGTATGGAGAAATAGATGGGCCTCGTCATGAGATGTAAAAAGTGAAGTATTTTTCATTGTACTATACCGCTATTTCTCTGCCGTATCGGAGCATGATGAGTTGTGGTATGTGTTAAAGGGGCGTTCTTTCGCCCAGGGCACATGAAAACCTGGAGCCAGCCCTACCCCCCCACAACTTTAGCCAAATAACCCCCATTTTTCAGTGCGTAACTTGTATTATGAAGTTAATTAAGGTTGACAAGCTTAAGTAAGAAGAATTGATGCTTTTGGCATTCAAATGGGCACTGTAGGTGTGTTTCCTGTCCTCCTCTCACTGCCGACTTTTATTCCCCATTGACTTACATTGGGTTTCGTGTTTCGGGACGACCCCGACTTTTCCCTATAATCGGCTGATCTTGCTCGACCCGACTTTTGGAAAAGTCGGGTTTCACGAAACGAAACTCGACCCTAAAAAACCAAAAGTCGCTCAACTCTATACACCACTGTAACGTGTGAGTAGTTTCATGACCCCCAAACTGGTTGAAAGCAGTCTCAAGAACATGGGTCATTCTTTGTCTAAGACTGGGTTGTTAACGATGAAATATAATGGCACCGATTATTGATATAGGTGTGAAACTCACATTTTCGGCATCTACATCGGTGGAACCACCATCCAGTGAGTTTTCTAAACTCCAGCACCAGCAGAATCTGAGAAATGGATTTCTGTCTAATCGGGTCATGCATTCACTTCATGTTTGGACTTAATAGAAAACTAATTTCAGAACAAACATGATGATAGTCCCGCCATCGCTCTACGAGGTTTACACCCAGAGATATGGAATTAATAAGGTTTTGGTAACTTCTGAATTGGGGAGTACATTCCATAACTCCGCCCACTCAGTGAGGTCATGAACAGAGGGTATAACATTAGGGAGCCAAGCTAGGAGGGTTTCTTTTGCCCGGGGAACTAGCTATGAGAGGCTATGCAGGTTGACCTGATGAATTGGGACGGTTCCCCTCCCCCACCAACCATCTCCACATGGCTTGCCAGTAATTGAAACATGTAAGCTCATCTTTTAATCCATCTTTATTTTGTAATCATTTGTACATATTGTAATTGTCTCATTTGTAATACCTTTTTATATTTTTTGTAAACACTGCCTATTTCTTTTTAGAGCAAAAGCTATAATATTTACTAGTTTGGCTTTCCTTGCTCTAATAACTTATTGCCACGACCTCCGAACTAAGTCAATGCTACTGATTGGGTTGGCTCCTGACCAGATATTGATCATAAAATCAGGAGCTTGTGGCAGCAAAGTGTTCTGGGCATTTGGGGGGACCCTGGCAGTGATGGATGGAGTTTTATAAGTGTATTTCCCGCCTGAGACTGGGAATAGTCATACCGCTCTCACTGCAGTGTACCCAATAGCCAGTACCCAGCAAGGTGGCCTTTCTGGCGACTACTTATCCTAGGTGTAGTTCCCTGACTGACCTGAGAGTTTAGGGGGCGCCAGAGAGCCGCAAGTTCCAAACCGGATCTGGAAAGTGGGATATAGTAAAATCCCCTGATGAACTGGGGGCAACCAAACACCTCCAGTTCATGACATTTTGGTGGCAGAGCAGTGGGATAATAGAGCATTTGTGATCTGGTTTGAGCAATCATTCCTCTCACTAAAAACTTGCACGGTTCTTGCGAGGACCCTGCACTAAAGTTTTGGAGAATGAACTCAGTGTTTATTAGTCCTGAGACGATACAGTATATATAGCGATTACCCCTTACCCTTTCTCTTCATTTTTCTGTCCTATTGTTTATTTGGCAACCATGGTTGAGCTGGGATAAGCCTTTTATAAGCAGCAGTCCAAGGACACTCTTATGATCCTGTGCACGTCGAAGCAGATTAACCCCACGGACACAAACAAGGACCAAATGGTCGCGGATCTGGTGCAACTGGAAGCCACTCAAGACCACTCTCAGAGCCCAGCGGAAGCAGAAGTCAGCACAAGCGCAGATGCTGCTGCAGAGGTCCAACTGGGGCAGGCCGGCCCTACTTGCAACCAGGGTAGCGTGGACCCCCGCCTGCAGCTAGCTCCGCAGATGACCCAGAGAGACGTCTGCAGCTGGTCCTGCAATTCCAAGAGGCAGAGAGAGCTGAGCGCCAAGCTGAGCAGGAGGCCCAAGCTGCCGAAGCCCGAGCCACCGAGGACCAAGCTTGGAGGTACTATGAACTGCGGATGGCCCAACTCGGGGCAGTACCATCTACCACGCGGAGCAGTGAGCCCAGCAACACTCAGTCCCCTAAACCCCAGCCAGAGCACTTCCCAGTGATGGAAAAGGATGGAGACTTGGACACTTTTCTGCGAGCATTTGAGAAAGCCTTCAGACAGTACCAGCTGCCTGAGAACCAATGGGCCCGATATTTGACCCCAGGGCTCAAAGGAAAAGCTCTGGAGGCGTTTGCTTCTCTCTCACCAGCCCAAGATGGAGACTATGAGGCCATCAAGCAGGCCCTGATAAAGAAGTACCAGCTAACTCCTGAGGTTTACCGCAAAAAGTTCTGGAACCTCCAACGTTGCCCACACGACAGTTACAGTGATGTGGTGCCTGGACTCAGGACCCACTTTGACCAGTGGATCCAAGGACTGTCAGCGACCACCTTTGAGCAGCTGAGGGACCTGATGATCAAAGACCAGTTCCTACATCTCTGCCCAGCTGAGGTGCGACAGTTTGTGATTGACCGAGAGCCAAAAGATGCGGGCAAAGCAAAGCAGATCCCCGACACCTATGAGGCCAACCGTAAACTGGAGGTGCGGAACCCAGTCACCGCCAGCTGGCCCATCAACCAACCCCAATGCCCCTGCCAGCCGATTAACCGGAGGCCATGTCCCCTTTGCCACTTTGCCAACACCAGGCCTACATCTGACCCTCACAAGTGTTTTTCCTGCAATCAGACTGAACATATCAGCGCCACCTGTCCGGAGAAGCAGAAGAATCAGCCAGCCAAGGCTTCAGGGCCTAACGCAGCAGTTCTTTTTGTGGATGGGGTGGTTGAGAGGGTCTGTGACAATGTGCAGCAAGTCACCTTTGGGGGGCCTTGTCGCTAGAGGCCTCAAGGACAACCTCATCTGACCCGAACTGGCGGCCCCTGAAGAGATTATTCTGGGGAAAACCCTGTCTGTCACCATGATTGGGGGCGCCCACTGTCCCTTGCCGATGGCTTGGGTTTTTATAGATTGGGTGCTGGGAGCAGGGTGAAGGAAGTGGGGTTGTCCGAAAACTTGCCACTGATGTTTTGTTGGGGACTGATTTGGGGAGAATGTTTGCATATTATGTCCCTGACCCCCCTCCCCAATCTGATACTAAGCGTAATGTTGTTGCTAATGATAATTGTAATGATACTACGAATATGCTCACATTCAAAATACCTTTCTAGAACTTTTCATTGTCTTACACACACTGAGCTCTGCTACATCCATTAGGTCTATGCAAGACATACGCTGTGGGCTTTTCGACCCTCTCCCCTCCCAGCTCCTTCTAGCTCCACATTCTGTGTAACGTGATACTAGTTTATGGCCCTAAGCTGGCTGAAGGCAGTTGGGGAAACATGCTCTTTTGTCAAAGATAGACTTGACTTAAGATCTAAATATTAGGGCATATCTTGACCCCAGTTGGTGTTATAAGTATGAAAGTTACATATTTGGGATGTGCTTTGATAGAGCTACCCACCCTGTAGTTTTCTAGACTCCAGCTTAAGCGGAATCCAAGAAATGGATTCCTACTTAACTGGTTCATACAGGTACTTTGTGTTTGGGTCAAATTAACGCCAATGTCATGCTGGGAAAGTGATACTTTGGTCATCATTGAACGAGGTTCCCTCCCCGAGATACTTATGAGTTTTCAGTACGTGTTAGCTCCTCTGAGAAAAGAGTGCTTTCATAACTCAGCCCCCTCAGTGATGTCACGACCAGGGGGTATAAGATAGTGGGAGCTCATTTTGCAGGCGTCTTTGCCCTGGAACCCTGATACAGAGAGGCTCTGTGATGCACTGTGATGTATCGCCCCTCCCCTACACCGCATGATCTGCTATGAAATGACTTAAGTAATTGTAAGTGTTTTCCTCCTTTTAAACCCTGTTATTTTGTAATCGTTTGTACTTATTTCAATTGTCTCACTTTGTAATATCTTTTATACCTTTTGTAAACACTGACTACCTTTTGGAGTAAAATCTATAAAATTACTAGTTTCGTTTCTCCTTGCTCTATAACGTATTTTCACGTCCTCTGAGGCTAAATTTGCTACTGATTGGGTTGGCTCCTGACCCGTTACTAATCATAGGAATAGGAGCTGGTGGTGGCGATGTGTCCTGGGCTTGTTGGGCAAAGCTGGCAGTGACAGAACGGGTTTTATAAACATATTGCCTGGCTGTGGCTGGGAGTAGTTATATTTCCCTCGCTGCAGCGTGCCTAATAGCCAGTACACATCCAGGCGGCCCGTCTGGCGACTGATTACCCTAGGTGCAATTCCCTAACTGATCTGAGAGTAAGGGGGTGCCAGAGAGCCGCAAGATACAAAACGGGAATTGGAGTGGGGTCATAAAATAGGATCCCTGATGAACTGGGCAACCAAACACCCCGGTTCATGACATATTGGTGGCAGCGGTGGGATCATAGAGCATTAGTGATCTGGTCTGAGCAAACATCCCTCTCACTAAAAACTTGCACTGTTCTTGCGAGGACCCTGCGCAAAAGTTTTGGAGAATGAACTCATTGTTTATTAGTCCTGAGACAATAGTGTGTATAGAGATTACCCCCTCCCTTCTCTTTGTTTTTCTGTCTTATCTTTTATTTGGCAACCATGGTTAAGCGGAGAGAAGCTTATTATAAGCGGCAGTCCAAGGACGCTCTTACTGCCCTGTGCACATCGAACCAGATTGACGCCACCGACAAAACCAAAGAATAACTGGTCACGGAGCTGGTGCAATTGGAAGAGGGTCAGGACTGTACCCAGAGCCAACAGGGGGCTGGGACCAGCCACAGTATGGACGTTACTGAACCAGAGGTCCAGCTGGTGCAGGTCAGCCCTACCTGCAGCCAGGGATTCGTGGACCGCTATCTGCAAATGGCCCTACAACTCTGCCCCACGGATGATACGGACAGATGTCTGCAGCTGATCCAACAAGCTCAAGAGAGAGCTGAGCAGCGAGAGGCGGCTGAGAGGGCCAAGCACCAAGCCCAGAGAGACCATATACTTCAGATGGCTCAGCTAAGGGGAATACCCTCCACAGCATGGAGCAGTGATCCCAGCAGCGCTCAGAGTTCTACACCTCAGCCAGAGCACTTCCCAGTGATGGAAAAGGATGGGGACTTGGGCACTTTTCTGCGGGCCTTTGAGAAAGCCTGCAGACAGTACCTGCTGCCTGAGAACCAATGGGCCCCAACTTGACCCCAGGGCTGAAAGGCAAAGCTCTGGAGGCCTTTGCTTCTCTCCCTCCAGAACAAGATGGAAATTATGAGGCCATCAAACAGGCCCTGATAAAGAAGTAACAGCTGACCCCTGAGGTATACTGCAAGAAGTTCCGGAATTTCCAACCTGGCCCACAGGACAGTTACAGCGATGTGGAGCAAGGACTCAGGACCCACGTTGACCAGTGGATCCAAGGACTGTCAGCGACCACCTTTGAGCAGCTCAGGGACCTGAGAATCAAAGATCAGTTCCTACATCTCTGCCTAGCTGAGGTGCGACAGTTCGTGATGGACCAAGAGCCAAAGGATGCGGACAAAGCAGCGCAGATCACCGACACCTATGAGGCCAACCGGAAACCAGAAGTGTGGAAGCCATAAACCGCCAGTTGGAGGGGGGTGTAAGCCTGCAACCAACCCCAGTGCCCCTACCAGCCGACACACCAGAGGCCCTTTCCCATTTGCGAACGCCAGGCCTACATCAGACCCTCGCCAGTGTTTTTCCTGCAAATGGACTGGACATATCAGCGCCACCTGTCTGGAGAAGCAGAAGAACCCCCCAGCCAAGGCCTTCGGGCCTAATGCAGCAGTCCTGTTGGTGAGTGGGGGGGTTGGGATGGTGTCATGTGGACCCGTCCTGTGTGACGCGACCAGCAGGCCGGTAACTAGAACAACAGGACGCGGCACGTGATACTGTCTTGTGTGACACGGCTCGCAGGCCGGTAACTAAAACAACAAGACAAAGGGAAGGGAAACAGTTACAATGGTGGGCCCTGCAATAGGGAAAGGAGACGGGGAGACCTCCTGCACTCCCCTGAGTCAGTGTCCCTAATGCTCCTAACATTCCTTATGCCGGTTCTGGACCGGGCGCCAATCAGGAACTTGTTGCCCTAGCACACCCTACACCTATCCCTTGCTAGGGAACTGGGTGGTGCAGGCACTGGCCCCACCGCTGTACTAATACACACTAAGGAAAAACACAAACAGGGAGACACCACTTAGCTTTACTCTGTTGCACTTGCTCCTGGCAACAGAGTACACCACCAGCATGCAGCTCTCCTCCTGAATCGCTGCCACCAAGCTCTGTCAGAGCTACAAGGAAATCCCATATGACTCCTTTCACACCAGGCTAAGACAGTGCTGCAAGGAACGCTCTCCAGCTCCTTCCTCCACCAAGGATGGTTGAAATGAACACTATCACCAACACTGAATGCAACACTTGTGACTCTTTTATAGCAGAGCCAGCAATCACACCTGCATAATAATCATGTGCACTTAACTAAAGAAACTAGAGTGCAATGACGCTCACCACCACCGGGGGCAAACTTAGAACAAAGGACACCACAGTGCAATAATCCTAATGGCCACCGGGGGCAAAAACCAACCTTAAGCACAGCTTAGGGGGAAAAAAAAGGTTACCTGTGCTTTTTATATGTCCTGATCCAGCATGGATCATGACAGACGGTCTGTGACAACGTGCATCAAGTCACCGTGGGGGGCCGTGTCGCTAGAGGCCTCAAGGACACCAGGGCTGAACGAATCCTCATCCGACTCGAACTGGCGGCCCCTGAATAGATTATTTCAGGGGAAACCCTGACTGTCACCAGGATTGGGGGCGTCCACTGTCCCTTGCCCATGGCCCGGGATTTTATTGATTGGGGTGACGGGAGCGGGGTGAAGGAAGTGGGTTTGACCGAAAACTTGCCCACTGACGTTTTATTGGGGACTGAATGGGGAAGATGGTTGTGTTTTTCATCCCTGACACCTTTCCCCAATCTGATAATGAGGGTGATGCTAATGCTGCTGATGATGGGAAACTGTATGTGTTACCTGACAATGCTTTACAAAGTGATGATGCATCTGATAACCATTTTTTCCCTAGTGATGATGATGATAGTGATGTAAGTGTGCAGGCTGTATCTGCTAACCAGTTTTCTGAAAAGGTTGATGTGTCCACAGGTGCAGGAGTGCTCAGCCGCGTCACTCTGCGGGGTGAGATCGCTGAGGAACCCCTAACAGGAGCAAGCGACGGTGCTAAAGGAAATGGGGAGGTGCATGGGAACCGTGAGGAAGGTGATGCCGTGCAACCAGTGCCACCGAGGAAGATCACTGGCCCATAAATAACACTGCTCCTGAAGTGTTGGGGGGGCGGACGGGGAGGTGGAACCTGTTGTGAGTTCATTTTCCCCTTCACTACTGAGGCCCGAGGAACTCCCTCTTCTGGTGAAGAAAGGTAGTGAGCCTGATTGTCAGACACCTGGGGCTGATGATGATGACTGGCTGAGTGGAGTTAATGACTGGATATAAGGCTGCTGACGCCCTTCTGGCCGGCGGGTGATTTCTCTGTGGACTTCTAGGAAACCAGTCTGATTCCTGCTCATCTAAAGCTAAGATTTCTGCTTTGCCTTTTTGCATTAGTGTTTTGTTTTCTTTGCTTTTCTGGATTCTGCCATTCCCTGCTGGGGTGAGCTGAATCTCCTTTTGCCTGTTGCTCTGTCTTCAGAATATTCCTGAGTACTGACATAGCCTTTTTTGAAGCCTAGCGTCTTCAGGGCCTTTTTTACTGTCAGTTTGTTGGCTCTTATTTTCATAGGTTTTTTCACGGATTGCAGACAGCAGCCTTCCTGTCTTTTCCTATCTAAGCTGGCTTGGGCCCCATCTTTGCTCAGTCTATCTTTCTGTCTGTGTTTTGTTCTTTCTTCTTGCTTCACCGTCATTATATGTGGGGGGCTGCCTTTTGCTTTGGGGTCTGCTCTGGGGCAGTTTAGATTTCCCTTTCTGTCTTTAGGCTATGTAGTCCTCCGGCTGTGATCGAGGGGCCTAGGGCATCGTAGGAGCCCCCCACGGCTACTACTAGTTGTGTTGATAGGTTCAGGGGTCTGCAATCTGATAGCTGCCAACTTCTCTGGTTTTCTGGACTTAGCTAGCATTTCTATTTTTGCCTCCTACGGTGACTCAATCATAACAGAATCACCCGCCATACCGCAGATCCTAGGGTACTCAATTGCAGGAAAGAATTGTATAAAAAAAAAAAAAAAAAGAAAACGTGTGTATATTTTTTCCTCTATATCTCTGAGGCCGTAGGGGGAATTTTTTTTTCTCTCAATGGAGATAAAGCAATTGTCTGATCGTGTGGAGCAGCTCGCTGCGGAAGTGCGGGGAATTTCCGCCTACCTTGCTCATTCACATGCTGCTGAACCAAAGATTCCTACACCTGATGTATTTTTTGGGGATCGGTCTAAATTTTTGAATTTCAAAAATAATTGTAAATTATTTTTTGCCTTGAAGCCTAACTCGTCAGGGAGCTCCGCACAGCAGGTTAAAATTGTCATCTCTTTGCTGTGTGGCGATCCCCAGGATTGGGCATTTTCTTTGAAACCAGATGATCCTATTCTGACTAATGTGAACGCTTTTTTTCAGGCCTTGGGGTTGTTGTATGACGAACCTAATGCCATTGATCAGGCTGAAAAGACCCTGCTGGCATTGAACCAGGGTCGTGATTCTGCAGAATTGTACTGTCAAAAATTCCGAAAGTGGGCAGTACTTACTACCTGGAATGATAATGCCTTGGCTGCTCTCTTTCGGAAGGGGTTGTCAGAAGCCGGAAAAGATACTATGGTGGGATTTCCTGTTCCCTCTGGTCTTGACGATTCTATGTCTTTAGCCATTCAGGTTGATCGGCGTTTGCGCGAACGCAGAGCTGCACGAGAGGTGTTGCCACCTGTTGAACAGATGTCTGAACCTATGCAATGTGATAGAGTTTTTTCCAGAGAGCAGCGTCAGGAGTTCAGAAGGCGTAATAAGTTGTGTTTTTTCTGTGGAGATGCCTCGCATTTTATTTCTGTCTGTCCTAAACGCGAGAAACGCCTTGCACACACGTTTTCTGTTGGTGGTGTTCAACCTAAGTTTCTTCTGGCTATTACTCTGATCTGCTCCCTGTCCACATTTTCCGCCAAGGCTTTTGTGGATTCGGGAGCAGCTCTAAACCTAATGGACTTGGATTTTGCTAAACGTTGTGGATTTCTGATGACACCTCTGCAGACGCCTATCCCTTTGAGGGGGATTGATGCTACTCCTTTGGCTAAAAATAAACCTCAGTTTTGGACCCAGGTGGTAATGCGGGTCGCCCCAGACCATCAAGAAAATTGCAGGTTTTTGGTGTTACATAATCTGCATGATACTATTGTTTTGTGGTTTCCCTGGTTACAAATTCATAATCCAGTTTTGGATTGGAAATCTGTGTCTGTGGTGAGTTGGGGTTGTCGGTGTGCCTTTAGTGAGGCTCCGGTGTTTTCCACCTCTCCTCAGTCGCATGATATTCCTGATTATTTGGCGGACTTTTATGATGTATTTAGTGAGAATGAGTCTGCGTCTCTGCCTCCTCATAGGAGTTATGACTGTGCAATTGAACTGAGCCCGGGGTGTAAATTTCCCAAGGGTCGGCTCTTCAATTTATCTGTACCCGAGCACGAGGCTATGCGATCCTATATTAAGGAGGCGTTGGAGAAGGGTCATATTAGACCATCCTCGTCACCCTTAGGTGCCGGTTTTTTTTTGTAGCCAAAAAGGATGGATCATTAAGACCTTGTATTGATTATCGTGCTCTCAACAAAATTACTGTTAAATATCAGTATCCATTACCCCTGATTTCTGATCTATTCTCCAGAGTTAAAGGTGCTTGCTGGTTTACCAAGCTTGACCTCAGGGGGGCGTATAATCTTATTCGCATTAAGCATGGGGATGAATGGAAGATGGCGTTTAATACTCCGGAGGGACATTTTGAGTACCTGGTGATGCCTTTTGGGCTCACTAATGCCCCTTCTGTCTTCCAGTGCTTCATGAACGATATTTTCCGAGATTTTGTCGATAAATTTTTGATTATCTATCTGGATGATATTTTGATCTTCTCCAAGGATTGGGATTCTCATGTGGAACATATATTCGGACTGTGTTCCGGATCTTGAGGGAGAATTCCCTGTATGTCAAAGGATCTAAATGCCTTTTTGGAGTACAGAGGATTTCTTTTTTGGGATTTATTTTGTCCCCGTCAACTATTGAAATGGACCCAGCCAAGGTACAGGCCATTTACGATTGGGTTCAGCCCACTTCTTTGAAGGCCCTCCAGAAGTTTTTGGGTTTTGCTAATTTTTATCGGAAATTTATAGCAAAATTTTCTAGTATTGCCAAGCCATTGACTGATTTGACTAAGAAGGGTGCTGATGTGTTAAATTGGTCTCCAGAGGCTGTTTCTTCCTTTCAGGAGCTGAAGCGAAGATTCACCTCCGCCCCGGTTTTGCGGCAACCTGATGTCTCACTTCCGTTCCAGGTAGAGATGGATGCTTCTGAGATTGGTGCAGGAGCTGTTTTGTCCCAAAAGGATCCTGTGACATCTAAAATGAATCCCTGTGCTTTCTTTTCCCGAAAGTTCTCTCCATCTGAACGTAACTATGATGTGGGGAATCGGGAACTGTTAGCCATGAAATGGGCATTTGAGGAGTGGAGACATTGGTTGGAGGGAGCTAAGCATCAAGTCGTGGTCCTCACTGACCACAAGAATTTGATTTACCTAGAGTCGGCTAAGCGCTTGAACCCTAGACAGGCTAGGTGGGCCTTGTTTTTTACACGTTTTGATTTTGTGGTTTCTTTTCTTCCTGGAACTAAGAATGTCAAGGCTGACGCCCTCTCTAGGAGCTTCTTTGCTGATTCTCCTGTGGTGACGAAGCCTGCTACCATCTTAGGCGAAGGGGTAGTTCTTTCTGCCATCTCGCCTGATTTGAGACGTGCTCTGGAAGAGTTCCAGGAGGACAAACCTGAGCGTTGTCCCAGTGGAAAGTTGTATGTTCCTGACCAGTGGAAGAAGAGAGTGATGTCTGAAGTTCATTGCTCTGCTTTGGCTGGTCATCCAGGTATTTTTGGTAATAGAGATCTGGTGAGTCGGTCTTTTTGGTGGCCCTCCTTGTCTCGTGATGTCAGGAATTTTGTGCAGTCCTGTGGGACGTGCTCCCGGTCTAAATCGTGTTCTCGCTCTAGTGGGTTGTTGATGCCTTTGCCTGTCCCCAAGAGGCCATGGACCCATATTTCAATGGATTTCATCTCTGATATGCCTGTCTCTCAAAGGATGACTGTTATTTGGGTGATTTGTGATAGGTTCTCTAAGATGGTTCATCTTGTACCACTCCCTAAGTTGCTGTCTTCCTCTGAATTGGTGCTCCTGTTTTTACAACAGGTGGTTCGCTTGCACGGGATTCCTGAGAACATTGTATCTGACAGAGGAGTCCAGTTTGTGTCTAGATTTTGGAGAACTTTCTGTTCCAAGCTGGGAATTCAGTTGTCCTTCTCCTCTGCTTTTCACCCTCAGACCAATGGGTAGACAGAGAGGACAAACCAGACCTTGGAGTCATATTTGAGATGTTTTATTTCTGCTGATCAGGATGATTGGGTTTCATTTTTGCCCTTGGCCGAATTTGCTTTAAATAATAAAGCTAGTTCTGCCACTTTGATGTCACCTTTTTTTTGTAACTTCGGGTTTCATCCTCGATTTTCTTCAGGGCAGGTGGAGCCCTCTGCCTGCCCAGGTGTTGACACTGTGGTGGAGAGAATGCACCAGATCTGGAACCAAGTGGTGGATAAGTTATCTCTCTCCCAGGAAAAAGCCCAGCGGTTTTCCAACCGACATAGGACCATTGGTCCCCAGTTTAAGGTTGGTGATAGGGTGTGGTTATCATCAAAAAATATTGCTATGAAGGTGGCTTCTCCTAAGTTTAAGCCTAGATTTATTGGACCTTACAAGATTTTGGAGATTATTAATCCGGTCTCTTTTCGTTTGGCTCTTCCTGTCACATTTAAAATCCATAATGTGTTCCATAAATCTTTGTTGAAGAGGTTTGTTGAACCTGTTGTTCCGGGGGTTGCACCTCCAGACCATGTATTGGTTGAAGGTAACATGGAATATGAGGTAGAGAAAGTACTGGATTCCCGTCTGGCTAGACGGAGACTCCAGTATTTGGTTAAGTGGAAGGGTTATGGTCAGGAGGATAATTCCTGGGTCTCTGCCTCTGATATTCATGCCAAAAGATTGGTGCGTGCCTTTCATTGGGCTCACTCTGATCGCCCTGGTGGTGTGGTTGAGGGTTCGGTGACCCCTCTTCAAGGGGGAGGTACTGTTGTGAGTTCATTTTCCCCTTCACTACTGAGGCCCGAGGAACTCCCTCTTCTGGTGAAGAAAGGTAGTGAGCCTGATTGTCAGACACCTGGGGCTGATGATGATGACTGGCTGAGTGGAGTTAATGACTGGATATAAGGCTGCCGACGCCCTTCTGGCCGGCGGGTGATTTCTCTGTGGACTTCTAGGAAACCAGTCTGATGCCTGCTCATCTAAAGCTAAGATTTCTGCTTTGCCTTTTTGCATTAGTGTTTTGTTTTCTTTGCTTTTCTGGATTCTGCCATTCCCTGCTGGGGTGAGCTGAATCTCCTTTTGCCTGTTGCTCTGTCTTCAGAATATTCCTGAGTACTAACATAGCCTTTTTTGAAGCCTAGCGTCTTCAGGGCCTTTTCTTACTGTCAGTTTGTTGGCTCTTATTTTCATAGGTTTTTTCATGGATTTCAGACAGCAGCCTTCCTGTCCTTTCCTATCTAAGCTGGCTTGGGCCCCATCTTTGCTCAGTCTATCTTTCTGTCTGTGTTTTGTTCTTTCTTCTTGCTTCACCGTCATTATATGTGGGGGGCTGCCTTTTGCTTTGGGGTCTGCTCTGGGGCAGTTTAGATTTCCCTTTCTGTCTTTAGGCTATGTAGTCCTCCGGCTGTGATCGAGGGGCCTAGGGCATCGTAGGAGCCCCCCACGGCTACTGCTAGTTGTGTTGATAGGTTCAGGGGTCTGCAATCCGATAGCTGCCAACTTCTCTGGTTTTCTGGACTTAGCTAGCATTTCTATTTTTGCCTCCTACGGTGACTCAATCATAACAGGAACCCATAGCAGCGCCAGCTGATGGGTCTGTAGAAATCCCCGGGGAGACAGCTTAAATAGCCGCTGTCACCCGCAGTCAGCGTGCCCAGAATGCAGTAACGCCCTGCCTTCTGGACCCTCAGTCAGAGGGTTGACTGAAACAGAGATGGACCCTGAGCAGGTCCCAGAGGGTTCCCGTGAGGAAGGAACCTTGATGTTGCTAATAGCTGCTTCCAGCCAGGAGCTCCAGGCTGCTCTGCAATCAGATGCGAGCCTTTAGAACTTGAGACACTTCGCCAAGACGCCCACCTCCGTGACTGATAAGGAGAGGGTTTTCTGGGAACGAGGAAGGTTGTACCAGGAGACAGTACCCAGAGAATCCCAAAAGGAGTGGTTGAGGGAAAGACAGCTGGTCATCCCCTATCAATTCAGGGGTGAGCTGTTGTGGATTGCTCATGAGATTCCACTTGCTGGACACTTGGGGATCAGCAAAACTAAGGCCTGGCTGTCTCAACACTTCTATTGGCCCAAGATGGGGACAGACATAACAAACTACTGCCACTCTTGTATCACCTGCCAAAGAGTGGGGAAGTCAGGGCCTGTTCCCAAGGCTCCCCTGATTTCTCTGCCTGTGATAGAGGAGCCTTTACATGGGATCGCCGTGGACATGGCGGGCCCACTGGCTGTCCCCAGTAGCTCTGGAAAGCAATACATCCTCACAGTGGTAGACTACGCTACCCAGTACCCGGAGGCAGTGGCTCTGTCCTCAACTAGGGTGGATAAGGTGGCGGATGCACTGTTGGCCATCTTTTCATGAGTAGGATTTCCCAGGGGGATGCTTACCGACCAGGGAACTCAATTTATGTCTCGCCTAATGGATGCTCTCTGTAACAAAATGTATCGAGTGCGTATCACCCCCAAACCAATGGTTTGTGTGAGCACTTCAACGGTATCCTCAAACAGATGCTGCGAATGCTGGTTAAGACCCAAGGGCGTGACTGAGAGTGGTACCTCCCACACCTGCTATTTGCTAGCCGAGAGGTTCCGCAGGCCTTGACGGGGTTCTCCCCCTTCGAGGTCCTGTACGGCAGGCAAGTCCGGGGACCCCTTGGGTTGGTAAGGGAATCCTTGGAAGAAGAGCCAAACCCTTCAGACGTGTCCATCGTGGATTATGTCATGCACTTCTGTGACAAGATGCAGACCTTGACGCAGTTGGTGCATGACAACATGGCGCAGGCTCAGGCTTACCAGAAGCACTGGTACGACCAGAACGCCCAGGAATGGACCTACCAGGTGGGTCAGAAGGTGTGGGTGCTGGTCCCCGTACCAAAGGATAAGCTTCAGGCAGTCTGGGAAGGCCCGTATATTGTACACCAACAGCTCAACCCAGTCACCTACGTGGTCACTCTTGACCATGCTCGTGGTAGGCGCAAGGCCTTCCACGTCAACATGATGAAGCCTGCGTCCTACCGGCCTACAACCTGAAATAAACCTAATAAAGAGCCAAATCAAATCCGAATAATACTATAAAATCACAATTTTAGTACATCAATATAAACAATCAGGAAAAATAATGGAATAAGTATAAAATAGTAAAAAAAATATATATACATACACTATAGGGACGCCATCAAAGTAGAAATAATCATTGCACTGCTCAAGGTGATAATTGTAAAAACAATGCTGATTACTAAATAAACAATACATATAAAAAGTATATGTAGTATAAATCAAATATGTGCAACTGTGGTAAAGTGCAAAGTGCCAAAATTATCTAGCAAGCAGAAGTATTAATAAGGCTCTAACAATAACCTTAGTGCACATGCCATGTGTGCAAAAAATGTGCAAAAAAACTGTGAAGCGAAGGGGCAGTGTATAGCTGAAACAAATATAGTGAAAGACTAACTAGATTAGTAATTAGCAAATATATATGAAATAACTTACTAAAGTGCTGTAGTCTCGCAATCTAATGATGGCGTGCCTCTCCCGACGCGCGTTTCAGCCTATTTGCCTTCGTCAGGGGGTGGTCTGCAACCTGTCCGAGGATGGGGAGGAAGACCCCCTCCTGGACATGCTGGCCCAAACTAAGGCTGGTGGGGCCATAGAGATCGTGGAGATAAGCGCCGAGCTATCCGCACCTCAGCGGTCGCAGCTGCGAGCCATGCTGGATCCCTGCTGGGTGTGTTTATCAACAGATCCGGAAGGACTAAGTAAGCGGTCCACGAAGTGGACATGGGGAATCATGCCCCACTACGGCGGACACCCTATCATATCTCCGACGAGGTGCAGCATGTTATGCGCCAGTAGATCGATGAGATGTTACAGCTGGGGGTGATCCAATGGTCCAAGAGTGCGTGGGCCTCTCCTGTAGTCCTGGTATCAAAGAAGGATCGGACCACCTGGTTCTGCGTGGACTACAGGGGGCTCAATACCATCACAACCTCTGATGCGCACCCAATGCCACGCATCAAGGAGCTGCTTGAGCGGTTAGCTGGCGCGCAATATCTATCCATTATGAATTTGAGTTGGGGATATTGGCAGACTCCCCTGAGCCCCGAGGCACAGGAGAAGTCCGCTTTTATCACCCCCTTCGGACAGTATGAGTCCATGGTCATGCCATTCGGCATGAAGAATGCCCCTGCCACTTTCCAGGGGATGGTCAACCACCTGCTTCAGGGACTGGAGAGGTACACAGAGGCGTACCTGGATGACATTACCATCTTCAGTCTCTCCTGGGAGGAACACCTTCAGCATCTCCAGAAGGTGCTCAGGCGCTTCCACCAAGCAGGCCTGACCATCAAGCCGAGAAAGTGCCATATGGGCATGAGCGAGGTCCACTACCTGGGGCACCGGGTAGGTGGGGGTTCTATGAGACTAGAGCCTGGGAAATTGGACACAATCGTGTCCTGGCCCACCCCCAGGGCCAAGAAGCAGGTGATGTCCTTCCTGGGCACTTTAGGGTACTATAGGCGCTTTGTACAAAACTATAGTAGCCTGGCAAAACCCTTGACGGACCTCACCAGGAAGAAGTTACCCCAGTCGACTTAACAGACAGCTGTGAGGTGGCCTTCCAGGCTTTGAAAACAGCCCTGAGCAACTCTCCCGTGCTAAAGGCAGTCAACAGCAGTCGGCCATTCCTGGTGCGGACCGACACCAGCGAGTTTGGCCTCGGTGCTGTGCTTAGCCAGGTCGACTCTGGAAACCAAGAGTACCCCGTTTTGTACCTGAGCCGGAAGGTTCTGCCGAGGGAAGTGGCCTATTCCACCATAAAAAAAGAGTGCCTGGCCATGGTTTGGGCCCTGCAATATTTGCAACCCTACCTGTATGGATGCACCTTCACCGTGGTGACTGACCACAACCCCCTGAGCTGGCTGCATATCATATCTGGTACCAATGGAAGGTTACTATGCTGCAGCCTTGCCCTCCATCAGTAATGACTTTACCGTCAAACACAAAAAGGGCAGCGAGCATGGCAATGCAGACGGGTTGTCCCGTCGGGGTGAGTCTGCCAAGTTGCGCAAGGAGGAGTACCTGGTCCTGCCTCCGTAGCGTAGTCCAAAAGGGAGAGATGTCACGAATATGCACGCATACATAGCTCTACTACATTTTCTTGGTATGTGACTTTCATGCTGCAGCCATGATCCACCTTACAGCTTACCCCATTTTTTGTGCAGGCTGCATCTATCTTTTCCTACCTGCTTGCGTGTAATTCTGTCTCCCTCTTCTTCCCCCCTCCCTCAGGAATGTGTGTGATTCCATCCCCCTATAATCTACTAATCTATATATATTACACCTGTTTATATGGCATACTTGCTCATTCCTCTATTATCTACATATATTTCATGTTCATTCCCTATCTATAAAGCTCAGGGAATATAATATACACCTGTTTATATGGGATATGAGTTCACTCCTCTATTATCTACATATATTTCATGTTCATTCTCCACCTGTAAAGCTCAGGGAACATAATATACACCTGTTTATATGGGGTATGTGTTCATTCCCCTATTATCTACATGTATTTCATGTTTATTCCCTACCTATAAAGCACAGAGAATATAATATACACCTGTTTATATGGGATCTATGTTCATTCCCCTATTATCTACATATATTTCATGTTCATTCCCCACCTATAAAGCACAGAGAATATAATATACACCTGTTTATATGGGGTATGTGTTCATTCCCCTATTATCTACATGCATTTCATGTTCATTCCCCATATATAAAGCTCAGGGAATATAATATACACCTGTTTATATGGGATATGTGTTCATTACTTTATTGGCTACTGTGAGAATCATGTGGGAATAGTGGATGAGGGCAGGTATATCTCGCCCAGATTCCTTTCCTATGTGGCCTAGTCTGGTCAGTATCGCACCTGCTTGCTAATGAATAATGGGAGGTGGATATAAAAGGATGCAAGGTGGTTGTGTGGGTGTCTCAGCCTGGGAACACAGAGAGCCTGTCTGTGTGAGAGACACACACGTGACTGAAAGCAGTGCCCACTGCAACTGTGGTTTGGCTGGACGGGAGAAGCCCGCCAGTTGGTAGTTAGGTTGTCCATTGTTTAGTTAGTGCCGGACAGGCAAGGATTTGTTTTGTGGTTTATTTCCTTTTGCATTGCTTTCACTGTTAATAAACCTGACCCAGTGTCAGTTACACCCGAATCCCAGCTCTGCGCCTGAGTCTCATGCTGAACGCACGTGACCTTTGACCCCAGCAAAGGCGATCCCGGAGTGTTTTATCACATTGTGGTGGAGAATGCGGGCATCACGTTGCAAGCATGAGCATGGAGGACGTGGTGAAAGCGCTGGTACAGTCCACCGCCGTCCAGCAAGAAGCTAATCGGGTGATGATGGCCCAGCTGAAGGAGTTGGTGGACATGACAGCTACCGATCGTTCACTTCTCCAGCAGGTGACGCAGCGCCTGGCAAGCCTACATGAGGTTAACCTGGAAGCCGAGTCGAGAGTGATTCACGTGAGTCGGTACTGGCAGAAGATGACGACTGAAGATGACGTCGAGGCATACCTGACCACGTTTGAACGGACGGCGGTGCGAGAAAAATGGCCGAAGGCACGATGGGCCGGCCTGATTGCCCCGTTTCTTTCCGGTGAGGCCCAAAAGGCTTATTATGACTTAGAGCCTGAAGCCGCGCAGGACTTTGACAAATTGAAAGCCGAGATCTTGGCCCGGCTGGGAGTGACGACCGCTGTCCGTGCACAGAGAGTGCATCAATGGACTTATCAGCCGGATAAACCACCGCGGTCCCAGATGTTCGACCTTCCAGAGACTGATGGATCGAGTCTTGAGGCAACATAGGCGGTACGCTTCGGCCTATTTGGATGACATTGTCATTTACAGCTTTGACTGGGAGACTCATCTCCAGAAAGTACAAGCTGTGATTGACGACCTGTGGGAGGCAGGTCTGACCGCGAACCCCAAGAAATGTCACATCGGGCTAGAAGAAGCCCGGTATTTGGGGTATGTAATTGGGAGGGGTGTTGTTAAACCCCAGGTTGATAAGATTCAGGCGGTTCAGGACTGGCCACAACCTGTCAACAAGAAGCAGGTGCAAGCCTTCCTGGGGATCGCCGGCTATTATCGCCGGTTCATACCCAATTTTGCAGCCATCGCTACCCCCCTGATGGATCTTACAAAAGGAAAAGACTCCGTCATAATTAAATGGAGTTTAGCGGCTGAAGAAGCCTTCCATAGCCTAAAACGGGCACTTTGCTCTCAACCAGTACTGGTGATTCCGGACTTCCGCAGCGAGTTTGTGGTACAAACGGATGCCTCTGATACCGGTATCGGGGCCGTACTCTCACAAGTGAGGGACGGAGTGGAACACCCAGTCCTCTATCTCAGCAGGAAGCTGAATAAACACGAGCAAAGGTATGCAGTCGTAGAAAAAGAGTGCCTCGCCATTAAGTGGGCTCTAGAGGCCCTCAAATATTACCTGGTGGGCCGAAAGTTCAGGCTGATCACTGACCATGCCCCTCTCAAGTGGATGCACTTGAACAAGGAACGGAATAGCCGGGTGACCCGGTGGTTCCTTGCCCTGCAGGCCTACACTTTTACGGTGGAGCACCGCCCAGGGGTACAGATGGGGAATGCAGATGCCCTGTCCCGAGTGCACTGTTTGGCGGGTGTCATTGCTCGACCAGAGTGGTCTGAGCAGAGGGGGGGGATATGTGAGAATCATGTGGGAATAGTGGATGAGGGCAGGTATATCTCGCCCAGATTCCTTTCCTATGTGGCCTAGTCTGGTCAGTATCGCACCTGCTTGCTAATGAATAATGGGAGGTGGATATAAAAGGATGCAAGGTGGTTGTGTGGGTGTCTCAGCCTGGGAACACAGAGAGCCTGTCTGTGTGAGAGACACACACGTGACTGAAAGCAGTGCCCACTGCAACTGTGGTTTGGCTGGACGGGAGAAGCCCGCCAGTTGGTAGTTAGGTTGTCCATTGTTTAGTTAGTGCCGGACAGGCAAGGATTTGTTTTATGGTTTATTTCCTTTTGCATTGCTTTCACCGTTAATAAACCCGACCCAGGGTCAGTTATACACGAATCCCAGCTCTGCGCCTGAGTTTCATGCTGAACGCACGTGACCTTTGACCCCAGAAAAGGCGATCCCGGAGTGTTTTATCACACTACATATATTCCATGCTCATTCCCCACCTTTAAAGCTCAGGGAACATAATATACACCTGTTTATACGGGATATGTGTTCATTACTCTATTATCTACATATATTTCATGTCGATTCCTCAACTATAAAGCTCAGGGAATATAATATAGACTGTTTAAATGGGATATGTGTTCATTCCTCTATTATCTTCATATATTTCATGTTCATTCCCCACCTATAAAGCACAGGGAATACAATATACACCTGTTTATATGGGATATATGTTCATTCCCCTATTATCTACATATATTTCATGTTCATTCCCCACCTACCAAGCACAGGGCAAATAAAATACTAGGTGGAGGCCCGAGATGCTATTACGTCGGGAGGGCGGTGATGTCATGATGGGGGCAGGCTTTGCAGCGTTGAGAATCTCTCCCCCCATGTGCTCACTCACCTAGCCACTCTCTCTTTCCCCATGTGCTGATTTCTCCCGTCTGTGCTTTCTTCTTTGACCTGTCTACCCCATGTGCTATCCCCTTTGTCTGCTGTCTCTCTCTTTCCTGTGCTGTGTTCTCCCCTCATGTGCTGTCCCGTTTGAGCTGTATCCCCACTGTGCTCTGTCTCTCTCCCCCATCTGCTGACTTCTCCTCTCATGTCATCTCTTCTTTGAACTGTGTACCCCATGTGCTCTCCCCCTTGTCTGCTCTCTCTAGGTCCACCACTGTGCTGTGTTCTTCCTTCATGTGTTCTCTTGTTTGAGCTGTCTCCCCCTGTGTGTGTGTGGTGCGTACGGCATATACAGTGTGTGTTTGTGTGTGTGTGTGGCGCGTACGGCGTATACAGTGTGTTTGTATGTGTGGTGCGACGGTGTTCTGCTGGTGGTACCGAGCAAGAGGCTGGTACCACCAGCAGTTTCCATATTGAGACACCCATCACTTGGGTGTCCCAATATGGCGGTCGGTGAACTTAGACCGTTTGGAATTCTGGGAACCGGACACATCTGGACGGAACAGGATGTGAAGACAATACAAGGTAAGTATATATTAGACACTTGTTTATATGGGATATGTGTTCATTCCTCTATTATCTACATATATTTCATGTTCATTCCCCACCTATAAAGCTCAGGGAATATAATATACACCTGTTTATATGGGATATGTGTTCATGCCCCTATTATCTACATATATTTCATGTTCATTCCCCACCGATAAAGCACAGGGAATATAATATACACCTGTTTATATGGGATATGTGTTCATTCCTCTATTATTTACATATATTTCATGTTCATTCCCCACCTATAAAGCTCAGGGAATATAATATACAGCTGTTTATATGGGGTATGTGTTCATTCCTCTATTATCTACATATATTTCATGTTCATTCCCCACCTATAAAGCTCAGGGAATATAATATACACCTGTTTATATGGGATCTATGTTAATTCCCCTATTATCTACATGTATTTCATGTTCATTCCCCACCTATAAAGCACAGGGAATATAATATACACCTGTTTATATGGGATATGTGTTCATTCCTCTATTATCTACATATATTTCATGTTCATTCCCCACCGATAAAGCACAGGGAATATAATTTACACGTTTTTATAACCTATAAAGCACAGGGAATATAATTTACACCTGTTTATATGGGATATGTGTTGATTTACAAATTGTCTACATATAATTCATGTTCATTTCATATCCAAGATGCTTAAGAAATCTGTAATACCTCTCCAAGTCTTTAGACCTATAAGTTATTATGTTCATTCTTTTACTTCATTCCTTTTCTTCATTCTTTTTAGTCCGTCCCACAGAGCTCAGCTCAGACACGTCCTCTCTCGTCCAGAGCTTAACCCCTCCCCTGGATGTAACAATCCTAAAAATCAGTATCAACCCTTTAACAAGCCTTGACAGGTGATTTAGAAGAAGCCAAACTAGAAACTCCATTTGCAGACATGTTTCACGGTGTTTGCCTCTCATTAGTGTAAAACAGGAGATCTAATTTGTCTAGAAGAGAGACGTCTGACAAGGGTAGAGACAGGTGGCTGAGCAGTCGGTCTTGTCCGCTGACCATGGACCCCTTCATTTACTCCCCAAGAAATGAAACACTACAAACAGGAGAATAATTGAGACTGGCAAAAAAATAATTGAGGAGACAAGTACAGACAAATAATTGCTCTTGCACCTCACCCTTTTAAGAAAAGAACCAAATATCTCAAAATCGATACTGCCTCATTAGCAAACAAGTGTGTGCATAGAACTGATCAATCACATGACGACCCAACAAATAGAAACACTGAAAATGAATAAACAAAAAGCCACATCACCCAAACTTTGCTAATTGTGCTCCCTGGCCAGACGTTCTGATTAGACAAACATTCCTTTTATCACTTAGGACACCACTGCCTCTTCATTTGATGTCCCATCAATGACAGACTCTCCCTATGTGAAAGACAGAGGAGGATTTATGTAAACTCACCTGTTTTTTTGAAGATGCAAGATTTGGGGCAGACTCTGAAGTTTGGTAAGGGTATGTGCACACGTTGCGGATTGCTGTGCGGAATTTTCCACACGGAATCTGCATATTTTGGCAGAATCCGCAGGTCAAAATCCGCGTGTTTTTTATGCGGATTTCCTGCGGAATTCTAGCATATTTTGTGCGGATTTGGCCTGCGTTTTTACACCTGCGGATTCCTGTAATGGAATGGATGTAAAAACGCTGCGGAATCCACACAAAGAATTGACATGCTGTGGAAAATAAACCGCTGTGTTTCTGCACTGATTTTTCTGCAGCATGTGCACAGTGTTTTTTTCCCTGTAGACTAACATTGTACAGTAAATCACTAGCCAATCTGCAGCGGATCCGCAGCAAATGTGCACGTACCCTAAAGGTGGCTCTTGGACACGGCCAGCCATTATATCAATCCAAAGTCTAAACATATGTAAATTGTTCCATGCGATCATACACAGTAAGACTAGCCAGCTGGCAATTTTCTTGGCCATCATGTCCTTTATGACTGCCTTGGCAAATCATCTATGTGACACATCCTGGATCCAGTAGTGGCCCAAACTCTCACTCGGGAAGTTCACACAAGCCACATTCATCCCCCACCCCTCAACAATCTATGGCCTGTTCTTTAGCAAGATTCAGTCTATCAAATGTGACAATTAGAGTTGAGCGAAACGGGTCGAAAAATTTCAAAAGTCACCGACTTTTAGCAAAGTCGGGTTTCATGAAACGAAACCCGACCCAAGGATGAGGTCGGCCACGAGGTCGGCGACTTACGCGCCAAAGTCGCGTTTCAAAAGTTTGTTTTGCGCTCTTTTTCAGCCAATCAGGATCCACGGACACTGTGGGCAACGTGATGACATAGGCACGGGTCACCACCATCTTTCAGAAGGGCATGCAAGTGATTGGCTTGCTTTGGTGGGCGTCACAGGGGGTATAAAAGGGCGTGCACGCCGACCGCCATCTTACTTCTGCCGATCTCAGTATAGGGAGAGGTTGCTGCTGATTCTGTAGGGAGAGCGTTAGGCAGGGAAGAAGACAAAAAAAACTGCTTCTGCTGCTAGCGATTTGGCCTGCACAACACACCAGTCACTGTGTGTGCATTGCAAGGGGAGGCTATATTGTGGTGTATCAGTGGTGTTGGTTGTTGGGCTGCCTTTTAAGGCTTCCTGACAGGCTGGCATTGCTGTTTACCCACTGCTCTGCAAACTGCTTTTTTAAAAGCAATCCAATCTCCCTTATCCTCTAGTCACTTTTGTCACAGCTGTGCCATCGAGCCTGTGACATAGCGCTCAGATATCAGTGGGCCTCACACAATCCAAAAGTGTCCAGTGTCCACAAGTGTCTGCAGAAATTCAAAATCTCCCTTATCCTCTAGTCACTTTGGTCACAGCTGTGCCATCGAGCCTGTCACATAGCGCTCAGATATTCATTGGGCCTCACACAATCCAAAAGTGTCCAGTGTCCACTAGTGTGAGAAGAAATTCAAAATCTCACTTATCCTCTAGTCACTTTGCTCACAGCAGTGCCATCGAGCCTGTCACATAGCGCTCAGATATTCATTGGGCCTCACACAATCCAAAAGTGTCCAGTGTCCACTAGTGTGAGAAGAAATTCAAAATCTCACTTATCCTCTAGTCACTTTGGTCACAGCAGTGCCATCGAGCCTGTCACATAGCGCTCAGATATTCATTGGGCCTCACACAATCCAAAAGTGTCCAGTGTCTACAAGTGTCTGCTGAAATTCAAAATCTCCCTTATCCTCTAGTCACTTTGGTCACAGCTGTGCCATCGAGCCTGTCACATAGCGCTCAGATATTCATTGGGCCTCACACAATCCAAAAGTGTCCAGAGTCCACTAGTGTGAGAAGAAATTCAAAATCTCACTTATCCTCTAGTCACTTTGCTCACAGCAGTGCCATTGAGCCTGTCACATAGCGCTCAGATATTCATTGGGCCTCACACAATCCAAAAGTGTCCAGTGTCCACTAGTGTGAGAAGAAATTCAAAATCTCACTTATCCTCTAGTCACTTTGGTCACAGCAGTGCCATCGAGCCTGTCACATAGCGCTCAGATATTCATTGGGCCTCACACAATCCAAAAGTGTCCAGTGTCCACAAGTGTCTGCTGAAATTCAAAATCTCACTTATCCTCTAGTCACTTTGGTCACAGCAGTGCCATCGAGCCTGCACATAGCGCTCAGATATTCATTGGGCCTCACACAATCCAAAAGTGTCCAGTGTCCACTAGTGTGAGAAGAAATTCAAAATCTCACTTATCCTCTAGTCACTTTGCTCACAGCAGTGCCATCGAGCCTGTCACATAGCGCTCAGATATTCATTGGGCCTCACACAATCCAAAAGTGTCCAGTGTCCACTAGTGTGAGAAGAAATTCAAAATCTCACTTATCCTCTAGTCACTTTGGTCACAGCAGTGCCATCGAGCCTGTCACATAGCGCTCAGATATTCATTGGGCCTCACACAATCCAAAAGTGTCCAGTGTCCACTAGTGTGAGAAGAAATTCAAAATCTCACTTATCCTCTAGTCACTTTGCTCACAGCAGTGCCATCGAGCCTGTCACATAGCGCTCAGATATTCATTGGGCCTCACACAATCCAAAAGTGTCCAGTGTCCACAAGTGTGAGAAGAAATTCAAAATCTCACTTATCCTCTAGTCACTTTGGTCACAGCAGTGCCATTGAGCCTGTCACATAGCGCTCAGATATTCATTGGGCCTCACACTATCCAAAAGTGTCCAGTGTCCACTAGTGTGAGAAGAAATTCAAAATCTCACTTATCCTCTAGTCACTTTGGTCACAGCAGTGCCATCGAGCCTGTCACATAGCGCTCAGATATTCATTGGGCCTCACACAATCCAAAAGTGTCCAGTGTCCACAAGTGTCTGCTGAAATTCAAAATCTCACTTATCCTCTAGTCACTTTGGTCACAGCTGTGCCATCGAGCCTGTCACATAGCGCTCAGATATTCATTGGGCCTCACACAATCCAAAAGTGTCCAGTGTCCACTAGTGTGAGAAGAAATTCAAAATCTCACTTATCCTCTAGTCACTTTGCTCACAGCAGTGCCATTGAGCCTGTCACATAGCGCTCAGATATTCATTGGGCCTCACACAATCCAAAAGTGTCCAGTGTCCACTAGTGTGAGAAGAAATTCAAAATCTCACTTATCCTCTAGTCACTTTGGTCACAGCTGTGCCATCGAGCCTGTCACATAGCGCTCAGATATTCATTGGGCCTCACACAATCCAAAAGTGTCCAGTGTCCACAAGTGTCTGCTGAAATTCAAAATCTCACTTATCCTCTAGTCACTTTGGTCACAGCTGTGCCATCGAGCCTGTCACATAGCGCTCAGATGTTCATTGGACCTCACACAATCCAAAAGTGTCCAGTGTCCACTAGTGTGAGAAGAAATTCAAAATCTCACTTATCCTCTAGTCACCCTGCTCACAGCAGTGCCATCGAGCCTGTCACATAGAGCTCAGATATTCATTGGGCCTCACACAATCCAAAAGTGTCCAGTGTCCAATAGTGTGAGAAGAAATTCAAAATCTCACTTATCCTCTAGTCACTTTGGTCACAGCAGTGCCATCGAGCCTGTCACAAAGCGCTCAGATATTCATTGGGCCTCACACAATCCAAAAGTATCCAGTGTCCACTAGTGTGAGAAGAAATTCAAAATCTCACTTATCCTCTAGTCACTTTGGTCACAGCAGTGCCATCGAGCCTGTTACATAGCGCTCAGATATTCATTGGGCCTCACACAATCCAAAAGTGTCCAGTGTCCACAAGTGTGAGAAGAAATTCAAAATCTCACTTATCCTCTAGTCACTTTGGTCACAGCAGTGCCATCGAGCCTGTCACATAGCGCTCAGATATTCATTGGGCCTCACACAATCCAAAAGTGTCCAGTGTCCACTAGTGTGAGAAGAAATTCAAAATCTCACTTATCCTCTAGTCACTTTGGTCACAGCAGTGCCATCGAGCCTGTCACATAGCGCTCAGATATTCATTGGGCCTCACACAATCCAAAAGTGTCCAGTGTCCACAAGTGTCTGCTGAAATTCAAAATCTCACTTATCCTCTAGTCACTTTGGTCACAGCTGTGCCATCGAGCCTGTCACATAGCGCTCAGATATTCATTGGGCCTCACACAATCCAAAAGTGTCTAGTGTCCACTAGTGTGAGAAGAAATTCAAAATCTCACTTATCCTCTAGTCACTTTGGTCACAGCAGTGCCATCGAGCCTGTCACATAGCGCTCAGATATTCATTGGGCCTCACACAATCCAAAAGTGTCCAGTGTCCACAAGTGTCTCCTGAAATTCAAAATCTCACTTATCCTCTAGTCACTTTGGTCACAGCTGTGCCATCGAGCCTGTCACATAGCGCTCAGATATTCATTGGGCCTCACACAATCCAAAAATGTCCAGTGTCCACTGGTGTGAGAAGAAATTCAAAATCTCACTTATCCTCTAGTCACTTTGCTCACAGCAGTGCCATCGAGCCTGTCACATAGCGCTCAGATATTCATTGGGCCTCACACAATCCAAAAGTGTCCAGTGTCCACTAGTGTGAGAAGAAATTCAAAATCTCACTTATCCTCTAGTCACTTTGGTCAAAGCAGTGCCATCGAGCCTGTCACATAGCGCTCAGATATTCATTGGGCCTCACACAATCCAAAAGTGTCCAGTGTCCACTAGTGTGAGAAGAAATTCAAAATCTCACTTATACTCTAGTCACTTTGGTCACAGCAGTGCCATCGAGCCTGTCACATAGTGCTCAGATATTCAATGGGCCTCACACAATCCAAAAGTGTTCAGTGTCCACTAGTGTGAGAAGAAATTCAAAATATCACTTATCCTCTAGTCACTTTGCTCACAGCAGTGCCATCGAGCCTGTCATATAGCGCTCAGATATTCATTGGGCCTCACACAATCCAAAAGTGTCCAGTGTCCACAAGTGTGAGAAGAAATTCAAAATCTCACTTATCCTCTAGTCACTTTGGTCACAGCAGTGCCATCGAGCCTGTCACATAGCGCTCAGATATTCATTGGGCCTCACACAATCCAAAAGTGTCCAGTGTCCACAAGTGTCTGCTGAAATTCAAAATCTCACTTATCCTCTAGTCACTTTGGTCACAGCTGTGCCATCGAGCCTGTCACATAGCGCTCAGATATTCATTGGGCCTCACACAATCCAAAAGTGTCCAGTGTCCACTAGTGTGAGAAGAAATTCAAAATCTCACTTATCCTCTAGTCACTTTGCTCACAGCAGTGCCATCGAGCCTGTCACATAGCGCTCAGATATTCATTGGGCCTCACACAATCCAAAAGTGTCCAGTGTCCACTAGTGTGAGAAGAAACTCAAAATCTCACTTATCCTCTAGTCACTTTGGTCACAGCAGTGCCATCGAGCCTGTCACATAGCGCTCAGATATTCATTGGGCCTCACACAATCCAAAAGTGTCCAGTGTCCCCTAGTGTGAGAAGAAATTCAAAATCTCACTTATCCTCTAGTCACTTTGCTCACAGCAGTGCCATCGAGCCTGTCACATAGCGCTCAGATATTCATTGGGCCTCACACAATCCAAAAGTGTTCAGTGTCCACTAGTGTGAGAAGAAATTCAAAATCTCACTTTTCCTCTAGTTACTTTGCTCACAGCAGTGCCATCGAGCCTGTCACATAGCGCTCAGATATTCATTGGGCCTCACACAATCCAAAAGTGTCCAGTGTCCACTAGTGTGAGAAGAAATTCAAAATCTCACTTATCCTCTAGTCACTTTGGTCACAGCAGTGCCATCGAGCCTGTCACATAGCGCTCAGATATTCATTGGGCCTCACACAATCCAAAAGTGTCCAGTGTCCACTAGTGTGAGAAGAAATTCAAAATCTCACTTATCCTCTAGTCACTTTGCTCACAGCAGTGCCATCGAGCCTGTCACATAGCGCTCAGATATTCATTGGGCCTCACACAATCCAAAAGTGTCCAGTGTCCACTAGTGTGAGAAGAAATTCAAAATCTCACTTATCCTCTAGTCACTTTGCTCACAGCAGTGCCATCGAGCCTGTCACATAGCGCTCAGATATTCATTGGGCCTCACACAATCCAAAAGTGTCCAGTGTCCACTAGTGTGAGAAGAAATTCAAAATCTCACTTATCCTCTAGTCACTTTGGTCACAGCAGTGCCATCGAGCCTGTCACATAGCGCTCAGATATTCATTGGGCCTCACACAATCCAAAAGTGTCCAGTGTCCACGAGTGTGAGAAGAAATTCAAAATCTCACTTATCCTCTAGTCACTTTGGTCACAGCAGTGCCATCGAGCCTGTCACATAGCGCTCAGATATTCATTGGGCCTCACACAATCCAAAAGTGTCCAGTGTCCACAAGTGTCTGCTGAAATTCAAAATCTCACTTATCCTCTAGTCACTTTGGTCACAGCTGTGCCATCGAGCCTGTCACATAGCGCTCAGATATTCATTGGGCCTCACACAATCCAAAAGTGTCCAGTGTCCACTAGTGTGAGAAGAAATTCAAAATCTCACTTATCCTCTAGTCACTTTGCTCACAGCAGTGCCATCGAGCCTGTCACATAGCGCTCAGATATTCATTGGGCCTCACACAATCCAAAAGTGTCCAGTGTCCACTAGTGTGAGAAGAAATTCAAAATCTCACTTATCCTCTAGTCACTTTGGTCACAGCAGTGCCATCGAGCCTGTCACATAGCGCTCAGATATTCATTGGGCCTCACACAATCCAAAAGTGTCCAGTGTCCACAAGTGTGAGAAGAAATTCAAAATCTCACTTATCCTCTAGTCACTTTGGTCACAGCAGTGCCATCGAGCCTGTCACATAGCGCTCAGATATTCATTGGGCCTCACACAATCCAAAAGTGTCCAGTGTCCACTAGTGTGAGAAGAAATTCAAAATCTCACTTATCATCTAGTCACTTTGCAGTGTGCATCGAGCCTGTCACATAGCGCTCAGATATTCATTGGGCCTCACACAATCCAAAAGTGTCCAGTGTCCACTAGTGTGAGAAGAAATTCAAAATCTCACTTATCCTCTAGTCACTTTGCTCATAGCAGTGCCATCGAGCCTGTCACATAGCGCTCAGATATTCATTGGGCCTCACACAATCCAAAAGTGTCCAGTGTCCACAAGTGTGAGAAGAAATTCAAAATCTCACTTATCCTCTAGTCACTTTGGTCACAGCAGTGCCATTGAGCCTGTCACATAGCGCTCAGATATTCATTGGGCCTCACACTATCCAAAAGTGTCCAGTGTCCACTAGTGTGAGAAGAAATTCAAAATCTCACTTATCCTCTAGTCACTTTGGTCACAGCAGTGCCATCGAGCCTGTCACATAGCGCTCAGATATTCATTGGGCCTCACACAATCCAAAAGTGTCCAGTGTCCACAAGTGTCTGCTGAAATTCAAAATCTCACTTATCCTCTAGTCACTTTGGTCACAGCTGTGCCATCGAGCCTGTCACATAGCGCTCAGATATTCATTGGGCCTCACACAATCCAAAAGTGTCCAGTGTCCACTAGTGTGAGAAGAAATTCAAAATCTCACTTATCCTCTAGTCACTTTGCTCACAGCAGTGCCATTGAGCCTGTCACATAGCGCTCAGATATTCATTGGGCCTCACACAATCCAAAAGTGTCCAGTGTCCACTAGTGTGAGAAGAAATTCAAAATCTCACTTATCCTCTAGTCACTTTGGTCACAGCTGTGCCATCGAGCCTGTCACATAGCGCTCAGATATTCATTGGGCCTCACACAATCCAAAAGTGTCCAGTGTCCACAAGTGTCTGCTGAAATTCAAAATCTCACTTATCCTCTAGTCACTTTGGTCACAGCTGTGCCATCGAGCCTGTCACATAGCGCTCAGATGTTCATTGGACCTCACACAATCCAAAAGTGTCCAGTGTCCACTAGTGTGAGAAGAAATTCAAAATCTCACTTATCCTCTAGTCACCCTGCTCACAGCAGTGCCATCGAGCCTGTCACATAGAGCTCAGATATTCATTGGGCCTCACACAATCCAAAAGTGTCCAGTGTCCAATAGTGTGAGAAGAAATTCAAAATCTCACTTATCCTCTAGTCACTTTGGTCACAGCAGTGCCATCGAGCCTGTCACAAAGCGCTCAGATATTCATTGGGCCTCACACAATCCAAAAGTATCCAGTGTCCACTAGTGTGAGAAGAAATTCAAAATCTCACTTATCCTCTAGTCACTTTGGTCACAGCAGTGCCATCGAGCCTGTCACATAGCGCTCAGATATTCATTGGGCCTCACACAATCCAAAAGTGTCCAGTGTCCACAAGTGTGAGAAGAAATTCAAAATCTCACTTATCCTCTAGTCACTTTGGTCACAGCAGTGCCATCGAGCCTGTCACATAGCGCTCAGATATTCATTGGGCCTCACACAATCCAAAAGTGTCCAGTGTCCACTAGTGTGAGAAGAAATTCAAAATCTCACTTATCCTCTAGTCACTTTGGTCACAGCAGTGCCATCGAGCCTGTCACATAGCGCTCAGATATTCATTGGGCCTCACACAATCCAAAAGTGTCCAGTGTCCACAAGTGTCTGCTGAAATTCAAAATCTCACTTATCCTCTAGTCACTTTGGTCACAGCTGTGCCATCGAGCCTGTCACATAGCGCTCAGATATTCATTGGGCCTCACACAATCCAAAAGTGTCTAGTGTCCACTAGTGTGAGAAGAAATTCAAAATCTCACTTATCCTCTAGTCACTTTGGTCACAGCAGTGCCATCGAGCCTGTCACATAGCGCTCAGATATTCATTGGGCCTCACACAATCCAAAAGTGTCCAGTGTCCACAAGTGTCTCCTGAAATTCAAAATCTCACTTATCCTCTAGTCACTTTGGTCACAGCTGTGCCATCGAGCCTGTCACATAGCGCTCAGATATTCATTGGGCCTCACACAATCCAAAAATGTCCAGTGTCCACTGGTGTGAGAAGAAATTCAAAATCTCACTTATCCTCTAGTCACTTTGCTCACAGCAGTGCCATCGAGCCTGTCACATAGCGCTCAGATATTCATTGGGCCTCACACAATCCAAAAGTGTCCAGTGTCCACTAGTGTGAGAAGAAATTCAAAATCTCACTTATCCTCTAGTCACTTTGGTCAAAGCAGTGCCATCGAGCCTGTCACATAGCGCTCAGATATTCATTGGGCCTCACACAATCCAAAAGTGTCCAGTGTCCACTAGTGTGAGAAGAAATTCAAAATCTCACTTATACTCTAGTCACTTTGGTCACAGCAGTGCCATCGAGCCTGTCACATAGTGCTCAGATATTCAATGGGCCTCACACAATCCAAAAGTGTTCAGTGTCCATTAGTGTGAGAAGAAATTCAAAATATCACTTATCCTCTAGTCACTTTGCTCACAGCAGTGCCATCGAGCCTGTCATATAGCGCTCAGATATTCATTGGGCCTCACACAATCCAAAAGTGTCCAGTGTCCACAAGTGTGAGAAGAAATTCAAAATCTCACTTATCCTCTAGTCACTTTGGTCACAGCAGTGCCATCGAGCCTGTCACATAGCGCTCAGATATTCATTGGGCCTCACACAATCCAAAAGTGTCCAGTGTCCACAAGTGTCTGCTGAAATTCAAAATCTCACTTATCCTCTAGTCACTTTGGTCACAGCTGTGCCATCGAGCCTGTCACATAGCGCTCAGATATTCATTGGGCCTCACACAATCCAAAAGTGTCCAGTGTCCACTAGTGTGAGAAGAAATTCAAAATCTCACTTATCCTCTAGTCACTTTGCTCACAGCAGTGCCATCGAGCCTGTCACATAGCGCTCAGATATTCATTGGGCCTCACACAATCCAAAAGTGTCCAGTGTCCACTAGTGTGAGAAGAAATTCAAAATCTCACTTATCCTCTAGTCACTTTGGTCACAGCAGTGCCATCGAGCCTGTCACATAGCGCTCAGATATTCATTGGGCCTCACACAATCCAAAAGTGTCCAGTGTCCCCTAGTGTGAGAAGAAATTCAAAATCTCACTTATCCTCTAGTCACTTTGCTCACAGCAGTGCCATCGAGCCTGTCACATAGCGCTCAGATATTCATTGGGCCTCACACAATCCAAAAGTGTTCAGTGTCCACTAGTGTGAGAAGAAATTCAAAATCTCACTTTTCCTCTAGTTACTTTGCTCACAGCAGTGCCATCGAGCCTGTCACATAGCGCTCAGATATTCATTGGGCCTCACACAATCCAAAAGTGTCCAGTGTCCACTAGTGTGAGAAGAAATTCAAAATCTCACTTATCCTCTAGTCACTTTGGTCACAGCAGTGCCATCGAGCCTGTCACATAGCGCTCAGATATTCATTGGGCCTCACACAATCCAAAAGTGTCCAGTGTCCACTAGTGTGAGAAGAAATTCAAAATCTCACTTATCCTCTAGTCACTTTGCTCACAGCAGTGCCATCGAGCCTGTCACATAGCGCTCAGATATTCATTGGGCCTCACACAATCCAAAAGTGTCCAGTGTCCACTAGTGTGAGAAGAAATTCAAAATCTCACTTATCCTCTAGTCACTTTGCTCACAGCAGTGCCATCGAGCCTGTCACATAGCGCTCAGATATTCATTGGGCCTCACACAATCCAAAAGTGTCCAGTGTCCACTAGTGTGAGAAGAAATTCAAAATCTCACTTATCCTCTAGTCACTTTGGTCACAGCAGTGCCATCGAGCCTGTCACATAGCGCTCAGATATTCATTGGGCCTCACACAATCCAAAAGTGTCCAGTGTCCACGAGTGTGAGAAGAAATTCAAAATCTCACTTATCCTCTAGTCACTTTGGTCACAGCAGTGCCATCGAGCCTGTCACATAGCGCTGAGATATTCATTGGGCCTCACACAATCCAAAAGTGTCCAGTGTCCACTAGTGAGAGAAGAAATTCAAAATCTCACTTATCCTCTAGTCACTTTGGTCACAGCAGTGCCATCGAGCCTGTCACATAGCGCTCAGATATTCATTGGGCCTCACACAATCCAAAAGTGTCCAGTGTCCACAAGTGTCTGCTGAAATTCAAAATCTCACTTATCCTCTAGTCACTTTGGTCACAGCTGTGCCATCGAGCCTGTCACATAGCGCTCAGATATTCATTGGGCCTCACACAATCCAAAAGTGTCCAGTGTCCACTAGTGTGAGAAGAAATTCAAAATCTCACTTATCCTCTAGTCACTTTGCTCACAGCAGTGCCATCGAGCCTGTCACATAGCGCTCAGATATTCATTGGGCCTCACACAATCCAAAAGTGTCCAGTGTCCACTAGTGTGAGAAGAAATTCAAAATCTCACTTATCCTCTAGTCACTTTGGTCACAGCAGTGCCATCGAGCCTGTCACATAGCGCTCAGATATTCATTGGGCCTCACACAATCCAAAAGTGTCCAGTGTCCACAAGTGTGAGAAGAAATTCAAAATCTCACTTATCCTCTAGTCACTTTGGTCACAGCAGTGCCATCGAGCCTGTCACATAGCGCTCAGATATTCATTGGGCCTCACACAATCCAAAAGTGTCCAGTGTCCACTAGTGTGAGAAGAAATTCAAAATCTCACTTATCATCTAGTCACTTTGCAGTGTGCATCGAGCCTGTCACATAGCGCTCAGATATTCATTGGGCCTCACACAATCCAAAAGTGTCCAGTGTCCACTAGTGTGAGAAGAAATTCAAAATCTCACTTATCCTCTAGTCACTTTGCTCACAGCAGTGCCATCGAGCCTGTCACATAGCGCTCAGATATTCATTGGGCCTCACACAATCCAAAAGTGTCCAGTGTCCACAAGTGTGAGAAGAAATTTAAAATCTCACTTATCCTCTAGTCACTTTGGTCACAGCAGTGCCATCGAGCCTGTCACATAGCGCTCAGATATTCATTGGGCCTCACACAATCCAAAAGTGTCCAGTGTCCACTAGTGTGAGAAGAAATTCAAAATCTCACTTATCCTCTAGTCACTTTGGTCACAGCAGTGCCATCGAGCCTGTCACATAGCACTCAGATATTCATTGGGCCTCACACAATCCAAAAGTGTCCAGTGTCCACTAGTGTGAGAAGAAATTCAAAATCTCACTTATCCTCTAGTCACTTTGGTCACAGCAGTGCCATCGAGCCTGTCACATAGCGCTCAGATATTCATTGGGCCTCACACAATCCAAAAGTGTCAAGTGTCCACAAGTGTCTGCTGAAATTCAAAATCTCACTTATCCTCTAGTCACTTTGGTCACAGCTGTGCCATCGAGCCTGTCACATAGCGCTCAGATATTCATTGGGCCTCACACAATCCAAAAGTGTCCAGTGTCCACTAGTGTGAGAAGAAATTCAAAATCTCACTTATCCTCTAGTCACTTTGCTCACAGCAGTGCCATCGAGCCTGTCACATAGCGCTCAGATATTCATTGGGCCTCACACAATCCAAAAGTGTCCAGTGTCCACTAGTGTGAGAAGAAATTCAAAATCTCACTTATCATCTAGTCACTTTGGTCACAGCAGTGCCATCGAGCCTGTCACATAGCGCTCAGATATTCATTGGGCCTCACACAATCCAAAAGTGTCCACTGTCCACAAGTGTGAGAAGAAATTCAAAATCTCACTTATCCTCTAGTCACTTTGGTCACAGCAGTGCCATCGAGCCTGTCACATAGCGCTCAGATATTCATTGGGCCTCACACAATCCAAAAGTGTCCAGTGTCCACTAGTGTGAGAAGAAATTCAAAATCTCACTTATCATCTAGTCACTTTGCAGTGTGCATCGAGCCTGTCACATAGCGCTCAGATATTCATTGGGCCTCACACAATCCAAAAGTGTCCAGTGTCCACTAGTGTGAGAAGAAATTCAAAATCTCACTTATCCTCTAGTCACTTTGCTCACAGCAGTGCCATCGAGCCTGTCACATAGCGCTCAGATATTCATTGGGCCTCACACAATCCAAAAGTGTCCAGTGTCCACAAGTGTGAGAAGAAATTTAAAATCTCACTTATCCTCTAGTCACTTTGGTCACAGCAGTGCCATCGAGCCTGTCACATAGCGCTCAGATATTCATTGGGCCTCACACAATCCAAAAGTGTCCAGTGTCCACTAGTGTGAGAAGAAATTCAAAATCTCACTTATCCTCTAGTCACTTTGGTCACAGCAGTGCCATCGAGCCTGTCACATAGCGCTCAGATATTCATTGGGCCTCACACAATCCAAAAGTGTCCAGTTTCCACAAGTGTCTGCTGAAATTCAAAATCTCACTTATCCTCTAGTCACTTTGATGACAGCTGTGCCATCGAGCCTGTCACATAGCGCTCAGATATTCATTGGGCCTCACACAATCCAAAAGTGTCCAGTGTCCACTAGTGTGAGAAGAAATTCAAAATCTCACTTATCCTCTAGTCACTTTGCTCATAGCAGTGCCATCGAGCCTGTCACATAGCGCTCAGATATTCATTGGGCCTCACACAATCCATAAGTGTCCAGTGTTCACTAGTGTGAGAAGAAATTCAAAATCTCACTTATCCTCTAGTCACTTTGGTCACAGCAGTGCCATCGAGCCTGTCACATAGCGCTCAGATATTCATTGGGCCTCACACAATCCAAAAGTGTCCAGTGTCCACTAGTGTGAGAAGAAATTCAAAATCTCACTTATCCTCTAGTCACTTTGGTCACAGCAGTGCCATCGAGCCTGTCACATAGCGCTCAGATATTCATTGGGCCTCACACAATCCAAAAGTGTCCAGTGTCCACTAGTGTGAGAAGAAATTCAAAATCTCACTTTTCCTCTAGTCACTTTGCTCACAGCAGTGCCATCGAGCCTGTCACATAGCGCTCAGATATTCATTGGGCCTCACACAATCCAAAAGTGTCCAGTGTCCACAAGTGTGAGAAGAAATTCAAAATCTCACTTATCCTCTAGTCACTTTGGCCACAGCAGTGCCATCGAGCCTGTCACATAGCACTCAGATATTCATTGGGCCTCACACAATTCAAAAGTGTCCAGTGTCCACTAGTGTGAGAAGAAATTCAAAATCTCACTTATCCTCTAGTCACTTTGGTCACAGCAGTGCCATCGAGCCTGTCACATATCGTTCAGATATTCATTGGGCCTCACACAATCCAAAAGTGTCCAGTGTCCACAAGTGTCTGCTGAAATTCAAAATCTCACTTATTCTCTAGTCACTTTGGTCACAGCTGTGCCATCAAGCCTGTCACATAGCGCTCAGATATTCATTGGGCCTCACACAATCCAAAAGTGTCCAGTGTCCACTAGTGTGAGAAGAAATTCAAAATCTCACTTATCCTCAAGTCACTTTGCTCACAGAAGTGCCATCGAGCCTGTCACATAGCGCTCAGATATTCATTGGGCTCACACAATCCAAAAGTGTCCAGTGTCCACTAGTGTGAGAAGAAATTCAAAATCTCACTTATCCTCTAGTCACTTTGGTCACAGCAGTGCCATCGAGCCTGTCACATAGCGCTCAGATATTCATTGGGCCTCACACAATCCAAAAGTGTCCAGTGTCCACAAGTGTGAGAAGAAATTCAAAATCTCACTAATCCTCTAGTCACTTTGGTCACAGCAGTGCCATTGAGCCTGTCACATAGCGCTCAGATATTCATTGGGCCTCACACAATCCAAAAGTGTCCAGTGTCCACTAGTGTGAGAAGAAATTCAAAATCTCACTTATCCTCTAGTCACTTTGGTCACAGCAGTGCCATCGAGCCTGTAACATAGCGCTCAGATATTCATTGGGCCTCACACAATCCAAAAGTGTCCAGTGTCCACTAGTGTGAGAAGAAATTCAAAATCTCACTTATCCTCTAGTCACTTTGGTCACAGCAGTGCCATCGAGCCTGTCACATAGCGCTCAGATATTCATTGGGCCTCACACAATCCAAAAGTGTCCAGTGTCCACTAGTGTGAGGAGAAATTCAAAATCTCACTTATCCTCTAGTCACTTTGCTCACAGCAGTGCCATCGAGCCTGTCACATAGCGCTCAGATATTCCTTGGGCCTCACACAATCCAAAAGTGTCCAGTGTCCACAAGTGTGAGAAGAAATTCAAAATCTCACTTATCCTCTAGTCACTTTGGTCACAGCAGTGCCATCGAGCCTGTCACATAGCACTCAGATATTCATTGGGCCTCACACAATCCAAAAGTGTCCAGTGTCCACTAGTGTGAGAAGAAATTCAAAATCTCACTTATCCTCTAGTCACTTTGGTCACAGCAGTGCCATCGAGCCTGTCACATAGCGCTCAGATATTCATTGGGCCTCACACAATCCAAAAGTGTCCAGTGTCCACAAGTGTCTGCTGAAATTCAAAATCTCACTTATCCTCTAGTCACTTTGGTCACAGCTGTGCCATCAAGCCTGTCACATAGCGCTCAGATATTCATTGGGCCTCACACAATCCAAAAGTGTCCAGTGTCCACTAGTGTGAGAAGAAATTCAAAATCTCACTTATCCTCTAGTCACTTTGCTCACAGAAGTGCCATCGAGCCTGTCACATAGCGCTCAGATATTCATTGGGCTCACACAATCCAAAAGTGTCCAGTGTCCACTAGTGTGAGAAGAAATTCAAAATCTCACTTATCCTCTAGTCACTTTGCTCACAGCAGTGCCATCGAGCCTGTCACATAGCGCTCAGATATTCATTGGGCCTCACACAATCCAAAAGTGTCCAGTGTCCACTAGTGTGAGAAGAAATTCAAAATCTCACTTATCCTCTAGTCACTTTGCTCACAGCAGTGCCATCGAGCCTGTCACATAGCGCTCAGATATTCATTGGGCCTCACACAATCCAAAAGTGTCCAGTGTCCACTAGTGTGAGAAGAAATTCAAAATCTCACTTATCCTCTAGTCACTTTGGTCACAGCAGTGTCATCGAGCCTGTCACATAGCGCTCAGATATTCATTGGGCCTCACACAATCCAAAAGTGTCCAGTGTCCACTAGTGTGAGAAGAAATTCAAAATCTCACTTATCCTCTAGTCACTTTGGTCACAGCAGTGCCATCGAGCCTGTCACATAGCGCTCAGATATTCATTGGGCCTCACACAATACAAAAGTGTCCAGTGTCCACTAGTGTGAGAAGAAATTCAAAATCTCACTTATCCTCTAGTCACTTTGCTCACAGCAGTGCCATCGAGCCTGTCACATAGTGCTCAGATATTCCTTGGGCCTCACACAATCCAAAAGTGTCCAGTGTCCACAAGTGTGAGACGAAATTCAAAATCTCACTTATCCTCTAGTCACTTTGGTCACAGCAGTGCCATCGAGCCTGTCACATAGCACTCAGATATTCATAGGGCCTCACACAATCCAAAAGTGTCCAGTGTCCACTAGTGTGAGAAGAAATTCAAAATCTCACTTATCCTCTAGTCACTTTGGTCACAGCAGTGCCATCGAGCCTGTCACATAGCGCTCAGATATTCATTGGGCCTCACACAATCCAAAAGTGTCCAGTGTCCACAAGTGTCTGCTGAAATTCAAAATCTCACTTATCCTCTAGTCACTTTGTTCACAGCTGTGCCATCAAGCCTGTCACATAGCGCTCAGATATTCATTGGGCCTCACACAATCCAAAAGTGTCCAGTGTCCACTAGTGTGAGAAGAAATTCAAAATCTCACTTATCCTCTAGTCACTTTGGTCACAGCAGTGCCATCGAGCCTGTCACATAGCGCTCAGATATTCATTGGGCCTCACACAATCCAAAAGTGTCCAGTGTCCACTAGTGTGAGAAGAAATTCAAAATCTCACTTATCCTCTAGTCACTTTGCTCACAGCAGTGCCATCGAGCCTGTCACATAGCGCTCAGATATTCATTGGGCCTCACACAATCCAAAAGTGTTCAGTGTCCACTAGTGTGAGAAGAAATTCAAAATCTCACTTATCCTCTAGTTACTTTGCTCACAGCAGTGCCATCGAGCCTGTCACATAGCGCTCAGATATTCATTGGGCCTCACACAATCCAAAAGTGTCCAGTGTCCACTAGTGTGAGAAGAAATTCAAAATCTCACTTATCCTCTAGTCACTTTGGTCACAGCAGTGCCATCGAGCCTGTCACATAGCGCTCAGATATTCATTGGGCCTCACACAATCCAAAAGTGTCCAGTGTCCACTAGTGTGAGAAGAAATTCAAAATCTCACTTATCCTCTAGTCACTTTGCTCACAGCAGTGCCATCGAGCCTGTCACATAGCGCTCAGATATTCATTGGGCCTCACACAATCCAAAAGTGTCCAGTGTCCACTAGTGTGAGAAGAAATTCAAAATCTCACTTATCCTCTAGTCACTTTGCTCACAGCAGTGCCATCGAGCCTGTCACATAGCGCTCAGATATTCATTGGGCCTCACACAATCCAAAAGTGTCCAGTGTCCACTAGTGTGAGAAGAAATTCAAAATCTCACTTATCCTCTAGTCACTTTGGTCACAGCAGTGCCATCGAGCCTGTCGCATAGCGCTCAGATATTCATTGGGCCTCACTCAATCCAAAAGTGTCCAGTGTCCACTAGTGTTAGAAGAAATTCATAATCTCACTTATCCTCTAGTCACTTTGGTCACAGCAGTGCCATCGAGCCTGTCACATAGCGCTCAGATATTCATTGGGCCTCACACAATCCAAAAGTGTCCAGTGTCCACTAGTGTGAGAAGAAATTCAAAATCTCACTTATCCTCTAGTCACTTTGGTCACAGCAGTGCCATCGAGCCTGTCACATAGCGCTCAGATATTCATTGGGCCTCACACAATCCAAAAGTGTCCAGTGTCCACAAGTGTGAGAAGAAATTTAAAATCTCACTTATCCTCTAGTCACTTTGGTCACAGCAGTGCCATCGAGCCTGTCACATAGCGCTCAGATATTCATTGGGCCTCACACAATCCAAAAGTGTCCAGTGTCCACTAGTGTGAGAAGAAATTCAAAATCTCACTTATCCTCTAGTCACTTTGGTCACAGCAGTGCCATCGAGCCTGTCACATAGCGCTCAGATATTCATTGGGCCTCACACAATCCAAAAGTGTCCAGTTTCCACAAGTGTCTTCTGAAATTCAAAATCTCACTTATCCTCTAGTCACTTTGATCACAGCTGTGCCATCGAGCCTGTCACATAGCGCTCAGATATTCATTGGGCCTCACACAATCCAAAAGTGTCCAGTGTCCACTAGTGTGAGAAGAAATTCAAAATCTCACTTATCCTCTAGTCACTTTGCTCATAGCAGTGCCATAGAGCCTGTCACATAGCGCTCAGATATTCATTGGGCCTCACACAATCCAAAAGTGTCCAGTGTCCACTAGTGTGAGAAGAAATTCAAAATCTCACTTATCCTCTAGTCACTTTGGTCACAGCAGTGCCATCGAGCCTGTCACATAGCGCTCAGATATTCATTGGGCCTCACACAATCCAAAAGTGTCCAGTGTCCACTAGTGTGAGAAGAAATTCAAAATCTCACTTATCCTCTAGTCACTTTGGTCACAGCAGTGCCATCGAGCCTGTCACATAGCGCTCAGATATTCATTGGGCCTCACACAATCCAAAAGTGTCCAGTGTCCACTAGTGTGAGAAGAAATTCAAAATCTCACTTTTCCTCTAGTCACTTTGCTCACAGCAGTGCCATCGAGCCTGTCACATAGCGCTCAGATATTCATTGGGCCTCACACAATCCAAAAGTGTCCAGTGTCCACAAGTGTGAGAAGAAATTCAAAATCTCACTTATCCTCTAGTCACTTTGGCCACAGCAGTGCCATCGAGCCTGTCACATAGCACTCAGATATTCATTGGGCCTCACACAATTCAAAAGTGTCCAGTGTCCACTAGTGTGAGAAGAAATTCAAAATCTCACTTATCCTCTAGTCACTTTGGTCACAGCAGTGCCATCGAGCCTGTCACATATCGTTCAGATATTCATTGGGCCTCACACAATCCAAAAGTGTCCAGTGTCCACAAGTGTCTGCTGAAATTCAAAATCTCACTTATTCTCTAGTCACTTTGGTCACAGCTGTGCCATCAAGCCTGTCACATAGCGCTCAGATATTCATTGGGCCTCACACAATCCAAAAGTGTCCAGTGTCCACTAGTGTGAGAAGAAATTCAAAATCTCACTTATCCTCAAGTCACTTTGCTCACAGAAGTGCCATCGAGCCTGTCACATAGCGCTCAGATATTCATTGGGCTCACACAATCCAAAAGTGTCCAGTGTCCACTAGTGTGAGAAGAAATTCAAAATCTCACTTATCCTCTAGTCACTTTGGTCACAGCAGTGCCATCGAGCCTGTCACATAGCGCTCAGATATTCATTGGGCCTCACACAATCCAAAAGTGTCCAGTGTCCACAAGTGTGAGAAGAAATTCAAAATCTCACTTATCCTCTAGTCACTTTGGTCACAGCAGTGCCATTGAGCCTGTCACATAGCGCTCAGATATTCATTGGGCCTCACACAATCCAAAAGTGTCCAGTGTCCACTAGTGTGAGAAGAAATTCAAAATCTCACTTATCCTCTAGTCACTTTGGTCACAGCAGTGCCATCGAGCCTGTCACATAGCGCTCAGATATTCATTGGGCCTCACACAATCCAAAAGTGTCCAGTGTCCACTAGTGTGAGAAGAAATTCAAAATCTCACTTATCCTCTAGTCACTTTGGTCACAGCAGTGCCATCGAGCCTGTCACATAGCGCTCAGATATTCATTGGGCCTCACACAATCCAAAAGTGTCCAGTGTCCACTAGTGTGAGGAGAAATTCAAAATCTCACTTATCCTCTAGTCACTTTGCTCACAGCAGTGCCATCGAGCCTGTCACATAGCGCTCAGATATTCCTTGGGCCTCACACAATCCAAAAGTGTCCAGTGTCCACAAGTGTGAGAAGAAATTCAAAATCTCACTTATCCTCTAGTCACTTTGGTCACAGCAGTGCCATCGAGCCTGTCACATAGCACTCAGATATTCATTGGGCCTCACACAATCCAAAAGTGTCCAGTGTCCACTAGTGTGAGAAGAAATTCAAAATCTCACTTATCCTCTAGTCACTTTGGTCACAGCAGTGCCATCGAGCCTGTCACATAGCGCTCAGATATTCATTGGGCCTCACACAATCCAAAAGTGTCCAGTGTCCACAAGTGTCTGCTGAAATTCAAAATCTCACTTATCCTCTAGTCACTTTGGTCACAGCTGTGCCATCAAGCCTGTCACATAGCGCTCAGATATTCATTGGGCCTCACACAATCCAAAAGTGTCCAGTGTCCACTAGTGTGAGAAGAAATTCAAAATCTCACTTATCCTCTAGTCACTTTGCTCACAGAAGTGCCATCGAGCCTGTCACATAGCGCTCAGATATTCATTGGGCTCACACAATCCAAAAGTGTCCAGTGTCCACTAGTGTGAGAAGAAATTCAAAATCTCACTTATCCTCTAGTCACTTTGCTCACAGCAGTGCCATCGAGCCTGTCACATAGCGCTCAGATATTCATTGGGCCTCACACAATCCAAAAGTGTCCAGTGTCCACTAGTGTGAGAAGAAATTCAAAATCTCACTTATCCTCTAGTCACTTTGGTCACAGCAGTGCCATCGAGCCTGTCACATAGCGCTCAGATATTCATTGGGCCTCACACAATCCAAAAGTGTCCAGTGTCCACTAGTGTGAGAAGAAATTCAAAATCTCACTTATCCTCTAGTCACTTTGGTCACAGCAGTGTCATCGAGCCTGTCACATAGCGCTCAGATATTCATTGGGCCTCACACAATCCAAAAGTGTCCAGTGTCCACTAGTGTGAGAAGAAATTCAAAATCTCACTTATCCTCTAGTCACTTTGGTCACAGCAGTGCCATCGAGCCTGTCACATAGCGCTCAGATATTCATTGGGCCTCACACAATACAAAAGTGTCCAGTGTCCACTAGTGTGAGAAGAAATTCAAAATCTCACTTATCCTCTAGTCACTTTGCTCACAGCAGTGCCATCGAGCCTGTCACATAGCGCTCAGATATTCCTTGGGCCTCACACAATCCAAAAGTGTCCAGTGTCCACAAGTGTGAGACGAAATTCAAAATCTCACTTATCCTCTAGTCACTTTGGTCACAGCAGTGCCATCGAGCCTGTCACATAGCACTCAGATATTCATAGGGCCTCACACAATCCAAAAGTGTCCAGTGTCCACAAGTGTGAGAAGAAATTCAAAATCTCACTTATCCTCTAGTCACTTTGGTCACAGCAGTGCCATTGAGCCTGTCACATAGCGCTCAGATATTCATTGGGCCTCACACAATCCAAAAGTGTCCAGTGTCCACTAGTGTGAGAAGAAATTCAAAATCTCACTTATCCTCTAGTCACTTTGGTCACAGCAGTGCCATCGAGCCTGTCACATAGCGCTCAGATATTCCTTGGGCCTCACACAATCCAAAAGTGTCCAGTGTCCACAAGTGTGAGAAGAAATTCAAAATCTCACTTATCCTCTAGTCACTTTGGTCACAGCAGTGCCATCGAGCCTGTCACATAGCACTCAGATATTCATTGGGCCTCACACAATCCAAAAGTGTCCAGTGTCCACTAGTGTGAGAAGAAATTCAAAATCTCACTTATCCTCTAGTCACTTTGGTCACAGCAGTGCCATCGAGCCTGTCACATAGCGCTCAGATATTCATTGGGCCTCACACAATCCAAAAGTGTCCAGTGTCCACAAGTGTCTGCTGAAATTCAAAATCTCACTTATCCTCTAGTCACCTTGGTCACAGCTGTGCCATCAAGCCTGTCACATAGCGCTCAGATATTCATTGGGCCTCACACAATCCAAAAGTGTCCAGTGTCCACTAGTGTGAGAAGAAATTCAAAATCTCACTTATCCTCTAGTCACTTTGCTCACAGAAGTGCCATCGAGCCTGTCACATAGCGCTCAGATATTCATTGGGCCTCACACAATCCAAAAGTGTCCAGTGTCCACTAGTGTGAGAAGAAATTCAAAATCTCACTTATCCTCTAGTCACTTTGCTCACAGCAGTGCCATCGAGCCTGTCACATAGCGCTCAGATATTCATTGGGCCTCACACAATCCAAAAGTGTCCAGTGTCCACTAGTGTGAGAAGAAATTCAAAATCTCACTTATCCTCTAGTCACTTTGGTCACAGCAGTGCCATCGAGCCTGTCACATAGCGCTCAGATATTCATTGGGCCTCACACAATCCAAAAGTGTCCAGTGTCCACTAGTGTGAGAAGAAATTCAAAATCTCACTTATCCTCTAGTCACTTTGGTCACAGCAGTGTCATCGAGCCTGTCACATAGCGCTCAGATATTCATTGGGCCTCACACAATCCAAAAGTGTCCAGTGTCCACTAGTGTGAGAAGAAATTCAAAATCTCACTTATCCTCTAGTCACTTTGGTCACAGCAGTGCCATCGAGCCTGTCACATAGCGCTCAGATATTCATTGGGCCTCACACAATCCAAAAGTGTCCAGTGTCCACTAGTGTGAGAAGAAATTCAAAATCTCACTTATCCTCTAGTCACTTTGCTCACAGCAGTGCCATCGAGCCTGTCACATAGCGCTCAGATATTCCTTGGGCCTCACACAATCCAAAAGTGTCCAGTGTCCACAAGTGTGAGACGAAATTCAAAATCTCACTTATCCTCTAGTCACTTTGGTCACAGCAGTGCCATCGAGCCTGTCACATAGCACTCAGATATTCATAGGGCCTCACACAATCCAAAAGTGTCCAGTGTCCACTAGTGTGAGAAGAAATTCAAAATCTCACTTATCCTCTAGTCACTTTGGTCACAGCAGTGCCATCGAGCCTGTCACATAGCGCTCAGATATTCATTGGGCCTCACACAATCCAAAAGTGTCCAGTGTCCACAAGTGTCTGCTGAAATTCAAAATCTCACTTATCCTCTAGTCACTTTGTTCACAGCTGTGCCATCAAGCCTGTCACATAGCGCTCAGATATTCATTGGGCCTCACACAATCCAAAAGTGTCCAGTGTCCACTAGTGTGAGAAGAAATTCAAAATCTCACTTATCCTCTAGTCACTTTGGTCACAGCAGTGCCATCGAGCCTGTCACATAGCGCTCAGATATTCATTGGGCCTCACACAATCCAAAAGTGTCCAGTGTCCACTAGTGTGAGAAGAAATTCAAAATCTCACTTATCCTCTAGTCACTTTGCTCACAGCAGTGCCATCGAGCCTGTCACATAGCGCTCAGATATTCATTGGGCCTCACACAATCCAAAAGTGTTCAGTGTCCACTAGTGTGAGAAGAAATTCAAAATCTCACTTATCCTCTAGTTACTTTGCTCACAGCAGTGCCATCGAGCCTGTCACATAGCGCTCAGATATTCATTGGGCCTCACACAATCCAAAAGTGTCCAGTGTCCACTAGTGTGAGAAGAAATTCAAAATCTCACTTATCCTCTAGTCACTTTGCTCACAGAAGTGCCATCGAGCCTGTCACATAGCGCTCAGATATTCATTGGGCCTCACACAATCCAAAAGTGTCCAGTGTCCACTAGTGTGAGAAGAAATTCAAAATCTCACTTATCCTCTAGTCACTTTGCTCACAGCAGTGCCATCGAGCCTGTCACATAGCGCTCAGATATTCATTGGGCCTCACACAATCCAAAAGTGTCCAGTGTCCACTAGTGTGAGAAGAAATTCAAAATCTCACTTATCCTCTAGTCACTTTGGTCACAGCAGTGCCATCGAGCCTGTCACATAGCGCTCAGATATTCATTGGGCCTCACACAATCCAAAAGTGTCCAGTGTCCACTAGTGTGAGAAGAAATTCAAAATCTCACTTATCCTCTAGTCACTTTGGTCACAGCAGTGTCATCGAGCCTGTCACATAGCGCTCAGATATTCATTGGGCCTCACACAATCCAAAAGTGTCCAGTGTCCACTAGTGTGAGAAGAAATTCAAAATCTCACTTATCCTCTAGTCACTTTGGTCACAGCAGTGCCATCGAGCCTGTCACATAGCGCTCAGATATTCATTGGGCCTCACACAATACAAAAGTGTCCAGTGTCCACTAGTGTGAGAAGAAATTCAAAATCTCACTTATCCTCTAGTCACTTTGCTCACAGCAGTGCCATCGAGCCTGTCACATAGCGCTCAGATATTCCTTGGGCCTCACACAATCCAAAAGTGTCCAGTGTCCACAAGTGTGAGACGAAATTCAAAATCTCACTTATCCTCTAGTCACTTTGGTCACAGCAGTGCCATCGAGCCTGTCACATAGCACTCAGATATTCATAGGGCCTCACACAATCCAAAAGTGTCCAGTGTCCACTAGTGTGAGAAGAAATTCAAAATCTCACTTATCCTCTAGTCACTTTGGTCACAGCAGTGCCATCGAGCCTGTCACATAGCGCTCAGATATTCATTGGGCCTCACACAATCCAAAAGTGTCCAGTGTCCACAAGTGTCTGCTGAAATTCAAAATCTCACTTATCCTCTAGTCACTTTGTTCACAGCTGTGCCATCAAGCCTGTCACATAGCGCTCAGATATTCATTGGGCCTCACACAATCCAAAAGTGTCCAGTGTCCACTAGTGTGAGAAGAAATTCAAAATCTCACTTATCCTCTAGTCACTTTGGTCACAGCAGTGCCATCGAGCCTGTCACATAGCGCTCAGATATTCATTGGGCCTCACACAATCCAAAAGTGTCCAGTGTCCACTAGTGTGAGAAGAAATTCAAAATCTCACTTATCCTCTAGTCACTTTGCTCACAGCAGTGCCATCGAGCCTGTCACATAGCGCTCAGATATTCATTGGGCCTCACACAATCCAAAAGTGTTCAGTGTCCACTAGTGTGAGAAGAAATTCAAAATCTCACTTATCCTCTAGTTACTTTGCTCACAGCAGTGCCATCGAGCCTGTCACATAGCGCTCAGATATTCATTGGGCCTCACACAATCCAAAAGTGTCCAGTGTCCACTAGTGTGAGAAGAAATTCAAAATCTCACTTATCCTCTAGTCACTTTGGTCACAGCAGTGCCATCGAGCCTGTCACATAGCGCTCAGATATTCATTGGGCCTCACACAATCCAAAAGTGTCCAGTGTCCACTAGTGTGAGAAGAAATTCAAAATCTCACTTATCCTCTAGTCACTTTGCTCACAGCAGTGCCATCGAGCCTGTCACATAGCGCTCAGATATTCATTGGGCCTCACACAATCCAAAAGTGTCCAGTGTCCACTAGTGTGAGAAGAAATTCAAAATCTCACTTATCCTCTAGTCACTTTGCTCACAGCAGTGCCATCGAGCCTGTCACATAGCGCTCAGATATTCATTGGGCCTCACACAATCCAAAAGTGTCCAGTGTCCACTAGTGTGAGAAGAAATTCAAAATCTCACTTATCCTCTAGTCACTTTGGTCACAGCAGTGCCATCGAGCCTGTCGCATAGCGCTCAGATATTCATTGGGCCTCACTCAATCCAAAAGTGTCCAGTGTCCACTAGTGTTAGAAGAAATTCATAATCTCACTTATCCTCTAGTCACTTTGGTCACAGCAGTGCCATCGAGCCTGTCACATAGCGCTCAGATATTCATTGGGCCTCACACAATCCAAAAGTGTCCAGTGTCCACTAGTGTGAGAAGAAATTCAAAATCTCACTTATCCTCTAGTCACTTTGCTCACAGCAGTGCCATCGAGCCTGTCACATAGCGCTCAGATATTCATTGGGCCTCACACAATCCAAAAGTGTCCAGTGTCCACTAGTGTGAGAAGAAATTCAAAATCTCACTTATCCTCTAGTCACTTTGCTCACAGCAGTGCCATCGAGCCTGTCACATAGCGCTCAGATATTCCTTGGGCCTCACACAATCCAAAAGTGTCCAGTGTCCACAAGTGTGAGAAGAAATTCAAAATCTCACTTATCCTCTAGTCACTTTGGTCACAGCAGTGCCATCGAGCCTGTCACATAGCACTCAGATATTCATTGGGCCTCACACAATCCAAAAGTGTCCAGTGTCCACTAGTGTGAGAAGAAATTCAAAATCTCACTTATCCTCTAGTCACTTTGGTCACAGCAGTGCCATCGAGCCTGTCACATAGCGCTCAGATATTCATTGGGCCTCACACAATCCAAAAGTGTCCAGTGTCCACAAGTGTCTGCTGAAATTCAAAATCTCACTTATCCTCTAGTCACTTTGGTCACAGCTGTGCCATCAAGCCTGTCACATAGCGCTCAGATATTCATTGGGCCTCACACAATCCAAAAGTGTCCAGTGTCCACTAGTGTGAGAAGAAATTCAAAATCTCACTTATCCTCTAGTCACTTTGCTCACAGAAGTGCCATCGAGCCTGTCACATAGCGCTCAGATATTCATTGGGCTCACACAATCCAAAAGTGTCCAGTGTCCACTAGTGTGAGAAGAAATTCAAAATCTCTTTTATCCTCTAGTCACTTTGGTCACAGCAGTGCCATCGAGCCTGTCACATAGCGCTCAGATATTCATTGGGCCTCACACAATCCAAAAGTGTCCAGTGTCCACAAGTGTGAGAAGAAATTCAAAATCTCACTTATCCTCTAGTCACTTTGGTCACAGCAGTGCCATCGAGCCTGTCACATAGCGCTCAGATATTCATTGGGCCTCACACAATCCAAAAGTGTCCAGTGTCCACTAGTGTGAGAAGAAATTCAAAATTTCACTTATCCTCTAGTCACTTTGGTCACAGCAGTGTCATCGAGCCTGTCACATAGCGCTCAGATATTCATTGGGCCTCACACAATCCAAAAGTGTCCAGTGTCCACTAGTGTGAGAAGAAATTCAAAATCTCACTTATCCTCTAGTCACTTTGGTCACAGCAGTGCCATCGAGCCTGTCACATAGCGCTCAGATATTCATTGGGCCTCACACAATCCAAAAGTGTCCAGTGTCCACTAGTGTGAGAAGAAATTCAAAATCTCACTTATCCTCTAGTCACTTTGCTCACAGCAGTGCCATCGAGCCTGTCACATAGCGCTCAGATATTCCTTGGGCCTCACACAATCCAAAAGTGTCCAGTGTCCACAAGTGTGAGACGAAATTCAAAATCTCACTTATCCTCTAGTCACTTTGGTCACAGCAGTGCCATCGAGCCTGTCACATAGCACTCAGATATTCATTGGGCCTCACACAATCCAAAAGTGTCCAGTGTCCACTAGTGTGAGAAGAAATTCAAAATCTCACTTATCCTCTAGTCACTTTGGTCACAGCAGTGCCATCGAGCCTGTCACATAGCGCTCAGATATTCATTGGGCCTCACACAATCCAAAAGTGTCCAGTGTCCACAAGTGTCTGCTGAAATTCAAAATCTCACTTATCCTCTAGTCACTTTGTTCACAGCTGTGCCATCAAGCCTGTCACATAGCGCTCAGATATTCATTGGGCCTCACACAATCCAAAAGTGTCCAGTGTCCACTAGTGTGAGAAGAAATTCAAAATCTCACTTATCCTCTAGTCACTTTGGTCACAGCAGTGCCATCGAGCCTGTCACATAGCGCTCAGATATTCATTGGGCCTCACACAATCCAAAAGTGTCCAGTGTCCACTAGTGTGAGAAGAAATTCAAAATCTCACTTATCCTCTAGTCACTTTGCTCACAGCAGTGCCATCGAGCCTGTCACATAGCGCTCAGATATTCATTGGACCTCACACAATCCAAAAGTGTTCAGTGTCCACTAGTGTGAGAAGAAATTCAAAATCTCACTTATCCTCTAGTTACTTTGCTCACAGCAGTGCCATCGAGCCTGTCACATAGCGCTCAGATATTCATTGGGACTCACACAATCCAAAAGTGTCCAGTGTCCACTAGTGTGAGAAGAAATTCAAAATCTCACTTATCCTCTAGTCACTTTGGTCACAGCAGTGCCATCGAGCCTGTCACATAGCGCTCAGATATTCATTGGGCCTCACACAATCCAAAAGTGTCCAGTGTCCACTAGTGTGAGAAGAAATTCAAAATCTCACTTATCCTCTAGTCACTTTGCTCACAGCAGTGCCATCGAGCCTGTCACATAGCGCTCAGATATTCATTGGGCCTCACACAATCCAAAAGTGTCCAGTGTCCACTAGTGTGAGAAGAAATTCAAAATCTCACTTATCCTCTAGTCACTTTGCTCACAGCAGTGACATCGAGCCTGTCACATAGCGCTCAGATATTCATTGGGCCTCACACAATCCAAAAGTGTCCAGTGTCCACTAGTGTGAAAAGAAATTCAAAATCTCACTTATCCTCTAGTCACTTTGGTCACAGCAGTGCCATCGAGCCTGTCACATAGCGCTCAGATATTCATTGGGCCTCACTCAATCCAAAAGTGTCCAGTGTCCACTAGTGTTAGAAGAAATTCATAATCTCACTTATCCTCTAGTCACTTTGGTCACAGCAGTGCCATCGAGCCTGTCACATAGCGCTCAGATATTCATTGGGCCTCACACAATCCAAAAGTGTTCAGTGTCCACTAGTGTGAGAAGAAATTCAAAATCTCACTTATCCTCTAGTCACTTTGCTCACTGCAGTGCCATCGAGCCTGTCACATAGCGCTCAGATATTCATTGGGCCTCACACAATCCAAAAGTGTCCAGTGTCCACGAGTGTGAGAAGAAATTCAAAATCTCACTTATTCTCTAGTCACTTTGGTCACAGCAGTGCCATCGAGCCTGTCACATAGCGCTGAGATATTCATTGGGCCTCACACAATCCAAAAGTGTCCAGTGTCCACTAGTGAGAGAAGAAATTCAAAATCTCACTTATCCTCTAGTCACTTTGGTCACAGCAGTGCCATCGAGCCTGTCACATAGCGCTCAGATATTCATTGGGCCTCACACAATCCAAAAGTGTCCAGTGTCCACAAGTGTCTGCTGAAATTCAAAATCTCACTTATCCTCTAGTCACTTTGGTCACAGCTGTGCCATCGAGCCTGTCACATAGCGCTCAGATATTCATTGGGCCTCACACAATCCAAAAGTGTCCAGTGTCCACTAGTGTGAGAAGAAATTCAAAATCTCACTTATCCTCTAGTCACTTTGCTCACAGCAGTGCCATCGAGCCTGTCACATAGCGCTCAGATATTCATTGGGCCTCACACAATCCAAAAGTGTCCAGTGTCCACTAGTGTGAGAAGAAATTCAAAATCTCACTTATCCTCTAGTCACTTTGGTCACAGCAGTGCCATCGAGCCTGTCACATAGCGCTCAGATATTCATTGGGCCTCACACAATCCAAAAGTGTCCAGTGTCCACAAGTGTGAGAAGAAATTCAAAATCTCACTTATCCTCTAGTCACTTTGGTCACAGCAGTGCCATCGAGCCTGTCACATAGCGCTCAGATATTCATTGGGCCTCACACAATCCAAAAGTGTCCAGTGTCCACTAGTGTGAGAAGAAATTCAAAATCTCACTTATCATCTAGTCACTTTGCAGTGTGCATCGAGCCTGTCACATAGCGCTCAGATATTCATTGGGCCTCACACAATCCAAAAGTGTCCAGTGTCCACTAGTGTGAGAAGAAATTCAAAATCTCACTTATCCTCTAGTCACTTTGCTCACAGCAGTGCCATCGAGCCTGTCACATAGCGCTCAGATATTCATTGGGCCTCACACAATCCAAAAGTGTCCAGTGTCCACAAGTGTGAGAAGAAATTTAAAATCTCACTTATCCTCTAGTCACTTTGGTCACAGCAGTGCCATCGAGCCTGTCACATAGCGCTCAGATATTCATTGGGCCTCACACAATCCAAAAGTGTCCAGTGTCCACTAGTGTGAGAAGAAATTCAAAATCTCACTTATCCTCTAGTCACTTTGGTCTCAGCAGTGCCATCGAGCCTGTCACATAGCGCTCAGATATTCATTGGGCCTCACACAATCCAAAAGTGTCCAGTGTCCACAAGTGTCTGCTGAAATTCAAAATCTCACTTATCCTCTAGTCACTTTGATCACAGCTGTGCCATCGAGCCTGTCACATAGCGCTCAGATATTCATTGGGCCTCACACAATCCAAAAGTGTCCAGTGTCCACTAGTGTGAGAAGAAATTCAAAATCTCACTTATCCTCTAGTCACTTTGCTCATAGCAGTGCCATCGAGCCTGTCACATAGCGCTCAGATATTCATTGGGCCTCACACAATCCAAAAGTGTCCAGTGTCCACTAGTGTGAGAAGAAATTCAAAATCTCACTTATCCTCTAGTCACTTTGGTCACAGCAGTGCCATCGAGCCTGTCACATAGCGCTCAGATATTCATTGGGCCTCACACAATCCAAAAGTGTCCAGTGTCCACTAGTGTGAGAAGAAATTCAAAATCTCACTTATCCTCTAGTCACTTTGGTCACAGCAGTGCCATCAAGCCTGTCACATAGCGCTCAGATATTCATTGGGCCTCACACAATCCAAAAGTGTCCAGTGTCCACTAGTGTGAGAAGAAATTCAAAATCTCACTTTTCCTCTAGTCACTTTGCTCACAGCAGTGCCATCGAGCCTGTCACATAGCGCTCAGATATTCATTGGGCCTCACACAATCCAAAAGTGTCCAGTGTCCACAAGTGTGAGAAGAAATTCAAAATCTCACTTATCCTCTAGTCACTTTGGCCACAGCAGTGCCATCGAGCCTGTCACATAGCACTCAGATATTCATTGGGCCTCACACAATTCAAAAGTGTCCAGTGTCCACTAGTGTGAGAAGAAATTCAAAATCTCACTTATCCTCTAGTCACTTTGGTCACAGCACTGCCATCGAGCCTGTCACATATCGTTCAGATATTCATTGGGCCTCACACAATCCAAAAGTGTCCAGTGTCCACAAGTGTCTGCTGAAATTCAAAATCTCACTTATTCTCTAGTCACTTTGGTCACAGCTGTGCCATCAAGCCTGTCACATAGCGCTCAGATATTCATTGGGCCTCACACAATCCAAAAGTGTCCAGTGTCCACTAGTGTGAGAAGAAATTCAAAATCTCACTTATCCTCAAGTCACTTTGCTCACAGAAGTGCCATCGAGCCTGTCACATAGCGCTCAGATATTCATTGGGCTCACACAATCCAAAAGTGTCCAGTGTCCACTAGTGTGAGAAGAAATTCAAAATATCACTTATCCTCTAGTCACTTTGGTCACAGCAGTGCCATCGAGCCTGTCACATAGCGCTCAGATATTCATTGGGCCTCACACAATCCAAAAGTGTCCAGTGTCCACAAGTGTGAGAAGAAATTCAAAATCTCACTTATCCTCTAGTCACTTTGGTCACAGCAGTGCCATTGAGCCTGTCACATAGCGCTCAGATATTCATTGGGCCTCACACAATCCAAAAGTGTCCAGTGTCCACTAGTGTGAGAAGAAATTCAAAATCTCACTTATCCTCTAGTCACTTTGGTCACAGCAGTGCCATCGAGCCTGTCACATAGCGCTCAGATATTCATTGGGCCTCACACAATCCAAAAGTGTCCAGTGTCCACTAGTGTGAGAAGAAATTCAAAATCTCACTTATCCTCTAGTCACTTTGCTCACAGCAGTGCCATCGAGCCTGTCACATAGCGCTCAGATATTCATTGGGCCTCACACAATCCAAAAGTGTCCAGTGTCCACTAGTGTGAGAAGAAATTCAAAATCTCACTTATCCTCTAGTCACTTTGCTCACAGCAGTGCCATCGAGCCTGTCACATAGCGCTCAGATATTCATTGGGCCTCACACAATCCAAAAGTGTCCAGTGTCCACTAGTGTGAGAAGAAATTCAAAATCTCACTTATCCTCTAGTCACTTTGGTCACAGCAGTGCCATCGAGCCTGTCACATAGCGCTCAGATATTCATTGGGCCTCACACAATCCAAAAGTGTCCAGTGTCCACTAGTGTGAGAAGAAATTCAAAATCTCACTTATCCTCTAGTCACTTTGCTCACAGCAGTGCCATCGAGCCTGTCACATAGCGCTCAGATATTCCTTGGGCCTCACACAATCCAAAAGTGTCCAGTGTCCACAAGTGTCTGCTGAAATTCAAAATCTCACTTATCCTCTAGTCACTTTGGTCACAGCTGTGCCATCAAGCCTGTCACATAGCGCTCAGATATTCATTGGGCCTCACACAATCCAAAAGTGTCCAGTGTCCACTAGTGTGAGAAGAAATTCAAAATCTCACTTATCCTCTAGTCACTTTGCTCACAGAAGTGCCATCGAGCCTGTCACATAGCGCTCAGATATTCATTGGGCTCACACAATCCAAAAGTGTCCAGTGTCCACTAGTGTGAGAAGAAATTCAAAATCTCACTTATCCTCTAGTCACTTTGCTCACAGCAGTGCCATCGAGCCTGTCACATAGCGCTCAGATATTCATTGGGCCTCACACAATCCAAAAGTGTCCAGTGTCCACTAGTGTGAGAAGAAATTCAAAATCTCACTTATCCTCTAGTCACTTTGGTCACAGCAGTGCCATCGAGCCTGTCACATAGCGCTCAGATATTCATTGGGCCTCACACAATCCAAAAGTGTCCAGTGTCCACTAGTGTGAGAAGAAATTCAAAATCTCACTTATCCTCTAGTCACTTTGGTCACAGCAGTGTCATCGAGCCTGTCACATAGCGCTCAGATATTCATTGGGCCTCACACAATCCAAAAGTGTCCAGTGTCCACTAGTGTGAGAAGAAATTCAAAATCTCACTTATCCTCTAGTCACTTTGGTCACAGCAGTGCCATCGAGCCTGTCACATAGCGCTCAGATATTCATTGGGCCTCACACAATACAAAAGTGTCCAGTGTCCACTAGTGTGAGAAGAAATTCAAAATCTCACTTATCCTCTAGTCACTTTGCTCACAGCAGTGCCATCGAGCCTGTCACATAGCGCTCAGATATTCCTTGGGCCTCACACAATCCAAAAGTGTCCAGTGTCCACAAGTGTGAGACGAAATTCAAAATCTCACTTATCCTCTAGTCACTTTGGTCACAGCAGTGCCATCGAGCCTGTCACATAGCACTCAGATATTCATAGGGCCTCACACAATCCAAAAGTGTCCAGTGTCCACTAGTGTGAGAAGAAATTCAAAATCTCACTTATCCTCTAGTCACTTTGGTCACAGCAGTGCCATCGAGCCTGTCACATAGCGCTCAGATATTCATTGGGCCTCACACAATCCAAAAGTGTCCAGTGTCCACAAGTGTCTGCTGAAATTCAAAATCTCACTTATCCTGTAGTCACTTTGTTCACAGCTGTGCCATCAAGCCTGTCACATAGCGCTCAGATATTCATTGGGCCTCACACAATCCAAAAGTGTCCAGTGTCCACTAGTGTGAGAAGAAATTCAAAATCTCACTTATCCTCTAGTCACTTTGGTCACAGCAGTGCCATCGAGCCTGTCACATAGCGCTCAGATATTCATTGGGCCTCACACAATCCAAAAGTGTCCAGTGTCCACTAGTGTGAGAAGAAATTCAAAATCTCACTTATCCTCTAGTCACTTTGCTCACAGCAGTGCCATCGAGCCTGTCACATAGCGCTCAGATATTCATTGGGCCTCACACAATCCAAAAGTGTTCAGTGTCCACTAGTGTGAGAAGAAATTCAAAATCTCACTTATCCTCTAGTTACTTTGCTCACAGCAGTGCCATCGAGCCTGTCACATAGCGCTCAGATATTCATTGGGCCTCACACAATCCAAAAGTGTCCAGTGTCCACTAGTGTGAGAAGAAATTCAAAATCTCACTTATCCTCTAGTCACTTTGGTCACAGCAGTGCCATCGAGCCTGTCACATAGCGCTCAGATATTCATTGGGCCTCACACAATCCAAAAGTGTTCAGTGTCCACTAGTGTGAGAAGAAATTCAAAATCTCACTTATCCTCTAGTCACTTTGCTCACAGCAGTGCCATCGAGCCTGTCACATAGCGCTCAGATATTCATTGGGCCTCACACAATCCAAAAGTGTCCAGTGTCCACTAGTGTGAGAAGAAATTCAAAATCTCACTTATCCTCTAGTCACTTTGCTCACAGCAGTGCCATCGAGCCTGTCACATAGCGCTCAGATATTCATTGGGCCTCACACAATCCAAAAGTGTCCAGTGTCCACTAGTGTGAGAAGAAATTCAAAATCTCACTTATCCTCTAGTCACTTTGGTCACAGCAGTGCCATCGAGCCTGTCGCATAGCGCTCAGATATTCATTGGGCCTCACTCAATCCAAAAGTGTCCAGTGTCCACTAGTGTTAGGAGAAATTCATAATCTCACTTATCCTCTAGTCACTTTGGTCACAGCAGTGCCATCGAGCCTGTCACATAGCGCTCAGATATTCATTGGGCCTCACACAATCCAAAAGTGTCCAGTGTCCACTAGTGTGAGAAGAAATTCAAAATCTCACTTATCCTCTAGTCACTTTGGTCACAGCAGTGCCATCGAGCCTGTCACATAGCGCTCAGATATTCATTGGGCCTCACACAATCCAAAAGTGTCCAGTGTCCACTAGTGTGAGAAGAAATTCAAAATCTCACTTATCCTCTAGTCACTTTGCTCACAGCAGTGCCATCGAGCCTGTCACATAGCGCTCAGATATTCCTTGGGCCTCACACAATCCAAAAGTGTCCAGTGTCCACAAGTGTGAGAAGAAATTCAAAATCTCACTTATCCTCTAGTCACTTTGGTCACAGCAGTGCCATCGAGCCTGTCACATAGCACTCAGATATTCATTGGGCCTCACACAATCCAAAAGTGTCCAGTGTCCACTAGTGTGAGAAGAAATTCAAAATCTCACTTATCCTCTAGTCACTTTGGTCACAGCAGTGCCATCGAGCCTGTCACATAGCGCTCAGATATTCATTGGGCCTCACACAATCCAAAAGTGTCCAGTGTCCACAAGTGTCTGCTGAAATTCAAAATCTCACTTATCCTCTAGTCACTTTGGTCACAGCTGTGCCATCAAGCCTGTCACATAGCGCTCAGATATTCATTGGGCCTCACACAATCCAAAAGTGTCCAGTGTCCACTAGTGTGAGAAGAAATTCAAAATCTCACTTATCCTCTAGTCACTTTGCTCACAGAAGTGCCATCGAGCCTGTCACATAGCGCTCAGATATTCATTGGGCTCACACAATCCAAAAGTGTCCAGTGTCCACTAGTGTGAGAAGAAATTCAAAATCTCACTTATCCTCTAGTCACTTTGGTCACAGCAGTGCCATCGAGCCTGTCACATAGCGCTCAGATATTCATTGGGCCTCACACAATCCAAAAGTGTCCAGTGTCCACAAGTGTGAGAAGAAATTCAAAATCTCACTTATCCTCTAGTCACTTTGGTCACAGCAGTGCCATCGAGCCTGTCACATAGCGCTCAGATATTCATTGGGCCTCACACAATCCAAAAGTGTCCAGTGTCCACTAGTGTGAGAAGAAATTCAAAATCTCACTTATCCTCTAGTCACTTTGGTCACAGCAGTGTCATCGAGCCTGTCACATAGCGCTCAGATATTCATTGGGCCTCACACAATCCAAAAGTGTCCAGTGTCCACTAGTGTGAGAAGAAATTCAAAATCTCACTTATCCTCTAGTCACTTTGGTCACAGCAGTGCCATCGAGCCTGTCACATAGCGCTCAGATATTCATTGGGCCTCACACAATCCAAAAGTGTCCAGTGTCCACTAGTGTGAGAAGAAATTCAAAATCTCACTTATCCTCTAGTCACTTTGCTCACAGCAGTGCCATCGAGCCTGTCACATAGCGCTCAGATATTCCTTGGGCCTCACACAATCCAAAAGTGTCCAGTGTCCACAAGTGTGAGACGAAATTCAAAATCTCACTTATCCTCTAGTCACTTTGGTCACAGCAGTGCCATCGAGCCTGTCACATAGCACTCAGATATTCATTGGGCCTCACACAATCCAAAAGTGTCCAGTGTCCACTAGTGTGAGAAGAAATTCAAAATCTCACTTATCCTCTAGTCACTTTGGTCACAGCAGTGCCATCGAGCCTGTCACATAGCGCTCAGATATTCATTGGGCCTCACACAATCCAAAAGTGTCCAGTGTCCACAAGTGTCTGCTGAAATTCAAAATCTCACTTATCCTCTAGTCACTTTGTTCACAGCTGTGCCATCAAGCCTGTCACATAGCGCTCAGATATTCATTGGGACTCACACAATCCAAAAGTGTCCAGTGTCCACTAGTGTGAGAAGAAATTCAAAATCTCACTTATCCTCTAGTCACTTTGGTCACAGCAGTGCCATCGAGCCTGTCACATAGCGCTCAGATATTCATTGGGCCTCACACAATCCAAAAGTGTCCAGTGTCCACTAGTGTGAGAAGAAATTCAAAATCTCACTTATCCTCTAGTCACTTTGCTCACAGCAGTGCCATCGAGCCTGTCACATAGCGCTCAGATATTCATTGGGCCTCACACAATCCAAAAGTGTTCAGTGTCCACTAGTGTGAGAAGAAATTCAAAATCTCACTTATCCTCTAGTTACTTTGCTCACAGCAGTGCCATCGAGCCTGTCACATAGCGCTCAGATATTCATTGGGACTCACACAATCCAAAAGTGTCCAGTGTCCACTAGTGTGAGAAGAAATTCAAAATCTCACTTATCCTCTAGTCACTTTGGTCACAGCAGTGCCATCGAGCCTGTCACATAGCGCTCAGATATTCATTGGGCCTCACACAATCCAAAAGTGTCCAGTGTCCACTAGTGTGAGAAGAAATTCAAAATCTCACTTATCCTCTAGTCACTTTGCTCACAGCAGTGCCATCGAGCCTGTCACATAGCGCTCAGATATTCATTGGGCCTCACACAATCCAAAAGTGTCCAGTGTCCACTAGTGTGAGAAGAAATTCAAAATCTCACTTATCCTCTAGTCACTTTGCTCACAGCAGTGCCATCGAGCCTGTCACATAGCGCTCAGATATTCATTGGGCCTCACACAATCCAAAAGTGTCCAGTGTCCACTAGTGTGAGAAGAAATTCAAAATCTCACTTATCCTCTAGTCACTTTGGTCACAGCAGTGCCATCGAGCCTGTCACATAGCGCTCAGATATTCATTGGGCCTCACACAATCCAAAAGTGTCCAGTGTCCACTAGTGTGAGAAGAAATTCAAAATCTCACTTATCCTCTAGTCACTTTGCTCACAGCAGTGCCATCGAGCCTGTCACATAGCGCTCAGATATTCCTTGGGCCTCACACAATCCAAAAGTGTCCAGTGTCCACAAGTGTGAGACGAAATTCAAAATCTCACTTATCCTCTAGTCACTTTGGTCACAGCAGTGCCATCGAGCCTGTCACATAACACTCAGATATTCATTGGGCCTCACACAATCCAAAAGTGTCCAGTGTCCACTAGTGTGAGAAGAAATTCAAAATCTCACTTATCCTCTAGTCACTTTGGTCACAGCAGTGCCATCGAGCCTGTCACATAGCGCTCAGATATTCATTGGGCCTCACACAATCCAAAAGTGTCCAGTGTCCACAAGTGTCTGCTGAAATTCAAAATCTCACTTATCCTCTAGTCACTTTGTTCACAGCTGTGCCATCAAGCCTGTCACATAGCGCTCAGATATTCATTGGGACTCACACAATCCAAAAGTGTCCAGTGTCCACTAGTGTGAGAAGAAATTCAAAATCTCACTTATCCTCTAGTCACTTTGGTCACAGCAGTGCCATCGAGCCTGTCACATAGCGCTCAGATATTCATTGGGCCTCACACAATCCAAAAGTGTCCAGTGTCCACTAGTGTGAGAAGAAATTCAAAATCTCACTTATCCTCTAGTCACTTTGCTCACAGCAGTGCCATCGAGCCTGTCACATAGCGCTCAGATATTCATTGGGCCTCACACAATCCAAAAGTGTTCAGTGTCCACTAGTGTGAGAAGAAATTCAAAATCTCACTTATCCTCTAGTTACTTTGCTCACAGCAGTGCCATCGAGCCTGTCACATAGCGCTCAGATATTCATTGGGACTCACACAATCCAAAAGTGTCCAGTGTCCACTAGTGTGAGAAGAAATTCAAAATCTCACTTATCCTCTAGTCACTTTGGTCACAGCAGTGCCATCGAGCCTGTCACATAGCGCTCAGATATTCATTGGGCCTCACACAATCCAAAAGTGTCCAGTGTCCACTAGTGTGAGAAGAAATTCAAAATCTCACTTATCCTCTAGTCACTTTGCTCACAGCAGTGCCATCGAGCCTGTCACATAGCGCTCAGATATTCATTGGGCCTCACACAATCCAAAAGTGTCCAGTGTCCACTAGTGTGAGAAGAAATTCAAAATCTCACTTATCCTCTAGTCACTTTGCTCACAGCAGTGCCATCGAGCCTGTCACATAGCGCTCAGATATTCATTGGGCCTCACACAATCCAAAAGTGTCCAGTGTCCACTAGTGTGAGAAGAAATTCAAAATCTCACTTATCCTCTAGTCACTTTGGTCACAGCAGTGCCATCGAGCCTGTCACATAGCGCTCAGATATTCATTGGGCCTCACTCAATCCAAAAGTGTCCAGTGTCCACTAGTGTTAGAAGAAATTCATAATCTCACTTATCCTCTAGTCACTTTGGTCACAGCAGTGCCATCGAGCCTGTCACATAGCGCTCAGATATTCATTGGGCCTCACACAATCCAAAAGTGTTCAGTGTCCACTAGTGTGAGAAGAAATTCAAAATCTCACTTATCCTCTAGTCACTTTGCTCACAGCAGTGCCATCGAGCCTGTCACATAGCGCTCAGATATTCATTGGGCCTCACACAATCCAAAAGTGTCCAGTGTCCACGAGTGTGAGAAGAAATTCAAAATCTCACTTATTCTCTAGTCACTTTGGTCACAGCAGTGCCATCGAGCCTGTCACATAGCGCTGAGATATTCATTGGGCCTCACACAATCCAAAAGTGTCCAGTGTCCACTAGTGAGAGAAGAAATTCAAAATCTCACTTATCCTCTAGTCACTTTGGTCACAGCAGTGCCATCGAGCCTGTCACATAGCGCTCAGATATTCATTGGGCCTCACACAATCCAAAAGTGTCCAGTGTCCACAAGTGTCTGCTGAAATTCAAAATCTCACTTATCCTCTAGTCACTTTGGTCACAGCTGTGCCATCGAGCCTGTCACATAGCGCTCAGATATTCATTGGGCCTCACACAATCCAAAAGTGTCCAGTGTCCACTAGTGTGAGAAGAAATTCAAAATCTCACTTATCCTCTAGTCACTTTGCTCACAGCAGTGCCATCGAGCCTGTCACATAGCGCTCAGATATTCATTGGGCCTCACACAATCCAAAAGTGTCCAGTGTCCACTAGTGTGAGAAGAAATTCAAAATCTCACTTATCCTCTAGTCACTTTGGTCACAGCAGTGCCATCGAGCCTGTCACATAGCGCTCAGATATTCATTGGGCCTCACACAATCCAAAAGTGTCCAGTGTCCACAAGTGTGAGAAGAAATTCAAAATCTCACTTATCCTCTAGTCACTTTGGTCACAGCAGTGCCATCGAGCCTGTCACATAGCGCTCAGATATTCATTGGGCCTCACACAATCCAAAAGTGTCCAGTGTCCACTAGTGTGAGAAGAAATTCAAAATCTCACTTATCATCTAGTCACTTTGCAGTGTGCATCGAGCCTGTCACATAGCGCTCAGATATTCATTGGGCCTCACACAATCCAAAAGTGTCCAGTGTCCACTAGTGTGAGAAGAAATTCAAAATCTCACTTATCCTCTAGTCACTTTGCTCACAGCAGTGCCATCGAGCCTGTCACATAGCGCTCAGATATTCATTGGGCCTCACACAATCCAAAAGTGTCCAGTGTCCACAAGTGTGAGAAGAAATTTAAAATCTCACTTATCCTCTAGTCACTTTGGTCACAGCAGTGCCATCGAGCCTGTCACATAGCGCTCAGATATTCATTGGGCCTCACACAATCCAAAAGTGTCCAGTGTCCACTAGTGTGAGAAGAAATTCAAAATCTCACTTATCCTCTAGTCACTTTGGTCACAGCAGTGCCATCGAGCCTGTCACATAGCGCTCAGATATTCATTGGGCCTCACACAATCCAAAAGTGTCCAGTGTCCACAAGTGTCTGCTGAAATTCAAAATCACACTTATCCTCTAGTCACTTTGATCACAGCTGTGCCATCGAGCCTGTCACATAGCGCTCAGATATTCATTGGGCCTCACACAATCCAAAAGTGTCCAGTGTCCACTAGTGTGAGAAGAAATTCAAAATCTCACTTATCCTCTAGTCACTTTGCTCATAGCAGTGCCATCGAGCCTGTCACATAGCGCTCAGATATTCATTGGGCCTCACACAATCCAAAAGTGTCCAGTGTCCACTAGTGTGAGAAGAAATTCAAAATCTCACTTATCCTCTAGTCACTTTGGTCACAGCAGTGCCATCGAGCCTGTCACATAGCGCTCAGATATTCATTGGGCCTCACACAATCCAAAAGTGTCCAGTGTCCACTAGTGTGAGAAGAAATTCAAAATCTCACTTATCCTCTAGTCACTTTGGTCACAGCAGTGCCATCGAGCCTGTCACATAGCGCTCAGATATTCATTGGGCCTCACACAATCCAAAAGTGTCCAGTGTCCACTAGTGTGAGAAGAAATTCAAAATCTCACTTTTCCTCTAGTCACTTTGCTCACAGCAGTGCCATCGAGCCTGTCACATAGCGCTCAGATATTCCTTGGGCCTCACACAATCCAAAAGTGTCCAGTGTCCACAAGTGTGAGAAGAAATTCAAAATCTCACTTATCCTCTAGTCACTTTGGTCACAGCAGTGCCATCGAGCCTGTCACATAGCGCTCAGATATTCATTGGGCCTCACACAATCCAAAAGTGTCCAGTGTCCACAAGTGTCTGCTGAAATTCAAAATCTCACTTATCCTCTAGTCACTTTGGTCACAGCTGTGCCATCAAGCCTGTCACATAGCGCTCAGATATTCATTGGGCCTCACACAATCCAAAAGTGTCCAGTGTCCACTAGTGTGAGAAGAAATTCAAAATCTCACTTATCCTCTAGTCACTTTGCTCACAGAAGTGCCATTGAGCCTGTCACATAGCGCTCAGATATTCATTGGGCTCACACAATCCAAAAGTGTCCAGTGTCCACTAGTGTGAGAAGAAATTCAAAATCTCACTTATCCTCTAGTCACTTTGCTCACAGCAGTGCCATCGAGCCTGTCACATAGCGCTCAGATATTCATTGGGCCTCACACAATCCAAAAGTGTCCAGTGTCCACTAGTGTGAGAAGAAATTCAAAATCTCACTTATCCTCTAGTCACTTTGGTCACAGCAGTGCCATCGAGCCTGTCACATAGCGCTCAGATATTCATTGGGCTTCACACAATCCAAAAGTGTCCAGTGTCCACTAGTGTGAGAAGAAATTCAAAATCTCACTTATCCTCTAGTCACTTTGGTCACAGCAGTGTCATCGAGCCTGTCACATAGCGCTCAGATATTCATTGGGCCTCACACAATCCAAAAGTGTCCAGTGTCCACTAGTGTGAGAAGAAATTCAAAATCTCACTTATCCTCTAGTCACTTTGGTCACAGCAGTGCCATCGAGCCTGTCACATAGCGCTCAGATATTCATTGGGCCTCACACAATCCAAAAGTGTCCAGTGTCCACAAGTGTCTGCTGAAATTCAAAATCTCACTTATCCTCTAGTCACTTTGTTCACAGCTGTGCCATCAAGCCTGTCACATAGCGCTCAGATATTCATTGGGCCTCACACAATCCAAAAGTGTCCAGTGTCCACTAGTGTGAGAAGAAATTCAAAATCTCACTTATCCTCTAGTCACTTTGGTCACAGCAGTGCCATCGAGCCTGTCACATAGCGCTCAGATATTCATTGGGCCTCACACAATCCAAAAGTGTCCAGTGTCCACTAGTGTGAGAAGAAATTCAAAATCTCACTTATCCTCTAGTCACTTTGCTCACAGCAGTGCCATCGAGCCTGTCACATAGCGCTCAGATATTCATTGGGCCTCACACAATCCAAAAGTGTTCAGTGTCCACTAGTGTGAGAAGAAATTCAATATCTCACTTATCCTCTAGTTACTTTGCTCACAGCAGTGCCATCGAGCCTGTCACATAGCGCTCAGATATTCATTGGGCCTCACACAATCAAAAAGTGTCCAGTGTCCACTAGTGTGAGAAGAAATTCAAAATCTCACTTATCCTCTAGTCACTTTGGTCACAGCAGTGCCATCGAGCCTGTCACATAGCGCTCAGATATTCATTGGGCCTCACACAATCCAAAAGTGTCCAGTGTCCACTAGTGTGAGAAGAAATTCAAAATCTCACTTATCCTCTAGTCACTTTGCTCACAGCAGTGCCATCGAGCCTGTCACATAGCGCTCAGATATTCATTGGGCCTCACACAATCCAAAAGTGTCCAGTGTCCACTAGTGTGAGAAGAAATTCAAAATCTCACTTATCCTCTAGTCACTTTGCTCACAGCAGTGCCATCGAGCCTGTCACATAGCGCTCAGATATTCATTGGGCCTCACACAATCCAAAAGTGTCCAGTGTCCACTAGTGTGAGAAGAAATTCAAAATCTCACTTATCCTCTAGTCACTTTGGTCACAGCAGTGCCATCGAGCCTGTCGCATAGCGCTCAGATATTCATTGGGCCTCACTCAATCCAAAAGTGTCCAGTGTCCACTAGTGTTAGAAGAAATTCATAATCTCACTTATCCTCTAGTCACTTTGGTCACAGCAGTGCCATCGAGCCTGTCACATAGCGCTCAGATATTCATTGGGCCTCACACAATCCAAAAGTGTCCAGTGTCCACTAGTGTGAGAAGAAATTCAAAATCTCACTTATCCTCTAGTCACTTTGGTCACAGCAGTGCCATCGAGCCTGTCACATAGCGCTCAGATATTCATTGGGCCTCACACAATCCAAAAGTGTCCAGTGTCCACTAGTGTGAGAAGAAATTCAAAATCTCACTTATCCTCTAGTCACTTTGCTCACAGCAGTGCCATCGAGCCTGTCACATAGCGCTCAGATATTCCTTGGGCCTCACACAATCCAAAAGTGTCCAGTGTCCACAAGTGTGAGAAGAAATTCAAAATCTCACTTATCCTCTAGTCACTTTGGTCACAGCAGTGCCATCGAGCCTGTCACATAGCACTCAGATATTCATTGGGCCTCACACAATCCAAAAGTGTCCAGTGTCCACTAGTGTGAGAAGAAATTCAAAATCTCATTTATCCTCTAGTCACTTTGGTCACAGCAGTGCCATCGAGCCTGTCACATAGCGCTCAGATATTCATTGGGCCTCACACAATCCAAAAGTGTCCAGTGTCCACAAGTGTCTGCTGAAATTCAAAATCTCACTTATCCTCTAGTCACTTTGGTCACAGCTGTGCCATCAAGCCTGTCACATAGCGCTCAGATAATCATTGGGCCTCACACAATCCAAAAGTGTCCAGTGTCCACTAGTGTGAGAAGAAATTCAAAATCTCACTTATCCTCTAGTCACTTTGCTCACAGAAGTGCCATCGAGCCTGTCACATAGCGCTCAGATATTCATTGGGCTCACACAATCCAAAAGTGTCCAGTGTCCACTAGTGTGAGAAGAAATTCAAAATCTCACTTATCCTCTAGTCACTTTGGTCACAGCAGTGCCATCGAGCCTGTCACATAGCGCTCAGATATTCATTGGGCCTCACACAATCCAAAAGTGTCCAGTGTCCAAAAGTGTGAGAAGAAATTCAAAATCTCACTTATCCTCTAGTCACTTTGGTCACAGCAGTGCCATCGAGCCTGTCACATAGCGCTCAGATATTCATTGGGCCTCACACAATCCAAAAGTGTCCAGTGTCCACTAGTGTGAGAAGAAATTCAAAATCTCACTTATCCTCTAGTCACTTTGGTCACAGCAGTGTCATCGAGCCTGTCACATAGCACTCAGATATTCATTGGGCCTCACACAATCCAAAAGTGTCCAGTGTCCACTAGTGTGAGAAGAAATTCAAAATCTCACTTATCCTCTAGTCACTTTGGTCACAGCAGTGCCATCGAGCCTGTCACATAGCGCTCAGATATTCATTGGGCCTCACACAATCCAAAAGTGTCCAGTGTCCACAAGTGTGAGAAGAAATTCAAAATCTCACTTATCCTCTAGTCACTTTGCTCACAGCAGTGCCATCGAGCCTGTCACATAGCGCTCAGATATTCCTTGGGCCTCACACAATCCAAAAGTGTCCAGTGTCCACAAGTGTGAGACGAAATTCAAAATCTCACTTATCCTCTAGTCACTTTGGTCACAGCAGTGCCATCGAGCCTGTCACATAGCACTCAGATATTCATTGGGCCTCACACAATCCAAAAGTGTCCAGTGTCCACTAGTGTGAGAAGAAATTCAAAATCTCACTTATCCTCTAGTCACTTTGGTCACAGCAGTGCCATCGAGCCTGTCACATAGCGCTCAGATATTCATTGGGCCTCACACAATCCAAAAGTGTCCAGTGTCCACAAGTGTCTGCTGAAATTCAAAATCTCACTTATCCTCTAGTCACTTTGTTCACAGCTGTGCCATCAAGCCTGTCACATAGCGCTCAGATATTCATTGGGCCTCACACAATCCAAAAGTGTCCAGTGTCCACTAGTGTGAGAAGAAATTCAAAATCTCACTTATCCTCTAGTCACTTTGGTCACAGCAGTGCCATCGAGCCTGTCACATAGCGCTCAGATATTCATTGGGCCTCACACAATCCAAAAGTGTCCAGTGTCCACTAGTGTGAGAAGAAATTCAAAATCTCACTTATCCTCTAGTCACTTTGCTCACAGCAGTGCCATCGAGCCTGTCACATAGCGCTCAGATATTCATTGGGCCTCACACAATCCAAAAGTGTTCAGTGTCCACTAGTGTGAGAAGAAATTCAAAATCTCACTTATCCTCTAGTTACTTTGCTCACAGCAGTGCCATCGAGCCTGTCACATAGCGCTCAGATATTCATTGGGCCTCACACAATCCAAAAGTGTCCAGTGTCCACTAGTGTGAGAAGAAATTCAAAATCTCACTTATCCTCTAGTCACTTTGGTCACAGCAGTGCCATCGAGCCTGTCACATAGCGCTCAGATATTCATTGGGCCTCACACAATCCAAAAGTGTCCAGTGTCCACTAGTGTGAGAAGAAATTCAAAATCTCACTTATCCTCTAGTCACTTTGCTCACAGCAGTGCCATCGAGCCTGTCACATAGCGCTCAGATATTCATTGGGCCTCACACAATCCAAAAGTGTCCAGTGTCCACTAGTGTGAGAAGAAATTCAAAATCTCACTTATCCTCTAGTCACTTTGCTCACAGCAGTGCCATCGAGCCTGTCACATAGCGCTCAGATATTCATTGGGCCTCACACAATCCAAAAGTGTCCAGTGTCCACTAGTGTGAGAAGAAATTCAAAATCTCACTTATCCTCTAGTCACTTTGGTCACAGCAGTGCCATCAAGCCTGTCACATAGCGCTCAGATATTCATTGGGCCTCACTCAATCCAAAAGTGTCCAGTGTCCACTAGTGTTAGAAGAAATTCATAATCTCACTTATCCTCTAGTCACTTTGGTCACAGCAGTGCCATCGAGCCTGTCACATAGCGCTCAGATATTCATTGGGCCTCACACAATCCAAAAGTGTTCAGTGTCCACTAGTGTAGGAAGAAATTCAAAATCTCACTTATCCTCTAGTCACTTTGCTCACAGCAGTGCCATCGAGCCTGTCACATAGCGCTCAGATATTCATTGGGCCTCACACAATCCAAAAGTGTCCAGTGTCCACGAGTGTGAGAAGAAATTCAAAATCTCACTTATCCTCTAGTCACTTTGGTCACAGCAGTGCCATCGAGCCTGTCACATAGCGCTGAGATATTCATTGGGCCTCACACAATCCAAAAGTGTCCAGTGTCCACTAGTGAGAGAAGAAATTCAAAATCTCACTTATCCTCTAGTCACTTTGGTCACAGCAGTGCCATCGAGCCTGTCACATAGCGCTCAGATATTCATTGGGCCTCACACAATCCAAAAGTGTCCAGTGTCCACAAGTGTCTGCTGAAATTCAAAATCTCACTTATCCTCTAGTCACTTTGGTCACAGCTGTGCCATCGAGCCTGTCACATAGCGCTCAGATATTCATTGGGCCTCACACAATCCAAAAGTGTCCAGTGTCCACTAGTGTGAGAAGAAATTCAAAATCTCACTTATCCTCTAGTCACTTTGCTCACAGCAGTGCCATCGAGCCTGTCACATAGCGCTCAGATATTCATTGGGCCTCACACAATCCAAAAGTGTCCAGTGTCCACTAGTGTGAGAAGAAATTCAAAATCTCACTTATCCTCTAGTCACTTTGGTCACAGCAGTGCCATCGAGCCTGTCACATAGCGCTCAGATATTCATTGGGCCTCACACAATCCAAAAGTGTCCAGTGTCCACAAGTGTGAGAAGAAATTCAAAATCTCACTTATCCTCTAGTCACTTTGGTCACAGCAGTGCCATCGAGCCTGTCACATAGCGCTCAGATATTCATTGGGCCTCACACAATCCAAAAGTGTCCAGTGTCCACTAGTGTGAGAAGAAATTCAAAATCTCACTTATCATCTAGTCACTTTGCAGTGTGCATCGAGCCTGTCACATAGCGCTCAGATATTCATTGGGCCTCACACAATCCAAAAGTGTCCAGTGTCCACTAGTGTGAGAAGAAATTCAAAATCTCACTTATCCTCTAGTCACTTTGCTCACAGCAGTGCCATCGAGCCTGTCACATGGCGCTCAGATATTCATTGGGCCTCACACAATCCAAAAGTGTCCAGTGTCCACAAGTGTGAGAAGAAATTTAAAATCTCACTTATCCTCTAGTCACTTTGGTCACAGCAGTGCCATCGAGCCTGTCACATAGCGCTCAGATATTCATTGGGCCTCACACAATCAAAAAGTGTCCAGTGTCCACTAGTGTGAGAAGAAATTCAAAATCTCACTTATCCTCTAGTCACTTTGGTCACAGCAGTGCCATCGAGCCTGTCACATAGCGCTCAGATATTCATTGGGCCTCACACAATCCAAAAGTGTCCAGTGTCCACAAGTGTCTGCTGAAATTCAAAATCTCACTTATCCTCTAGTCACTTTGATCACAGCTGTGCCATCGAGCCTGTCACATAGCGCTCAGATATTCATTGGGCCTCACACAATCCAAAAGTGTCCAGTGTCCACTAGTGTGAGAAGAAATTCAAAATCTCACTTATCCTCTAGTCACTTTGCTCATAGCAGTGCCATCGAGCCTGTCACATAGCGCTCAGATATTCATTGGGCCTCACACAATCCAAAAGTGTCCAGTGTCCACTAGTGTGAGAAGAAATTCAAAATCTCACTTATCCTCTAGTCACTTTGGTCACAGCAGTGCCATCGAGCCTGTCACATAGCGCTCAGATATTCATTGGGCCTCACACAATCCAAAAGTGTCCAGTGTCCACTAGTGTGAGAAGAAATTCAAAATCTCACTTATCCTCTAGTCACTTTGGTCACAGCAGTGCCATCGAGCCTGTCACATAGCGCTCAGATATTCATTGGGCCTCACACAATCCAAAAGTGTCCAGTGTCCACTAGTGTGAGAAGAAATTCAAAATCTCACTTTTCCTCTAGTCACTTTGCTCACAGCAGTGCCATCGAGCCTGTCACATAGCGCTCAGATATTCATTGGGCCTCACACAATCCAAAAGTGTCCAGTGTCCACAAGTGTGAGAAGAAATTCAAAATCTCACTTATCCTCTAGTCACTTTGGCCACAGCAGTGCCATCGAGCCTGTCACATAGCACTCAGATATTCATTGGGCCTCACACAATTCAAAAGTGTCCAGTGTCCACTAGTGTGAGAAGAAATTCAAAATCTCACTTATCCTCTAGTCACTTTGGTCACAGCAGTGCCATCGAGCCTGTCACATATCGTTCAGATATTCATTGGGCCTCACACAATCCAAAAGTGTCCAGTGTCCACAAGTGTCTGCTGAAATTCAAAATCTCACTTATTCTCTAGTCACTTTGGTCACAGCTGTGCCATCAAGCCTGTCACATAGCGCTCAGATATTCATTGGGCCTCACACAATCCAAAAGTGTCCAGTGTCCACTAGTGTGAGAAGAAATTCAAAATCTCACTTATCCTCAAGTCACTTTGCTCACAGAAGTGCCATCGAGCCTGTCACATAGCGCTCAGATATTCATTGGGCTCACACAATCCAAAAGTGTCCAGTGTCCACTAGTGTGAGAAGAAATTCAAAATCTCACTTATCCTCTAGTCACTTTGGTCACAGCAGTGCCATCGAGCCTGTCACATAGCGCTCAGATATTCATTGGGCCTCACACAATCCAAAAGTGTCCAGTGTCCACAAGTGTGAGAAGAAATTCAAAATCTCACTAATCCTCTAGTCACTTTGGTCACAGCAGTGCCATTGAGCCTGTCACATAGCGCTCAGATATTCATTGGGCCTCACACAATCCAAAAGTGTCCAGTGTCCACTAGTGTGAGAAGAAATTCAAAATCTCACTTATCCTCTAGTCACTTTGGTCACAGCAGTGCCATCGAGCCTGTCACATAGCGCTCAGATATTCATTGGGCCTCACACAATCCAAAAGTGTCCAGTGTCCACTAGTGTGAGAAGAAATTCAAAATCTCACTTATCCTCTAGTCACTTTGGTCACAGCAGTGCCATCGAGCCTGTCACATAGCGCTCAGATATTCATTGGGCCTCACACAATCCAAAAGTGTCCAGTGTCCACTAGTGTGAGGAGAAATTCAAAATCTCACTTATCCTCTAGTCACTTTGCTCACAGCAGTGCCATCGAGCCTGTCACATAGCGCTCAGATATTCCTTGGGCCTCACACAATCCAAAAGTGTCCAGTGTCCACAAGTGTGAGAAGAAATTCAAAATCTCACTTATCCTCTAGTCACTTTGGTCACAGCAGTGCCATCGAGCCTGTCACATAGCACTCAGATATTCATTGGGCCTCACACAATCCAAAAGTGTCCAGTGTCCACTAGTGTGAGAAGAAATTCAAAATCTCACTTATCCTCTAGTCACTTTGGTCACAGCAGTGCCATCGAGCCTGTCACATAGCGCTCAGATATTCATTGGGCCTCACACAATCCAAAAGTGTCCAGTGTCCACAAGTGTCTGCTGAAATTCAAAATCTCACTTATCCTCTAGTCACTTTGGTCACAGCTGTGCCATCAAGCCTGTCACATAGCGCTCAGATATTCATTGGGCCTCACACAATCCAAAAGTGTCCAGTGTCCACTAGTGTGAGAAGAAATTCAAAATCTCACTTATCCTCTAGTCACTTTGCTCACAGAAGTGCCATCGAGCCTGTCACATAGCGCTCAGATATTCATTGGGCTCACACAATCCAAAAGTGTCCAGTGTCCACTAGTGTGAGAAGAAATTCAAAATCTCACTTATCCTCTAGTCACTTTGCTCACAGCAGTGCCATCGAGCCTGTCACATAGCGCTCAGATATTCATTGGGCCTCACACAATCCAAAAGTGTCCAGTGTCCACTAGTGTGAGAAGAAATTCAAAATCTCACTTATCCTCTAGTCACTTTGCTCACAGCAGTGCCATCGAGCCTGTCACATAGCGCTCAGATATTCATTGGGCCTCACACAATCCAAAAGTGTCCAGTGTCCACTAGTGTGAGAAGAAATTCAAAATCTCACTTATCCTCTAGTCACTTTGGTCACAGCAGTGTCATCGAGCCTGTCACATAGCGCTCAGATATTCATTGGGCCTCACACAATCCAAAAGTGTCCAGTGTCCACTAGTGTGAGAAGAAATTCAAAATCTCACTTATCCTCTAGTCACTTTGGTCACAGCAGTGCCATCGAGCCTGTCACATAGCGCTCAGATATTCATTGGGCCTCACACAATACAAAAGTGTCCAGTGTCCACTAGTGTGAGAAGAAATTCAAAATCTCACTTATCCTCTAGTCACTTTGCTCACAGCAGTGCCATCGAGCCTGTCACATAGTGCTCAGATATTCCTTGGGCCTCACACAATCCAAAAGTGTCCAGTGTCCACAAGTGTGAGACGAAATTCAAAATCTCACTTATCCTCTAGTCACTTTGGTCACAGCAGTGCCATCGAGCCTGTCACATAGCACTCAGATATTCATAGGGCCTCACACAATCCAAAAGTGTCCAGTGTCCACTAGTGTGAGAAGAAATTCAAAATCTCACTTATCCTCTAGTCACTTTGGTCACAGCAGTGCCATCGAGCCTGTCACATAGCGCTCAGATATTCATTGGGCCTCACACAATCCAAAAGTGTCCAGTGTCCACAAGTGTCTGCTGAAATTCAAAATCTCACTTATCCTCTAGTCACTTTGTTCACAGCTGTGCCATCAAGCCTGTCACATAGCGCTCAGATATTCATTGGGCCTCACACAATCCAAAAGTGTCCAGTGTCCACTAGTGTGAGAAGAAATTCAAAATCTCACTTATCCTCTAGTCACTTTGGTCACAGCAGTGCCATCGAGCCTGTCACATAGCGCTCAGATATTCATTGGGCCTCACACAATCCAAAAGTGTCCAGTGTCCACTAGTGTGAGAAGAAATTCAAAATCTCACTTATCCTCTAGTCACTTTGCTCACAGCAGTGCCATCGAGCCTGTCACATAGCGCTCAGATATTCATTGGGCCTCACACAATCCAAAAGTGTTCAGTGTCCACTAGTGTGAGAAGAAATTCAAAATCTCACTTATCCTCTAGTTACTTTGCTCACAGCAGTGCCATCGAGCCTGTCACATAGCGCTCAGATATTCATTGGGCCTCACACAATCCAAAAGTGTCCAGTGTCCACTAGTGTGAGAAGAAATTCAAAATCTCACTTATCCTCTAGTCACTTTGGTCACAGCAGTGCCATCGAGCCTGTCACATAGCGCTCAGATATTCATTGGGCCTCACACAATCCAAAAGTGTCCAGTGTCCACTAGTGTGAGAAGAAATTCAAAATCTCACTTATCCTCTAGTCACTTTGCTCACAGCAGTGCCATCGAGCCTGTCACATAGCGCTCAGATATTCATTGGGCCTCACACAATCCAAAAGTGTCCAGTGTCCACTAGTGTGAGAAGAAATTCAAAATCTCACTTATCCTCTAGTCACTTTGCTCACAGCAGTGCCATCGAGCCTGTCACATAGCGCTCAGATATTCATTGGGCCTCACACAATCCAAAAGTGTCCAGTGTCCACTAGTGTGAGAAGAAATTCAAAATCTCACTTATCCTCTAGTCACTTTGGTCACAGCAGTGCCATCGAGCCTGTCGCATAGCGCTCAGATATTCATTGGGCCTCACTCAATCCAAAAGTGTCCAGTGTCCACTAGTGTTAGAAGAAATTCATAATCTCACTTATCCTCTAGTCACTTTGGTCACAGCAGTGCCATCGAGCCTGTCACATAGCGCTCAGATATTCATTGGGCCTCACACAATCCAAAAGTGTCCAGTGTCCACTAGTGTGAGAAGAAATTCAAAATCTCACTTATCCTCTAGTCACTTTGGTCACAGCAGTGCCATCGAGCCTGTCACATAGCGCTCAGATATTCATTGGGCCTCACACAATCCAAAAGTGTCCAGTGTCCACAAGTGTGAGAAGAAATTTAAAATCTCACTTATCCTCTAGTCACTTTGGTCACAGCAGTGCCATCGAGCCTGTCACATAGCGCTCAGATATTCATTGGGCCTCACACAATCCAAAAGTGTCCAGTGTCCACTAGTGTGAGAAGAAATTCAAAATCTCACTTATCCTCTAGTCACTTTGGTCACAGCAGTGCCATCGAGCCTGTCACATAGCGCTCAGATATTCATTGGGCCTCACACAATCCAAAAGTGTCCAGTTTCCACAAGTGTCTTCTGAAATTCAAAATCTCACTTATCCTCTAGTCACTTTGATCACAGCTGTGCCATCGAGCCTGTCACATAGCGCTCAGATATTCATTGGGCCTCACACAATCCAAAAGTGTCCAGTGTCCACTAGTGTGAGAAGAAATTCAAAATCTCACTTATCCTCTAGTCACTTTGCTCATAGCAGTGCCATAGAGCCTGTCACATAGCGCTCAGATATTCATTGGGCCTCACACAATCCAAAAGTGTCCAGTGTCCACTAGTGTGAGAAGAAATTCAAAATCTCACTTATCCTCTAGTCACTTTGGTCACAGCAGTGCCATCGAGCCTGTCACATAGCGCTCAGATATTCATTGGGCCTCACACAATCCAAAAGTGTCCAGTGTCCACTAGTGTGAGAAGAAATTCAAAATCTCACTTATCCTCTAGTCACTTTGGTCACAGCAGTGCCATCGAGCCTGTCACATAGCGCTCAGATATTCATTGGGCCTCACACAATCCAAAAGTGTCCAGTGTCCACTAGTGTGAGAAGAAATTCAAAATCTCACTTTTCCTCTAGTCACTTTGCTCACAGCAGTGCCATCGAGCCTGTCACATAGCGCTCAGATATTCATTGGGCCTCACACAATCCAAAAGTGTCCAGTGTCCACAAGTGTGAGAAGAAATTCAAAATCTCACTTATCCTCTAGTCACTTTGGCCACAGCAGTGCCATCGAGCCTGTCACATAGCACTCAGATATTCATTGGGCCTCACACAATTCAAAAGTGTCCAGTGTCCACTAGTGTGAGAAGAAATTCAAAATCTCACTTATCCTCTAGTCACTTTGGTCACAGCAGTGCCATCGAGCCTGTCACATATCGTTCAGATATTCATTGGGCCTCACACAATCCAAAAGTGTCCAGTGTCCACAAGTGTCTGCTGAAATTCAAAATCTCACTTATTCTCTAGTCACTTTGGTCACAGCTGTGCCATCAAGCCTGTCACATAGCGCTCAGATATTCATTGGGCCTCACACAATCCAAAAGTGTCCAGTGTCCACTAGTGTGAGAAGAAATTCAAAATCTCACTTATCCTCAAGTCACTTTGCTCACAGAAGTGCCATCGAGCCTGTCACATAGCGCTCAGATATTCATTGGGCTCACACAATCCAAAAGTGTCCAGTGTCCACTAGTGTGAGAAGAAATTCAAAATCTCACTTATCCTCTAGTCACTTTGGTCACAGCAGTGCCATCGAGCCTGTCACATAGCGCTCAGATATTCATTGGGCCTCACACAATCCAAAAGTGTCCAGTGTCCACAAGTGTGAGAAGAAATTCAAAATCTCACTTATCCTCTAGTCACTTTGGTCACAGCAGTGCCATTGAGCCTGTCACATAGCGCTCAGATATTCATTGGGCCTCACACAATCCAAAAGTGTCCAGTGTCCACTAGTGTGAGAAGAAATTCAAAATCTCACTTATCCTCTAGTCACTTTGGTCACAGCAGTGCCATCGAGCCTGTCACATAGCGCTCAGATATTCATTGGGCCTCACACAATCCAAAAGTGTCCAGTGTCCACTAGTGTGAGAAGAAATTCAAAATCTCACTTATCCTCTAGTCACTTTGGTCACAGCAGTGCCATCGAGCCTGTCACATAGCGCTCAGATATTCATTGGGCCTCACACAATCCAAAAGTGTCCAGTGTCCACTAGTGTGAGGAGAAATTCAAAATCTCACTTATCCTCTAGTCACTTTGCTCACAGCAGTGCCATCGAGCCTGTCACATAGCGCTCAGATATTCCTTGGGCCTCACACAATCCAAAAGTGTCCAGTGTCCACAAGTGTGAGAAGAAATTCAAAATCTCACTTATCCTCTAGTCACTTTGGTCACAGCAGTGCCATCGAGCCTGTCACATAGCACTCAGATATTCATTGGGCCTCACACAATCCAAAAGTGTCCAGTGTCCACTAGTGTGAGAAGAAATTCAAAATCTCACTTATCCTCTAGTCACTTTGGTCACAGCAGTGCCATCGAGCCTGTCACATAGCGCTCAGATATTCATTGGGCCTCACACAATCCAAAAGTGTCCAGTGTCCACAAGTGTCTGCTGAAATTCAAAATCTCACTTATCCTCTAGTCACTTTGGTCACAGCTGTGCCATCAAGCCTGTCACATAGCGCTCAGATATTCATTGGGCCTCACACAATCCAAAAGTGTCCAGTGTCCACTAGTGTGAGAAGAAATTCAAAATCTCACTTATCCTCTAGTCACTTTGCTCACAGAAGTGCCATCGAGCCTGTCACATAGCGCTCAGATATTCATTGGGCTCACACAATCCAAAAGTGTCCAGTGTCCACTAGTGTGAGAAGAAATTCAAAATCTCACTTATCCTCTAGTCACTTTGCTCACAGCAGTGCCATCGAGCCTGTCACATAGCGCTCAGATATTCATTGGGCCTCACACAATCCAAAAGTGTCCAGTGTCCACTAGTGTGAGAAGAAATTCAAAATCTCACTTATCCTCTAGTCACTTTGGTCACAGCAGTGCCATCGAGCCTGTCACATAGCGCTCAGATATTCATTGGGCCTCACACAATCCAAAAGTGTCCAGTGTCCACTAGTGTGAGAAGAAATTCAAAATCTCACTTATCCTCTAGTCACTTTGGTCACAGCAGTGTCATCGAGCCTGTCACATAGCGCTCAGATATTCATTGGGCCTCACACAATCCAAAAGTGTCCAGTGTCCACTAGTGTGAGAAGAAATTCAAAATCTCACTTATCCTCTAGTCACTTTGGTCACAGCAGTGCCATCGAGCCTGTCACATAGCGCTCAGATATTCATTGGGCCTCACACAATACAAAAGTGTCCAGTGTCCACTAGTGTGAGAAGAAATTCAAAATCTCACTTATCCTCTAGTCACTTTGCTCACAGCAGTGCCATCGAGCCTGTCACATAGCGCTCAGATATTCCTTGGGCCTCACACAATCCAAAAGTGTCCAGTGTCCACAAGTGTGAGACGAAATTCAAAATCTCACTTATCCTCTAGTCACTTTGGTCACAGCAGTGCCATCGAGCCTGTCACATAGCACTCAGATATTCATAGGGCCTCACACAATCCAAAAGTGTCCAGTGTCCACAAGTGTGAGAAGAAATTCAAAATCTCACTTATCCTCTAGTCACTTTGGTCACAGCAGTGCCATTGAGCCTGTCACATAGCGCTCAGATATTCATTGGGCCTCACACAATCCAAAAGTGTCCAGTGTCCACTAGTGTGAGAAGAAATTCAAAATCTCACTTATCCTCTAGTCACTTTGGTCACAGCAGTGCCATCGAGCCTGTCACATAGCGCTCAGATATTCCTTGGGCCTCACACAATCCAAAAGTGTCCAGTGTCCACAAGTGTGAGAAGAAATTCAAAATCTCACTTATCCTCTAGTCACTTTGGTCACAGCAGTGCCATCGAGCCTGTCACATAGCACTCAGATATTCATTGGGCCTCACACAATCCAAAAGTGTCCAGTGTCCACTAGTGTGAGAAGAAATTCAAAATCTCACTTATCCTCTAGTCACTTTGGTCACAGCAGTGCCATCGAGCCTGTCACATAGCGCTCAGATATTCATTGGGCCTCACACAATCCAAAAGTGTCCAGTGTCCACAAGTGTCTGCTGAAATTCAAAATCTCACTTATCCTCTAGTCACTTTGGTCACAGCTGTGCCATCAAGCCTGTCACATAGCGCTCAGATATTCATTGGGCCTCACACAATCCAAAAGTGTCCAGTGTCCACTAGTGTGAGAAGAAATTCAAAATCTCACTTATCCTCTAGTCACTTTGCTCACAGAAGTGCCATCGAGCCTGTCACATAGCGCTCAGATATTCATTGGGCCTCACACAATCCAAAAGTGTCCAGTGTCCACTAGTGTGAGAAGAAATTCAAAATCTCACTTATCCTCTAGTCACTTTGCTCACAGCAGTGCCATCGAGCCTGTCACATAGCGCTCAGATATTCATTGGGCCTCACACAATCCAAAAGTGTCCAGTGTCCACTAGTGTGAGAAGAAATTCAAAATCTCACTTATCCTCTAGTCACTTTGGTCACAGCAGTGCCATCGAGCCTGTCACATAGCGCTCAGATATTCATTGGGCCTCACACAATCCAAAAGTGTCCAGTGTCCACTAGTGTGAGAAGAAATTCAAAATCTCACTTATCCTCTAGTCACTTTGGTCACAGCAGTGTCATCGAGCCTGTCACATAGCGCTCAGATATTCATTGGGCCTCACACAATCCAAAAGTGTCCAGTGTCCACTAGTGTGAGAAGAAATTCAAAATCTCACTTATCCTCTAGTCACTTTGGTCACAGCAGTGCCATCGAGCCTGTCACATAGCGCTCAGATATTCATTGGGCCTCACACAATACAAAAGTGTCCAGTGTCCACTAGTGTGAGAAGAAATTCAAAATCTCACTTATCCTCTAGTCACTTTGCTCACAGCAGTGCCATCGAGCCTGTCACATAGCGCTCAGATATTCCTTGGGCCTCACACAATCCAAAAGTGTCCAGTGTCCACAAGTGTGAGACGAAATTCAAAATCTCACTTATCCTCTAGTCACTTTGGTCACAGCAGTGCCATCGAGCCTGTCACATAGCACTCAGATATTCATAGGGCCTCACACAATCCAAAAGTGTCCAGTGTCCACTAGTGTGAGAAGAAATTCAAAATCTCACTTATCCTCTAGTCACTTTGGTCACAGCAGTGCCATCGAGCCTGTCACATAGCGCTCAGATATTCATTGGGCTCACACAATCCAAAAGTGTCCAGTGTCCACAAGTGTCTGCTGAAATTCAAAATCTCACTTATCCTCTAGTCACTTTGTTCACAGCTGTGCCATCAAGCCTGTCACATAGCGCTCAGATATTCATTGGGCCTCACACAATCCAAAAGTGTCCAGTGTCCACTAATGTGAGAAGAAATTCAAAATCTCACTTATCCTCTAGTCACTTTGGTCACAGCAGTGCCATCGAGCCTGTCACATAGCGCTCAGATATTCATTGGGCCTCACACAATCCAAAAGTGTCCAGTGTCCACTAGTGTGAGAAGAAATTCAAAATCTCACTTATCCTCTAGTCACTTTGCTCACAGCAGTGCCATCGAGCCTGTCACATAGCGCTCAGATATTCATTGGGCCTCACACAATCCAAAAGTGTTCAGTGTCCACTAGTGTGAGAAGAAATTCAAAATCTCACTTATCCTCTAGTTACTTTGCTCACAGCAGTGCCATCGAGCCTGTCACATAGCGCTCAGATATTCATTGGGCCTCACACAATCCAAAAGTGTCCAGTGTCCACTAGTGTGAGAAGAAATTCAAAATCTCACTTATCCTCTAGTCACTTTGGTCACAGCAGTGCCATCGAGCCTGTCACATAGCGCTCAGATATTCATTGGGCCTCACACAATCCAAAAGTGTCCAGTGTCCACTAGTGTGAGAAGAAATTCAAAATCTCACTTATCCTCTAGTCACTTTGCTCACAGCAGTGCCATCGAGCCTGTCACATAGCGCTCAGATATTCATTGGGCCTCACACAATCCAAAAGTGTCCAGTGTCCACTAGTGTGAGAAGAAATTCAAAATCTCACTTATCCTCTAGTCACTTTGCTCACAGCAGTGCCATCGAGCCTGTCACATAGCGCTCAGATATTCATTGGGCCTCACACAATCCAAAAGTGTCCAGTGTCCACTAGTGTGAGAAGAAATTCAAAATCTCACTTATCCTCTAGTCACTTTGGTCACAGCAGTGCCATCGAGCCTGTCGCATAGCGCTCAGATATTCATTGGGCCTCACTCAATCCAAAAGTGTCCAGTGTCCACTAGTGTTAGAAGAAATTCATAATCTCACTTATCCTCTAGTCACTTTGGTCACAGCAGTGCCATCGAGCCTGTCACATAGCGCTCAGATATTCATTGGGCCTCACACAATCCAAAAGTGTCCAGTGTCCACTAGTGTGAGAAGAAATTCAAAATCTCACTTATCCTCTAGTCACTTTGCTCACAGCAGTGCCATCGAGCCTGTCACATAGCGCTCAGATATTCATTGGGCCTCACACAATCCAAAAGTGTCCAGTGTCCACTAGTGTGAGAAGAAATTCAAAATCTCACTTATCCTCTAGTCACTTTGCTCACAGCAGTGCCATCGAGCCTGTCACATAGCGCTCAGATATTCCTTGGGCCTCACACAATCCAAAAGTGTCCAGTGTCCACAAGTGTGAGAAGAAATTCAAAATCTCACTTATCCTCTAGTCACTTTGGTCACAGCAGTGCCATCGAGCCTGTCACATAGCACTCAGATATTCATTGGGCCTCACACAATCCAAAAGTGTCCAGTGTCCACTAGTGTGAGAAGAAATTCAAAATCTCACTTATCCTCTAGTCACTTTGGTCACAGCAGTGCCATCGAGCCTGTCACATAGCGCTCAGATATTCATTGGGCCTCACACAATCCAAAAGTGTCCAGTGTCCACAAGTGTCTGCTGAAATTCAAAATCTCACTTATCCTCTAGTCACTTTGGTCACAGCTGTGCCATCAAGCCTGTCACATAGCGCTCAGATATTCATTGGGCCTCACACAATCCAAAAGTGTCCAGTGTCCACTAGTGTGAGAAGAAATTCAAAATCTCACTTATCCTCTAGTCACTTTGCTCACAGAAGTGCCATCGAGCCTGTCACATAGCGCTCAGATATTCATTGGGCTCACACAATCCAAAAGTGTCCAGTGTCCACTAGTGTGAGAAGAAATTCAAAATCTCTTTTATCCTCTAGTCACTTTGGTCACAGCAGTGCCATCGAGCCTGTCACATAGCGCTCAGATATTCATTGGGCCTCACACAATCCAAAAGTGTCCAGTGTCCACAAGTGTGAGAAGAAATTCAAAATCTCACTTATCCTCTAGTCACTTTGGTCACAGCAGTGCCATCGAGCCTGTCACATAGCGCTCAGATATTCATTGGGCCTCACACAATCCAAAAGTGTCCAGTGTCCACTAGTGTGAGAAGAAATTCAAAATCTCACTTATCCTCTAGTCACTTTGGTCACAGCAGTGTCATCGAGCCTGTCACATAGCGCTCAGATATTCATTGGGCCTCACACAATCCAAAAGTGTCCAGTGTCCACTAGTGTGAGAAGAAATTCAAAATCTCACTTATCCTCTAGTCACTTTGGTCACAGCAGTGCCATCGAGCCTGTCACATAGCGCTCAGATATTCATTGGGCCTCACACAATCCAAAAGTGTCCAGTGTCCACTAGTGTGAGAAGAAATTCAAAATCTCACTTATCCTCTAGTCACTTTGCTCACAGCAGTGCCATCGAGCCTGTCACATAGCGCTCAGATATTCCTTGGGCCTCACACAATCCAAAAGTGTCCAGTGTCCACAAGTGTGAGACGAAATTCAAAATCTCACTTATCCTCTAGTCACTTTGGTCACAGCAGTGCCATCGAGCCTGTCACATAGCACTCAGATATTCATTGGGCCTCACACAATCCAAAAGTGTCCAGTGTCCACTAGTGTGAGAAGAAATTCAAAATCTCACTTATCCTCTAGTCACTTTGGTCACAGCAGTGCCATCGAGCCTGTCACATAGCGCTCAGATATTCATTGGGCCTCACACAATCCAAAAGTGTCCAGTGTCCACAAGTGTCTGCTGAAATTCAAAATCTCACTTATCCTCTAGTCACTTTGTTCACAGCTGTGCCATCAAGCCTGTCACATAGCGCTCAGATATTCATTGGGCCTCACACAATCCAAAAGTGTCCAGTGTCCACTAGTGTGAGAAGAAATTCAAAATCTCACTTATCCTCTAGTCACTTTGGTCACAGCAGTGCCATCGAGCCTGTCACATAGCGCTCAGATATTCATTGGGCCTCACACAATCCAAAAGTGTCCAGTGTCCACTAGTGTGAGAAGAAATTCAAAATCTCACTTATCCTCTAGTCACTTTGCTCACAGCAGTGCCATCGAGCCTGTCACATAGCGCTCAGATATTCATTGGACCTCACACAATCCAAAAGTGTTCAGTGTCCACTAGTGTGAGAAGAAATTCAAAATCTCACTTATCCTCTAGTTACTTTGCTCACAGCAGTGCCATCGAGCCTGTCACATAGCGCTCAGATATTCATTGGGACTCACACAATCCAAAAGTGTCCAGTGTCCACTAGTGTGAGAAGAAATTCAAAATCTCACTTATCCTCTAGTCACTTTGGTCACAGCAGTGCCATCGAGCCTGTCACATAGCGCTCAGATATTCATTGGGCCTCACACAATCCAAAAGTGTCCAGTGTCCACTAGTGTGAGAAGAAATTCAAAATCTCACTTATCCTCTAGTCACTTTGCTCACAGCAGTGCCATCGAGCCTGTCACATAGCGCTCAGATATTCATTGGGCCTCACACAATCCAAAAGTGTCCAGTGTCCACTAGTGTGAGAAGAAATTCAAAATCTCACTTATCCTCTAGTCACTTTGCTCACAGCAGTGACATCGAGCCTGTCACATAGCGCTCAGATATTCATTGGGCCTCACACAATCCAAAAGTGTCCAGTGTCCACTAGTGTGAAAAGAAATTCAAAATCTCACTTATCCTCTAGTCACTTTGGTCACAGCAGTGCCATCGAGCCTGTCACATAGCGCTCAGATATTCATTGGGCCTCACTCAATCCAAAAGTGTCCAGTGTCCACTAGTGTTAGAAGAAATTCATAATCTCACTTATCCTCTAGTCACTTTGGTCACAGCAGTGCCATCGAGCCTGTCACATAGCGCTCAGATATTCATTGGGCCTCACACAATCCAAAAGTGTTCAGTGTCCACTAGTGTGAGAAGAAATTCAAAATCTCACTTATCCTCTAGTCACTTTGCTCACTGCAGTGCCATCGAGCCTGTCACATAGCGCTCAGATATTCATTGGGCCTCACACAATCCAAAAGTGTCCAGTGTCCACGAGTGTGAGAAGAAATTCAAAATCTCACTTATTCTCTAGTCACTTTGGTCACAGCAGTGCCATCGAGCCTGTCACATAGCGCTGAGATATTCATTGGGCCTCACACAATCCAAAAGTGTCCAGTGTCCACTAGTGAGAGAAGAAATTCAAAATCTCACTTATCCTCTAGTCACTTTGGTCACAGCAGTGCCATCGAGCCTGTCACATAGCGCTCAGATATTCATTGGGCCTCACACAATCCAAAAGTGTCCAGTGTCCACAAGTGTCTGCTGAAATTCAAAATCTCACTTATCCTCTAGTCACTTTGGTCACAGCTGTGCCATCGAGCCTGTCACATAGCGCTCAGATATTCATTGGGCCTCACACAATCCAAAAGTGTCCAGTGTCCACTAGTGTGAGAAGAAATTCAAAATCTCACTTATCCTCTAGTCACTTTGCTCACAGCAGTGCCATCGAGCCTGTCACATAGCGCTCAGATATTCATTGGGCCTCACACAATCCAAAAGTGTCCAGTGTCCACTAGTGTGAGAAGAAATTCAAAATCTCACTTATCCTCTAGTCACTTTGGTCACAGCAGTGCCATCGAGCCTGTCACATAGCGCTCAGATATTCATTGGGCCTCACACAATCCAAAAGTGTCCAGTGTCCACAAGTGTGAGAAGAAATTCAAAATCTCACTTATCCTCTAGTCACTTTGGTCACAGCAGTGCCATCGAGCCTGTCACATAGCGCTCAGATATTCATTGGGCCTCACACAATCCAAAAGTGTCCAGTGTCCACTAGTGTGAGAAGAAATTCAAAATCTCACTTATCATCTAGTCACTTTGCAGTGTGCATCGAGCCTGTCACATAGCGCTCAGATATTCATTGGGCCTCACACAATCCAAAAGTGTCCAGTGTCCACTAGTGTGAGAAGAAATTCAAAATCTCACTTATCCTCTAGTCACTTTGCTCACAGCAGTGCCATCGAGCCTGTCACATAGCGCTCAGATATTCATTGGGCCTCACACAATCCAAAAGTGTCCAGTGTCCACAAGTGTGAGAAGAAATTTAAAATCTCACTTATCCTCTAGTCACTTTGGTCACAGCAGTGCCATCGAGCCTGTCACATAGCGCTCAGATATTCATTGGGCCTCACACAATCCAAAAGTGTCCAGTGTCCACTAGTGTGAGAAGAAATTCAAAATCTCACTTATCCTCTAGTCACTTTGGTCTCAGCAGTGCCATCGAGCCTGTCACATAGCGCTCAGATATTCATTGGGCCTCACACAATCCAAAAGTGTCCAGTGTCCACAAGTGTCTGCTGAAATTCAAAATCTCACTTATCCTCTAGTCACTTTGATCACAGCTGTGCCATCGAGCCTGTCACATAGCGCTCAGATATTCATTGGGCCTCACACAATCCAAAAGTGTCCAGTGTCCACTAGTGTGAGAAGAAATTCAAAATCTCACTTATCCTCTAGTCACTTTGCTCATAGCAGTGCCATCGAGCCTGTCACATAGCGCTCAGATATTCATTGGGCCTCACACAATCCAAAAGTGTCCAGTGTCCACTAGTGTGAGAAGAAATTCAAAATCTCACTTATCCTCTAGTCACTTTGGTCACAGCAGTGCCATCGAGCCTGTCACATAGCGCTCAGATATTCATTGGGCCTCACACAATCCAAAAGTGTCCAGTGTCCACTAGTGTGAGAAGAAATTCAAAATCTCACTTATCCTCTAGTCACTTTGGTCACAGCAGTGCCATCAAGCCTGTCACATAGCGCTCAGATATTCATTGGGCCTCACACAATCCAAAAGTGTCCAGTGTCCACTAGTGTGAGAAGAAATTCAAAATCTCACTTTTCCTCTAGTCACTTTGCTCACAGCAGTGCCATCGAGCCTGTCACATAGCGCTCAGATATTCATTGGGCCTCACACAATCCAAAAGTGTCCAGTGTCCACAAGTGTGAGAAGAAATTCAAAATCTCACTTATCCTCTAGTCACTTTGGCCACAGCAGTGCCATCGAGCCTGTCACATAGCACTCAGATATTCATTGGGCCTCACACAATTCAAAAGTGTCCAGTGTCCACTAGTGTGAGAAGAAATTCAAAATCTCACTTATCCTCTAGTCACTTTGGTCACAGCAGTGCCATCGAGCCTGTCACATATCGTTCAGATATTCATTGGGCCTCACACAATCCAAAAGTGTCCAGTGTCCACAAGTGTCTGCTGAAATTCAAAATCTCACTTATTCTCTAGTCACTTTGGTCACAGCTGTGCCATCAAGCCTGTCACATAGCGCTCAGATATTCATTGGGCCTCACACAATCCAAAAGTGTCCAGTGTCCACTAGTGTGAGAAGAAATTCAAAATCTCACTTATCCTCAAGTCACTTTGCTCACAGAAGTGCCATCGAGCCTGTCACATAGCGCTCAGATATTCATTGGGCTCACACAATCCAAAGGTGTCCAGTGTCCACTAGTGTGAGAAGAAATTCAAAATATCACTTATCCTCTAGTCACTTTGGTCACAGCAGTGCCATCGAGCCTGTCACATAGCGCTCAGATATTCATTGGGCCTCACACAATCCAAAAGTGTCCAGTGTCCACAAGTGTGAGAAGAAATTCAAAATCTCACTTATCCTCTAGTCACTTTGGTCACAGCAGTGCCATTGAGCCTGTCACATAGCGCTCAGATATTCATTGGGCCTCACACAATCCAAAAGTGTCCAGTGTCCACTAGTGTGAGAAGAAATTCAAAATCTCACTTATCCTCTAGTCACTTTGGTCACAGCAGTGCCATCGAGCCTGTCACATAGCGCTCAGATATTCATTGGGCCTCACACAATCCAAAAGTGTCCAGTGTCCACTAGTGTGAGAAGAAATTCAAAATCTCACTTATCCTCTAGTCACTTTGGTCACAGCAGTGCCATCGAGCCTGTCACATAGCGCTCAGATATTCATTGGGCCTCACACAATCCAAAAGTGTCCAGTGTCCACTAGTGTGAGAAGAAATTCAAAATCTCACTTATCCTCTAGTCACTTTGCTCACAGCAGTGCCATCGAGCCTGTCACATAGCGCTCAGATATTCCTTGGGCCTCACACAATCCAAAAGTGTCCAGTGTCCACAAGTGTGAGAAGAAATTCAAAATCTCACTTATCCTCTAGTCACTTTGGTCACAGCAGTGCCATCGAGCCTGTCACATAGCACTCAGATATTCATTGGGCCTCACACAATCCAAAAGTGTCCAGTGTCCACTAGTGTGAGAAGAAATTCAAAATCTCACTTATCCTCTAGTCACTTTGGTCACAGCAGTGCCATCGAGCCTGTCACATAGCGCTCAGATATTCATTGGGCCTCACACAATCCAAAAGTGTCCAGTGTCCACAAGTGTCTGCTGAAATTCAAAATCTCACTTATCCTCTAGTCACTTTGGTCACAGCTGTGCCATCAAGCCTGTCACATAGCGCTCAGATATTCATTGGGCCTCACACAATCCAAAAGTGTCCAGTGTCCACTAGTGTGAGAAGAAATTCAAAATCTCACTTATCCTCTAGTCACTTTGCTCACAGAAGTGCCATCGAGCCTGTCACATAGCGCTCAGATATTCATTGGGCTCACACAATCCAAAAGTGTCCAGTGTCCACTAGTGTGAGAAGAAATTCAAAATCTCACTTATCCTCTAGTCACTTTGCTCACAGCAGTGCCATCGAGCCTGTCACATAGCGCTCAGATATTCATTGGGCCTCACACAATCCAAAAGTGTCCAGTGTCCACTAGTGTGAGAAGAAATTCAAAATCTCACTTATCCTCTAGTCACTTTGGTCACAGCAGTGCCATCGAGCCTGTCACATAGCGCTCAGATATTCATTGGGCCTCACACAATCCAAAAGTGTCCAGTGTCCACTAGTGTGAGAAGAAATTCAAAATCTCACTTATCCTCTAGTCACTTTGGTCACAGCAGTGTCATCGAGCCTGTCACATAGCGCTCAGATATTCATTGGGCCTCACACAATCCAAAAGTGTCCAGTGTCCACTAGTGTGAGAAGAAATTCAAAATCTCACTTATCCTCTAGTCACTTTGGTCACAGCAGTGCCATCGAGCCTGTCACATAGCGCTCAGATATTCATTGGGCCTCACACAATACAAAAGTGTCCAGTGTCCACTAGTGTGAGAAGAAATTCAAAATCTCACTTATCCTCTAGTCACTTTGCTCACAGCAGTGCCATCGAGCCTGTCACATAGCGCTCAGATATTCCTTGGGCCTCACACAATCCAAAAGTGTCCAGTGTCCACAAGTGTGAGACGAAATTCAAAATCTCACTTATCCTCTAGTCACTTTGGTCACAGCAGTGCCATCGAGCCTGTCACATAGCACTCAGATATTCATAGGGCCTCACACAATCCAAAAGTGTCCAGTGTCCACTAGTGTGAGAAGAAATTCAAAATCTCACTTATCCTCTAGTCACTTTGGTCACAGCAGTGCCATCGAGCCTGTCACATAGCGCTCAGATATTCATTGGGCCTCACACAATCCAAAAGTGTCCAGTGTCCACAAGTGTCTGCTGAAATTCAAAATCTCACTTATCCTGTAGTCACTTTGTTCACAGCTGTGCCATCAAGCCTGTCACATAGCGCTCAGATATTCATTGGGCCTCACACAATCCAAAAGTGTCCAGTGTCCACTAGTGTGAGAAGAAATTCAAAATCTCACTTATCCTCTAGTCACTTTGGTCACAGCAGTGCCATCGAGCCTGTCACATAGCGCTCAGATATTCATTGGGCCTCACACAATCCAAAAGTGTCCAGTGTCCACTAGTGTGAGAAGAAATTCAAAATCTCACTTATCCTCTAGTCACTTTGCTCACAGCAGTGCCATCGAGCCTGTCACATAGCGCTCAGATATTCATTGGGCCTCACACAATCCAAAAGTGTTCAGTGTCCACTAGTGTGAGAAGAAATTCAAAATCTCACTTATCCTCTAGTTACTTTGCTCACAGCAGTGCCATCGAGCCTGTCACATAGCGCTCAGATATTCATTGGGCCTCACACAATCCAAAAGTGTCCAGTGTCCACTAGTGTGAGAAGAAATTCAAAATCTCACTTATCCTCTAGTCACTTTGGTCACAGCAGTGCCATCGAGCCTGTCACATAGCGCTCAGATATTCATTGGGCCTCACACAATCCAAAAGTGTTCAGTGTCCACTAGTGTGAGAAGAAATTCAAAATCTCACTTATCCTCTAGTCACTTTGCTCACAGCAGTGCCATCGAGCCTGTCACATAGCGCTCAGATATTCATTGGGCCTCACACAATCCAAAAGTGTCCAGTGTCCACTAGTGTGAGAAGAAATTCAAAATCTCACTTATCCTCTAGTCACTTTGCTCACAGCAGTGCCATCGAGCCTGTCACATAGCGCTCAGATATTCATTGGGCCTCACACAATCCAAAAGTGTCCAGTGTCCACTAGTGTGAGAAGAAATTCAAAATCTCACTTATCCTCTAGTCACTTTGGTCACAGCAGTGCCATCGAGCCTGTCGCATAGCGCTCAGATATTCATTGGGCCTCACTCAATCCAAAAGTGTCCAGTGTCCACTAGTGTTAGGAGAAATTCATAATCTCACTTATCCTCTAGTCACTTTGGTCACAGCAGTGCCATCGAGCCTGTCACATAGCGCTCAGATATTCATTGGGCCTCACACAATCCAAAAGTGTCCAGTGTCCACTAGTGTGAGAAGAAATTCAAAATCTCACTTATCCTCTAGTCACTTTGGTCACAGCAGTGCCATCGAGCCTGTCACATAGCGCTCAGATATTCATTGGGCCTCACACAATCCAAAAGTGTCCAGTGTCCACTAGTGTGAGAAGAAATTCAAAATCTCACTTATCCTCTAGTCACTTTGCTTACAGCAGTGCCATCGAGCCTGTCACATAGCGCTCAGATATTCCTTGGGCCTCACACAATCCAAAAGTGTCCAGTGTCCACAAGTGTGAGAAGAAATTCAAAATCTCACTTATCCTCTAGTCACTTTGGTCACAGCAGTGCCATCGAGCCTGTCACATAGCACTCAGATATTCATTGGGCCTCACACAATCCAAAAGTGTCCAGTGTCCACTAGTGTGAGAAGAAATTCAAAATCTCACTTATCCTCTAGTCACTTTGGTCACAGCAGTGCCATCGAGCCTGTCACATAGCGCTCAGATATTCATTGGGCCTCACACAATCCAAAAGTGTCCAGTGTCCACAAGTGTCTGCTGAAATTCAAAATCTCACTTATCCTCTAGTCACTTTGGTCACAGCTGTGCCATCAAGCCTGTCACATAGCGCTCAGATATTCATTGGGCCTCACACAATCCAAAAGTGTCCAGTGTCCACTAGTGTGAGAAGAAATTCAAAATCTCACTTATCCTCTAGTCACTTTGCTCACAGAAGTGCCATCGAGCCTGTCACATAGCGCTCAGATATTCATTGGGCTCACACAATCCAAAAGTGTCCAGTGTCCACTAGTGTGAGAAGAAATTCAAAATCTCACTTATCCTCCAGTCACTTTGGTCACAGCAGTGCCATCGAGCCTGTCACATAGCGCTCAGATATTCATTGGGCCTCACACAATCCAAAAGTGTCCAGTGTCCACAAGTGTGAGAAGAAATTCAAAATCTCACTTATCCTCTAGTCACTTTGGTCACAGCAGTGCCATCGAGCCTGTCACATAGCGCTCAGATATTCATTGGGCCTCACACAATCCAAAAGTGTCCAGTGTCCACTAGTGTGAGAAGAAATTCAAAATCTCACTTATCCTCTAGTCACTTTGGTCACAGCAGTGTCATCGAGCCTGTCACATAGCGCTCAGATATTCATTGGGCCTCACACAATCCAAAAGTGTCCAGTGTCCACTAGTGTGAGAAGAAATTCAAAATCTCACTTATCCTCTAGTCACTTTGGTCACAGCAGTGCCATCGAGCCTGTCACATAGCGCTCAGATATTCATTGGGCCTCACACAATCCAAAAGTGTCCAGTGTCCACTAGTGTGAGAAGAAATTCAAAATCTCACTTATCCTCTAGTCACTTTGCTCACAGCAGTGCCATCGAGCCTGTCACATAGCGCTCAGATATTCCTTGGGCCTCACACAATCCAAAAGTGTCCAGTGTCCACAAGTGTGAGACGAAATTCAAAATCTCACTTATCCTCTAGTCACTTTGGTCACAGCAGTGCCATCGAGCCTGTCACATAGCACTCAGATATTCATTGGGCCTCACACAATCCAAAAGTGTCCAGTGTCCACTAGTGTGAGAAGAAATTCAAAATCTCACTTATCCTCTAGTCACTTTGGTCACAGCAGTGCCATCGAGCCTGTCACATAGCGCTCAGATATTCATTGGGCCTCACACAATCCAAAAGTGTCCAGTGTCCACAAGTGTCTGCTGAAATTCAAAATCTCACTTATCCTCTAGTCACTTTGTTCACAGCTGTGCCATCAAGCCTGTCACATAGCGCTCAGATATTCATTGGGACTCACACAATCCAAAAGTGTCCAGTGTCCACTAGTGTGAGAAGAAATTCAAAATCTCACTTATCCTCTAGTCACTTTGGTCACAGCAGTGCCATCGAGCCTGTCACATAGCGCTCAGATATTCATTGGGCCTCACACAATCCAAAAGTGTCCAGTGTCCACTAGTGTGAGAAGAAATTCAAAATCTCACTTATCCTCTAGTCACTTTGCTCACAGCAGTGCCATCGAGCCTGTCACATAGCGCTCAGATATTCATTGGGCCTCACACAATCCAAAAGTGTTCAGTGTCCACTAGTGTGAGAAGAAATTCAAAATCTCACTTATCCTCTAGTTACTTTGCTCACAGCAGTGCCATCGAGCCTGTCACATAGCGCTCAGATATTCATTGGGACTCACACAATCCAAAAGTGTCCAGTGTCCACTAGTGTGAGAAGAAATTCAAAATCTCACTTATCCTCTAGTCACTTTGGTCACAGCAGTGCCATCGAGCCTGTCACATAGCGCTCAGATATTCATTGGGCCTCACACAATCCAAAAGTGTCCAGTGTCCACTAGTGTGAGAAGAAATTCAAAATCTCACTTATCCTCTAGTCACTTTGCTCACAGCAGTGCCATCGAGCCTGTCACATAGCGCTCAGATATTCATTGGGCCTCACACAATCCAAAAGTGTCCAGTGTCCACTAGTGTGAGAAGAAATTCAAAATCTCACTTATCCTCTAGTCACTTTGCTCACAGCAGTGCCATCGAGCCTGTCACATAGCGCTCAGATATTCATTGGGCCTCACACAATCCAAAAGTGTCCAGTGTCCACTAGTGTGAGAAGAAATTCAAAATCTCACTTATCCTCTAGTCACTTTGGTCACAGCAGTGCCATCGAGCCTGTCACATAGCGCTCAGATATTCATTGGGCCTCACTCAATCCAAAAGTGTCCAGTGTCCACTAGTGTTAGAAGAAATTCATAATCTCACTTATCCTCTAGTCACTTTGGTCACAGCAGTGCCATCGAGCCTGTCACATAGCGCTCAGATATTCATTGGGCCTCACACAATCCAAAAGTGTTCAGTGTCCACTAGTGTGAGAAGAAATTCAAAATCTCACTTATCCTCTAGTCACTTTGCTCACAGCAGTGCCATCGAGCCTGTCACATAGCGCTCAGATATTCATTGGGCCTCACACAATCCAAAAGTGTCCAGTGTCCACGAGTGTGAGAAGAAATTCAAAATCTCACTTATTCTCTAGTCACTTTGGTCACAGCAGTGCCATCGAGCCTGTCACATAGCGCTGAGATATTCATTGGGCCTCACACAATCCAAAAGTGTCCAGTGTCCACTAGTGAGAGAAGAAATTCAAAATCTCACTTATCCTCTAGTCACTTTGGTCACAGCAGTGCCATCGAGCCTGTCACATAGCGCTCAGATATTCATTGGGCCTCACACAATCCAAAAGTGTCCAGTGTCCACAAGTGTCTGCTGAAATTCAAAATCTCACTAATCCTCTAGTCACTTTGGTCACAGCTGTGCCATCGAGCCTGTCACATAGCGCTCAGATATTCATTGGGCCTCACACAATCCAAAAGTGTCCAGTGTCCACTAGTGTGAGAAGAAATTCAAAATCTCACTTATCCTCTAGTCACTTTGCTCACAGCAGTGCCATCGAGCCTGTCACATAGCGCTCAGATATTCATTGGGCCTCACACAATCCAAAAGTGTCCAGTGTCCACTAGTGTGAGAAGAAATTCAAAATCTCACTTATCCTCTAGTCACTTTGGTCACAGCAGTGCCATCGAGCCTGTCACATAGCGCTCAGATATTCATTGGGCCTCACACAATCCAAAAGTGTCCAGTGTCCACAAGTGTGAGAAGAAATTCAAAATCTCACTTATCCTCTAGTCACTTTGGTCACAGCAGTGCCATCGAGCCTGTCACATAGCGCTCAGATATTCATTGGGCCTCACACAATCCAAAAGTGTCCAGTGTCCACTAGTGTGAGAAGAAATTCAAAATCTCACTTATCATCTAGTCACTTTGCAGTGTGCATCGAGCCTGTCACATAGCGCTCAGATATTCATTGGGCCTCACACAATCCAAAAGTGTCCAGTGTCCACTAGTGTGAGAAGAAATTCAAAATCTCACTTATCCTCTAGTCACTTTGCTCACAGCAGTGCCATCGAGCCTGTCACATAGCGCTCAGATATTCATTGGGCCTCACACAATCCAAAAGTGTCCAGTGTCCACAAGTGTGAGAAGAAATTTAAAATCTCACTTATCCTCTAGTCACTTTGGTCACAGCAGTGCCATCGAGCCTGTCACATAGCGCTCAGATATTCATTGGGCCTCACACAATCCAAAAGTGTCCAGTGTCCACTAGTGTGAGAAGAAATTCAAAATCTCACTTATCCTCTAGTCACTTTGGTCACAGCAGTGCCATCGAGCCTGTCACATAGCGCTCAGATATTCATTGGGCCTCACACAATCCAAAAGTGTCCAGTGTCCACAAGTGTCTGCTGAAATTCAAAATCACACTTATCCTCTAGTCACTTTGATCACAGCTGTGCCATCGAGCCTGTCACATAGCGCTCAGATATTCATTGGGCCTCACACAATCCAAAAGTGTCCAGTGTCCACTAGTGTGAGAAGAAATTCAAAATCTCACTTATCCTCTAGTCACTTTGCTCATAGCAGTGCCATCGAGCCTGTCACATAGCGCTCAGATATTCATTGGGCCTCACACAATCCAAAAGTGTCCAGTGTCCACTAGTGTGAGAAGAAATTCAAAATCTCACTTATCCTCTAGTCACTTTGGTCACAGCAGTGCCATCGAGCCTGTCACATAGCGCTCAGATATTCATTGGGCCTCACACAATCCAAAAGTGTCCAGTGTCCACTAGTGTGAGAAGAAATTCAAAATCTCACTTATCCTCTAGTCACTTTGGTCACAGCAGTGCCATCGAGCCTGTCACATAGCGCTCAGATATTCATTGGGCCTCACACAATCCAAAAGTGTCCAGTGTCCACTAGTGTGAGAAGAAATTCAAAATCTCACTTTTCCTCTAGTCACTTTGCTCACAGCAGTGCCATCGAGCCTGTCACATAGCGCTCAGATATTCCTTGGGCCTCACACAATCCAAAAGTGTCCAGTGTCCACAAGTGTGAGAAGAAATTCAAAATCTCACTTATCCTCTAGTCACTTTGGTCACAGCAGTGCCATCGAGCCTGTCACATAGCGCTCAGATATTCATTGGGCCTCACACAATCCAAAAGTGTCCAGTGTCCACAAGTGTCTGCTGAAATTCAAAATCTCACTTATCCTCTAGTCACTTTGGTCACAGCTGTGCCATCAAGCCTGTCACATAGCGCTCAGATATTCATTGGGCCTCACACAATCCAAAAGTGTCCAGTGTCCACTAGTGTGAGAAGAAATTCAAAATCTCACTTATCCTCTAGTCACTTTGCTCACAGAAGTGCCATTGAGCCTGTCACATAGCGCTCAGATATTCATTGGGCTCACACAATCCAAAAGTGTCCAGTGTCCACTAGTGTGAGAAGAAATTCAAAATCTCACTTATCCTCTAGTCACTTTGCTCACAGCAGTGCCATCGAGCCTGTCACATAGCGCTCAGATATTCATTGGGCCTCACACAATCCAAAAGTGTCCAGTGTCCACTAGTGTGAGAAGAAATTCAAAATCTCACTTATCCTCTAGTCACTTTGGTCACAGCAGTGCCATCGAGCCTGTCACATAGCGCTCAGATATTCATTGGGCTTCACACAATCCAAAAGTGTCCAGTGTCCACTAGTGTGAGAAGAAATTCAAAATCTCACTTATCCTCTAGTCTCTTTGGTCACAGCAGTGTCATCGAGCCTGTCACATAGCGCTCAGATATTCATTGGGCCTCACACAATCCAAAAGTGTCCAGTGTCCACTAGTGTGAGAAGAAATTCAAAATCTCACTTATCCTCTAGTCACTTTGGTCACAGCAGTGCCATCGAGCCTGTCACATAGCGCTCAGATATTCATTGGGCCTCACACAATCCAAAAGTGTCCAGTGTCCACAAGTGTCTGCTGAAATTCAAAATCTCACTTATCCTCTAGTCACTTTGTTCACAGCTGTGCCATCAAGCCTGTCACATAGCGCTCAGATATTCATTGGGCCTCACACAATCCAAAAGTGTCCAGTGTCCACTAGTGTGAGAAGAAATTCAAAATCTCACTTATCCTCTAGTCACTTTGGTCACAGCAGTGCCATCGAGCCTGTCACATAGCGCTCAGATATTCATTGGGCCTCACACAATCCAAAAGTGTCCAGTGTCCACTAGTGTGAGAAGAAATTCAAAATCTCACTTATCCTCTAGTCACTTTGCTCACAGCAGTGCCATCGAGCCTGTCACATAGCGCTCAGATATTCATTGGGCCTCACACAATCCAAAAGTGTTCAGTGTCCACTAGTGTGAGAAGAAATTCAATATCTCACTTATCCTCTAGTTACTTTGCTCACAGCAGTGCCATCGAGCCTGTCACATAGCGCTCAGATATTCATTGGGCCTCACACAATCAAAAAGTGTCCAGTGTCCACTAGTGTGAGAAGAAATTCAAAATCTCACTTATCCTCTAGTCACTTTGGTCACAGCAGTGCCATCGAGCCTGTCACATAGCGCTCAGATATTCATTGGGCCTCACACAATCCAAAAGTGTCCAGTGTCCACTAGTGTGAGAAGAAATTCAAAATCTCACTTATCCTCTAGTCACTTTGCTCACAGCAGTGCCATCGAGCCTGTCACATAGCGCTCAGATATTCATTGGGCCTCACACAATCCAAAAGTGTCCAGTGTCCACTAGTGTGAGAAGAAATTCAAAATCTCACTTATCCTCTAGTCACTTTGCTCACAGCAGTGCCATCGAGCCTGTCACATAGCGCTCAGATATTCATTGGGCCTCACACAATCCAAAAGTGTCCAGTGTCCACTAGTGTGAGAAGAAATTCAAAATCTCACTTATCCTCTAGTCACTTTGGTCACAGCAGTGCCATCGAGCCTGTCGCATAGCGCTCAGATATTCATTGGGCCTCACTCAATCCAAAAGTGTCCAGTGTCCACTAGTGTTAGAAGAAATTCATAATCTCACTTATCCTCTAGTCACTTTGGTCACAGCAGTGCCATCGAGCCTGTCACATAGCGCTCAGATATTCATTGGGCCTCACACAATCCAAAAGTGTCCAGTGTCCACTAGTGTGAGAAGAAATTCAAAATCTCACTTATCCTCTAGTCACTTTGGTCACAGCAGTGCCATCGAGCCTGTCACATAGCGCTCAGATATTCATTGGGCCTCACACAATCCAAAAGTGTCCAGTGTCCACTAGTGTGAGAAGAAATTCAAAATCTCACTTATCCTCTAGTCACTTTGCTCACAGCAGTGCCATCGAGCCTGTCACATAGCGCTCAGATATTCCTTGGGCCTCACACAATCCAAAAGTGTCCAGTGTCCACAAGTGTGAGAAGAAATTCAAAATCTCACTTATCCTCTAGTCACTTTGGTCACAGCAGTGCCATCGAGCCTGTCACATAGCACTCAGATATTCATTGGGCCTCACACAATCCAAAAGTGTCCAGTGTCCACTAGTGTGAGAAGAAATTCAAAATCTCATTTATCCTCTAGTCACTTTGGTCACAGCAGTGCCATCGAGCCTGTCACATAGCGCTCAGATATTCATTGGGCCTCACACAATCCAAAAGTGTCCAGTGTCCACAAGTGTCTGCTGAAATTCAAAATCTCACTTATCCTCTAGTCACTTTGGTCACAGCTGTGCCATCAAGCCTGTCACATAGCGCTCAGATAATCATTGGGCCTCACACAATCCAAAAGTGTCCAGTGTCCACTAGTGTGAGAAGAAATTCAAAATCTCACTTATCCTCTAGTCACTTTGCTCACAGAAGTGCCATCGAGCCTGTCACATAGCGCTCAGATATTCATTGGGCTCACACAATCCAAAAGTGTCCAGTGTCCACTAGTGTGAGAAGAAATTCAAAATCTCACTTATCCTCTAGTCACTTTGGTCACAGCAGTGCCATCGAGCCTGTCACATAGCGCTCAGATATTCATTGGGCCTCACACAATCCAAAAGTGTCCAGTGTCCACAAGTGTGAGAAGAAATTCAAAATCTCACTTATCCTCTAGTCACTTTGGTCACAGCAGTGCCATCGAGCCTGTCACATAGCGCTCAGATATTCATTGGGCCTCACACAATCCAAAAGTGTCCAGTGTCCACTAGTGTGAGAAGAAATTCAAAATCTCACTTATCCTCTAGTCACTTTGGTCACAGCAGTGTCATCGAGCCTGTCACATAGCACTCAGATATTCATTGGGCCTCACACAATCCAAAAGTGTCCAGTGTCCACTAGTGTGAGAAGAAATTCAAAATCTCACTTATCCTCTAGTCACTTTGGTCACAGCAGTGCCATCGAGCCTGTCACATAGCGCTCAGATATTCATTGGGCCTCACACAATCCAAAAGTGTCCAGTGTCCACAAGTGTGAGAAGAAATTCAAAATCTCACTTATCCTCTAGTCACTTTGCTCACAGCAGTGCCATCGAGCCTGTCACATAGCGCTCAGATATTCCTTGGGCCTCACACAATCCAAAAGTGTCCAGTGTCCACAAGTGTGAGACGAAATTCAAAATCTCACTTATCCTCTAGTCACTTTGGTCACAGCAGTGCCATCGAGCCTGTCACATAGCACTCAGATATTCATTGGGCCTCACACAATCCAAAAGTGTCCAGTGTCCACTAGTGTGAGAAGAAATTCAAAATCTCACTTATCCTCTAGTCACTTTGGTCACAGCAGTGCCATCGAGCCTGTCACATAGCGCTCAGATATTCATTGGGCCTCACACAATCCAAAAGTGTCCAGTGTCCACAAGTGTCTGCTGAAATTCAAAATCTCACTTATCCTCTAGTCACTTTGTTCACAGCTGTGCCATCAAGCCTGTCACATAGCGCTCAGATATTCATTGGGCCTCACACAATCCAAAAGTGTCCAGTGTCCACTAGTGTGAGAAGAAATTCAAAATCTCACTTATCCTCTAGTCACTTTGGTCACAGCAGTGCCATCGAGCCTGTCACATAGCGCTCAGATATTCATTGGGCCTCACACAATCCAAAAGTGTCCAGTGTCCACTAGTGTGAGAAGAAATTCAAAATCTCACTTATCCTCTAGTCACTTTGCTCACAGCAGTGCCATCGAGCCTGTCACATAGCGCTCAGATATTCATTGGGCCTCACACAATCCAAAAGTGTTCAGTGTCCACTAGTGTGAGAAGAAATTCAAAATCTCACTTATCCTCTAGTTACTTTGCTCACAGCAGTGCCATCGAGCCTGTCACATAGCGCTCAGATATTCATTGGGCCTCACACAATCCAAAAGTGTCCAGTGTCCACTAGTGTGAGAAGAAATTCAAAATCTCACTTATCCTCTAGTCACTTTGGTCACAGCAGTGCCATCGAGCCTGTCACATAGCGCTCAGATATTCATTGGGCCTCACACAATCCAAAAGTGTCCAGTGTCCACTAGTGTGAGAAGAAATTCAAAATCTCACTTATCCTCTAGTCACTTTGCTCACAGCAGTGCCATCGAGCCTGTCACATAGCGCTCAGATATTCATTGGGCCTCACACAATCCAAAAGTGTCCAGTGTCCACTAGTGTGAGAAGAAATTCAAAATCTCACTTATCCTCTAGTCACTTTGCTCACAGCAGTGCCATCGAGCCTGTCACATAGCGCTCAGATATTCATTGGGCCTCACACAATCCAAAAGTGTCCAGTGTCCACTAGTGTGAGAAGAAATTCAAAATCTCACTTATCCTCTAGTCACTTTGGTCACAGCAGTGCCATCGAGCCTGTCACATAGCGCTCAGATATTCATTGGGCCTCACTCAATCCAAAAGTGTCCAGTGTCCACTAGTGTTAGAAGAAATTCATAATCTCACTTATCCTCTAGTCACTTTGGTCACAGCAGTGCCATCGAGCCTGTCACATAGCGCTCAGATATTCATTGGGCCTCACACAATCCAAAAGTGTTCAGTGTCCACTAGTGTAGGAAGAAATTCAAAATCTCACTTATCCTCTAGTCACTTTGCTCACAGCAGTGCCATCGAGCCTGTCACATAGCGCTCAGATATTCATTGGGCCTCACACAATCCAAAAGTGTCCAGTGTCCACGAGTGTGAGAAGAAATTCAAAATCTCACTTATCCTCTAGTCACTTTGGTCACAGCAGTGCCATCGAGCCTGTCACATAGCGCTGAGATATTCATTGGGCCTCACACAATCCAAAAGTGTCCAGTGTCCACTAGTGAGAGAAGAAATTCAAAATCTCACTTATCCTCTAGTCACTTTGGTCACAGCAGTGCCATCGAGCCTGTCACATAGCGCTCAGATATTCATTGGGCCTCACACAATCCAAAAGTGTCCAGTGTCCACAAGTGTCTGCTGAAATTCAAAATCTCACTTATCCTCTAGTCACTTTGGTCACAGCTGTGCCATCGAGCCTGTCACATAGCGCTCAGATATTCATTGGGCCTCACACAATCCAAAAGTGTCCAGTGTCCACTAGTGTGAGAAGAAATTCAAAATCTCACTTATCCTCTAGTCACTTTGCTCACAGCAGTGCCATCGAGCCTGTCACATAGCGCTCAGATATTCATTGGGCCTCACACAATCCAAAAGTGTCCAGTGTCCACTAGTGTGAGAAGAAATTCAAAATCTCACTTATCCTCTAGTCACTTTGGTCACAGCAGTGCCATCGAGCCTGTCACATAGCGCTCAGATATTCATTGGGCCTCACACAATCCAAAAGTGTCCAGTGTCCACAAGTGTGAGAAGAAATTCAAAATCTCACTTATCCTCTAGTCACTTTGGTCACAGCAGTGCCATCGAGCCTGTCACATAGCGCTCAGATATTCATTGGGCCTCACACAATACAAAAGTGTCCAGTGTCCACTAGTGTGAGAAGAAATTCAAAATCTCACTTATCATCTAGTCACTTTGCAGTGTGCATCGAGCCTGTCACATAGCGCTCAGATATTCATTGGGCCTCACACAATCCAAAAGTGTCCAGTGTCCACTAGTGTGAGAAGAAATTCAAAATCTCACTTATCCTCTAGTCACTTTGCTCACAGCAGTGCCATCGAGCCTGTCACATGGCGCTCAGATATTCATTGGGCCTCACACAATCCAAAAGTGTCCAGTGTCCACAAGTGTGAGAAGAAATTTAAAATCTCACTTATCCTCTAGTCACTTTGGTCACAGCAGTGCCATCGAGCCTGTCACATAGCGCTCAGATATTCATTGGGCCTCACACAATCAAAAAGTGTCCAGTGTCCACTAGTGTGAGAAGAAATTCAAAATCTCACTTATCCTCTAGTCACTTTGGTCACAGCAGTGCCATCGAGCCTGTCACATAGCGCTCAGATATTCATTGGGCCTCACACAATCCAAAAGTGTCCAGTGTCCACAAGTGTCTGCTGAAATTCAAAATCTCACTTATCCTCTAGTCACTTTGATCACAGCTGTGCCATCGAGCCTGTCACATAGCGCTCAGATATTCATTGGGCCTCACACAATCCAAAAGTGTCCAGTGTCCACTAGTGTGAGAAGAAATTCAAAATCTCACTTATCCTCTAGTCACTTTGCTCATAGCAGTGCCATCGAGCCTGTCACATAGCGCTCAGATATTCATTGGGCCTCACACAATCCAAAAGTGTCCAGTGTCCACTAGTGTGAGAAGAAATTCAAAATCTCACTTATCCTCTAGTCACTTTGGTCACAGCAGTGCCATCGAGCCTGTCACATAGCGCTCAGATATTCATTGGGCCTCACACAATCCAAAAGTTTCCAGTGTCCACTAGTGTGAGAAGAAATTCAAAATCTCACTTATCCTCTAGTCACTTTGGTCACAGCAGTGCCATCGAGCCTGTCACATAGCGCTCAGATATTCATTGGGCCTCACACAATCCAAAAGTGTCCAGTGTCCACTAGTGTGAGAAGAAATTCAAAATCTCACTTTTCCTCTAGTCACTTTGCTCACAGCAGTGCCATCGAGCCTGTCACATAGCGCTCAGATATTCATTGGGCCTCACACAATCCAAAAGTGTCCAGTGTCCACAAGTGTGAGAAGAAATTCAAAATCTCACTTATCCTCTAGTCACTTTGGTCACAGCAGTGCCATCGAGCCTGTCACATAGCGCTCAGATATTCATTGGGCCTCACACAATCCAAAAGTGTCCAGTGTCCACTAGTGTATAAAAAAAAATTCAAAATCTCACTTATCCTCTAGTCACTTTGGTCACAGCAGTGCCATCGAGCCTGTCACATACCGCTCAGATATTCATTGGGCCTCACACAATCCAAAAGTGTCCAGTGTCCACAAGTGTCTGCTGAAATTCAAAATCTCACTTATCCTCTAGTCACTTTGGTCACAGCTGTGCCATCAAGCCTGTCACATAGCGCTCAGATATTCATTGGGCCTCACACAATCCAAAAGTGTCCAGTGTCCACTAGTGTGAGAAGAAATTCAAAATCTCACTTATCCTCTAGTCACTTTGCTCACAGAAGTGCCATCGAGCCTGTCACATAGCGCTCAGATATTCATTGGGCTCACACAATCCAAAAGTGTCCAGTGTCCACTAGTGTGAGAAGAAATTCAAAATCTCACTTATCCTCTAGTCACTTTGGTCACAGCAGTGCCATCGAGCCTGTCACATAGCGCTCAGATATTCATTGGGCCTCACACAATCCAAAAGTGTCCAGTGTCCACAAGTGTGAGAAGAAATTCAAAATCTCACTTATCCTCTAGTCACTTTGGTCACAGCAGTGCCATCAAGCCTGTCACATAGCGCTCAGATATTCATTGGGCCTCACAAAATCCAAAAGTGTCCAGTGTCCACTAGTGTGAGAAGAAATTCAAAATCTCACTTATCCTCTAGTCACTTTGGTCACAGCAGTGCCATCGAGCCTGTCACATAGCGCTCAGATATTCATTGGGCCTCACACAATCCAAAAGTGTCCAGTGTCCACTAGTGTGAGAAGAAATTCAAAATCTCACTTATCCTCTAGTCACTTTGGTCACAGCAGTGCCATCGAGCCTGTCACATAGCGCTCAGATATTCATTGGGCCTCACACAATCCAAAAGTGTCCAGTGTCCACTAGTGTGAGAAGAAATTCAAAATCTCACTTATCCTCTAGTCACTTTGCTCACAGCAGTGCCATCGAGCCTGTCACATAGCGCTCAGATATTCCTTGGGCCTCACACAATCCAAAAGTGTCCAGTGTCCACAAGTGTGAGAAGAAATTCAAAATCTCACTTATCCTCTAGTCACTTTGGTCACAGCAGTGCCATCGAGCCTGTCACATAGCGCTCAGATATTCATTGGGCCTCACACAATCCAAAAGTGTCCAGTGTCCACTAGTGTGAGAAGAAATTCAAAATCTCACTTATCCTCTAGTCACTTTGCTCATAGCAGTGCCATCGAGCCTGTCACATAGCGCTCAGATATTCATTGGGCTCACACAATCCAAAAGTGTCCAGTGTCCACTAGTGTGAGAAGAAATTCAAAATCTCACTTATCCTCTAGTCACTTTGGTCACAGCAGTGCCATCGAGCCTGTCACATAGCGCTCAGATATTCATTGGGCCTCACACAATCCAAAAGTGTCCAGTGTCCACTAGTGTGAGAAGAAATTCAAAATCTCACTTATCCTCTAGTCACTTTGGTCACAGCAGTGCCATCGAGCCTGTCACATAGAGCTCAGATATTCATTGGGCCTCACACAATCCAAAAGTGTCCAGTGTCCACTAGTGTGAGAAGAAATTCAAAATCTCACTTTTCCTCTAGTCACTTTGCTCACAGCAGTGCCATCGAGCCTGTCACATAGCGCTCAGATATTCATTGGGCCTCACACAATCCAAAAGTGTCCAGTGTCCACAAGTGTGAGAAGAAATTCAAAATCTCACTTATCCTCTAGTCACTTTGGTCACAGCAGTGCCATCGAGCCTGTCACATAGCACTCAGATATTCATTGGGCCTCACACAATCCAAAAGTGTCCAGTGTCCACTAGTGTATAAAAAAAAATTCAAAATCTCACTTATCCTCTAGTCACTTTGGTCACAGCAGTGCCATCGAGCCTGTCACATACCGCTCAGATATTCATTGGGCCTCACACAATCCAAAAGTGTCCAGTGTCCACAAGTGTCTGCTGAAATTCAAAATCTCACTTATCCTCTAGTCACTTTGGTCACAGCTGTGCCATCAAGCCTGTCACATAGCGCTCAGATATTCATTGGGCCTCACACAATCCAAAAGTGTCCAGTGTCCACTAGTGTGAGAAGAAATTCAAAATCTCACTTATCCTCTAGTCACTTTGCTCACAGAAGTGCCATCGAGCCTGTCACATAGCGCTCAGATATTCATTGGGCTCACACAATCCAAAAGTGTCCAGTGTCCACTAGTGTGAGAAGAAATTCAAAATCTCACTTATCCTCTAGTCACTTTGGTCACAGCAGTGCCATCGAGCCTGTCACATAGCGCTCAGATATTCATTGGGCCTCACACAATCCAAAAGTGTCCAGTGTCCACAAGTGTGAGAAGAAATTCAAAATCTCACTTATCCTCTAGTCACTTTGGTCACAGCAGTGCCATCAAGCCTGTCACATAGCGCTCAGATATTCATTGGGCCTCACACAATCCAAAAGTGTCCAGTGTCCACTAGTGTGAGAAGAAATTCAAAATCTCACTTATCCTCTAGTCACTTTGGTCACAGCAGTGCCATCGAGCCTGTCACATAGCGCTCAGATATTCATTGGGCCTCACACAATCCAAAAGTGTCCAGTGTCCACTAGTGTGAGAAGAAATTCAAAATCTCACTTATCCTCTAGTCACTTTGGTCACAGCAGTGCCATCGAGCCTGTCACATAGCGCTCAGATATTCATTGGGCCTCACACAATCCAAAAGTGTCCAGTGTCCACTAGTGTGAGAAGAAATTCAAAATCTCACTTATCCTCTAGTCACTTTGCTCACAGCAGTGCCATCGAGCCTGTCACATAGCGCTCAGATATTCCTTGGGCCTCACACAATCCAAAAGTGTCCAGTGTCCACAAGTGTGAGAAGAAATTCAAAATCTCACTTATCCCCTAGTCACTTTGGTCACAGCAGTGCCATCGAGCCTGTCACATAGCACTCAGATATTCATTGGGCCTCACACAATCCAAAAGTGTCCAGTGTCCACTAGTGTGAGAAGAAATTCAAAATCTCACTTATCCTCTAGTCACTTTGGTCACAGCAGTGCCATCGAGCCTGTCACATAGCGCTCAGATATTCATTGGGCCTCACACAATCCAAAAGTGTCCAGTGTCCACAAGTGTCTGCTGAAATTCAAAATCTCACTTATCCTCTAGTCACTTTGGTCACAGCTGTGCCATCAAGCCTGTCACATAGCGCTCAGATATTCATTGGGCCTCACACAATCCAAAAGTGTCCAGTGTCCACTAGTGTGAGAAGAAATTCAAAATCTCACTTATCCTCTAGTCACTTTGCTCACAGAAGTGCCATCGAGCCTGTCACATAGCGCTCAGATATTCATTGGGCTCACACAATCCAAAAGTGTCCAGTGTCCACTAGTGTGAGAAGAAATTCAAAATCTCACTTATCCTCTAGTCACTTTGGTCACAGCAGTGCCATCGAGCCTGTCACATAGCGCTCAGATATTCATTGGGCCTCACACAATCCAAAAGTGTCCAGTGTCCACAAGTGTGAGAAGAAATTCAAAATCTCACTTATCCTCTAGTCACTTTGGTCACAGCAGTGCCATCGAGCCTGTCACATAGCGCTCAGATATTCATTGGGCCTCACACAATCCAAAAGTGTCCAGTGTCCACTAGTGTGAGAAGAAATTCAAAATCTCACTTATCCTCTAGTCACTTTGGTCACAGCAGTGTCATCGAGCCTGTCACATAGCGCTCAGATATTCATTGGGCCTCACACAATCCAAAAGTGTCCAGTGTCCACTAGTGTGAGAAGAAATTCAAAATCTCACTTATTCTCTAGTCACTTTGGTCACAGCAGTGCCATCGAGCCTGTCACATAGCGCTCAGATATTCATTGGGCCTCACACAATCCAAAAGTGTCCAGTGTCCACTAGTGTGAGAAGAAATTCAAAATCTCACTTATCCTCTAGTCACTTTGCTCACAGCAGTGCCATCGAGCCTGTCACATAGCGCTCAGATATTCCTTGGGCCTCACACAATCCAAAAGTGTCCAGTGTCCACAAGTGTGAGACGAAATTCAAAATCTCACTTATCCTCTAGTCACTTTGGTCACAGCAGTGCCATCGAGCCTATCACATAGCACTCACATATTCATTGGGCCTCACACAATCCAAAAGTGTCCAGTGTCCACTAGTGTGAGAAGAAATTCAAAATCTCACTTATCCTCTAGTCACTTTGGTCACAGCAGTGCCATCGAGCCTGTCACATAGCGCTCAGATATTCATTGGGCCTCACACAATCCAAAAGTGTCCAGTGTCCACAAGTGTCTGCTGAAATTCAAAATCTCACTTATCCTCTAGTCACTTTGTTCACAGCTGTGCCATCAAGCCTGTCACATAGCGCTCAGATATTCATTGGGCCTCACACAATCCAAAAGTGTCCAGTGTCCACTAGTGTGAGAAGAAATTCAAAATCTCACTTATCCTCTAGTCACTTTGCTCACAGAAGTGCCATCGAGCCTGTCACATAGCGCTCAGATATTCATTGGGCTCACACAATCCAAAAGTGTCCAGTGTCCACTAGTGTGAGAAGAAATTCAAAATCTCACTTATCCTCTAGTCACTTTGGTCACAGCAGTGCCATCGAGCCTGTCACATAGCGCTCAGATATTCATTGGGCCTCACACAATCCAAAAGTGTCCAGTGTCCACAAGTGTGAGAAGAAATTCAAAATCTCACTTATCCTCTAGTCACTTTGGTCACAGCAGTGCCATCGAGCCTGTCACATAGCGCTCAGATATTCATTGGGCCTCACACAATCCAAAAGTGTCCAGTGTCCACTAGTGTGAGAAGAAATTCAAAATCTCACTTATCCTCTAGTCACTTTGGTCACAGCAGTGCCATCGAGCCTGTCACATAGCGCTCAGATATTCATTGGGCCTCACACAATCCAAAAGTGTCCAGTGTCCACTAGTGTGAGAAGAAATTCAAAATCTCACTTATCCTCTAGTCACTTTGGTCACAGCAGTGCCATCGAGCCTGTCACATAGCGCTCAGATATTCATTGGGCCTCACACAATCCAAAAGTGTCCAGTGTCCACTAGTGTGAGAAGAAATTCAAAATCTCACTTATCCTCTAGTCACTTTGGTCACAGCAGTGCCATCGAGCCTGTCACATAGCGCTCAGATATTCATTGGGCCTCACACAATCCAAAAGTGTCCAGTGTCCACTAGTGTGAGAAGAAATTCAAAATCTCCCCTGTCCTATAGACAACTTGTACCTTGTTTTACATTACTATATAGTTTGTTGGATTTTGTCTACATTTTTACCAAAAATGAGGAAGGCTGGTGGAAGAGGCCGTGGAATTGGGCGGGGGTTGCCAGCTGGTAATGATGGTGTTGGTGGTGGATCTGATGGTAGTGGCAAGAGCAAAATAGGACCGAATGCAGGAGGTGTTGAGCCTGCGTCATCGTCTGGCTCCATAAGGCTTCGAAGGCTTAGTTTTCTAGGAGTTGGCAAACTGCTTTTAAAGCCAGAGCATCAGGAAAAAGTTTTGTCTTACATTGCTGACTCAGCCTCCAGCTCTATCGCCTCCTCTTCTGAAGTTGTAAAAAGTAAAAGCACTGAGTCGTCATTGGAGGCTCATGTTCATGAACCACACCTTTCCTTGTGTCCTTCACCCCAACCAAGATTGAAGGATGACGCAGGCCATACTACTGATTACTCCATGGAGCTGTTTTCACATACCATGCCTGGATTATCAAGTGAAATCTTGAATTACCCAGGCCAAGATGAATCTGACATGGAGTGCACTGATGCACAGCCGCTGATGGATGATTCTGCTGGTACATTCACTCAGAGCACTACATTGTCCTCGCAGTGTACAGAGCCAGATTCTGACCCTGATGAGACACAGGTGCCCCTTCCCGCACACTATACCACCATACACGTTTACACAGAGGAAGGTGCACATGACATTGAAGAGGAGGTGATGGATGACCCAGTTGTTGACCCAGATTGGCATCCATTGGGGGAAGAGGGTGCTGCTTCCAATAGCTCAGATGAGGAGCATCCACAGCAGACATCGACATCGCAACAGCTGTTATCCGGCAGGCCCGGAGCACTCCAAAGACAGGTTCCAAAAATCAAAAGAGTTGCTGGACAGCTTGTCCAGAGGGTCAAAACATCACAGCGTGCTAGGCCGCAAAATGTCTGCCAAAGTAGGAAGAGTGCAGTGTGGCACTTTTTTGAACAAAATCCTCATGATCAGGCCAAGGTTATCTGTAAGAAGTGCGCAAAGACCTTTAGCCGAGGGAAAAATCTGAAAAATTTGAATACCAGTTGCATGCTTAGACATTTAAACACCATGCACTTGCAAGCGTGGACACAACACCAAACCTCAAGTGCCACATGTGCAACTGATCACAATGAAGGTAGTCAGCAACGCTACATTGTTTCCCCCACTGTAAGCCCACTGGTTAGCACAGCAGCAAATGTTGAGGTGTCGTTGCAAGGCCACAGCAGTCAGGGAATCCCACTGTTATATCAACGAAATACTGAATCTAGGCCATCAGAAAGAACACCAACTCCATCACCATCATCAACCCTCTCTCAGTCCGCCCTGTCCACCGCTACTTCCACCATATGCAGCTCTCAAGTCCAGCTCACCCTCCCAGACACTATGAGTAGGTCAAGAAAGTACTCAGTCTCTCATCCGCGTACACTGGGTTTGAACGCCCACATTGCCAAACTAATCTCGTTTGAGATGATGCCCTTTCGGTTGGTGGAAAGCGCAGCTTTCCGCGAACTCATGGCCTATGCAGTACCACGCTATGACCTACCTAGTCGCCACTTCTTCTCTCGCAAAGCCATCCCAGCCCTCCACCATCATGTGAAAGACCGCATTGTCCATGCACTCAAGCAGTCAGTGAGCGGAAAGGTGCACCTCACAACTGATGCATGGTCCAGTCGCCATGGCCAGGGCCGTTACGTGTCCATCACTGCGCACTGGGTTAATGTGGTGGATGCAGGGTCCACAGGGGACAGCGGTGGTGGGACAGTGCTGCCTAGCCCACGGTATAGTAAACAGTTGGCTGTAGGCGTTCGACCCTCCTCCTCCTCCTCCTCCTCCAGAAGCGAAAGCTCGTCCACAGAGCGCAGTCGTACGAGCACTCCATCTGCAGCTGCCACTGTTGCACACGAGGTGTCCCCCTATCGAGCAGCTAGTGGAAAGCGTCAGCAGGCTGTGTTGCAGATGATGTGTTTGGGCGACAGACACACCGCCGAGGTGCTGGCCGAGTACTTTCAGCGACAAACTGAGTCATGGCTGTGCAGTGTACATCTTGAGGCAGGCAAGGTAGTTAGTGATAACGGCCGTAATTTTGTGGCAGCCATAGCCCTTTCAAAACTCAGACACATACCTTGCTTGGCTCACACCTTGAACCTGGTGGTGCAGTGCTTCCTCAAAAATTATCCGGAGTTAACAGCCCTGCTCCAGAAGGTGCGAAGACTGTGCGCGCACATCCGCCGGTTGCCTGTACACTCCGTTCGTATGCAGAAGCTGCAGCGATTGCTCCACCTTCCCAACCACCGCCTCATTATCGACATTGCAACAAGGTGGAACTCCACCCTGCACATGGTGGAGCGGCTGTGCGAGCAGAGGCAGGCCATAATGCATTTGTGGGAGGATACACGGCCAGGCACTTTGAGAGCAGATATGGAGTTGACCGGTGTGCAGTGGTCGAAGCTGAAAGACCTCTGTAAAGTCCTTCAGTGTTTTGAGGAATGCACACGGCTGGTAAGTGCAGACGACGCCATCCTAAGCATGAGCATCCCACTTATGCGTCTGCTCATGCAAACTTTGACGCACCTTAAGAGCAGGCTTCTGCAGTCAATGTTGATGAGGAGGAAGAGGAGGAGGGAATCCTTGATGACATTCAGCCATTGTCTGCTCAGGGACCTCTCCTGGACGAGGTGGAGGAAGAAGAGGAGGAGGAGGAGGATGATGGGGATGATTACTTAGGGGAGGAGGATGCATCTCGTGGGGCAAGTGAAAATGTTGGCGTGGCAAGGTCTGGTACAGGGTTTGTGCGTGACTGGAGGGATGTGGATTTGCCAGAAAGTGCTCCTCCAACCAGCACTCGCAGTGCATCATTGACACCGGGAACATTGGCCCACATGTCAGATTATGCCTTACAGATCCTAAAAAGGGACCCCCGCATTGCCAAAATGATGAACGATGACGACTACTGGTTGGCCAGCATCCTGGATCCACGCTATAAAGGCAAATTACAAAACATCATGCCACAGGAGAACCTTGACCTAATATTGGCTAATAAACAAGCAACTCTGGTAAATCGGTTGCTTGAGGCATTCCCAGCACACAGCAGCGGTGATGGTTCTCACACGAGCCGTATGGGCCGGGGGCAGCTTGGCAGAGGTGTTCGTTGTGCACACAGCAGAATTGGCGTTGGAGACAGGGGTTTCATGACAATGATGTGGACTGATTTTTCAAGTACCGCTCACACAACTGGTAATACTGCATCGATGGAAAGTGACAGGAGACAGCAGTTGTCAACTATGGTTACAAACTACTTTTCCTCCCATATCGATGTTCTCCCACACAAGTCATTCCCCTTTGACTATTGGGCCGCTAAACTGGACACCTGGCCTGAATTGGCACAATATGCCTTACAGGAGCTCGCTTGCCCAGCTGTAAGTGTGCTATCGGAAAGAGTCTTCAGTGCAGCTGGATCAATCATGACAGAAAAAAGGACCCGTCTGTCAACCCAAAATGTGGATGATCTAACCTTCATTAAAATGAACCACGCATGGGTTTCCAAGGATTTTGTCCCACCTTCCCCTGATGACACATAGGGTGACAGAAAAATGGCTTGCTTTGGTCCACCTCTTCCTGGGACTTGACCTATTTCACCTTTTGCATCAGCTGAATGTCCAACATCAACATATGCCACTTTCTAAAACTCCCTAACTGTGCTGCCTCCCCCCCCCATGGCCGGGGTCACCACCTAGCGCACGACACCGTGCGAGTGCCGTTGCCCTGGACAGGTGGGTAGGTCGACTCTTGGGCGCGGGCACTGGCACAGGGTCCCTCATAGTGCAATCAAGTGTCTCTGACGGTGGTGGTGCACACCCGCCGTCAGACACACCGCCGTACTATGAGGGGCCCAGTGCCAGTACCGACGCCCACGAGTGGGCCCCCCTTGCTTGGGCAGGGCCCCAGCATTTGCAATCTTTACCTCTCCCTGCTCCTCCGCTGTGTAGTCTGGGCCGTCAAATCCATACTGGGCCTGACACCGTTTGAACCTGCCTCCTGATGTATAGACATATATTTTGAATGTGTACGCTATCCATACTTGTTATCTGGGGATACGGAACCCTTTCTCACCTTTGTGCAATCACGTGCAATCCATACTGGGCCTGACACCGTCTGAGCCTGCCTCCTGATGTATAGACATATATTTTGAATGTGTACGCTATCCATACATGTTATCTGGGGATACGGAACCCTTTCTCACCTTTGTGCAATCACGTGCAATCCATACTGGGCCTGACACCGTCTGAGCCTGCCTCCTGATGTATAGACATATATTTTGAATGTGTACGCTATCCATACATGTTATCTGGGGATACGGAACCCTTTCTCACCTTTGTGCAATCACGTGCAATCCATACTGGGCCTGACACCGTCTGAGCCTGCCTCCTGATGTATAGACATATATTTTGAATGTGTACGCTATCCATACATGTTATCTGGGGATACGGAACCCTTTCTCACCTTTGTGCAATCACGTGCAATCCATACTGGGCCTGACACCGTCTGAGCCTGCCTCCTGATGTATAGACATATATTTTGAATGTGTACGCTATCCATACATGTTATCTGGGGATACGGAACCCTTTCTCACCTTTGAGCAATCACGTGCAATCCATACTGGGCCTGACACCGTCTGAGCCTGCCTCCTGATGTATAGACATATATTTTGAATGTGTACGCTATCCATACATGTTATCTGGGGATACGGAACCCTTTCTCACCTTTGTGCAATCACGTGCAATCCATACTGGGCCTGACACCGTCTGAGCCTGCCTCCTGATGTATAGACATATATTTTGAATGTGTACGCTATCCATACATGTTATCTGGGGATACGGAACCCTTTCTCACCTTTGTGCAATCACGTGCAATCCATACTGGGCCTAACACCGTCTGAGCCTGCCTCCTGATGTATAGACATATATTTTGAATGTGTACGCTATCCATACATGTTATCTGGGGATACGGAACCCTTTCTCACCTTTGAGCAATCACGTGCAATCCATACTGGGCCTGACACCGTCTGAGCCTGCCTCCTGATGTATAGACATATATTTTGAATGTGTACGCTATCCATACATGTTATCTGGGGATACGGAACCCTTTCTCACCTTTGTGCAATCACGTGCAATCCATACTGGGCCTGACACCGTCTGAGCCTGCCTCCTGATGTATAGACATATATTTTGAATGTGTACGCTATCCATACATGTTATCTGGGGATACAGAACCCTTTCTCACCTTTGTGCAATCACGTGCAATCCATACTAGGCCTGACACCGTCTGAGCCTGCCTCCTTATGTATAGACATATATTTTGAATGTGTACGCTATCCATACATGTTATCTGGGGATACGGAACCCTTTCTCACCTTTGTGCAATCACGTGCAATCCATACTGGGCCTGACACCGTCTGAGCCTGCCTCCTGATGTATAGACATATATTTTGAATGTGTACGCTATCCATACATGTTGTCTGGGGATACGGAACCCTTTCTCACCTTTGTGCAATCACGTGCAATCCATACTGGGCCTGACACCATCTGAGCCTGCCTCCTGTTGTATAGACATATATTTTGAATGTGTACGCTATCCATACATGTTATCTGGGGATACGGAACCCTTTCTCACCTTTGTGCAATCACGTGCAATCCATACTGGGCCTGACACCATCTGAGCCTGCCTCCTGATGTAAAGACATATATTTTGAATGTGTACGCTATCCATACATGTTATCTGGGGATACGGAACCCTTTCTCACCTTTGTCCAATCACGTGCAATCCATACTGGGCCTGACACCGTCTGAGCCTGCCTCCTGATGTATAGACATATATTTTGAATGTGTACACTTTGCTATCCATACATGTTATCTGGGGATACGGTACCCTTTCTCACCTTTGTGCAATCACGTGTAATCCATACTGGGCCTGAGAACAGATGGCGAGCTGTTAAGCAAGCTACAGCACCTGTGGTTTGCACACGTAAGTTTTTCATTTTTTCAGGAATGACGGTTAGGCCTAATTCCGGAACTGCGGTTGACCTGCACTTACTGGGAAATCATCGTTCGCGGGTAATAATTGTAATCACAGATCCCCATCACTAACGTTGTTCAGCGGGTTATCTGCACCTGTAAGCGACAAACGCTGGCCTTTTCAGTGTAGCGCACATGCAGCCACGGATATGTAAGGGCATGACACACCAGTTATTGGCCAATCTCATGTGCCAGAGCCTCACGTGTCCCTCTAGTAAGCCAGACTCGGACCGCGGGGCATGACGGAGTCTCGTTCGTTAACGGAATTAAGCTTGCAATGTGTGCATCTGTTCTGTAGCAAGCATGGTTGAGGTTTCCCAGGTGGAGTCGAATTAAACCGTAGGCTCCACTCCTGGTGGTGCCCTTCTGGACATTCCTTTAAGGTTCAGCTTTGCAACCATACTGCCCACGTAAAACAAACACTTTGCCTTCATGAACGCTGTTTGGAGGGTCATGACTCATGGGAATAACGCCGCCCAATCAGTTAACCTGCTAGAGAGATCCTTCGTTGCTCCCAAGCATGACATCACACTCCCTAGGAGGAAGGTAATGCCACTGTGGCGACCGTACTCCTGGGGGCGACACAAGTGCACTGATGCCCAGCCACTGCTCGATGAATCTGCTGGTACATTGACCCAGACCACTACATTCCCCTTGCACGCTACACGGCCTGAATCTGACCCTGATGAAACTCAGGTTACCCTTCCCATATACAGTTCCATCTTACACGGTGACAAAGAGGAAGCTGCAGATGAAAGTGCAGGTTCGGCCCACCCGCCATCAGACACACCACCGTACTATCAGGGGCCCTGTGCCAGTGCCGTCGCCAACGAGTGGGCCCCCCCCTGCTTGCTCAGGATCACAGCACTTGCAAAGTTGAAATACTTGTGCAGTGAGATGGAAGATGGGGACGACGAGGAGTCCAGACAAGTACAGTGATTCCCTAGCGAGGAGACTTATTTGATTGTTTTCAATGTTGGGACAGCAATTTTTGGGGAGCACTATACTCTGGAGAATGATAGATGGGGCCCACCATACACTGGAACATTCCAAAGGTGGACATCAGACACTGGAGCAGCATTTACAGGGCCCATTATACACTAGAGCATTAGAAATGGGGCCCATTATGTTTGGAGCATTATTTGGGCGCATAAGACAGTGGAGCTTCATCCATGGGGACCAACATATACTGTAGCATTATGTGGAGCTCATCATATACTGTTTCAAACATTATATGGGACCAATGATTCTGTATGGAGAAATAGATGGGCCTTGTCATGAGATGTAAAAAGTGAAGTATTTTTCATTGTACTATACCGCTATTTCTCTGCCGTATCGGAGCATGATGAGTTGTGGAATGTGTTAAAGGGGCGCTCTTTCGCCCAGGGCACATGAAAACCTGGAGCCAGCCCTCCCCCCCCACAACTTTAGCCAAATAACCCCCATTTTTCAGTGCGTAACTTGTATTATGAAGTTAATTAAGGTTGACAAGCTTAAGTAAGAAGAATTGATGCTTTTGGCATTCAAATGGGCACTGTTGGTGTGTTTCCTGTCCTCCTCTCACTGCCAACTTTTATTCCCCATTGACTTACATTGGGTTTCGTGTTTCGGGACGACTCCGACTTTTCCCTATAATCGGACGATCTTGCTCGACCCGACTTTTGGAAAAGTCGGGTTTCACGAAACGAAACGCGACCCTAAAAAACCAAAAGTCGCTCAACTCTAGTGACAATATCTTCATTCGTGTCATTCATCAGTAAGGGCTCATTCAGATGTCAGTGATTTTTCATCGAAGTTTGTATGCGAAAACCAGGAAAGGAACACAAAGAGGAAGACTATAATTGAAAGATTCACACCTGTTCTGTGTTTTGGAGACACATGTGGTTTTGGTATACAAACACTGATGAAAAATCTCTGACGTCTGAATGAGCCCTAATAGCCACAGTGCCCCCATATGTGCCAGTCATCAGTAATAGCCACAATTTGCCGGTTACACTGCCCTCATTAGTGAAAGAACTTATCCCAATTTTTCTGAACTTTACTAGATGTATATTTGCCCTCACTTCTGGCTTCCTTCCCTTCACTTTGTCCGGGGTTAGTCTCATGATTCCTGTAGACTACATGATTCCTCTCATACAAGTTATACCCGTGTGAGCAAAATTCTCTCTCTTCTTTGCCTTTTGAAGTCCAAATAATAAAGTATGTTTTGAGATCTTAGGAAATCAATACCTCCTTGTATGGTGTACTAAATAGAATTTAGGCTTTATTAGTGTATATGCAAGCAATTAAGTAGAGTCACATATAAGGGAAAGTTCCCTCTGAAATATGTAGCCAATAGTAACTTTGCTAGCGAGAATAGAAATGTGAAACTTCTCCTCCCAGCAGTGTTTTTTGATTACCATAATAAAGGACTTATAAGTCAACATGGATACCACAGACACAAAATGGAATATGTTCTCTCACAGATACAGGCAAACTGGTTATAGTTGGGATTAGACATTTTTGTAGACATTTCTCATATTAGGAGTTAATAGTCACGGACACACAAGAGCAGGGATATAGTTATAGGGTGGGCACAGGTAGTGGCCTCATCCAGGCCTTGTGACTAAGGAAGACCCTGAGGCTTCACTGCCTTATAGGAAGAAAGAGAGAGTAATAAATAAGAGAATGGCACTTCCGCCACAATGGAATGAATAAAATTATTAATCTACAACATGCAGAGCTGACTGTTCAAGCAACAAAATTGTTTTATTAAAACTGACAGATAAAAACACAACGCGTTTCGACTACAGATAACCTTCCTCAGGTGTCATACACAGCCCTCTTATACTTGTTCAAGTACAAAAGTATGTGGAGTTTATAAATTAATAAATTTGTACATTCATTTTCCATTTCGTATGATGGTAATCAACAAATAAATGACCAGGTAGTTACTTATTTTAATGATGTGATGTATTCTCCAACCCTGGAATATACTTGCAGGTCGCTCCTTTGTGCAGGAACGTGAACAACGCTTTCCATACCTTTTTTAATCCCATGGGCTTCCATAGCCCATTCTGTAACATGGCTATACTGGCATACACTTGAGAGTTGCTCGTTGCACAAGAACAGTTAATTAAATAACGCTCATTACCTGGAGTCGTTCAGACCTCCATTGTTCATCCATTGATAGGAATCCTTCAGCGTGCCTATGCATTTACATATATTTATTGACCAAAGATACATTGTTTATCATATAAAGGAAATGTTACTGAGAATACACGTATAGAAGAAATAGAGAACCATTCTCGTCTGACCATTTGATCATTTATAAACTCCACGGACTTTTGTACCTGAACAAGTATGAGAAGGCTGTATATGGCCCCTGAGGAAGGCTATCTGTAGGCGAAACACGATGTGTTTTTATCTGTCAGTTTTAATAAAAACTGTATATTTTAGATGATCAATTTTATTAATTTCATCGTGGTGGAAGCGCCATTCTGTTTTTTATTTTCATTTCCTTGACCCTGGAATCCCCCCGGAGGAAATGTCCACTCTTACTCGGTTGGCTGCAATCCACAACGATGAGCACATACCCTATTCCTCACCCAATTCATTTACAGATCACTCTGACTGCTTCGCTTAGATAGCGCTTTGACTTTCCCCTGTTTTTTGCAAAATCCTCCATTTACATAAGGAGACAGCAGTATTATAAACAACACATGGTAGGTGGGGCACCATTCCAGGTTGTGCATGGGGGATAAAAGTGCTTCAGGTTACACCTCTGCCCAAAAACTCCATGGAGAACTTTCTACTTGGATTGGCTGTGCCCTTCCTATAGGTCCTTGTTACCCATACAATGGTGCTCATCTTATTCCATATCAGACTTCTTTAGTAAATTGAACCTCTCGCCTGTACTTTAAAAATTTGAGCAAAATAAAGAGCAAAATCCTGAATAACAGCAAAATCCTAAACTATTGCTTTGTTTGCAGACATAATTATGCTTTTTATGGCCAATGTCATAAAACATCTTAATGCAATGTAGATGATATGAGTCCAGTACTGGGGTGAGATAAACACTTACCGGAAATCTGAGCACAGTGCTATGTGTCTGCACTTTTCTCTGCTCCTCCCTCTCCCTCCTCCATAGACGTGAATACACTGCTGTTATCCCTTAATTAAATGGTGGTTCATCTTGCATTTACCAAAATTAATTTCAGCAATCTTTCAGACTGAAGGATGTGTTCAGGAGGCAGAGCAGAAGGAAAAGAAGAAATAGCTCATAAGTAAAGAATTTAGACAAGCCATCTATGGCTTTTAAACTGTAGTCTATTATATACAGTGGGGAAAATAAGTGTTTGACACACTGTTGATTTTTCACACTCCAACCTCTCCACCATGGCCAAGACCAAAGAGCTGTGTAAGGACACCAGGGACAAAATTGTAGATCTGCACAAGGCTGGGAGGGACTGCAGGACAATAGGCAAGCCGCTTTGTGAGAAGGCAACAACTGTTGGCATAATTATTAGAAAATGTGAGAAACACGAGATGACTGTCAATCTTCCTCAGTCTGGGGCTCCATGCAAGATCTCACCTTGTGGGGTTAGGATGATTCTGAGAAAGGTCAAGAATCAGCCCAGAACAACATGGGATGACCTGGTCAATGACCTGAAGAGAGCAGGGACCACAGAGTTTTGGAACCTTGAGATAATAAAGCCCCTACCCCGATCTCTGAAGCATCCCCCTCCACAATGAAGTGATTCTGGAGGTCCGGTTGGATTAACACTGGAGCAGACATGAAACACTCTTTCAATTTATTAAAGGCCCCAATAGCATCTGGTGACTAAACCTTAAGATCTACCCCCTTACGTGAGAGTGTTTTACTTCAGTCGATATAATTGATGTTCGAGAGAGCTAACGAAAGCTCAGTCCTGATTTTTGGTTTGTCTACATGAGCCTTTACTTACTTCCATTCCCCTCCATATTGCAGAAGAGAATTACCAGACGTTGCTCCTAGTGTTATTTAGGAATTTTTAATACTACAAAAGTACATTAAAAGCTTATATATACAGCAGCAGTTTATTACCCAAAGTGTAAAAACCCTAATACAGATCTTCTCATTGTGTTCAGATCTGCTGCAAAGAAATTCTTTGCTGCGTAGACCAAATGCAGAAGAAGCCACTTCATATAGCTCCATTACCTCTTACCTTTCCCTCTATTGCTCCTTGAGGCCATACAGAGGAGACTGGGGCAAGGTTTCCTTCATTAAAAGGTCTGTGCCAAGTTTTAAGGTTCCTAATCTCTGGATAGCGGATAACTTATTAATCACTGGTAGTCCAACTACTGAGACCCCCGGTGATTCCAAGAACAGACTCTGCAAAGCCCTTCGAAAAGGAAGCAGCGGTTGAGCATGTGCAGCTTCTTTTCATTTATTGTCTATGGTACTGCCAGATAATGCCCAATACAGTTATTAGCTTTCCTGGCAGAGCCATAGACAATTGATGGCATGAAGCTGAATAGCCTTGTTTCCCGAATCGCAGGGATCTCAACAGTTGGACACCAAATGATCAAGACAATAACTTGTCTCCTATGATATAGAAAAAGGATCATTTTTAAATTTCCCACAACGCCATTAAAGCAGATCTGTCACTAGATTTCACAATATAACTGTATACATTATTTATAATATCTCTTTGTCCTTATGAAGCTGGTGGACTTACATTACAATCAATTACAGAATGGCTGGATTATCCTCATTGAATGTTTTCTTATCATATAATAAAATTTTTGGCTATTTTACTGATGTCTCTAGACAGAACAGAAATAAAAAGACACAAGGAAACTAAAAGGCTGCATTTCTTCAAAAGAATCAAAGAAATTTACTATGACATTATATGAAAACATGACAGAAGTCATGTTACGACTACATCACAATGCCTGATACCATACAGGAATACTGAGACAAAGAACATTATTAGTTGCTAGTGAGCATGGTGTACTCACATATCTATCAGTCTGGATAATTGTGTCCACAGATCGTTGTTCTTTCAAGATCTTCATTTATTCTGTTGCGCTTGTATAATACGAGAGTGCTAACTCACAGAGTATAGGTAAGGATCGGTATATCAAATAAAGAAACATTCACAGAAAAACTAGACCATTAAAAAATAATTCCTTATTAGATATGCATGAAAAGGATTAATGTTATAACTGTAATCAAACAACAAGTAAAAACACTGGAGGCTGGACAGCCAGCCCCAAATGGCACTACTTAACACCCCAAAGACATCAAAAAATCTAGGGCACATAAGTATGTCCCTTTTACACACCCCGATCTGTGAAAATTGGCATCCTAGAATACGCAATGTTGTCCCCGATCACTGTGGACTGTCCCTGACAGTCCTTAATAGGTCAATTCTATAATCAAAAGAGCAGGTGACCAAGATTGATATAACAACCATTTAGGAACAATAACTATATGTAGGACAACAACCATATGCAGCCTTGTAAAGTCTTACCTTCTTAAGTACTAGGATTTGCATCCAATACTCTACCTCTGTATGACTGCATCACAACTTTACGAGGCTGCATATGGTTGTCGTCCTAATACAGCTACATGTAGTTATTATCTGAACAATCTTGGTCACCTGCTCCTTTCATTACACCAGTATACAGTAATTTTTGTGCCAACGATGTTTGAACGGTTTTATATTAAAGGGATTGTCCACTACTAGGACAACCCTTTCTTGACCTAAATGCTTGGTCCTGATAAAATAATAAAGCCTATACTCACCTCCTGTGCAAGTGCCGTTTCAGATGGGTCGGCGGTCATGTTCCTGCGGCTCTCGTGTGGTTATGACACATGAGCCTGGCGACCAATCAGCGCTGGCGTTACTGTCCCCGACTTTAGACGGTTAAGTAGTTACCAGGAAGTTACCCGTAGCTGCAGACCTCACTTCTTCTTAACTACTTAACCTTATGAAGGTGGAGAGTGACGCTAGCGCTGATTGGCTGCCAGGCTCATGTGTCACAACAACCACAGGACCATGAGTGCCGACACCGCTGAAACGGCACTAGCACAGGAGGTGAGTATAGGCTTTATTATTTTATCAGGGCCAAGCATTTTGGTCAAGAAAGGGTTGTCCTAGTAGTGGACAACCCATTTAAGTTTATGGTGCTGATGTAATATATAAAGCTGAGTGTATATGTAACGCCGCTATGTTTGTACTATGTTTCCCCGGCATTACTCTGCATATCTCTCCTTTAACCCTTCGCTCCTTTCCCTCTAATGAGCCAGAATGCTGTTGTCAGTTACCTGTATGGATGCTGCTTAGTTCCCGGCTCCGCTGCGTAGCCGTACATGCGTGAGAGTGTGTCCGCTGCACTGCATGACCATCCGCATGTGCGGTCCCTGGCTGCCGCTGTGGATGCTACCCGCGGGTTGCATGGTCCTCTGCAGTTGTGCGTGACTTACCATGTGTGTTCAGGCTTGTAGCCGCTGCCAGGTGTCCTTTGCTATGCTGATTTGTTTCTGGATGTGCTTAGGGTGCGCGTGGCCACATCTCCCCTGCTTTTATGAGGAATGGATGTGTGCTTGAATTGCTGCTCCAAGCCTATCGCTGTAAGGCTGCTCCTCTATAAAGTTCTCTGCCCTGTGGGGCGTTGCCAGAGCTTCGCATCAAGTTTCTGAGTCTTGCTATGTCTGTTTGGTGTTCAGCACCTGTTCTAGGTGAGCTGATGCCTGTCTTCCGCCTGCTCTGGGGGCAGAGTACCCAAATCCGTTTCTGTTCAGTTTGTTATCAGCTTTGGGATAGCTGATGTCTGAGTTCCTGGACTTATCCTGTTTATGTGTTGGCACCAAAGTCCTTGTCCTGACTCCTGCTGTGTTATGAAGTCCTAGTCCTGATTCCTGCTGTGTTATGTTCCTGAAGTCCTTCTGTGTCTTGAACCTGTGCCCAGTGTCTGTGACTCTTTGCTAACTGACTTTCTGTGATCTAACCTGGGTTCATCTTGGAAGTAGGAGTCCAGTGTGTCTGCTGAGTTTCTGCTACTCTGTGCTCAGCTTGTTATTCAGTGCAATCCCCAGCCGGTTCCAGTCCAATCCAGCGGGGAGACCGCTTGAGTTCCTTTTTAGGTCGCTGCCAGATGTCAGGAGTCCGATGACCATGGCCTCTTGTCCGGAGCCTGAAGACCGCGGCCTGATGTCCGATGTCTGATGATCGCTTCCAGATGTCTGGATCCTATCCTTCCCTGCCCGATGCCCGGATTCTGCAGATCACTGCCAGATGTCCGGAGCCTGATGACTGCGGCCTCATGTCCGCAGCCTGAGGTCTGAAGCTTGTTGATTGCTGCCAGATGTCTGGAGTCCGATGCCAGTGTTCTGATGTTCTATCTGAGATCCGAGTCCTGATGTCCTGCCTGAGACCTGATGTCCGCTTGGTGTCCTGATGTCCTGTCTGAGACCTGATGTCCGCCTGTTGCCTTGATGGCCTGATGTCTAGATGACCTTCCTGATGACCTGATGTCCGGCTTGTGCCCTGATGTCCAGTCCGTGTTCCAATGTCCAGTTCATGTTCCAATGTCCAGTCTGTGTTCCGATGTCCCGCCTGTGTCCAGATGTCCTGCCTGAGTCCAGATGTCCTGCCTGAGTCCAGATGTCTGTCTGTGTTCCGATGTCCAGTCCGTGGTTCTGGTGGTCCAAGTTTTGCTCTTGAGCCGGTCCCGCTTCTGTTCCTGGATGGATTCCTCCTCCGTGGTTTCCGGGAGTCTCCAGCTCTGTTTCCCAGGTGACGGTCCCGCCAGCGAGTCCTGGACCTAATCAGCCAATGCCCGTTGCTGTAGTGCCAACGTTCCTGGACCTCTGCTATCAGTGTCTTGCTTATCTTCTGGTGTCCTGCTGGTTCCCTGGGGTCTTACCCGTGATGGCTCCTGTCGTCGTCTGAAGGCTGCCTGATTCTCTCCTGCTGTGCCTGTGCTACGCCTGAGGCCTGAGAGGCCATCCTAGTATGCCCGAGCCAGATAACTCTGGACTGCATCAACATGTGAAGACCCTAGCCATCATTTGAAGTCTGCCTGAGGTCCGTGTCTGATGTTCTTCTGCTGAGCCTGTGCTATGCCCGAGGCCTGAGAGAGAGGCCATCCTAGTATGCCCGTGCCAGACAACCCTGGACTGCGTCAACCCATGATGACCTCCTGCCATCATCAGAAGCTAGTCCGAGGTCGGTGTCTGATGTTCTCCTGCTGTGCCTGTGCTACGCCTGAGGCCTGAGAGAGAGGCCATCCTAGTATGCCCGTGCCAGATGACCCTGGACTGCGTCAACCCGTGAAGACCTCTTGCTTTGCCTGTCAACCAGAGATGTGTTTCCTTCATGACGTGTATATTCCAGAACCTGGTGTTTACATGTCTTTTGCTTTATTTCAGTAAACTTTATATTTTTTCATACCTGAAGTTGTGTGGTGTCTTTTAGTCCTGCATATGGCCATCTTGTACACAAGCTCAGCTGCCACTGACCCCGGTCGCTACCCTTACCTCGTCAGGGTAGCCCCTGGTCCCCCCGTGGTCCAGTGGATCCACATTCCACGATCACCTGGAACGCATACTCCGTCGTCGTTCTAGTTCGATGACATGGGAGCGTTGGCTGGGTAAGCCACACTGCGTCTGCGATCGTAACAGTATGTATGTATGTGTGTGTGTGTATCAGCTACGCCCACTCCACATAGCCCCGCCCACTCCACAACCAATCACTGAGCATCTTTCATTTCACTAGAGCTTTTTAAAAGATGAAAGCTGAGCTGTGATTGGTTGCTATGAGCAATAGTTTTCCTTGTAGACAGTTGTGGTTACTGAGGCCTATTATTCTTATCATTTCTATGGTGTTATTGTCCTTCTGTAAAGCTGGAAATAACACAATTTATTATCGTGCCGACACAGACCACCCTCTGACACAGACTGCAGTGGGAGCCCAGAATCAGGAACTTCTCTTTGTCTGGCATGAAGCATCTCATTAACTTAAAACTTCAAACACATTAAAAAAGGAAACGCAACCAAGGTATCATTTTAATCGGTGTAACAGCGCAAACCTGACAACGTTTGCTCTCACGGAATGATGTGGGATATTAGGGGTAGTAATCCAGTGGCTCTGGCTGAAGGGATGATGGGGGATATTAGGGGTAGTAGTCCGGTGGCTCTGGCTGATGGGATGATGTGGGATATTAGGGGTAATAGTCTGGTGGCTCTGGCTGACGGGATGATGTGGGATTTTAGAGGTAGTAGTCCGGTGGCTCTGGCTGATGGGATGATGTGGGATATTAGAGGTAGTAGTCAGGAGGCTCTGGCTGACGGAATGATGTGGGATATTAGGGGTAATAGTCCGGTGGATCTGAATGACGGGATGATATGGGATATTAGGGGTAGTAGTCCAGTGGCTCTGGCTGACGGGATGATGTGGGATATTAGGGGGTAGTAGTCTGGTGGCTCTGGCTGACAGGATGATGTGGGATATTAGAGGTAGTAGTCCGGAGGCTCTGGCTGACGGGATGATATGGAATATTAGGGGTAATAGTCCGGTGGATCTGAATAACGGGATGATGTGGGATATTAGGGGTAGTACTCCCGTGGCTCTGGCTGACGGAATGATGTGGGATATTAGGGGTAATAGTCCGGTGGCTCTGAATGACGGGATGATGTGGGATATTAGGGGTAGTAGTCCAGTGGCTCTGGCTGACGGGATGATGTGGGATATTAGGGGTAGTAGTCTGGCGGCTCTGACTGACGGGATGATGTGGGATATTAGGGGTAGTAGTCCGGTGGCTCTGGCTGACGGGATGATGTGGGATATTAACGTGAGTGTGGCTACTCAGCTTTATATATATATATATAATCATTATAATTTGTTATAACTAACCACAGTTAGTTGCTATGCCCGGGCAACGCCGGGCTCTTCAGCTAGTTAAGCATATTACTTTGATTTTGCCAGATTGGCTCTAGTTTCTGAGATATTTAATAGTTAATTACTAGTGTTGAGCATTCCGATACTGCAAATATCGGGTATCGGCCGATATTCGTTGCATCAGAGTTCAGATACCGAGTTCCGATATTTTTACAATATCGAATACCGGAATCGGAAGTTCCCATAATGCAATGAGCCAGTTGTGTTAGCCATGTTAACTAATGGCATGACTGTGATTGGCTGCTGAAATGATGTCATCATGATGCGCGGTCTGTGCGGGCCTGCCGGGGGTCTGTGCGGGCCTGCCGGGGGTCTGTACGTGTGTGCAGGCATCGTCCGATGGGACTACAAGTCCCATCGGGCTATGCCTGCTTCAATGACAGTGATTGACACATTAGCCAATGATGGGACAGTAGTAGTCCCATCATCCGGCTAATGTGTTGAATGTAAAAAAACAAACAAAAAAAACAAACAAACATACTACATACTTACTACATACATACAATACATTCATACAATACATACATATAGACATACAGTACATATAACAGAGTACATATTCACCATCACTTGTCACTTTGATCCCCAAAGCCAGTGTCATCTCACTGTAAAAAAATATTAAAATAACAAACAAACAATACACTCCCTGATCCGCAGAAATCCATGAGTGACCCACGACGATCTCCTGCAGTGCATCACTGAGAGGTTACTATAGTTCACTGATCTCACTTTATGGCAAAAGCTGTGTGGGAATTTTCTCACACAGCAATGCCAAAAGTGAGACTAGGGACTATTTTTTTTTACAGTGGCGGAGGAATACAGTGCTGAAGGATACCTACCTCCCGTCATTGTATTCCTGGTGCCCCTAGAGAGCGGTCGCATCAGCTGATGCTGCTGTTCTCCACGGGAGATCGTCGTGGGACACTCGTGGATTTTTGCGGATCAGGGAGTATATTGGTTGTTTGTTATTTTAATACTTTTTACAGATGACACTGGCTTCGGGGATCAAAGTGACAAGTGATGATGAGTATGTACTCTATGTTATATGTACTGTATGTCTATATGTATGTATTGTAGTATGTATGCTGTATGTCTGTAGCATGTTTTATGTATGTTGTATGTACTATGTATGTACTATGTATGTTGTATGAATGTAGTATATATGTAGTATGTATTTATGTTGTATGAATGTAGTATATGTATTATGTATGTATGTTGTATGAATGTAGTATATATGTATGTATGTATGTTGTATGAATGTAGTATATATGAAGTATGTATGTAGTATAACACAAAATACCCCACAATTCAATTAAGAAGAGGAGATCAGAGAGTTTTTAAAGCTAAAATCACATATTTTATTTATTCAAGAATAAAATGCAAAGTATATACACCTAAACGGCCAGGGGTATGCAAAGACAACATAGTCAGACTATCTATGTAAATTAATCCTCATTGGTCAGCAGTCTTATTAAGAAGCTGACATAAAGAGCCAATGCTTCCTGCTGCCATAGACTTGTTAAAACATGCATATAGATAGGAGCTCTAATTGAAAACGCCCTTCTGACTGAACAAAGTGCTTCACACTAATGCTCTAGTAAAGGAGGCATAAATGAGTATGACATCGTAATTAAATTGCCTCCTGAGGAAGCCACGGCGTAACGCGCGTAGGGGCGGCAGACCTGGGCAGCGGTCTTATTTTCAACATGTAAGTGCAATTTAATTACGATTTGGAGCAGTGATTATGTGGATGTTTGGTCGCTGATTGCGGTGGATCAACACACCGTGGACAGGGAAAGGAAACCGGTGAGAGGTTTTCGGAGAGAGTGCGCCAGAAGGTCTCAGAGTGTTCATCTATCAGGTTATGATTTACAACTCATATAAGGCTCACGGTGGTTCGGCATGGTGGCGGTATGATGAGGAATTTAGGAGGTTCCCACCCGGCGTCTAGGTGTTCCCGCCCCGCGGGAAGCTGCCAGCCAAGCCGCCGCAAAATGAGAGGAAGGACACCGGTGAACGTAGTCGTGATGGAGCCGTGGTTAGACCAGGATACAAGGAGGCGGAAGGTCAGCTGCGCTTTGGTTTCTCGGAAGGTTTTTCATTCCGTTTCAATTGCACAGGTCCCCCGGTTTTTCGTCAAATTTGAAGTTTGCTCGCGAACATCCGGATGTTGTGTTGGCAAAAGTGCAGAAGGCGGGAGCACTGGGTAGGATGGCTGATCCGTTTTTGTCTCCGCCTTTTCAGGATTTTTAGAGTATCACCTTTGGGAGTGGTTCCAAAGAAAGATCCGGGTTCTTTTCCTTTAATCCACCATCTCTCGCACCCAAAGGGTGTTTCGGTGAATGATGGGATTTCTCCAGATGATGTGTCAGTATCATACGTGTCTTTTGACAGGGCTGTGCCTTTGATTAGGCGCGCGGGCGAAGGAGTGTGGTTAGCAAAGTCGGATATCGATTCTGCTTTTCGTCTGTTGCCTGTGCATCTGGATTGTTTTCATTTGTTGTGCTGTCAAGTCGAAGGAGCGTTTTATTTTGACATGTGTCTTCCATTTCGTGCTATTATTTTGAACTTTTTAGTTCCTTTTTGGAGTGGCTGGTGAGATGGGAATCAGGAGATAGGTCAGTTACTCACTACCTGGATGACTTCCTTTTTGTAGGCCCAAACGATTCGGATGTGTGTAACAGGTTGCTTTCCACGTTTACGTCAATCATGCAGAAATTTGGTGTTCCTTTGTCCCCGGAGAAGACTATTGGTTCGGTAAAAATTTTGTCCTTTCTTGGCATCGAAATTGACACGGTAGCTATGGTTTTTCGGTTACCCATCGAAAAGATTCAAAAACTGGTTGATTTGATCGAAGGTTTCAAGGCAGTTAGGACGGTTTCCCTGTTGCAAATACAAGCATTGCTTGGTTTGTTGGTTTTCGCGAGCAGAGTCATGCCGGTAGGCAGGGTGTTCTCGCGACGGCTGCCGCTGGCTATGAAAGGAGCCCTCAGCCCCCACCACAGGGTGCGGGTTACACGGGCTATGAAGGCGGATTTGGAGGTGTGGCTTTCCTTTTTGCATACATTTAACGGTCACACTTGTTTCATTCTACCATGCCGGACGGCGTGGGATTAGAATTTGTTTGCAGCAGGGGATGGAGTTGGGGGTTTCGTGGCAGGTTTTGGGAATCGGCGGTGCAGGGGGGAATGGCCGGAGTTTTGGTTTCGGTTGGGTTTTTGCCATGACAGGACCCTATGCGAGATTTTTCCAATCGTGGTCTTGATTGAGTTGTAGGGTGAGTTGCTGTGCAATCAGGAAATTCAGTTGGGGACTGTTAATCCAGGGGTGTCACGCTGTAGCAATCACATGTCGTCCTGGTCCTTGCCGGCTTTGGGCCTTCTGCGTAGGTAGGCTCTGCTATGTTTGAGGTTCAACATTTGACTTCGGGTTCATCTTGTCCAGGACCATGATGTTTTTTTCTTTTAACTTCTCTGATTTTTCTGCCTTTCAGGTTTCCACGGCTCATGGTCACAATCCATTTCCGGTGATTTCAGTTGCCCGTCGGTCCTATGGGATGTGGCTGGGAGCAGTTTATGTCCCTTGTTCGCTCCTCTGTGTCCCAATCGACATGGCGAGTGTCTGGTAAGGCATGGAGGGAATGGTGTCAGTTGGTGGGCAGGAGGCCGGTTCAGGCGTGCGAGAATTCCAGATTGCAGGTTACGATTGAATACTTGTGTCAGCTAACTAAGATGGATCTATCGGGCACGGCAGCGCAGCAGCGTTTGTCGGGGGTTGCTTTTCATCTTCAGCTATTAGGATGGTCTGACGTTACGAAATGTTTCATTGTTAGGCAGGCTATGAAGGGTTGGAGGAGGGTTCAACCTAGTGGTGAGTGTCGGCGCCCTGTGTCGTTAGCCCTTCTTAGTCAACTCATAGCTATGACGGATGAGGTGTGCAGTTCTTTTTTGAAGCAGCTCTTTTGGCAGCTGCTTTTGGTTTAGCATTTTTGGGGCCCTAAGGGTTGGGGAATTGGTTCCTTGTTCGAAGCTCGATTTGGGGTGCGGTTTGCGGTTCGAGGACGTGGTTTTACCGGAAGGGTCGGTTCGCGTGAGAATTCGTAAGTCAAAGTCTGATCCATTGGGTTGGGGTTCTTGGGTTTTTGCTACATGCTGCCACATCCGCGAGGTGTTCGGTCGCTTTACTTAAGGCATATGTGGCTATGAGAAAAGGGGGTAGTTTCTTCTTTACGCATTTGGATTTGTCACCTTTAACCAGGTATCAATTTCAGTTTGTGTTTAATAAATGTTTGAAGGGGTTAGGGGTTCCAGCTGGTGAGTATAGGACTCATTTTTTCAGGGTTGGAGCTGCTACGGAAGCGGCCAGGGAAGGTCTTCCTGATATGGAAGTCCAAAGGATTGGGAGGTGGTGTTCAGCATGCTTTGCCCATTATATTTGTACGGATTTGTTATACTAACGTTTTTTCTTTTCTGCAGGTTCCGTCAGACCGACTGTCTGCTTATTGGGACATTCTTATATTTTCTGGGCTGCGCAACGGGCCGAGTGTCGCCCAGGTGGACATCACCTTGGATTTCGCGACGTGGAATTCATGTGGAGAGGCATCAGGGGCTTGCAATGGCCGCAAGTTCTGCCAGAGGTTGTTTCGGTTGCAAGGGGAGCGCGTGGGCTGGTCAATTTGGTCCTGCACGCAGGGGGAACGATTTGTGCTCGTACAAGGTGGCTGAGCTGTTAACCATGATGCGGGCTGATATGGAACGCTTCCATGGGTTTTTCCAGGAACTCGTTTTGGTGTGGTCTGAGATTGCCCCGAGGGCGGTGTGGCAAGAGGTGCGAGATGGTATGGCAGTTGAACGCACAAGGAGGTCAATTAATGCCCGCATCTTTAAGTTTGTGCGCGACAGGTTCGGCGTGGTCGTTCGGCACAGGCCACTAGAAGGGGATAATAGTGCCCTGTTAAGGCCTGATGTGGTGCATTTGAACGATATCGGGCTTGATATCTTCCTATCCGGTTTGCAAGATGGTATAGAGCAAGATCTGTTATTGATGGGTGGGGGTCAGAGTCCTGTTTAAAAACAGGATCCTCCGTGGCGGTGAAAGAAGGAATGGCACGAAGTTACGGCTTGCCGGCTGACTTGCCTGCGAATACAGAGCGGGGCATTTGGCGGCGAGCGCGTTTTAAGAATAGTTATGTGCCTTCAAAATGGTTGTGTTACAAAACGTTCAATAAAGCTGTGACCGACCTTCACCCATCATTTGGTTTGCCGATTTTGATTTATTATGGTTACGGGGGGGGGGGCAGTGGAAACGGTGTGTGGGGTTAACCCTGGGTCACAACAGTCTGGCAGGCACTGTACTGTCTAAGGAAAGGTGCCACTGACTGTTGAGCCTCTCTCCCCCTCCCCTTCCCTCATAAAGGATGGTTTTGCCCACCCTGTGCCTTGGTGGAGCGGGGGTTAATTCTAGGGGTCCAATGGGATCAGGAAGGGGTTAGCACAGCCCCTTCCTGTGGGTATATATCAGTGGGGTCCGAGGCTGCCCTCCCTCTTTCCTCCTGGGTTCACATCCTGGAAGTGCTTGTCCCACCTTCCCTCCCTTTTGTTATGTGTGTTACTAATGTTCATTTTGTTCTGTTTATTGTAGTTTGCAAGTCACAGCGGTGAAAGAAGGAATGGCACGAAGTTACGGCTTGCCGGCTGACTTGCCTGCGAATACAGAGCGGAGCATTTGGCGGCGAGCACGTTTTAAGAGAAGTTCTGTGCCTTCAAAATGGTTGTGTTACAAAACGTTCAAAAAAGCTGTGACCGACCTTCACCCATCATTTGGTTTGCCGAGTTTGATTTATCATGGTTACGGGGGGGGGGGCAGTGGAAACGGTGTGTGGGGTTAACCCTGGGTTACAACAGTCTTAAGAAGTTTACAAATGTTGTTCCCATTTTTTCATCATTTGCTGTTACAATTTCATTGTTGAGGAGTATATATATAAATGTAATCTCAATATTTTTTTTCCAATTAAAATAATTGCAAAAGAATTGTAGCATGTACTGTAAGATGTAAAGTGATATTATTATAGTTGAACGGAAAGGTGTGTGACATAATATGTGACAATGCACCACAAAATTTTGGCTCACATTGGAAGTGCAAAAAACAAATGGTGGTATAAAGTTAGACAAAAATATGCAGAAATGCTTCATCTTCCAGCATTAACCTCACTGAGTAAACCATAGAGAAGGACACATAGCACCCTCCAAGCTGGGGGTTTAGGACTATGTTCACACGACGTACAAGCAGTGGACTTTCCAGACAAAGCTTATTTTCGCCTATTTTTGAACATAAGACCAATATGAGAAGTTCACACTGACTATGATGGATGGGAATGAGGACAACTCAAGCAGCCCCCAAACATTAAGCCTATGGGAATTTCAGGGGCCCTGATACTGGTATGTCTTTGCATAGATTAACATCATCTATAATACATACACATTCACTGCTTTGTCTCTAGGCATTTGTTAGTACTTTTGTTGTTGCACTACAATCCCACACATGATATTTAGTGTATTATATGGAAGGACAGCTTTGTTGATTTACAAGCAAGAATAAGGTCAAACTTCACATACTATGGACCATCTACTTTTGAACAGAGCGAAACTTCATTTCCGTAAACTTTAGGGAGTATGTGATGCCTCGGAAAGCAACCCATTCGACTCCTCCTTTTTTTGTGTGTTCACCCCTCAAATATTGCCCATTCAGGTGGCTGTCATAGCAGGCTTTAAACCACCAGGCTCCACTGTAGTATTCAGCACAGGGTGTAAATCCTTCCTTAGACTTGTCATTGTTCTTGTCTTTGGTGGAGAAGGCGGAATCCTTGTGGATTCCTAGTGAATCACCTAGAAGAAAATCAAGGAAGACAACGACACAAATAAATGACTACTCAACAATATCAAATGGTCCTACTTCCATTAAATATATATGTGTTATTTGCGCCAGGGCCAGGTTGGATATCACTATAAGTGACAGTCATGTTTCTCCAGTGTTGGGTGCAGTTCCCCTATAAGTGACAGTCACGTATCTCCAGTGTGGGGTTCAGTGTCCCTATGAGTGACAGTCACATATCTCCAGTGTGGAGTTCAGTGTCCCTATGAGTGACAGTCACGTATCTCCAGTGTTGGGTGTAGTGTCCCTATAAGTCACAGTCACGTTTCTCCTGTGTTGAGTGCAGTGTCCCTATAAGTGACAGTCACGTATCTCCAGTGTGGGGTTCAGTGTCCCTATAAGTGACAGTCGTATCTCCAGTTTGGGGTTCAGTGTCCCTATAAGTGACAGTCACGTTTTTCCAGTATGGGGTTCATTGTCGCTATAAGTGACAGTCACTTATCTCCAGTGATGGGCTCTGTGTCCCTGTAAGTGGTAGTCTGGTAGTCACATATCTCCAGTGTGGGTTTCAGTGTCCCTATAAGTGACAGTCACGTTTCTCCAGTATGGGGTTCAGTGTCACTACAAGTGAGAGTCACGTATCTCCAGTGATGGGTTCAGTGTCCCTATAAGTGACAGTCACATATCTCCAGTGATGGGTTCAGTGTCCCTATAAGTGACAGTCACATATCTCCAGTGATAGCCTCTGTGTCTCTATAAGTGACAGTCACGTATCTCCAGTGTTGGGTTCAGTGTCCCTATAAGTGACAGTCACGTATCTCCAGTGTGGGGTTCAGTGTCCCTATAAGTGACAGTCGTATCTCCAGTGTGGGGTTCAGTGTCCCTATAAGTGACAGTCACTTATCTCCAGTTATGGGGCTCTGTGTCCCTGTAAGTGGTAGTCTGGTAGTCACATATCTCCAGTGATGGGCACTGTGTCCCTATAAATGACAGTCATGTATCTCCAGTGATGACCTCTGTGTCTCTATAAGTGGCAGTCATGTATATCCAGTGTTGGGTCCAGTGTCCCTATATGTGACAGTCACTTATCTCCAGTGATGGGTTCAGTTTCCCTATAAGTGAGAGTCATGTATCTCCAGTGATGGGTTCGGTGTTCCTATAAGTGAGAGTCACGTATATCCAGTGATGGGTTCAGTGTCCCTATAAGTGACAGTCTCATATCTCCAGTGATGGGTTCAGTGTCCCTATAAGTGACAGTCACTTATCTCCAGTGTGGGGTTCAGTGTCCCTATAAGTGACAGTCACTTATCTCCAGTATGGGGTTCAGTGTCACTACAAGTGAGAGTCATGTATCTCCAGTGATGAGCTCTGTGTCTCTATAAGTGACAGTCACATATCTCCAGTGATGGGTTCAGTGTCCCTATAAGTGACAGTCACGTATCTCCAGTGTTGGGCTCAGTGTCCCTTTAAGTGACAGTCACGTATCTCCAGTGATGAGCTCTGTGTCTCTATAAGTGACAGTCAAGTATCTCCAGCGATGAGTTCTGTGTCTCTATAAGTGACAGTCACGTATCTCCAGTGATAGCCTTTGTGTCCCTATAAGTGACAGTCACGTATCTCCAGTGATGAGCTCTGTGTCTCTATAAGTGACAGTCACGTATCTCCAGTGATGAGTTCTGTGTCTCTATAAGTGACAGTCACATATCTCCAGTGATAGCCTCTGTGTCTCTATAAGTGACAGTCGCGTATCTCCAGTGTTGGGCTCAGTGTCCCTATACGTGATAGTCACGTATCTCCAGTGTTGGGCTCAGTGTCCCTATAAGTGAGAAGTCACGTATCTCCAGTGATGAGCTATGTGTCGGCACCGCTATTGGAAGTAAAATGGCACCCCAGTACGCTAACCTCTTCATGGCTAATCTGGAAAATTACTTTTTAACATCCTGCTCCATTAAACCCTTTGCCTATTTCCGTTACATCGATGACATCTTAATAATCTGGACTGAGTCTGAACAAGAGCTTCTAAATTTCCATGACAAATTCAACATATTTCATCCAACCATAAACTTGACATTGGACCAATCAAAAACAAAAATCAACTTCCTAGACACCACCATAAAAATCCAAAATGGATCATTCCAAACATCAGTGTATCGGAAACCAATTGACCGTCCCACATACCTCAAAAGGGACAGCTTCCATCCTAAACACATTAAAAAGTCCATTGTCTACAGTCAGGCCCTCAGATATAACTGTATCTGTTCAAGTCCTAAGGACAAGGATGAACACCTAACCCAGCTTAAAATGTCATTTTTAAATCAAGGTTACCATCCCACCTTCATTGATGATCACAAATCGTTAGGGCCACAAGGATCCCTAGAAGTAAAGTACTTCATTACAGAAAAAAAGAGGAAAATCATCGTGTACCTCTGGTAGTGACCTACAACCCACAGCTTGAAATACTGAGAAAAATGGCTAAGAAAGACACTTCATCATATCCTACACAAGGATGACTGGTTAAAAATACTATTTAAAGACCCCCCTTGCCATGTTACAGGCAACCTCCCAATCTAAGAAACATCATTACCCGAAGCTCAATGCCCTCAGATTCACCAAGAGGAACATATCCTTTCAATAGAAGAAGATGCAAAACCTGCATTCATATAGAGACCAAAGACAAAATCCAAATCCCCAACACACAGCAGGACTATAAGATCACATGTTCCTCTTCCAATGTTGTGTATTTAATTCTATGCAATATATGCCCTGTGGGTGGCCTCTATGTTGGAGAAACAGGACGGAGACTGAGAGCAAGGATGAGGTCTCATCGTCATACAATTACAGACAAAAAAAAACATTTACCTGTGGCCAAACATTTCTGTGGTCCAGGACACAACATAGACAATATGTTGTCAAGTTGTCATTTTAAAAGGCAATTTTAAATCACAGAAACATCGCAGGGTGTGGGAACACAAATTCATTACAATCTTTGATTCTATTCACACAGGACTCAAATTGTCAGGAGGATTTATGGTCCATTACCATATGTGAGCTATTTCCTCCAAATGGCCCTTTGATCTCACAGAACTTTCACACCACTTATCTAATCTAACATAATTAAGGATTCTCTCTTCAAGCTCAGTGTTTGTTTATTGAAATGTCCATGTATCACACCAAAACTGTGCTCTCCACTGTATATAAATAAGGTTTCTTCAAATATTTTGTTATATCAGCCAGATGAAGAGACGTAAGTTGTCTCGAAAGCTTGCTATGTAACATCATTCACTATAATTTGTTAGCCATTAAAAGGTATCACACCCACAAGATTCCTATTTTGTTTCTCTCACTGAGAGCACTTTATATAAATGGCAGTCACGTATCTCCAGTGATGGGCTCTGTGTCCCTATAAGTGGTAGTTACATATCTCCAGTAATGGCCTCTTTGTCTCTATAAGTGGCAGTCATGTATATCCAGTGTTGTGTCCAGTGTCCGTACATGTGACAGTCACGTATCTCCAGTGATGGGTTCAGTGTCCCTATAAGTGACTGTCACGTATCTCCCTGATGGGTTCAGTGTCACTATAAGTGACAGTCACGTATCTGCAGTGATGAGTTCAGTGTCTCTATAAGTGGCAGTCATGTATCTCCAGTGATGGCCTCTTTGTCTCTATAAGTGGCAGTCATGTATATCCAGTGTTGGGTCCAGTGTCCCTGTATGTGACAGTCACGTATCTCCAGTGATGGGCTCTGTGTCTCTATAAGTGACAGTCACATATCTCCAGTGATGGGTTCAGTGTTCCTTTAAGTGACTGTCACGTATCTCCAGTGATGGGCTCAGTGTCCCTATAAGTGACAGTCACATATCTCCAGTGATGGGCTCTGTTTCCCTATAAATGACAGTTACGCATCTCCAGTGATGGCCTCTGTGTCTCTAAGTGGCAGTCACATTATATCCAGTGTTGGGTCCAGTGTCCCTATAAGTGACAGTCACGTATCTCCAATGATGGGTTCAGTGTCCCTATAAGTGACAGTTACGTATCTCCAGTGATGGGCTCTGTGTCCCTATAGGTGAGAGTCACGTATATCCAGTGTTGGGTCCAGTGTCCCTATAAGTGACAGTCACGCATCTCGAGTGTTGGGCTCAGTGTCTCTATAAGTGACAGTCACATATCTCAAGTGTTTGGTTCAGTGTCCCTATAAGTGACAGTCACGTATCTCCAGTGTTGGGCTCTCTGTCCCTATAAGTGACAGTCACGCATCTCCAGTGTTGGGTTCAGTGTACTGATGAACCTTCCTGAAATGTTGGGGAATTGATACCATGTAAAATCATGTTACGGCTTACCATCCTTAACATCTAGCTCTATTTTGCACACAACAGACACACAAGGAGTCATTTTTCATAATTTTCCAGAACTTTTTTGCATTGTGGCCTACAGTAGAGGACACAAAATATGCAAAATTCCAGAGCATCTGCTTCTCTTACCTGCGGTACCTTCAATGAGTTTACCAAGTTTCAACCTGTAGTTATCTCCTTCTCCATTAATACTGAAATCTGAGTATGTGGCGTAGGTTCGATTATTGTCAAAATCCTCTAAATCCACCCGGAGCTGAAAGCTACCTATAGGAGGAAATATCAGACAGTGATGTGGGTACTCCATGGACAACATTTCCAGAGATTTCAAAAATGTAATTATTATGGCCAGAACCGCTCAGCTCTGTGCCCACACTTTCGCCGGTCAGTAGGGTTGTGCTGACGGACAATTTCTCTGAAATGCCGCAGTCATCAGCCATTGTTTCTGCAGTATTCAGATGGTCAGACACCTCTGGTGCTCGAATTCAATCTGGACTGGCCTCAGAGAATGGGAAATCCGGAATTACAGCAATATACCCTTACTATTCCCTATGTCAGGGGGAATTAGAGACCACTATGGTCACCACTGGCGACATTCACTAACACTACGACTGCTGTAATCCCTTAACTCTACAATGATGGCAGCATTGATACCATCACCAAGACTTGATCTATTCTTTACCTGTGGATGTAAGACGGTGAATATTTTCATTGCCCAACCAGAACTCAGTGAGTTGACTACCAAATCCTTTTTTGTAGGTTTCCCAATCCTGGTAGAAATCTATCGAACCGTCAACTCGTCTCTGAAACACCTGGAAGGAAACAAGGACTTACTCATCTACTCATCATTAAAATGTGATTTCCTCATATTCTCTCACTTCTCAAAGTAGAACTGAAAGAGCAGAACAGTCACAGGAAAACCAAACCGTAGAGCGTCATTTATGACTGTCATTAGTATATGTACGAATTGAAAATGTCTATGGGGCATCACTAAAGAAATTACATAAAATGGCAAAAGGAAAAGATTCAAGATGGTAAACTTGGAATATCCCATTTTACCATGTTTGTCTACTGAATAAAAGCCTTTTGTGGGATTTAAAGGGAATCTGTTTTATGCGATTTTATCCGAGAGCAGCATGACGTAAGGGCAGAGACCCCGATTCCAGCGATGTGTTACTTACTGGGCTGCTTGCTGATGTTGGAATAAAAATCAATGTTTTATCAGCAGGATATTATTACAAGAGGGCTAATTGTCTTGTGCCATGTAGTCCTCCTTCTCTGTGTATCTCCCCCTTCACCAATGATTATTATGTTTCAGTCAATGTACAGTGTACACAAAAGATGCGGGGTTATACAGGGCTGAGCATTCAGAGCACTGTTAGATCTGCTGCAGAGAAAACAGTAATTTTATCAAAACTACCCCAAGCAGCCCAGTAAGTGGCACATCACTGGAATCAGGGTCTTTTCCCCTTCATCATACTGCTCTCAGATAACATAGCAAGAACCTAGTGATAGATTCCCTTTAATCTAGCAAGATAAAACATTGGGACTTCCATGGCCCATTTACCTCCTCACGTGCCCATGTTATAAAAGAAAACAGAAAAGGATTTGTACTCAAAAAGTATGACCACAAAACAGATTTTATGTAGCTAACATGACAGAATTAAACATATCTCATACCAGACTCCTAAATCAAGTCAGTTCGGACCCCGAACCAAACTTTAGAACCCTAAATCAAACAATTGATACCCCAGACCCATCTACTAACCACTCTTACAGTGACACTACATAAACTACACACAAATACTACACAACACACACACACTACATACATAGTACACACACACTACCTCCAACACACCCCTACCAGACATCCTACAATTCCCTCGTGCTCTTCTTCCTACATCTGCACAGATGCTCCCAGGGCTGGACTGGGACAAAAAAACAGCCCTGCTACATCGACCCGAACAGCTCATATACAATATAGCCTTTCCCTGGTCCCCAAATTAAAGTACATTTCCATGGCACCATTTTCTTTATCACACTGCCCACCGCTCTGCTAAAGGGGTTGTCTGGCAATTAGGAATTGGGAAGTAAGCGGCACTAATGACATCATATCTACATATATCTACACATTTGGCAGGTATAGTTTACCTGTCCTTTTCCTCAGAATAGGACATACCTATTGTTCACGTGTCCTTGTAGATATGTGCAAATATGATATTACCTGCATTACTCACCACTCAATGCAGAAGTGAGCAACCTTCAAAGGCTGTGTTCACACATTCCAGTGTTCTTTTGTTGCAATTTTTTAAAACAACTGGAGCAAAAAACAGATGTCATAATGTCAAGATTCTAAGTTTTTGTAGATTTTTAAGTTTTAATATACTGTAGACATGAAGCACAATTTCGATTGCTGTATGTGTACAATATCAGTACCACTGTCAGCACATGAATTCAGCGCCAGAACCACCTTCAGTACATGAATGCAGTGACAGACCCACCGACAGCACATGAAAGAAGCACCAGAACCACTTTCAATACATGAATGCAGCGCCAGCACCAACGTCAATACATGCCTACAGTGCCAGAACTACCATCAGTACAGGAAGGCAGCGCCAGACCTACTGTCAGTACAGTCAGTATATGAATAAATCAGCAAGCTTAGTGAAGCTATCAATTGCAAAATCAGGTCAGCTCCATATACAATTATATGACCTACAACTCCAGGTATAACTTTCATAATGATGGGTGCAAATTGCCTCTTCAGAGAAAAAGAGGACATGAACTCTATAACGCCACCTGTTGGTAGTAGCGATCCTACAAGTCACAATCAACGATTTAATGAGTCTTGTAATATGACAGGATAAAAGCCAAATCAGAATCTCAATTTGCAGACACGGTGTTTCGAGTTATTGACTCTCGTCAGTGCAAAGTATGAGAACTGATTTGGCTAGGTGAGAGGCTCTGGACTGAGGTCTAAGGGGTAAGGTTTCTCCTTGTGGAGAGTGACATACCAGCTCTGGCTTGTCAAGGTAAGGAGGATTATTCGCCGTGCAATGCTCCTCTGGGAAAATAATATGCAAACTGCCTCTTCAGAGAAAAAGAGGACTTGAACTCTATAGCGACACCTGTTGGTAGTAGCGATCCTACAAGTCACAGTCAACCCTTTAACGAGTCTTGTAATATGACTTAGGATAAAAGCCAAATCAGAATCTCAATTTGCAGACACGGTGTTTCGAGCTATTGGCTCTCGTCAGTGCAAAATATGTGAACTGAAGGCCGGGGGACCACCACAAGGCAGGGAGACTACGGTACACAAGATGAGGTGCAAACAACAAAGGGTTAATGGGTGACACCTAAAATGCTCGGGTACTCGTTGCTCAGGTCAAGTAAATTGCAATGCTCGGGTGCTCGACCCAAGCAACGAGCCCAGAGTAAGTCTATGGGAAACCCGAGCATTTTTGCCGCGACCCCCCAGGAGGTCCTTTTAGGGTCTAAAAACGTCTGAAATTGATGGAAACAGTGCTCAAATGATATGGAAACATCATGGGGAAGACCCCTGGAAGCATTTCAGACTCCCAGGTCACAGCTGTGAACAATGTTGTCAGAGTCTTATGTGATACCCCAGAGTCCGGTTGTCACAGTGACATTGCCTCCCTCTAAGGCTAAGTGCACACGTACCGGAACTCTCGCGGAAATTACCGCGAGAGTTCCGGAATTCCAGTCCGCGGGAAAATCGCATTTTAAATTCCCGCGATTTTCCCGCGGAAAAACTAGCATTTTGCAAGCGTATTTAGCTTGCAGAATGTTAGCGTTTTCCAAGCGATCTGTAGCATCGCTTGGAGAACTGATTGACAGGTTGGTCACACTCGTCAAACACAGTGTTTGACGAGTGTGACCAAATTTTTACTACTGAGGCCGCCTATGCAGCATCAGTAGTAAAAGATAGAATGTAAAAAAAAATAAAAAACGGTGTTATTCTTACCTTCCGACGTCCCGCGCATCCGTTCCCAGTAATCCTTTGCGAAAATGCCCGTGATGATGTCAGTTCTCACGGGATCGCGACGTCTCGCGGTAATTCGCGATGACGTCGCGCGAATGACCGCGAGACTTCGCGATCCCGCGAGAAGGGACGTCATCGCGAGCATTTTCGCAAAGGACTACTGGGAATGGGAGCGTGAAGAGAAGCGGAAAGACTGCGCGGGACGTCGGAGGGTAAGAATAACAATATTTTTTATTTTAAATTCTATTTTTTACAGGGATATGGTACCCAAAGCCTGGAGGAGTCTCCTCTCCTCCGGACCGTGGGTACCATCCGCAATTGTTCTGCTTACTTTCCGCATGGTGTGCACAGCCACATGCGGGAAGTAAGCGGAACAATGCATTCCTATGGGTGCGGGATCGCCGCGATTCTGCAAATTAATGAGCATGCTGCGGTTTTTACCGCGAAGCGATTCCGCCGCGGTAAAAACTGCAGCATTAGCACAGCATTGCGGAATCCCATAGGAATGCATGGGATGCTTATTTTTCGCGTTTTCGCGGCAAAATCGCGCGGTTAAAACCGCCGCGGAAACGCGAAAAAAACGCCACGTGTGAACTCAGCCTAAGAGGTGAAGTCATGCTTGGAGGCAGAAGGGGGGCCCCATGCCAGGTAACATAGATTAAATCACAATTCATGCTGCAGGTCAGAAAAGGGAGTTGCCTTATAAATTCTGGCCAGCAGATGGGGTTGGTAAGTCAGCTGAGGGAGTTTTCATGGAAACGAGAGCAGCTGTGAGCTGAGAGGAAATGACAAGACAGTTAAACGAGGTAAAAAGATCTTTCTGGAAGATCCTGTCAGTTGAAGACGGGGAAGCTGATCTGGGAGGAGGGAAAGGACACGAGCTGAGAGACAAGGGGCTCTGGGGGTACTAAAATGGCATATAGCTGACCCCAGAGCGAAGTGCTAATATAGAAAGGGACGCCAGAGTCCGTGGCTGGGCAGGAGCTGTATGTCCTGACCGCCAAATCTGGAAGTACAGGGGACTGTAAGTTCCTGTGCGACATTGAACACCTGAGGGCACGGCAGCAAAAAAAGGAGCCCGGGGCTGACGGTGAAAAGGACGGTACCCGTGGAAAAGACTCATGCTGACAGCCGTACAGGTTAGTGAAATCATCACGCAATTGAGGGTCTCAGCTTAGTTACATATAGCAGAGACCCACACTCAAAGCGCAGAAGGAAGGTCGTAAAACCCACCTGGCAGGGTAGATCCCCTGAATGCCTCCAGGCGAGCCGGACTCATCCCATCACCTGTATGTCGTACTCCGGATTGCAAGCAATTGCCAGTAAAAGGTAAAGAAACTGCACCTCTCTGTGTCCTTCTCTCATTTCTCTGCACCCCAATGTTTACAGCCATCTTTACTAGAGTTGAGCAAAACGGGTCGAAAAATTTCAAAAGTCGCCAACTTTTGGCAAAGTCGAGTTTCATGAAACGAAACCCGACCCTAGGATGAGGTCGGCCACGAGGTCGGCGACTTACGCGCCAAAGTCGCGTTTCAAAAGTTTGTTTTGCGCTCTTTTTCAGCCAATCAGGATCCACGGACACTGTGGGCAACGTGATGACATAGGCACAGGTCACCACCATCTTTCAGAAGGGCATGCAAGTGATTGGCTTGCTTTGGTGGGCGTCACAGGGGGTATAAAAGGGCGTGCACGCCGACCGCCATCTTACTTCTGCCGATCTTAGCATAGGGAGAGGTTGCTGCTGATTCTGTAGGGAGAGCGTTAGGCAGGGAAGAAGAAAAAAAAACTGCTTCTGCTGCTAGCGATTGTGCCTGTACAACACACCAGTCACTGTGTTTGCAGTGCAAGGGGAGGCTATATTGTGGTGTATCAGTGGTGTTGGTTGTTGGGCTGCCTTCTAAGGCTTCCTGACAGCTGCATTGCTGTTTACCCACTGCTCTGCAAACTGCTTTTTTAAAAGCAATCCCAATTTTTTTTTTTTGTCCTGCTGAGGTACTGAGCGTGCATTTTTTCACACCATACAGCGGTGTACGCTCCTCACACAGTACCGTGTAATGGCTGTTATCACAGCCACAGTGAAGCTATCTGTGTCACTCTGTGAGAATAAGTCGAGGACATGTTCCGTTCTTACAGACCTGCACTCTAGGGAGATTCCTACTCTGCCCAATTCTACATACACCTTGTAATTTGTGATACACTAGCCAATTTCTGCCTGTGACATAGCGCTGTGATATTCAGTGGGCCTCACACAATCCAAAAGTGTCCAGTGTCCACAAGTGTCTGCAGAAATTCAAAATGTCACTTATCCTCTAGTCACTTTGGTCACAGCTGTGCCATCGAGCCTGTGACATAGCGCTCAGATATTCAGTGGGCCTCACACAATCCAAAGTGTCCAGTGTCTGCAGAAATTCAAAATCTCACTTATCCTCTAGTCACTTTGGTCACAGCTGTGCCATCGAGCCTGTGACATAGCGCTTAGATATTCAGTGGGCCTCACACAATCCAAAAGTGTCCAGTGTCTGCAGAAATTCAAAATCTCACTTATCCTCTAGTCACTTTGGTCACAGCTGTGCCATCGAGCCTGTGACATAGCGCTCAGATATTCAGTGGACCTCACACAATCCAAAAGTATCCAGTGTCCACAAGTGTCTGCAGAAATTCAAAATCTCCCTTATCCTCTAGTCACTTTGGTCACAGCTGTGCCATCGAGCCTGTGACATAGCGCTCAGATATTCAGTGGGCCTCACACAATCCAAACGTGTCCAGTGTCTGCAGAAATTCAAAATCTCACTTATCCTCTAGTCATTTTGGTCACAGCTGTGCCATCGAGCCTGTGACATAGCGCTCAGATATTCATTGGGCCTCACACAATCCAAAAGTGTCCAGTGTCTGCAGAAATTCAAAATCTCACTTATCCACTAGTCACTTTGGTCACAGCTGTGCCATCGATCCTGTGACATAGCGCTCAGATATTCAGTGGGCCTCACACAATCCAAAAGTGTCCAGTGTCCACAAGTGTCTGCAGAAATTCAAAATCTCCCTTATCCTCTAGTCACTTTGGTCACAGCTGTGCCATCGAGCCTGTGACATAGCGCTCAGATATTCAGTGGGCCTCACACAATCCAAAAGGGTCCAGTGTCTGCAGAAATTCAAAATCTCATTTATCCTCTAGTCACTTTGGTCACAGCTGTGCCATCGAGCCTGTGACATAGCGCTCAGATATTCAGTGGGCCTCACAAAATCCAAAAGTGTCCAGTGTCTGCAGAAATTCAAAATCTCACTTATCCTCTAGTCACTTTGGTCACAGCTGTGCCATCGAGCCTGTGACATAGCGCTCAGATATTCAGTGGGCCTCACACAATCCAAAAGTGTCCAGTGTCCACAAGTCTCTGCAGAAATTCAAAATCTCCCTTATCCTCTAGACACTTTGGTCACAGCTGTGCCATCGAGCCTGTGACATAGCGCTCAGATATTCAGTGGGCCTCACACAATCCAAAAGTGTTCAGTGTCTGCAGAAATTCAAAATCTCACTTATCCTCTAGTCACTTTGGTCACAGCTGTGCCATCGAGCCTGTGACATAGCGCTCAGATATTCAGTGGGCCTCACACAATCCAAAAGTGTCCAGTGTCTGCAGAAATTCAAAATCTCACTTATCCTCTAGTCACTTTGGTCACAGCTGTGCCATCGAGCCTGTGACATAGCGCTCAGATAGTCAGTGGGCCTCACACAATCCAAAAGTGTCCAGTGTCCACAAGTCTCTGCAGAAATTCAAAATCTCCCTTATCCTCTAGTCACTTTGGTCACAGCTGTGCCATAAAGCCTGTGACATAGCGCTCAGATATTCAGTGGGCCTCACACAATCCAAAAGTGTCCAGTGTCTGCAGAAATTCAAAATCTCACTTATCCTCTAGTCACTTTGGTCACAGCTGTGCCATCGAGCCTGTGACATAGCGCTCAGATATTCAGTGGGCCTCACACAATCCAAAAGTGTCCAGTGTCTGCAGAAATTCAAAATCTCACTTATCCTCTAGTCACTTTGGTCACAGCTGTGCCATCGAGCCTGTGACATAGCGCTCAGATATTCAGTGGGCCTCACACAATCCAAAAGTGTCCAGTGTCCACAAGTCTCTGCAGAAATTCAAAATCTCCCTTATCCTCTAGTCACTTTGGTCACAGCTGTGCCATCGAGCCTGTGACATAGCGCTCAGATATTCAGTGGGCCTCACACAATCCAAAAGTGTCCAGTGTCTGCAGAAATTCAAAATCTCCCTTATCCTCTAGTCACTTTGGTCACAGCTGTGCCATCGAGCCTGTGACATAGCGCTCAGATATTCAGTGGGCCTCACACAATCCAAAAGTGTCCAGTGTCTGCAGAAATTCAAAATCTCCCTTATCCTCTAGTCACTTTGGTCACAGCTGTGCCATCGAGCCTGTGACATAGCGCTCAGATATTCAGTGGGCCTCACACAATCCAAAAGTGTCCAGTGTCCACAAGTGTCTGCAGAAATTCAAAATCTCCCTTATCCTCTAGTCACTTTGGTCACAGCTGTGCCATCGAGCCTGTGACATAGCGCTCAGATATTCAGTGGGCCTCACACAATCCAAAAGTGTCCAGTGTCTGCAGAAATTCAAAATCTCCCTTATCCTCTAGTCACTTTGGTCACAGCTGTGCCATCGAGCCTGTGACATAGCGCTCAGATATTCAGTGGGCCTCACACAATCCATAAGTGTCCAGTGTCTGCAGAAATTCAAAATCTCACTTATCCTCTAGTCACTTTGGTCACAGCTGTGCCATCGAGCTTGTGACATAGCGCTCAGATATTCAGTGGGCCTCACACAATCCAAAAATGTCCAGTGTCCACAAGTGTCTGCAGAAATTCAAAATCTCCCTTATCCTCTAGTCACTTTGGTCACAGCTGTGCCATCGAGCCTGTGACATAGCGCTCAGATATTCAGTGGGCCTCACACAATCCAAAAGTGTCCAGTGTCTGCAGAAATTCAAAATCTCACTTATCCTCTAGTCACTTTGGTCACAGCTGTGCCATCGAGCCTGTGACATAGCGCTCAGATATTCAGTGGGCCTCAAACAATCCAAAAGTGTCCAGTGTCCACAAGTGTCTGCAGAAATTCAAAATCTGCCTTATCCTCTAGTCACTTTGTTCACAGCTGTGCCATCGAACCTGTGACATAGCGCTCAGATATTCAGTGGGCCTCACACAATCCAAAAGTGTCCAGTGTCTGCAGAAATTCAAAATCTCACTTATCCTCTAGTCACTTTGGTCACAGCTGTGCCATCGAGCCTGTGACATAGCGCTCAGATATTCAGTGGGCCTCACACAATCCAAAAGTGTCCAGTGTCCACTAGTGTGAGCAGAAATTCAAAATCTCCCCTGTCCTATAGACACCTTGTACCTTGTTTTACATTACTATATAGTTTGTTGGATTTTGTCTACATTTCTACCAAAAATGAGGAAGGCTGGTGGAAGAGGCCGTGGAATTGGGCGGGGGTTGGCAGCTGGTAATGATGGTGTTGGTGGTGGATCTGATGGTAGTGGCAAGAGCAAAATAGGACCGAATGCAGGAGGTGTTGAGCCTGCGTCATCGTCTGGCTCCATAAGGCTTCGAAGGCTTAGTTTTCTAGGAGTTGGCAAACCGCTTTTAAAGGCAGAGCATCAGGAAAAAGTTTTGTCTTACATTGCTGACTCAGCCTCCAGCTCTATCGCCTCCTCTTCTTCAGTTGTAAAAAGTAAAAGCACTGAGTCGTCATTGGAGGCTCATGTTCATGAACCACACCTTTCCTTGTGTCCTTCACCCCAACCAAGATTGAAGGATGACGCAGGCCATACTACTGATTACTCCATGGAGCTGTTTTCACATACCATGCCTGGATTATCAAGTCAAATGGTGAATTACCCAGGACAAGATGAATCTGACATGGAGTGCACTGATGCACAGCCGCTGATGGATGATTCTGCTGGTACATTCACTCAGAGCACTACATTGTCCTCTCAGTGTACAGAGCCAGATTCTGACCCTGATGAGACTCAGGTGCCCCTTCCCGCACACTATACCACCATACACGGTTACACAGAGGAAGGTGCACATGACATTGAAGAGGAGGTGATGGATGACCCAGTTGTTGACCCAGATTGGCATCCATTGGGGGAAGAGGGTGCTGCTTACAATAACTCAGATGAGGAGCATCCACAGCAGACATCGACATCGCAACAGCTGTTATCTGGCAGGCCCGGAGCACTCCAAAGACAGGTTCCAAAAATCAAAAGAGTTGCTGGACAGCTTGTCCAGAGGGTCAAAAGATCACAGCGTGCTAGGCCGCAAAATGTCTGCCAAAGTAGGAAGAGTGCAGTGTGGCACTTTTTTGAACAAAATCCTCATGATCAGGCCAAGGTTATCTGTAAGAAGTGCGCAAAGGCCTTTAGCCGAGGGAAAAATCTGAAAAATTTGAATACCAGTTGCATGCTTAGACATTTAAACACCATGCACTTGCAAGCGTGGACACAACACCAAACCTCAAGTGCCACATGTGCAACTGATCACAACGAAGGTAGTCAGCAACGCTACATTGTTTCCCCCACTGTAAGCCCATCGGTTAGCACAGCAGCAAATGTTGAGGTGTCGTTGCAAGGCCACAGCAGTCAGGGAATCCCACTGTTATATCAACGAAAGACTGATTCTAGGCCATCAGAAAGAACACCAACTCCATCACCATCATCAACCCTCTCTCAGTCCGCCCTGTCCACCGCTACTTCCACCATATGCAGCTCTCAAGTCCAGCTCACCCTCCCAGACACTATGAGTAGGTCAATAAAGTACTCAGTCTCTCATCCGCGTACACTGGGTTTGAACGCCCACATTGCCAAACTAATCTCGTTTGAGATGATGCCCTTTCGGTTGGTGGAAAGCGCAGCTTTCCGCGAACTCATGGCCTATGCAGTACCACGCTATGACCTACCCAGTCGCCACTTCTTCTCTCGCAAAGCCATCCCAGCCCTCCACCATCATGTGAAAGACCGCATTGTCCATGCACTCAAGCAGTCAGTGAGCGGAAAGGTGCACCTCACAACTGATGCATGGTCCAGTCGGCATGGCCAGGGCCGTTACATGTCCATCACTGCGCACTGGGTTAATGTGGTGGATGCAGGGTCCTCAGGGGACAGCGGTGGTGGGACAGTGCTGCCTAGCCCACGGTATAGGAAGCAGTTGGCTGTACGCGTTCCACCCTCCTCCTCCTCCTCCTCCTCCTCCTCCAGAAGCGAAAGCTCATCCACAGAGGGCAGTCGTACGAGCACTCCATCTGCAGCTGCCACTGTTGCACACGAGGTGTCCCCCTATCGAGCAGCTAGTGGAAAGCGTCAGCAGGCTGTGTTGCAGATGATGTGTTTGGGCGACAGACACACCGCCGAGGTTCTGGCCGAGTACTTGAAGCGACAAACTGAGTCATGGCTGGGCAGTGTACATCTTGAGGCAGGCAAGGTAGTTAGTGATAATGGCCGTAATTTTGTGGCAGCCATAGCCCTTTCAAAACTCAGCCACATATCTTGCTTGGCTCACACCTTGAACCTGGTGGTGCAGTGCTTCCTCAAAAATTATCCGGAGTTAACAGCCCTGCTCCAGAAGGTGCGAAGACTGTGCGCGCACATCCACCGGTCGCCTGTACACTCCGTTCGTATGCAGAAGCTGCAGCGATTGCTCCACCTTCCCAACCACCGCCTCATTATCGACATTGCAACAAGGTGGAACTCCACCCTGCACATGGTGGAGCGGCTGTGCGAGCAGAGGCAGGCCATAATGCATTTGTGGGAGGATACACGGCCAGGCACTTTGAGAGCAGACATGGAGTTGACAGGCGTGCAGTGGTCGAAGCTGAAAGACCTCTGTAAAGTCCTTCAGTGTTTTGAGGAATGCACACGGCTGGTAAGCGCAGACGACGCCATTCTAAGCATGAGCATCCCACTTATGCGTCTGCTCATGCAAACTTTGACGCACCTTAAGGAGCAGGCGTCTGCAGCCAATGTTGATGAGGAGGAAGAGGAGGAGGGTATCCTTGATGACATTCAGCCATTGTCTGCTCAGGGACCTCTCCTGGACGAAGTGGAGGAAGAAGAGGAGGAGGAGGAGGAGGATGATGGGGATGATTACTTAGGGGAGGAGGATGCATCTCGTGGGGCAAGTGAAAATGTTGGCGTGGCAAGGTCTGGTACAGGGTTTGTGCGTGACTGGAGGGATGTGGATTTGCCAGAAAGTGCTCCTCCACCCAGCACTCGCAGTGCATCATTGACACCGGGAACATTGGCCCACATGTCAGATTATGCCTTGCGGATCCTAAAAAGGGACCCCCGCATTGCCAAAATGATGAACGATGACGACTACTGGTTGGCCAGCATCCTGGATCCACGCTATAAAGGCAAATTACAAAACATCATGCCACAGGAGAACCTTGACCTAATATTGGCTAATAAACAAGCAACTCTGGTAAATCGGTTGCTTGAGGCATTCCCAGCACACAGCAGCGGTGATGGTTCTCACACGAGCCGTACGGGCCGGGGGCAGCTTGGCAGAGGTGTTCGTGGTGCACACAGCAGAAGTGGCGTTGGAGACAGGGGTTTCATGACAATGTTGTGGACTGATTTTTCAAATACCGCTCACACAACTGGTAATACTGCATCAATGGAAAGTGACAGGAGACAGCAGTTGTCAACTATGGTTACAAACTACTTTTCCTCCCATATCGATGTTCTCCCACACAGGTCATTCCCCTTTGACTATTGGGCCGCTAAACTGGACACCTGGCCTGAATTGGCCCAATATGCCTTACAGGAGCTCGCTTGCCCAGCTGCAAGTGTGCAATCGGAAAGAGTCTTCAGTGCAGCTGGATCAATCCTTACAGAAAAAAGGACCCGTCTGTCAACCCAAAATGTGGATGATCTAACCTTCATTAAAATGAACCACGCATGGGTTTCCAAGGATTTTGTCCCACCTTCCCCTGATGACACATAGGGTGACAGAAAAATGGCTTGCTTTGGTCCACCTCTTCCTGGTACTTCACCTATTTCGCCTTTTGCATCAGCTGAATGTCCAACATCAACATATGCCACTTTCTAAAACTCCCTAACTGTGCTGCCTCCCCCCCATGGCCGGGGTCACCACCTACCGCACGACACCGTGCGAGTGCCGTTGCCCTGGACAGGTGGGTAGGCCGACTCTTGGGCGCGGGCACTGGCACAGGGTCCCTCATAGTGCAATCAAGTGTCTCTGATGGCGGTGGTGCACACCCGCCGTCAGACACACCGCTGTACTATGAGGGGCCCAGTGCCAGTACCGACGCCCACGAGTGGGCCCCCCTTGCTTGGGCAGGGCCCCAGCATTTGCAATCTTTACCTCTCCCTGCTCCTCCGCTGTGTAATCTGGGCCGTCAAATCCATACTGTGCCTGACACCGTCTGAGCCTGCCTCCTGAGACATATATTTTGAATGTGTACGCTATCCATACATGTTATCCGGGGATACGGTACCCTTTCTAACCTTTGTGCAATCACGTGCAATCCATACTGGGCCTAACACCGTCTGAGCCTGCCTCCTGAGACATATATTTTGAATGTGTACGCTATCCATACATGTTATCCAGGGATACGGTACCCTTTCTAACCTTTGTGCAATCACGTGCAATCCATACTGGGCCTAACACCATCTGAGCCTGCCTCATGCTGTATAGACATATATTTTGAATGTGTACGCTATCCATACATGTTATCCGGGGATACGGTACCCTTTCTAACCTTTGTGCAATGACATGCAATCCATACTGGGCCTAACACCGTCTGAGCCTGCCTCATGCTGTATAGACATATATTTTGAATGTGTACGCTATCCATACATGTTATCCGGGGATACGGTACCCTTTCTAACCTTTGTGCAATGACGTGCAATCCATACTGGGCCTAACACCGTCTGAGCCTGCCTCATGCTGTATAGACATATATTTTGAATGTGTACGCTATCCATACATGTTATCCGGGGATACGGTACCCTTTCTCACCTTTGTGCAATGACGTGCAATCCATACTGGGCCTAACACCGTCTGAGCCTGCCTCATGCTGTATAGACATATATTTTGAATGTGTACGCTATCCATACATGTTATCCGGGGATACGGTACCCTTTCTAACCTTTGTGCAATGACGTGCAATCCATACTGGGCCTAACACCGTCTGAGCCTGCCTCATGCTGTATAGACATATATTTTGAATGTGTACGCTATCCATACATGTTATCCGGGGATACGGTACCCTTTCTAACCTTTGTGCAATGACGTGCAATCCATACTGGGCCTAACACCGTCTGAGCCTGCCTCATGCTGTATAGACATATATTTTGAATGTGTACGCTATCCATACATGTTATCCAGGGATACGGTACCCTTTCTAACCTTTGTGCAATCACGTGCAATCCATACTGGGCCTAACACCGTCTGAGCCTGCCTCATGCTGTATAGACATATATTTTGAATGTGTACGCTATCCATACATGTTATCCAGGGATACGGTACCCTTTCTAACCTTTGTGCAATCACATGAAATCCATACTGGGCCTAACACTGTCTGAGCCTGCCTCATGCTGTATAGACATATATTTTGAATGTGTACGCTATCCATACATGTTATCCAGGGATACGGTACCCTTTCTAACCTTTGTGCAATGACGTGCAATCCATACTGGGCCTAACACCGTCTGAGCCTGCCTCATGCTGTATAGACATATATTTTGAATGTGTACGCTATCCATACATGTTATCCGGGGATACGGTACCCTTTCTAACCTTTGTGCAATGACGTGCAACCCATACTGGGCCTAACACCGTCTGAGCCTGCCTCATGCTGTATAGACATATATTTTGAATGTGTACGCTATCCATACATGTTATCCGGGGATACGGTACCCTTTCTAACCTTTGTGCAATGACGTGCAATCCATACTGGGCCTAACACCGTCTGAGCCTGCCTCATGCTGTATAGACATATATTTTGAATGTGTACGCTATCCATACATGTTATCCAGGGATACGGTACCCTTTCTAACCTTTGTGCAATGACGTGCAATCCATACTGGGCCTAACACCGTCTGAGCCTGCCTCATGCTGTATAGACATATATTTTGAATGTGTACGCTATCCATACATGTTATCCAGGGATACGGTACCCTTTCTAACCTTTGTGCAATCACGTGCAATCCATACTGGGTCTAACACCGTCTGAGCCTGCCTCATGCTGTATAGACATATATTTTGAATGTGTACGCTATCCATACATGTTATCCAGGGATACGGTACCCTTTCTAACCTTTGTGCAATCACGTGCAATCCATACTGGGCGTGAGAACGGCTGGCGAGCTGTTAAGCAAGCTACAGCACCTGTCCAGACAAGTACAGGGATTCCCTAGCGAGGAGACTTATTTGATTGTTTTCAATGTTGGGACAGCAATTTTTGGGGAGCACTATACTCTGGAGAATGATAGATGGGGCCCACCATACACTGGAACATTCCAAAGGTGGACATCAGACACTGGAGCAGCATTTACAGGGCCCATTATACACTAGAGCATTAGAAATGGGGCCCATTATGTTTGGAGCATTATTTGGGCCCATAAGACAGTGGAGCTTCATCCATGGGGACCAACATATACTGTAGCATTATGTGGAGCTCATCATATACTGTTTCAAACATTATATGGGACCAATGATTCTGTATGGAGAAATAGATGGGCCTCGTCATGAGATGTAAAAAGTGAGGTATTTTTCATTGTACTATACCGCTATTTATCTGCCGTATCGGAGCATGATGAGTTGTGGTATGTGTTAAAGGGGCGCTCTTTCGCCCAGGGCACATGAAAACCTGCAGCCAGCCCTCCCCCCCACAACTTTAGCCAAATAACACCCATTTTTCAGTGCGTAACTTATATTATGAAGTTAATTAAGGTTGACAAGCTTAAGTAAGAAGAATTGATGCTTTTGGCATTCAAATGGGCACTGTTGGTGTGTTTCCTGTCCTCCTCTCACTGCCGACTTTTATTCCCCATTGACTTACATTGGGTTTCGTGTTTCGGGACGACCCCGACTTTTCCCTATAATCGGACGATCTTGCTCGACCCGACTTTTGGAAAAGTCGGGTTTCACGAAACGAAACGCGACCCTAAAAAACCAAAAGTCGCTCAACTCTACCAGGTATATAACTGTGGGTAAATTTTAGCTTTTTGCCACAGTTGTGTTCCTGGTTGTGTTTGAAGCAAAGTATTTCACCTAAAAAGTTGTGTTTATTGTTGGTGATTTCCTAACAATGTACACAACTTTTGTTAAAAGGTGAAATACTTTGCATAAAACACAACCAGGTACACACCTGTGGCCTAAAGGTAAAATTATTAAGACCATGACAAGATAGCCAACTTTGGTTGGCAAAGGTATATACTGTTGGTACAGAAAGTACACAAGTTTGGTTAAGGGCACAAATCTTTCACACTCTGTCATCCTGCCAGTGTACTCTGCCTTGAGGTGACATAAAGTATAGTGCAAAATTGTCCCTCATTACTGAAACCATCACAGAACTTCTAGTGGTAATGTCATGGTAATCTTGCAAGGTGGTTTCTTCAGAGGTGTCCTCAATGGAAATGGGTTCCTTGCAGATAACAAAATTGTGGAGTACCACGCAAGCTTTGATCACCTCGTCCACAGTTTCTGTCTTGAGGTTGATCGCAGTCAATAGGACCCGCCATTTGGCTGTCAGAATACCAAAGGTACATTCAACCATTCTTCTTGCTCTTGTGAGGCGGTAATTAAAAATGCGTTTTGTTCTTGACAATCCTCTGCTACCGTACGGTTTCAAAAGGTGTTCTGACAGCTGGAAGGCTTCATCCCCTACACAGACAAATGGCCTAGGTGGGCCAGATGTTTTCTTTTATGTGTGATGTTCTCTGCATATATGGGGTATCAGCGTATTCAGGACAAATTGTACAACAACTTTTGGGTTCAAATTTCTCCTGTTACCCTTGGTAAAATAAAACAAATTGGATCTGAAGTACATTTTTTGGGAAAAAAAAGTTAAATGTTCATTTTTTTTAAACATTCCAAAAATTTCTGTGAAGCACCTGAAGAGTTAATAAACTTCTTGAATGTGGTTTTGAGCACCTTGAGGGGTGCTCTTTTTAGAATGGTGTCACTTTTGGGTATTTTCTATCATATAGACCTCTCAAAGTGACTTCAAATGTGATGTGGTCACTAAAAATAAATGGTGTTGTAAAAATGAGAAGTCGCTGGTCAACTTTTAACCCTTATAACTAGAGTTGAGCGACTTTTGGTTTTTTAGGGTCGAGTTTCGTTTCGTGAAACCCGACTTTTCCAAAAGTTGGGTCGAGCAAGATCGGCCGATTATAGGGAAAAGTCGGGGTCGTCACGAAACACGAAACCCAATGTAAGTCAATGGGGAATAAAAGTCGGCAGTGAGAGGAGGACAGGAAACACACCTACAGTGCCCATTTGAATGCCAAAAGCATCAATTCTTCTTACTTAAGCTTGTCAACCTTAATTAACTTCATAATACAAGTTACGCACTGAAAAATGGGGGTTATTTGGCTAAAGTTGTGGGGGGGTAGGGCTGGCTCCAGGTTTTCATGTGCCCTGGGCGAAAGAGCGACCCTTTAACACATACCACAACTCATCATGCTCCGATACGGCAGAGAAATAGCGGTATAGTACAATGAAAAATACTTCACTTTTTACATCTCATGACGAGGCCCATCTATTTCTCCATACAGAATCATTGGTCCCATATAATGTTTTAAACAGTATATGATGAGCTCCACATAATGCTACAGTATATGTTGGTCCCCATGGATGAAGCTCCACTGTCTTATGGGCCCAAATAATGCTCCAAACATAATAGGCCCCATTTCTAATGCTCTAGTGTATAATGGGCCCTGTAAATGCTGCTCCAGTGTCTGATGTCCACCTTTGGAATGTTCCAGTGTATGGTGGGCCCCATCTATCATTCTCCAGAGTATAGTGCTCCCCAAAAATTGCTGTCCCAACATTGAAAACAATCAAATAAGTCTCCTCGCTAGGGAATCCCTGTACTAGTCTGGACTCCTCGTCGTCCACATCTTCCATCTCACTGCACAGTATTTCAACCTTGCAAGTGCTGTGATCCTGAGCAAGCAGGGGGGGCCCACTTGTTGGCGACGGCACTGGCACAGGGCCCCTGATAGTACGGTGGTGTGTCTGATGGCGGGTGGGCCGAACCTGCACTTTCATCTGCAGCTTCCTCTTTGTCACCGTGTAAGATGGAACTGTATATGGGAAGGGTAACCTGAGTTTCATCAGGGTCAGATTCAGGCCGTGTAGCGTGCAAGGGGAATGTAGTGGTCTGGGTCAATGTACCAGCAGCTTCATCGAGCAGTGGCTGGGCATCAGTGCACTTGTGTCGCCCCCAGGAGTACGGTCGCCACAGTGGCATTACCTTCCTCCTAGGGAGTGTGATGTCATGCTTGGGAGGAACGAAGGATCTCTCTAGCAGGTTAACTGATTGGGCGGCGTTATTCCCACGAGCCATGACCCTCCAAACAGCGTTCATGAAGGCAAAGTGTTTGTTTTACGTGGGCAGTATGGTTGCAAAGCTGAACCTTAAAGGAATGTCCAGAAGGGCACCACCAGGAGTGGAGCCTACGGTTAAATTCGACTCCACCTGGGAAACCTCAACCATGCCAGCTACAGAAAAGATGCACACATTGCAAGCTTAATTCCGTTAACGAACGAGACTCCGTCATGCCCCGCGGTCCGAGTCCGGCTTACTAGAGGGACACGTGAGGCTCAGGCACATGAGATTGGCCAATAACTGGTGTGTCATGCCCTTACATGTCCGTGGCTGCATGTGCGCTACACTGAAAAGGCCAGCGTTTGTCGCTTACAGGTGCAGATAACCCGCTGAACAATGTTAGTGATGGGGATCACTGATTACAATTATTACCCGCGAACGATGATTTCCCAGTAAGTGCAGGTCAACCGCAGTTCCGGAATTAGGCCTAACCGTCATTCCTGAAAAAATGAAAAACTTACGTGTGCAAACCACAGGTGCTGTAGCTTGCTTAACAGCTCGCCAGCCGTTCTTACGCCCAGTATGGATTACACGTGATTGCACAAAGGTGAGAAAGGGTACCGTATCCCCGGATAACATGTATGGATAGCGTACACATTCAAAATATATGTCTATATATCAGGAGGCAGGCTCAGACGGTGATAGGCCCAGTATGGATTGCACGTGATTGCACAAAGGTGAGAAAGGTGGGTGGCGGCGCTGCTTGTGGTCCTTGGCTAAGTTTAGTATGGGTAAGCACTATGGCTTGGGATAGTGATTTTTTCAGGATGCGCACCTGTTAGGATCTCTTTTACCTTTATATCCCTCAAATATGGCCCATATTTGTTACAGGCACTAAGCACTTTATTTTGTTAATTTCTTAGGACTAACAAGCAGCAGATACGTATCTGATCCTTTATTATATTCTGTCATTTATGTAATTGTCAAGATTATATGTTTAATAAACTTTGCTCATTATTTTTATGTGATTGGACTTGTACTCCCTGTTTTTTCCTGTTTAAAGGTGAGAAAGGGTAGCGTATCCCCGGATAACATGTATGGATAGCGTACACATTCAAAATATATGTCTATACATCAGGAGGCAGGCTCAGACGGTGTCAGGCACAGTATGGATTTGACGGCCCAGACTACACAGCGGAGGAGCAGGGAGAGGTAAAGATTGCAAATGCTGGGGCCCTGCCCAAGCAAGGGGGGCCCACTCGTGGGCGTCGGTACTGGCACCGGGCCCCTCATAGTACGGCGGTGTGTCTGACGGCGGGTGTGCACCACCACCGTCAGAGACACTTGATTGCACTATGAGGGACCCTGTGCCAGTGCCCGCGCCCAAGAGTCGGCCTACCCACCTGTCCAGGGCAACGGCACTCGCATGGTGTCATGCGCTAGGTGGTGACCCCGGCCATGGGGGGGGAGGCAGCACAGTTAGGGAGTTTTAGAAAGTGGCATATGTTGATGTTGGACATTCAGCTGATGCAAAAGGCGAAATAGGTCAAGTCCCAGGAAGAGGTGGACCAAAGCAAGCCATTTTTCTGTCACCCTATGTGTCATCAGGGGAAGGTGGGACAAAATCCTTGGAAACCCATGCATGGTTCATTTTAATGAAGGTTAGATCATCCACATTTTGGGTTGACAGACGGATCCTTTTTTCTGTCAGGATTGATCCAGCTGCACTGAAGACTCTTTCCGATAGCACACTTGCAGCTGGGCAAGCGAGCTCCTGTAAGGCATGTTGTGCCAATTCAGGCCAGGTGTCCAGTTTAGCGGCCCAATAGTCAAAGGGGAATGACCTGTGTGGGAGAACATCGATATGGGAGGAAAAGTAGTTTGTAACCATAGTTGACAACTGCTGTCTCCTGTCACTTTCCATCGATGCAGTATTACCAGTTGTGTGAGCGATACTTGAAAAATCAGTCCACAACATTGCCACTTCTGCTGTATGCACCATGAACACCTCTGGCAAGCTGCCCCCGGCCCGTACGGCTCGTGTGAGAACCATCACCGCTACTGTGTACTGGGAATGCCTCAAGCAACCGATTTACCAGAGTTGCTTGTTTATTAGCCAATATTAGGTCAAGGTTCTCCTGTGGCATGATGTTTTGTAATTTGCCTTTATAGCGTGGATCCAGGATGCTGGCCAACCAGTAGTCGTCATCGTTCATCATTTTGGCAATGCGGGGGTCCCTTTTTAGGATCTGCAAGGCATAATCTGACATGTGGGCCAATGTTCCCGGTGTCAATGATGCACTGCGAGTGCTGGTTGGAGGAGCACTTTCTGGCAAATCCACATCCCTCCAGTCACGCACAAACCCTGTACCAGACCTTGCCACGCCAACATTTTCACTTGCCCCACGAGATGCATCCTCCTCCCCTAAGTAATCATCCCCATCATCATCCTCCTCCTCCTCTTCTTCCTCCACCTCGTCCAGGAGAGGTCCCTGAGCAGACAATGGCTGAATATCATCAAGGATTCCCTCCTCGTCAACATTGGCTGCAGACGCCTGCTCCTTAAGGTGCGTCAAAGTTTGCATGAGCAGACGCATAAGTGGGATGCTCATGCTTAGGATGGCGTTGTCTGCGCTTACCAGCCGTGTGCATTCCTCAAAACACAGAAGGACTTTACAGAGGTCTTTCAGCTTCAACCACTGCACACCTGTCAACTCCATGTCTGCTCTCAAAGTGCCTGGCCGTGTATCCTCCCACAAATGCATTATGGCCTGCCTCTGCTCGCACAGCTGCTCCACCATGTGCAGGGTGGAGTTCCACCTTGTTGCAATGTCGATAATGAGGCGGTGGTTGGGAAGGTGGAGCAATCGCTGCAGCTTCTGCATACGAACGGAGTGTACAGGCGACTGGCGGATGTGCGCGCACAGTCTTCGCACCTTCTGGAGCAGGGCTGTTAACTCCGGATAATTTTTGAGGAAGCACTGCACCACCAGGTTCAAGGTGTGAGCCAAGCAAGGTATGTGGCTGAGTTTTGAAAGGGCTATGGCTGCCACAAAATTATGGCCGTTATCACTAACTACCTTGCCTGCCTCAAGATGTACACTGCCCAGCCATGACTCAGTTTGTCGCTTCAAGTACTCGGCCAGCACCTCGGCGGTGTGTCTGTCGCCCAAACACATCATCTGCAACACAGCCTGCTGACGCTTTCCACTAGCTGCTCGATAGGGGGACACCTTGTGTGCAACAGTGGCAGCTGCAGATGGAGTGCTCGTACGACTGCGCTCTGTGGACGAGCTTTCGCTTCTGGAGGAGGAGGAGGAGGGTCGAACGCCTACAGCCAACTGTTTCCTATACCGTGGGCTAGGCAGCACTGTCCCACCACCACTGTCCCCTGTGGACCCTGCATCCACCACATTAACCCAGTGTGCAGTGATGGACACGTAACGGCCCTGGCCATGCCGACTGGACCATGCATCAGTTGTGAGGTGCACCTTTCCACTCACTGACTGCTTGAGTGCATGGACAATGCGGTCTTTTACATGATGGTGGATGGCTGGGATGGCTTTGCGAGAAAAGAAGTGGCGACTGGGTAGGTCATAGCGTGGTACTGCATAGGCCATGAGTTCGCGGAAAGCTGCGCTTTCCACCAACCGATAGGGCATCATCTCAAAAGAGATTAGTTTGGCAATGTGGGCGTTCAAACCCAGTGTACGCGGATGAGAGACTGAGTACTTTCTTGACCTACTCATAGTGTCTGGGAGGGTGAGCTGGACTTGAGAGCTGCATATGGTGGAAGTAGCGGTGGACAGGGCGGACTGAGAGAGGGTTGATGATGGTGATGGAGTTGGTGTTCTTTCTGATGGCCTAGATTCAGTATTTCGTTGATATAACAGTGGGATTCCCTGACTGCTGTGGCCTTGCAACGACACCTCAACATTTGCTGCTGTGCTAACCGGTGGGCTTACAGTGGGGGAAACAATGTAGCATTGCTGACTACCTTCTTTGTGATCAGTTGCACATGTGGCTCTTGAGGTTTGGTGTTGTGTCCACGCTTGCAAGTGCATGGTGGTTAAATGTCTAAGCATGCAACTGGTATTCAAATTTTTCAGATTTTTCCCTCAGCTAAAGGTCTTTGCGCACTTCTTACAGATAACCTTGGCCTGATCATGAGGATTTTGTTCAAAAAAGTGCCACACTGCACTCTTCCTACTTTGGCAGACATTTTGCGGCCTAGCACGCTGTGATCTTTTGACCCTCTGGACAAGCTGTCCAGCAACTCTTTTGATTTTTGGAACCTGTCTTTGGAGTGCTCCGGGCCTGCCAGATAACAGCTGTTGCGATGTCGATGTCTGCTGTGGATGCTCCTCATCTGAGCTATTGGAAGGAGCACCCTCTTCCCCCAATGGATGCCAATCTGGGTCAACAACTGGGTCATCCATCACCTCCTCTTCAATGTCATGTGCACCTTCCTCTGTGTCACCGTGTATGGTGGTATAGTGTGCGGGAAGGGGCACCTGAGTCTCATCAGGGTCAGAATCTGGCTCTGTATACTGCGAGGACAATGTAGTGCTCTGAGTGAGTGTACCAGCAGAATCATCTATCAGCGGCTGTGCATCAGTGCACTCCATGTCAGATTCATCTTGGCCTGGGTAATTCACCATTTCACTTGATAATCCAGGCATGGTATGTGAAAACAGCTCCATGGAGTAATCAGTAGTATGGCCTGCGTCATCCTTCAATCTTGGTTGGGGTGAAGGACACAAGGAAAGGTGTGGTTCATGAACATGAGCCTCCAATGACGACTCAGTGCTTTTACTTTTTACAACTTCAGAAGAGGAGGCGATAGAGCTGGAGGCTGAGTCAGCAATGTAAGACAAAACTTTTTCCTGATGCTCTGGCTTTAAAAGCTGTTTGCCAACTCCTAGAAAACTAAGCCTTCGAAGCCTTATGGAGACAGACGATGACGCAGGCTCAACACCTCCTGCATTCAGTCCTATTTTGCTCTTGCCACTACCATCAGATCCACCACCAACACCATCATTACCAGCTGCCAACCCCCGCCCAATTCCACGGCCTCTTCCACCAGCCTTCCTCATTTTTTGTAGAAATGTAGACAAAATCCAGCAAACTATATAGTAATGTAAAACAAGGTACAAGGTGTCTATAGGACAGGGGAGATTTTGAATTTCTGCACACACTTGTGGACACTGGACACTTACGGATTGTGTGAGGCCCACTGAATATCACAGCGCTATGTCATAGGCTCGATGGCACAGGTGTGAAAAAAGTGACTACAGGATAAGGGAGATTTTGAATTTCTGCACACACTAGTGGACACTGGACACTTTTGGATTGTGTGAGGCCCACTGCATATCAGAGCGCTATGTCACAGGCAGAAATTGGCTAGTGTATCACAAACTACAAGGTGTATGTAGAATTGGGCAGAATAGGAATCTCCCTAGAGTGTAGGTCTGTAAGAACGGAACAAGTCCTCCACTTATCCTTCCACAGTGACACACAGATAGCTTCACTGTGGCCGTGATAACAGCCGTTACACGGTACTGAGAGGAGCGTGCACGTACACGGCTGTCCAATGTACGTAAAATTGTCAAGCTCCGTGTTTTTTAAGTATACGGACTGACACACGCTGTCTCTCTATAGTTTTGAATGTGATCAAACAGCAAATATATTTAACTGTTTGAAAGCTAGACAAAACTAGTAGGTGCAGGTCTGTAAGAACGGAACATGTCCTCGACTTATTCTCACAGAGTGACACACAGATAGCTTCACTGTGGCTGTGATAACAGCTGTTACACGGTACTGTGTGAGGAGCGTACACCGCTGTATGGTGTGAAAAAATGCACGCTCAGTACCTCAGCAGGACAAAAAAAAAATTGGGATTGCTTTTAAAAAAGCAGTTTGCAGAGCAGTGGGAACACAGCAATGCAGCTGTCAGGAAGCCTTAGGCCTCTTTCACACATCAGGTTTTCGCCGTCAGGCGCGATCCGGCGCTTTTGACAGAAACCGGATCCGGCGAAATGCAATGCCGGATCCGGTTTCCCCCCCATTGACTTGCATTTGCGCCGGATCGCGCCGGATGGCCATGCGTTTCATCCGGTTTTCGCCGGATCCGGCAATGTGTCGCGATCCGGCGTCTGGAAAAAACGGCTACTGTAACGTTTTTTGTCTCCGGCGAAAAAGCCGGACACGCTGGATCCGGCGCGTCCGGCTTTTTCACACAATGAAAGCCTATGAGCGCCGCAATGCGCCGGATCCGGTTTTTTGGTCTGAGCATGCTCAGTAGCTCTGCCCACAAGACATATATAAAAGCAAGACAGTGGGACCCACAGCCACACCCAACATGCCACCCAAGAAAGCAACCAAGCGAAGCAGGAGAAGGCAGGAGACCACTGCAGCACCATCAGCACCACCACCACCCCAAATGGAGCAGCAAATGGAACATGCTGAGGAGGGGAGGCCAGCAGCAGATGAGAGACGGTAATTATCAAATCCCCCATTCCTCCAAACTAGGGCTATTGAATATCAAGATATTAATTGGCCCTTTGTTTCTCTTTATTCAACAGCCGCCCAATAGATGCAGCAGCAGCAGCAATGGCAGCAGCTGGGACACCACCCACAGGCATGGAGTGTGGCCACCAGGAAGACAGCACATCATCTTCTGGGAGCCCTCCCTCGCATCGTCAGCGTTTGACGGTAAGTTTTTATTTCCAAAATCCATCTTCTCTGTATTATATGTCTATTCATTGCCTTTTATTTCAAAACAGGATTCACAAGATGAAGAGGAGCTCCCAGAAGAAGAAGGAAGGGGTGGACAGACACCTGGAGTGGGCTCACAATTGGTAAGTTTTTTGCATCAAACGCAGAAACACAACATCACACTACACACAACACATAGAAAACAATGTTCTGCAGACCACACACAGCAAACAAATGCCTACATCCAAAGACATAACATTTTTTGTTTTCTTCTCTAGTCTTCCCAATCTGGTGCTCGGCCAAGAGGTCCTCGCAGTGCCTCCCAGGGTCGTCGGCGACAGCAACGCGGCGGTCACCAGCGTGTAAGTATAAATATTTTTGCTTTGTTTTTTTGCACTTTTTATTTCATTTCTTATGTGGAGGCTAATTATGTTATTTTTGTCTTTTTCTTTAACAGCCTTCACAGCGTGCTCCCGACTCTGACGGTGAGGATGGAGGACTCGATGTGGACCACCTCATCGATCTCGTCCGAGAAAGGGAGCCGCTCTGGAATATGGCTGACCGCCGCCACGCTGACCTTATCGTTACCCGACGACTCTGGGAGGAAATCTGTTCGCTCCTTGTGGGCCGCTGGGAGGACCTCGATGTTCGGGCCCAGATTACAGAGCGTAAGTATATACAGTACCGGTTGCTTGATGTAAAACAGTGTTTCCCGAACTCCAGTCCTCGTGGTCCCCACGGATCATGTGTTCAGGATTTCTATTTACTATGGAAATCCTGAAAACATGACCCCTGGGGACCATGAGGACTGGAGTTTGGGAAACACTGATGTTGTATACTAACCACTCCTTTCTCGTTTCAGGGAACAGAATTGTGAATCGGTGGCGGTCTGTGAGGGATCGTTTCAAGAAGGAGTTCAATAAAGAGATGCGGGCCCCGAGTGGATCTGGAGGACGCAGGAGCAAGTACAAGTACGCAGAAGCCCTGTCGTTCCTCCGGGAAACAATGGTCACCAGAAGGTAAATATTACACACCACATGTGAAAAAAAATGTTAGATGTAAATTTTTTTTTCAGCCAGGGCCATACCATGTCAGTATTTTAATTGTTTTTTTTTCTCTTTATTCCACAGCACGGTGAGCAGCACTCGGGAGCCTGCACGATTGGACCCTTCTGAGGCGATCCATGAGGAGACCGGCACCGAGGGACACTTCGACCGCCCCGGTACATCTGCACCTTCCCAGCCTTACCACACATTCGACCCATCTGTCCCATCCACCAGCACAGGAGCATCGTGGCCGCCTACATTACATGAAGCTGCTGGTGAGGAGATCGCTTTCCCTTTACCCCACCCTTCTGCCCCTGCCACCTCTAGTACACCTGCGGGTACTGGGCGGCAGCGGCAGAGGGGTCAGGAAAAGACTTATGCGCCAGAGTTCTTGCATCTGAATGCATCTTTCCAGAACTGTCTAAAAGTCTTGTCAGAGCAAATCTCCGCAGGCTATCAGCAGATCAACTCCAGCATTCTGGAGGTGAAGACACTTCTGCAAACCATGCATTCAGAAGCAAGATCTTCGCCAAACCACACCTTTTTCAGGTCTGTTGTGGAGCGCATGGAAACGCTCTCTCCTGCCCAGCAGATGCATGTAATGCATTCATGCCACGCTGCTCTCCAGCAAGTTACCTCCCAACCTCCTCCTCCCACCACAGTAGTTCCTCCACCTGCACCCCCTCCAGCCACTTTCCATCCTCCCCCTCCTATTACATCTACACCCCCTCCAGCCACTTTCCATCCTCCCCCTCCTATTACATCTACACCCCCTCCAGCCACTTTCCATCCTCCCCCTCCTATTACATACCATCCACCTCCCCAGCACCATCCACCTCCCCAGCACCATCCACCTCCCCAGCACCAGCAACCTCCCCAGCACCAGCAACCTCCCCAGTACCAGCAACCTTCCCAGTACCAGCAACCTCCCCAGTACCAGCAACCTCCCCAGTACCTGCAAACTCCACAGTACCAGCAACCTCCCCAGTACCAGACATCTCCCCACTTCCAGCAACCTGCCCCGTACCAGACATCTCCCCACTTCCAGCAACCTGCCCCGTACCAGACATCTCCCCACTTCCAGCAACCTGCCCCGTACCAGACATCTCCCCACTTCCAGCAACCTGCCCCGTACCAAACTCCTTCCCCATACAACTTGCCATCAACATCATCTGCTCCTACAGTCCCTGCCCAACCCTCCACTCCACCACCCACCACCTCTTCTGCGTCCCACATGTCCACCCATTCTGTAGTTTTTTCCACACCTTCACCTCTAACTGTTCCTTCCCCACCACGATCCCAGTCCTCTCTCCACACTCCCAGTGTCGAAGTGTCCCGCAGCCCCTACAGCAGTATTTCCACCACACACTACACAGATTTATAATGTGTGTATTTAAATAAAAATGACCAGTTTTATGGTTTCAGTTTTATAGTTTCAAAGCTTTATTAAACAAGTTTATTAAAATTTTAAAAAAGTTTACTAAAAAAAACATTTTTCAATAAAAGTTAAATTATTTTACACTGGTTGTCTGTCATTTCTTTCTGCGGCGAAAAAGGTTAAATACAGGGTATTTAAAAGGTGAAATGGTATTCAAAACTAGGTATATAACTGTGGGTAAATTTTAGCTTTTTGCCACAGTTGTGTTCCTGGTTGTGTTTGAAGCAAAGTATTTCACCTAAAAAGTTGTGTTTATTGTTGGTGATTTCCTAACAATGTACACAACTTTTGTTAAAAGGTGAAATACTTTGCATAAAACACAACCAGGTACACACCTGTGGCCTAAAGCTAAAAATAGAGACCATGACAAGATAGCCAACTTTGGTTGGCAAAGGTATATACTGTTGGTACAGAAGGTACACAAGTTTGGTTAGGGCACAAATCTTTCACACTCTGTCATCCTGCCAGTGTACTCTGCCTTGAGGTGACATAAAGTATAGTGCAAAATTGTCCCTCATTACTGAAACCGTCACAGAACTTCTAGTGGTAATGTCATGGTAATCTTGCAAGGTGGTTTCTTCAGAGGTGTCCTCAATGGAAATGGGTTCCTTGCAGATAACAAAATTGTGGAGTACCACGCACGCTTTGATCACCTCGTCCACAGTTTCTGTCTTGAGGTTGATCGCAGTCAATAGGACCCGCCATTTGGCTGTCAGAATACCAAAGGTACATTCAACCATTCTTCTTGCTCTTGTGAGGCGGTAATTAAAAATGCGTTTTGGTCTTGTCAATCCTCTGCTAGAGTACGGTTTCAAAAGGTGTTCTGACAGCTGGAAGGCTTCATCCCCTACACAGACAAATGGCATAGGTGGACCAGATGTTTGCGGCAGCGGTCTAGGTGGTGGGAACTGGAAGGTGTTTCCATACAGTTTACGCCCCATGGCAGACAGTTTGAAAACTTGAGAGTCATTGGAGCGGCCATAGGCCCCAATATCAACCGCAATAAATTTGTATTCCGCGTCAGCGATGGCCATGAGGACAATTGAAAAATATTTCTTGTAATTGAAATATTCCGATCCCGATCCAGCTGGCTTTACAATGCGGATATGTTTCCCGTCCACAGCGCCCAAGCAGTTTGGAAACTGACATATCTGTTGAAACTTGTCAGCAATTTCAATCCACCTCTCTGTTGTGGGCTCTGGTAAAAACTCTTCAGCTAAGGAGTCCCACAGTGCACGGCATGTGTACTTCACAATTCCAGATATGGTGGAAATCCCGAGTCTGTACTGGAAATGCAGTGACGAAAGGGATTCTCCAGTTGCAAGAAATCTGTGGGGAATTAAAAAACAATAAATTAGTTTTAAATCACAGCATTACATAATAAAAAACTGACCTATAACACTTGGAGATACAAACTACCACCAACAAGATTGCAGTGAAAGTGTGCTCTGATGCGAGCATATCCAATAAATGTGGCTTACCTTAAAGTCACCATCAGACGCTCTGCGGGTGAAACAGAGAAGCGGCAATAGGTGTCCGCTTTTCTTATGAGGTGTGCAATGCGCTCCACCAAGTAATCAAAATTCTCCATTTTCATCCTAACATATCCAAAAAATTTATCCGGGTTTCGTCGAAGGTCCATGCATAGTGTAGAATAGACCCCACGCGTCATTCTCTTGACTGTGATGGGGTGGATCCACAAACGTCGTCTACGATGCCTGATGCGCTGCTGTCTCGCTCTCTCCTTCTCCAGAACAATCACCCTCAAACGATTCGCCTCCGCTGTAAAATCCGCCAAATTCTTCAAAATATTTCCAATGACAACATCCATCTTCGCAGTAACTTGCTCTTCTCTCCAACCTGCACTTTCTCCTCTACAACCTGTCAAAGAAGGGCTGTAGGAACATGCTATATATAGTTTTCCAGTAGCCAATCCCGTTCGGAAGGCCACAAGGGTCAATTTTAAAAACCGGATCCGGCGTAATCCATCGAAAAACGGATAGAAAAACGGATGAACCGGATGAGACGGATCTGGTTTTGTCTGTCAAGAAAAAGACGGATCCGGCAGAAAACCGGATCCGTCACATCCGGTTTTACGAAACATTTGCCGGATCCGGCGTTCCGGAACGACGCCGGATCGCGCCTGACGCCGAAAACCTGATGTATGAAAGTAGCCTTAGAAGGCAGCCTAACAACCAACACCGCTGATCCACCACAATATAGCCTCCCCTTGCACTGCACACACAGTGACTGGTGTGTTGTACAGGCAAGATCGTTAGCAGCAGAAGCAGTTTTTTTTTCTTCTTCCCTGCCTAACGCTCTCCCTACAGAATCAGCAGCAGCAACCTCTCCCTATGCTAAGATCGGCAGAAGTAAAATGGCGGTCGGCGTGCACGCCCTTTTATAACCCCTGTGACGCCCACTAAAGCAAGCCAATCACTTGCATGCCCTTCTGAAAGATGGTGGTGACCCCTGCCTATGTCATCACGTTGCCCACAGTGTCCGTGGATCCTGATTGGCTGAAAAAGAGCGCAAAACAAACTTTTGAAACGCGACTTTGGCGCGTAAGTCGCCGACCTCGTGGCCGACCTCATCCTAGGGTCGGGTTTCGTTTCATGAAACCCGACTTTGCCAAAAGTCGGCGACTTTTGAAATTTTTCGACCCGTTTCGCTCAACTCTACTTATAACTTCCTAACAAAAAAATTTTGGTTCCAAAATTGTGTTGATGTAAAGTAAACATGTGGTAAATGTTATTTTTAACTATTTTGTGTGACATATCTCTGTGATTTAAGAGCATTAAAATTCAAAGTTGGAAAATTGCGAAATTTTCAAAATTTTCGCCAAATTTCCGCTTTTTTCACAAATAAACACAAGTCATATCAAAGAAATTTTACCACTATCATGAAGTACAATATGTCACGAGAAAACAATGTCAGAATCACTGGGATCCATGTAAGCATTCCAGAGTTATTACCTCATAAAGGGACAGTGGTCAGAATTGTAAAAATTGGCCTGGTCATTAACATGCAAACCACCCTTGGGGGTAAAGGGGTTAACATTCTTAAAGGGCCATCAGCCAGCTATGCTTTGTTGTTCCCATTATTAAACATTGGGTCTCGTATAATGCTATTGCCTATGCAGTAACTGACTGGGCTGCCAAAAATTAGGACGTACCCCAATACCCCTTTGATGAGACGTACAGGAGGGCCTCATGAAAAAATGTTCCCATTATAAGAAAGTGGGTCTCCCATAATGTTTGCCTATGCATTGAATGCAAGGCCTGCCATGCCCCAAAGTTACACGCACCCTATTATCCCTTTGAACCGACATACTAGATGGCCACATGAAACCAAAGTTCCCATTATTATTTATTTTGTACTGTCACACTGTTTGCCTATGCATTGAGTGCAAGGCCCGCCTTACCACAAAGCTACATGTACCCCAATAACCCTTTGAACTGACGTAGTGGATGGCCATATGAAAGCAAAGTTCCCATTATGCTTATTTTTTACTCCAATACAGTTTGCCCATGAAGTGAATGCAAGGCCTGCCCTGCCACAAATTTACACGCACCCCAATAACACTTGGAACAGAAGTCCTGGATGGCCAAATGAAACCAAAGTTCCCATTATTAGAAATTTGGTGCTCCCATACTGTTTACCTATGCATTAAACCATAAAATCCTCATGGAAACCACACTAAAGCACATCTATTACTAAGAAATGTAAATACTTATTCATGTGGTGTGTGGCAAACAAGTATGTCAAGGACAATGAAGGGCTAAAACGCTACTTAGACCATAGCACTAAAGAAAAATACGATCAAACAATCCCAGAAAAGTTTTTCAAAATATAGAAAAAAGCATGCCTGTTTGCTGTTAGGCCATCTGGGAATGTGCAATATAATAGGGTAATATCATGGCTTTTTTTTCAGAGCTATTGATGGTAATACTATCTACCATTCTAGCATGTGCGCCTCTTTTTCTCAAATGTGCATGTGTTTTTGTCCTTCCCTCTCCGTCTCCTTGTGTAGGAGGAAGAGTCCCCAATGTGTAACCGGGCTGGAACCAAGGGGACTGTCACCAAGGTTCCTAGGGAGACTGTTTCCAGGGGACATAATTGGAGGACGGACCACAGACAGTTCTAGAAGGACTGGGGGCAGAACAGGTATAAAAGGAGCTGAGAACGCCAGCAGGGGGCACTCAACAGCGTGGGAGAGAAGGAGCAGGAAACCTAGGTGGCACCAGAGAGCCACAGCCAGAAGAAGTGATCAACGACCAGAGGGACTGAGGAGAGACTCACCTGTTATGAATGGGTCACCAAGGAGGAGAGCAGGCTCAGGCTAAGCCACAGAAAACCAGAGAGGTTGGTAACTAAGCGGATTGCAGACCCCTGATCCTATCCACACAACTAGCAGTAGTCGTGGTGCATACCTACGATGATCCTAGATGCCTCGGCACAGCCGGAGAGCTAACTAAGCCTAAAGCAAGAAAGGGGAAATCTAAACTGCCCCAGAGCAGACCCCAAAGGAATAGATAGCCCCCAAACATATATTGTCAGTGAGACAAGATGAAAACACAAACGCAGGCAGGAAAATAGACTGAGCAATTGATGGGGCCCACACTGACTAGACAGGACAGGAAAGGAAAGACACTGTCTGCAATCACGCAAAAAACCCTGCAAAAAGTCCAAAACGACTGATGCACAAAAACACTGAAGTCACACGACTACGCCCCCAACTATATCAGCACTCTGGTATATTCTGAAAGCAGAGCAAAAACAGACCAATCTAACAGGGGACAAAACAAACTGGCACAAGCAGCAACATATGGGCGGTGATTCAGCACAGCCCCAGCCAGAGCTGGCTGACCCGCACCAAGCAGAGATAGACAAAACCAGATCAACTGCAAACAGAATAGCAAATGAACCACTTAGCTGAACATGCAGGGACAGAGTTGGAGACATCATACCTCAGGAGGACCAGGAAGAAAATCACCAGCAGGGATAGATGGAGACAGCTGTTGTAAATCCCAATCTGAAACCCCAGATCTGCAATCGTCATCCTCATTATCAGGTGGCAAGCCTCTGTCAATTAGATCAGTTCCATTACCTCCAGTAACCACCAGAGGGAGCCCAGAAAGAGAACTCGCAACCCCTCTGTCAATCTGACCAGCTCCACTACTTTCAGTAATAACCAGAGGGAGGCCAGAAAGCGAATTCACAACACTCACCACGGACAAGGAGGAGACAGCCCTGAGCAGCTCAGCAGCGGGGCACCGACCGAACGACCACGCTCCCATCACTCCAGCCCGCGGTTGAGGCCTGTCCGCTACCTCCTGCGGCCGCTGCTGCCCAACTCCAGCTTGTGGCTGCGGCCTGTCCGCTGCCACCCGCAGCCCCGCTGCCCGACTCCAGCCCGCGGCTGCGGGCTGCTCGACTCTAGCACGCGGCCGTGGCCTGTCTGCCGCCTCCCACGGCTTCCACTGCTCAACTCCAGCCCACGTTCATGGCCTGTCTGCCGCCTCCCGCAGCCGCCACTGCTCGACTTCAGCATGCCGGTGCGGCCTGCCTGCCACCCCCCACGGCCGCCACTGCGCAACTCCAGCCCGCGGCTGCGACCTGCCCGCTGCCACCTGCGGCCACCGCCTACACTCCTTGGGCCCCGGCTGTCCCCATTCCGCCTCCGCCGGGAGGCTCAACGCAGAGGAACTCTTCAAGGGCCTGTTGTGCTCACACTCCGCCTGGGCATTGGAATGCCGGAAGCTTGCGCCAACTCCTCGTCGGCTGGGCCCAGCGGCTAACACGCCGAAGAAACACCCACCACCACTCTGCCAGACGTGAGAGGAGGATAAGTGACACATTGTAGTTAATCAAACGTAGTTTCTGGACCCGTAGTCGGCCATACCGTGTCCTCTTAGTTACCGGTTCCGACCGGGTAGTTATTATCGTATTTCCTGTGTATTATTGTTCTGATCCCTGCAAGGATAACTGTTGTTAGCTTGTTGGCTACTTGAGATAGCCCCTATAGTTACATATATATATACATATATATAAAGTTATGTTCTAAGCTCACTCTGGCCCCCGTCTCGTCACAATGTAGGTTATAGCAGGTACGCAGGATGCAGTGACGAGACGTGAGACTGAGTTGTACTTTGGGAAGTAACTTTTAGAAATTGAAGCCGCTAGGGCTATCCTAAGCAACCAAAACAAATTAACAGCAATTGTCCTCGCAGGGACTCAGTACAACCAAACACTATTTAAAGAGAACACGACTAACCCGGCAAAGGCCAGTTATTATAGGGCCGTGATATGGCCGACTACGGGTCCTTGTTTCCTATAATGTCACTTATCCGTCCTGACGTCCCTCGTAACTCGGAGCGTCTAAGTTCAACTAGAATGGAGTCTTCTGGGGTGGTGGACAGTGATGGGCTAGCTGATTCGGGCAGGCTAATCGGGTCAGTTGAGTTGTCATTGAGTGGAGAACCCATGGATATCGTGGGGAAGTCTTCTTCATCGTCCGGGTCCCAGACCACTGTCAATGGTTCAGAGACCTGAGGACTAGGTTCAGGTTGTACCGAGTCAGTGGAAGTACATGGGCGTAACATATTACGGTGCACAATGCGAGTGGGCAGTGTACTTTCTCATGTCGTATTTCGTATACAGGTACTTCAGGGTTTATACGGCATAGGACTCGGTAGGGACTCTCTTCCCAGCATAGCTCTAATTTGTTCTGGGGGTGTTGGTCTAGTACAAGTACTCAATCTCCGATTTGGAGGTTGGGAGGTGGAGGTAGATTCCTTCCTGGGTGTTCTAAGTATTGGAGTTTGGTATGAACAATTCAAGGAGAGTTTGCAACCGGTGTCGGTGATTTCATACCCATGATGATACCCTGGGTCCAGGGCTGGGGCTCCTCTGGGTCCAACTCTTCCTCCATGATCCCTTTGCCTTCTCGTCCAAATAGCAGGGAGTAGGGGGTATAGCTAGTAACTCGGTGCACCCGGTTGTTAAAAACCCATACTAGTTCAGGGACATATTCGGGCCAACGGGCCTTCTTGTCACTCTCCAGAGTAAGCAACATTTGGATTTGTCAATACCGTAAAGACGGTGTAGCTCCTCCATAATTTTTCCCAAAAATATGCTCCTTGGTCGGAATGTATACGTTGAGGACAGCCGTACACTTGTATGAAGTTTCTAGAAATTGCGGAGGCGGTCGACTCTGCGGTTTGGTCTCTAGTGGGAGTGTCCACAGCGAACTTGGTGAAATGGTCTACCATTAAGAGGCAGTGTTCATACCCCTGGAATGTGAGACCGATGGTCAGGTAATCCACCGTCAGAAGCTCGAGGGGCGCTGAGGTCACTATTGTTTGTACTGGGGCTCGCTGTGCGGGCGGTTTGGCTAATTCGCATAGGCGGCAGGCCTGGCAAGTCTCGTCCACAACAGCATGCAAGCGTGGATGGTAAATTATCTGCTGCAACCATTGCAAGGTCTTTTGAGCTCTGAAATGAGACCCTTTTTCGTGGGCTTCTCGAGCCAGTTCGTTGAGTTGGGCCCCGAGCGCAACTGCCTGCCAAATCATCATAGATGTTGTCCGTGATGTCATTTTACGATACAATAGTCCCTTTCTGATAACCAGCCTCTCCCATTGTCGTAACATCAGCAACATGTCCTGTCTTTGGGAGTCAGTGGGCAGTTTGCCAGCAGCTACCCATTGCCGGAGGAGTCCAATTTCTTCGTCTTCTGGCTGCTGTTGGATCCATTTATCACAGGATTGCTCCAGCATGCCTCTTAGGGTCTCTGAGGGTGGTACTTTCTGGGTGGCAGCCATGAGTACAAAGGCGGTAAGGGCGAACAGTATCTCTTCCCCTCCCAGTTCGTCGTCTCGACTCTTCCCTGGACTTGTGTGTCAGATCCTGGAGAGGGCGTCAGCGTGTACATTTTCAGCCCCTCTTTTATAGATGATCTTTTAGTTGAATTTAGCCATCTGGGCCACCCACCTTTGTTCCAGAGCCCCCAGTTTGGCATTCTCCAAATGGGCCAGCGGGTTATTGTCAGTCCGCACCACCACTTCGGAGCCCGCCAGGTACTCTGCGAACCGCTCCGTCATGGCCCACACTTCTGCGAGGAGCTCGAGCTTAAAGGAGCTGTAATTGTCAAGGTTGCGCTTGGAATCATGAAGTGAGCGGCTTCCATACGCGATCACTCTCTCCCGGCCGTCTTGAATTTGTGACAACACAGCCCCTAGCCCGTAGAGACTCCCGTTAGTGTGCAGGACGAATGGTTGCGAGAAATCCACATAAGCTACACCGGGGCACCCGAGAGTGCAGCCTTAAGGTCTTGGAAGGCCTCTTCTTGGGGTTGTTGCCATTGGATTTTCCATCCATTTGCCCCAGCGGTAGCCCCCTTCAGCAGGTCATGCAGGGCTCGGGCTCGACATGCAAAATGCTTTACGAAACGACGGTAGTATCCGGCCAACCCCAGGAAGGCCCGCACATCTTTTATCGTCTCGGGGGTAGGCCATCCCTGGATGGCAGCAACCTTTTCCTGGGACAGTCTTATGCCTTCCGCCGAGATTGTATGCCCCAAATATTCGATCTGGGTGTGAAATAGGTGGCATTTCTGGGGTTTTACCATCAACCCGTACTTTTGCAGCCGGCCGAGTACCTGCCCCAACCACCTCAGGTGGTCTTCAAACTTGGCAGCATAGAAGATGATATCGTCTAGGTATATTAAGGCGGCCTCGAAATTAAGATCCCCTAGACACCACTCCATCAACCGCTGAAAGGTTCCCGGGGCGTTGGCCAGTCTGAACGGCATCCGATTGAACTCAAATAGTCCCATGGGAAGTATAAACGCCGTCTTAGCCCTGTCTTCTTCTGACATGGGCACCTGCCAGTACCCACTGGCCAGGTCCCAAGTCAAAAAGTACGTCGCCTTCCCCAAGGCGGACAAGGATTCTTCTATACGGGGTAGTGAGTACGAGTCTTTGATGGTACAGGCGTTCAGCTTTCGATAGTCCACGCAGAACCGTAGGGTGCCATCCTTTTTGCGGACCAACACGATGGGAGCCGCCCAGGGGCTTTGGCTTTCTCGGATAACTCCCTTTTGTAGCATTTGAGCCAGTAAAGTTTTCACCTCTTGGTAGAGCTGTGGAGGAATCTGCCGATATCGTTCGCGGATGGGGGCCGCTCCTGCAGTGGGAATTCCATGGGTGATGGCGGTGGTGCATCCAAAATCATCCTCATGACTAGCAAATACCCCATGATACTGTCCGAGCAGTGTTTTTACCTGGGAGAGTTGAGCTGAAGTCAGGCTGGAGAGTTCGGCCCGCATTTGTTCCAGGATGTCTAGACCCTTCTCCTGAGTTGAGGTCTCGGTAGCCTGTAGAGTTCGGATATTCACTGCCCAAGGGTCTTCGAGTTGCACTCTCAATTGGACCGCAGGGGCCGGCAGCACTTCTTCCAAAGTCTTTACTAGCTTCGCCATTTCGGTCCGGGACTTCAGGTCGATGTCTTGGTCTTCAAGGTTGACGCAGCGCACCAGGACGGTCCCCTTTTGCACTGTGGTAAGGGAGCAAGTCACCAGTATGCCAGGAGGCAAGCGCTCCGAGTAGCATGGCTCCACCTGCATCTCTACGCCCTCCAAGGGTATCGAGGCTCGAATTGGCAGGGCCATCACCATCTGCCCAGGGGGCAGTACAAGCAGGGGAGCCGCTGGTGCGATGACTTTACCCAGAGCCTTGCCCTTCCGGCAATCCTAATGTACTCGCGCTTCCTGCACCAACTGCTGGAATACCTGTCCTTGGGCCATGCGGGAACCCCACTGCTTCAGGATCTCGTGCGTGGGATCATTGAGGAGCAGATTGCCGAACTCCCGCTGTATGTTCATGCCCAGAATGACTGGATGCTGCTTATCGGTTTCCCCTTGGGTCAGAACCACTCCTCTGCGGCCGAGGGATTTACCGCACAGCGTCACCTGTACCCACACCACTCCGGCAACAGGGACCGGTAGTTGATTGGCGGCTACCAGTCTGATCATGGGCCCCCACTGGGGTCTCGCTACCTCTGGGAAATTCTGCTGGAAATAAGTTGCAGGCATAGTTGTTACTTGTGACCCCGTGTCCACTTGGCACCGGACGGCACGGCCTTCGACTTCTGCCCATACCACTGGACACTTTGCGACCAAATCTTCGGGACTTCCACTACCCCTAATCGTGGTTTCTGGCTCCAAGCGGCATCCCGCCAGCCCGGAGTCCTCTAGTTTAATGGCCGCCGGGGTGGGTATCTCCCATGCCGCGGACACTCTCGGGCGAAGTGGCCTGGTTCCCCGCACTGATAACACAGGGTCTGCGAAGACCGACTCCCCCAGGTGGAGCTGGGCCCCCAGGGACCGAGATTGAAACTAGGCCGTCCAGTCCCGGACTCAGTCCTTCTTTTCACTTCGGCCAACTCGCCCTTGATGTTCTTCAACTCTTGTTTCATCTCCTCTATGAATTGAGGCTCCTCAACTGCATTCACGGAAGCCTCCACACTCCGGAGCTTCCCCACGGGGAACGCCATTCCCTGCTCCTGCTCTCGAGCGCGTGCTTGACTTCCCACCTCTGAAAAGTCCATAGGTGGGTTCATTCTGACCTGCTCCCGTAATTTCTGCTTTATTAACGGGTCCCGCAGTCCAGTCACCAACAGGTCGCGTAGTGTAATGTCAATAGGTCCTACCCCTACGCCATACTTCCTTTCGATGGCCGTGTGTAACTCTTGGAGGACATTCATACACTGGGTGATGGTCTCCCCCTCCCCCTGCATCCGACTGAACAACCGGGTCCTTAACTCTCCCACGTTGGTTGGGTCCCCATGGGTCTGTTCTAAAATCTGTAAAACTCTATCAAAGGTGTTGCGGTGTCCCGGGGGCCTCAACATTACTGAATTCTGAGCCTCCCCGTCTAATGCCATGAGAGCTACTTCGGCTTCCAGGTCAGGAGTCATCAGGTGCATCTGAAAGAGCCCCCGCATGCGCTCTGTCCAGCTCCATAGCATGGTATTGGAGCCGGAAAACCTAGGCAGGTTGCTCAGCATAGCCCCCAACGAAATGCTGGACCGGAGGCCCTCGTTATCTGTTGAGTTCATGGCCCTGCCCTGATCTGCGGTGCCGTTGTCCGTGCTCGGAGACTGCATCCTGCCGACTACGCCAAATGTAGGTTATAGCAGGTACGCAGGATGCAGTGACGAGATGCGAGACTGAGTTGTACTTTGGGAAGTAACTTTTATAAATTGAAGCTGCTAGGGCTATCCTAAGCAACCAAAACAAAGTAACAGCAATTGTCCTCGCAGGGACTCAGTACAACCAAACACTATTTAAAGAGAACACGACTAACCCGGCAAAGGCCGGTTATTATAGGGCCGTGATATGGCCGACTACGGGTCCTTATTTCCTATAGTGTCACTTATCCGTCCTGACGTCCCTCGGCGTCTCTGTTGGAGCTGCATTGGCATTGCAGCCACTGGGCCCAGTTGCTGAAGATCTGGTGTAGTCTTCGGGCGATCCAACGCCCAGGAGGAGTAGGGGCACAACAGGCCCTGGGTGAGTCCTTTGACGAGGTAACCCCCTGGGAAGGCAGCGGGGCTTCGCTCGTTAGCGGGTTAAGGGAGACTCCAGTCCCCAAGCAGGGGTGTGTCGCAGTTACCAGGAGTGGCGGTTGGTCGGCCACAAGCACGGCCTGGGGCTGTGCAAAGAGTCTCTCTGTTAGCGAGAAGCAGACCCCAAATGCCGGCTGCAGTGGGGTGATGGCAGCTGCGGGCGAGGATGGACAGGCCGCAGCCAAAGGCTGAAGCGGAGCGGCAGCGTCCATGGATGGCAGCGGGCAGGCCGCAACCGCGGGCTTGAGTGGGGCGGCAGCAGCTGCGAGAGGCAGCTGACTGGCCGTAACGGGCTGGAGCACAGCGTCAACGGCCGCGGACGACCGTGGGCAGGTAGTGACTCTGGTGACAGTCTCTTGTCGGTAAGCTCAGCGTCTCCTACTCGAAGGCCGCTGTAAGTCTCCCCCTCTGCTGCTGGCCTCCTTTCTGGTCACTGTTTGTCGCTCTGGCTCTCTCACGCCCCCACAGTCTCTTGCTCCGTGTCTGCCGTTCTGCCAACTGACTCACTTGCGCGTTCCCTGCCCCTTTTATACTCGCCCCTCCCCTTGTTGTCCTGTCACTCTCAGCCGTCCACCTTCCTCCTCCGTTCCCCGGGTACAGCTCCCTTAGGAACCTAGATGGCGATCCCCTTGGTTCCGGCCCGGACACTCTGCGGGGGCCCTCCCCCCTACAACTGCATCCCGCGTGCCTGCGATTACTACACATGTCTCCTTGTTATATTTAATAAAGCTTTTTTCTATTTTTTGAAAATCTTTTCTGGAATTGTTTGATCATATTTTTCTTTAGTGCTATGCATTGAATGCAAGGCCTGCCTTGCCACAAAGTTACTAGTACCCCCAATAACCATGTTTACCCGGCTTAGTGGATGGCCACATGAAAGCAAAGTTCCGATTATACTTATTTTTTTTTACTCCCATACAGTTTGCCCATGGAGTGAATGCAAGGCCTGCCCTGCCACAAACTTACATGCACCCCAATAACACTTGGAACAGATGTCCTGGATGGCCACATGAAACCAAAGTTCCCATTATTAGAAATGTTGTACTGCCATACTGTTTGCTCATGAAGTGAATGCAAGGCCTGCCCTGCCCCAAAGTTACACGCATGCCAATAACCCTTTGAACCAACGTACTGGATAGCCACATGAAACCAACATTCCCATTTTTATCAATTTGCTACTCTCATAATATTTGCCTATGAAGTGAATGCAAGGCCTGCTCCAAATTTGAATGCACCCCAATGCCCCTTGGAAGAGATGTGGAGAATCATAGAATCATAGATTCGTAGAGTTGGAAGGGACCTCCTGGGCTATCTGGTCCAACCCCCTGCTCAAAGCAGGATTCGCTAAATCATCCCAGTCAGATGTCTGTCCAGCCTCTGTTTGAAGAATTCCATTGAAGGAGAACTCACCATTTCTCGTGGCAGCCTGTTCCACTCATTGATCACTCTAACTGTCAAAAAGTTTTTCTAATATCTAATCTGTGTCTCCTCCCATTCAGTTTCATTCCATTGCTTCTAGTCTTTCCTTGTGCAAATGAGAATAAAGATGATCCTTCTACAATGTGACAGCCGTTCACAGGGCTGCCACTAGGAATTTCGGGGCCCCATACAGGCAAAATTTTCGGGGCCCCCTTGAGACTCCACCCAGGCTCCACCCCAGCCCTGCCCTCCACCCCTCGAACTGTCCACAGTCCCACTGCTCTCTCTTGGAAAAACTCCACTTCTCACCTATCACACATTAACAGTTCCCATCACCAGATCACACATATAGCTGGCAGCTTTTGTTTTGGCCAAAAGATTTTTTAAGCCACCACCATAACAGGGTAGACACTTTTGGCCGAGCTCTACTCTACTGTATTAAATATTTGTTAAAATATGCAATACAATTTAGATATATTTTTATTTATTTTTCAATATTTAAAATGACCAATAATATCACATACAAGGAACAAATACCGCTACACCATGTCCAGACACCATATTACCACCACAAAGTGATCAAATAATAGCACATACAAGGGACAAATACCACCGCACCATGTCCAGACCACATATTACCACCACAGTGACAAAATAATATCACATACAAGGAAAAAATACCGCCACACCATGACCAGACCACATTTTACCACCACAGTGGCCGAATAATACCACATACAAGGAACAAATACCGCTACACCATGTCCAGACCACATATTACCACCACATAGTGACTGAATACTACAATACTGATCAGTAATAAAATAACACAATACTTTCACCATAAGTGCCATTATACTGTACACAGGAGACCTGTACTTAGTATGCAGTGTCTGTGTACAGGTAATACAGGTATAAGGGGTAAGGTTTCTTCTTGTGGAGAGTGACATGCCAGCTCTGGCTTGTCAAGGTAAGGAGGCTTATTCGCCATGCAGTGCTCCTGTGGGAAAATAATATGCAAATTGCCTCTTCAGCAAAAAAGAAGACTTGAACTCTATAGCGCCACCTGTTAGTAGTAGCGATTCTACAAGTCACAAACAACCCTTTAACGAGTCTTGTAATATGTCCTGTCCTTTCCTATCTAGGTACTTTTGGGCCCCGTCTTTGCTCAGTCTGTCTTTCTGTCTGTGTTAGTGTTTTCATCTTGGTTCACCGTCATTATATGTTGGGGGCTGCCTATTGCTTTGGGGTCTGCTCTGGGGCAGTTTAGATTTCCCCTTTCTTTCTTTAGGCCTATTTAATTCTCCGGCTGTGATCGAGGGGTCTAGGGCATCGTAGGAACCCCCCACGGCTACTGTTAGTTGTTGTGATAGGATCAGGGGTCTGCAATCCGATAGCTGCCAACCTCTCTGGTTTTCTGGACTTAGCTAGCATTTTTGTTTTTGCCTCCTACGGTGACTCAATCATAACAGAATCACCCGCCATACCGCAGATCCTAGGGTACTCAATAGCAGGAAAGAATTGTGTTTATAAAAAAAAAAAAAAAAAAAGGGTGTATATTCTTTCCTCTATATCTCTGAGGCCGTAGGGGGAATTTTTTTTCTCTCAATGGAGATAAAGCAATTGTCTGATCGTGTGGAGCAGCTCGCTGCGGAAGTGCTGGGAATTTCCGCCTACCTTGCTCGTTCGCATGCTGTTGAACCAAAGATCCCTACACCTGATGTATTTTTTGGGGATCGATCTAAATTTTTGAGTTTCAAAAATAATTGTAAATTATTTTTTGCCTTGAAGCCTAACTCGTCAGAGAGCTCCGCGAAGCAGGTTAAAATTGTCATCTCTTTGCTGCGTGGCGATCCCCAGGATTGGGCGTTTTCTTTGAAACCAGATGATCCTATTTTGACTAATGTGAACGCATTCTTTCAAGCTTTGGGGTTGTTGTATGACGAACCTAATGCTATTGATCAGGCTGAAAAGACCCTGTTGGCATTAAACCAGGGTCGAGATTCTGCAGAGTTGTACTGTCAAAAGTTCAGAAAGTGGGTGGTCCTTACTTCCTGGAATGATAATGCCTTGGCTGCGCTCTTTCGGAAGGGTTTGTCAGAAGCCGTAAAAGATACTATGGTGGGATTTCCTGTTCCCTCTGGTCTGGACGATTCTATGTCATTAGCCATTCAGGTTGATCGGCATTTACGTGAACGCAGGATTGCACAAGAGGTGTTGCCACCGGTTGAACTGATGTCTGAACCTATGCAATGTGATAGAGTTTTGTCTAAGGCGCAACGTCAGGAGTTCAGAAGGCGTAATAAGCTGTGTTTTTTCTGTGGAGATGCCTCGCATATTATTTCTGTTTGTCCTAAACGAAAGAAACGCTTTGCACACACGTTTTCTGTTGGTGGTGTTCAACCTAAGTTTCTTCTGGCAATTACTCTGATCTGCTCCCTGTCCACATTTTCCGCCAAGGCTTTTGTGGATTCGGGAGCAGCGCTAAACCTAATGGACTTGGATTTTGCTAAACGTTGTGGATTTCCGATGACACCTCTGCAGACGCCTATCCCTTTGAGGGGGATTGATGCTACTCCTTTGGCTAAAAATAAACCTCAGCTTTGGACCCAGGTGGTCATGCGGGTCGCCCCAGACCATCAAGAAAATTGCAGATTTTTGGTGTTGCATGGTCTGCATGATGCCGTTGTTCTGGGGTTTCCCTGGTTGCAAATTCATAATCCAGGTTTGGATTGGAAGTCTGTGTCTGTGGTGAGTTGGAGTTGTCGGTGTGCCTTTAGTGAGGCTCCGGTTTTTTCCACCTCTCCTCAGTCGCATGATGTTCCTGACTATTTGGCGGACTTTTATGATGTATTTAGTGAGAATGAGTCTGCGTCCTTGCCTCCTCATAGGAGTTATGACTGTGCAATTGAACTAAGCCCGGGGTGTAAATTTCCCAAGGGTCGGCTCTTCAATTTATCTGTACCCGAGCACGAGGCTATGCGGTCCTATATTAAGGAGGCGTTGGAGAAGGGTGATTTTAGACCATCCTCTTCACCCTTAGGTGCCGGGTTTTTTTTTGTGGCCAAAAAGGATGGTTCTTTAAGGCCTTGTATTGATTATCGTGCCCTCAATAAAATTACTATTAAATATCAGTATCCGTTACCCCTGATTTCGGATCTATTCTCTAGAGTTAGAGGTGCTTGCTGGTTTACCAAGCTTGACCTCAGGGGGGCGTATAATCTTATCCGCATTAAGCAGGGGGATGAATGGAAGACGGCGTTTAATACTCCGGAGGGACATTTTGAGTACCTGGTGATGCCTTTTGGGCTCACTAATGCCCCTTCTGTCTTCCAGTGCTTCATGAACGATATTTTCCGAGACTTTGTCGATAAATTTTTGATTATCTATCTGGATGATATTTTGATCTTCACCAAGGATTGGGATTCTCATGTGGAACATATTCGGACTGTGTTCCGGATCTTGAGGGAGAATTCCCTGTATGTCAAAGGATCGAAATGCCTTTTTGGAGTACAGAGGATTTCATTTTTGGGATTTATTTTGTCTCCGTCAACTATTGAAATGGACCCGGCCAAAGTACAGGCCATTTATGATTGGGTTCAGCCCACTTCTTTGAAGGCCCTCCAGAAGTTTTTGGGGTTTGCTAATTTTTATCGGAAATTTATAGCAAAATTTTCTAGTATTGCCAAGCCATTGACTGATCTGACTAAGAAGGGTGCTGATGTGTTGAATTGGTCTCCGGAGGCTGTTGCTTCCTTTCAGGAGCTGAAGCGAAGATTTACCTCCGCCCCGGTTTTGCGGCAATCGGATGTCTCACTCCCGTTCCAGGTTGAGGTGGATGCTTCTGAGATTGGTGCAGGAGCTGTTTTGTCCCAAAAGGATCCTGTAACATCTAAAATGAATCCCTGTGCTTTCTTTTCCCGAAAGTTCTCTCCATCTGAACGTAACTATGATGTGGGGAATCGGGAACTGTTTGCCATGAAATGGGCATTTGAGGAGTGGAGACATTGGTTGGAGGGAGCTAAACATCAAGTTGTGGTCCTCACTGACCACAAGAATTTGATTTACCTAGAGTCGGCTAAACGCTTGAACCCTAGACAGGCTAGGTGGGCCTTGTTTTTTACATGTTTTGATTTTGTGGTTTCTTTTCTTCCTGGAACTAAGAATGTCAAGGCAGACGCCCTCTCTACGTGTTTCTTTGCTGATTCTCCTGTGGTGACCAAGCCTGCTACCATCTTAGGCGAAGGGGTAGTTCTTTCTGCCATCTCGCCCGATTTGAGACTTGCTCTGCAAGAGTTACAGGAGGACAAACCTGAGCGTTGTCCCAGTGGAAAGTTGTATGTTCCTGACCAGTGGAAGAAGAGAGTGATGTCTGAAGTTCATTGCTCTGCATTGGCTGGTCATCCAGGTATTTTTGGTACTAGAGATCTGGTGAGTCGCTCTTTTTGGTGGCCCACCTTGTCTCACGATGTCAGGAATTTTGTGCAGTCCTGTGGGACTTGCTCCCGGTCTAAATCTTGTTCTCGCTCTAGTGGGTTGTTGATGCCTTTGCCGGTCCCCAGGAGGCCATGGACCCATATTTCAATGGATTTCATCTCTGATATGCCGGTCTCTCAAAGAATGACTGTTATTTGGGTGATTTGTGATAGGTTCTCTAAGATGGTTCATCTTGTACCACTCCCTAAGTTGCCATCTTCCTCTGAGTTGGTGCCCCTGTTTTTGCAACAGGTGGTTCGCTTGCACGGGATTCCTGAGAACATTGCATCTGACAGAGTTCAGTTTGTGTCTAGATTTTGGAGGACTTTCTGTTCCAAGCTGGGAATTCAGTTGTCCTTCTCCTCTGCTTTTCACCCTCAGACCAATGGGCTGACTGAGAGAACAAACCAGACCTTGGAGTCGTATTTGAGATGTTTTATTTCTGCTGATCAGGATGATTGGGTTTCATTTTTGCCCTTGGCCGAATTTGCTTTAAATAATAGAGCTAGTTCTGCCACTTTGATGTCACCTTTTTTTTGTAACTTTGGGTTTCATCCTCGATTTTCTTCAGGGCAGGTGGAGCCTTCTGCCTGCCCAGGTGTTGACACTGTGGTGGAGAGAATGCACCAGATCTGGGACCAAGTGGTGGATAAGTTATCTCTCTCCCAGGAAAAGGCCCAGCGGTTTTCCAATCGACATAGGACCATTGGTCCCCAGTTTAAGATTGGTGATATGGTGTGGTTATCTTCAAAAAATATTGCTATGAAGGTGGCTTCTCCTAAGTTTAAGCCTAAATTTATTGGACCTTACAAGATTTTGGAGATTATTAATCCGGTCTCTTTTCGTTTGGCTCTTCCTGTCACATTTAAAATCCATAATGTGTTCCACAAGTCCTTGTTGAAGAGGTTTGTTGAACCAGTTGTTCCTGGGGTGGCACCTCCAGACCCTGTATTGGTTGAAGGTAACATGGAATATGAGGTAGAGAAAATACTGGATTCCCGTCTGGCTAGACGGAGACTCCAGTATTTGGTTAAGTGGAAGGGTTATGGTCAGGAGGATAATTCCTGGGTCTCTGCCTCTAATATTCATGCCAAAAGATTGGTGCGTGCCTTTCATCAGGCTCACCCTGATCGCCCTGGTGGCGTGGTTGAGGGTTCGGTGACCCCTCCTCAAGGGGGAGGTACTGTTGTGAGTTCATTTTCCCCTTCGTCACTGAGGTCTGGGGAACTCCCTATTCTGGTAAAGGAAGGTAATGAGCCTGATTATCAGGCACCTGAGTCTAATGAGGATGACTGGATGAGTGGAGTCACTGACTGGATATAAGGCTGCCGACGCCCTTCTGCCCTGCGGGTGATTTCTCTGTGGACTTCTAGGACACCTGTCTGATTCCTGCTTCTCTAAAGCTAAGTTTCTGCTTTGCCTGTTTGCATTTATGTTTTGTGTTTGTTTTCCTTGCTTTTCTGGATTCTGCCATTCCCTGCTGGGATGAGCTGAATCTCCTTTTGCCGGTTACTCTGTCTTCAGAATATTCCTGAGTGCTGACATAGCTTTTTTGAAGCCTAGCGTCTTCAGGGCCTTTTTCACTGCCAGTCTGTTGGCTCTTATTTTCATAGGGTTTTTCACGGATTGCAGACAGCAGCCTTCCTGTCCTTTCCTATCTAGGTAGTTTTGGGCCCCGTCTTTGCTCAGTCTGTCTTTCTGTCTGTGTTAGTGTTTTCATCTTGCTTCACCGTCATTATATGTTGGGGGCTGCCTATTGCTTTGGGGTCTGCTCTGGGGCAGTTTAGATTTCCCCTTTCTTTCTTTAGGCCTATTTAATTCTCCGGCTGTGATCGAGGGGTTTAGGGCATCGTAGGAACCCCCCATGGCTACTGTTAGTTGTTGTGATAGGATCAGGGGTCTGCAATCCGATAGCTGCCAACCTCTCTGGTTTTCTGGACTTAGCTAGCATTTTTGTTTTTGCCTCCTACGGTGACTCAATCATAACAATCCCCTATCCTGACCCCCATGTGTCTCATTCCTGGCTTCAGCCATATGTTCTCTCATCCTGCCCTCATGAGTATCCATTCTGCCCCATATGATCTCCCCATCTTGCCCCATCTATCTCCATTGTATCCATCCTGCCCCATGATCCTGCCCCATCTGTCTCCAACCCTGCCCCATCTGTCTCCAGTCCTGCCCCATCTGTCTCCAATCCTGCCCCCAGTGTATTCAATCCTGCCCCGTATCTCCATTCTTCTGCCCCGTGTCTCTAATCATGCCCCGTGTCTCCAATCATGCCCCGTATCTCCATTCTTCTGCCCCGTATCTCCAGTCATGCTCCGTATCTCCAATCTCCATTCTGCCCCGTATCTCCAATCATGCCCCATATCTCCATTCTGCCCCATGTCTCCAATCAAGCCCCGTATCTCCATTCTGCCCCGTGTGTCCAATCATGCCCCGTATTTCCATTCTGCCCTGCATCTCCATTTTGCCCCGTGTCTCCAATCATGCCCCGTGTCTCCGTCTTGCCCCGTATCTCCATTCTTCCCTATGTCTCCATTTTGCCCCGTGTCTCCAATCATGCCCCGTATCTCCATTTTGCCCCATGTCTCCAATCATGCCCCGCATCTCCATTCTGCCCCATGTCTCTAATCATGCCCCGCATCTCCATTCTGCCCCGTGTCTCCATTCTGCCCCGTGTCTCCAATCATGCCCCGCATCTCCATTCTGCCCCGCATTTCCATTCTGCCCCGTGTCTCCAATCTGCCCCATGTCTCCAATCTGCCCCGTGTCTCCAATCATGCCCCTCATCTCCATTCTGCCCCGTGTCTCCATTTATGCCCCGCATCTCCATTCTGCCCCATGTCTCTAATCATGCCCCGTATCTCCATTCTGCCCTGCATCTCCATTTTGCCCCGTGTCTCCAATCATGCCCCGTGTCTCCAAACATGCCCTGCATCTCCATTCTGCCCTGTGTCTCCATTTTGCCCCGTGTCTCCAATCATGCCCCGTGTCTCCATTTTGCCCCGTGGCTCCAATCATGCCCTGTATCTCCATTCTGCCCTGTGTCTCCATTTTGCCCCATGTCTCCAATCATGCCCTGTATCTCCATTCTGCCCCGTGTGTCCAATCATGCCCCGTATCGCCATTCTGCCCTGCATCTCCATTTTTCCCCGTGTCTCCAATCATGCCCCGTGTCTCCATTTTGCCCCGTGTCTCCAATCATGCCCCGTATCTCCATTCTGCCCCGTGTGTCCAATCATGCCCCGTATCTCCATTCTGCCCTGCATTTCCATTTTGCCCCATGTCTCCAATCATGCCCCGTGTCTCCATTTTGCCCCGTGTCTCCAATCATGCCCCGTATCTCCATTCTGCCCCATGTGTCCAATCATGCCCCGTATCTCCATTCTGCCCTGCATCTCCATTTAGCCCCATGTCTCCAATCATGCCCCGTGTCTCCAATCATGCCCTGTATCTCCATTCTGCCCTGTGTCTCCATTTTTCCCCGTGTCTCCAATCATGCCCCGTATCTCCATTCTGCCCTGTATCTCCATTTTGCCCCGTGTCTCCAATCATGCCCCGTGTCTCCGTTTTGCCCCGTATCTCCATTCTTCCCTATGTCTCCATTTTGCCCCGTGTCTCCAATCATGCCCCGTATCTCCATTTTGCCCCATGTCTCCAATCATGCCCCGCATCTCCATTCTGCTCCATGTCTCTAATCATGCCCCGCATCTCCATTCTGCCCCGTGTCTCCAATCATGCCCCGCATCTCCATTCTGCCCCGCGTTTCCATTCTGCCCCGTGTCTCCAATCTGCTCCATGTCTCAAATCTGGCCCGTGTCTCCAATCATGCCCCTCATCTCCATTCTGCCCCGTGTCTCCATTCATGCCCCGCATCTCCATTCTGCCCCATGTCTCTAATCATGCCCCGTATCTCCATTCTGCCCTGCATCTCCATTTTGCCCCGTGTCTCCAATCATGCCCGGTGTCTCCAAACATGCCCTGCATCTCCATTCTGCCCTGTGTCTCCATTTTGCCCCGTGTCTCCAATCATGCCCCGTGTCTCCATTTTGCCCCGTGGCTCCAATCATGCCCTGTATCTCCATTCTGCCCTGTGTCTCCATTTTGCCCCATGTCTCCAATCATGCCCTGTATCTCCATTCTGCCCCGTGTGTCCAATCATGCCCCGTATCGCCATTCTGCCCTGCATCTCCATTTTGCCCCGTGTCTCCAATCATGCCCCGTGTCTCCATTTTGCCCCGTGTCTCCAATCATGCCCCGTATCTCCATTTTGCCCCGTGTGTCCAATCATGCCCCGTCTCTCCATTCTGCCCTGCATCTCCATTTTGCCCCATGTCTCCAGTCATGCCCTGTGTCTCCATTTTGCCCCGTGTCTCCAATCATGCCCCGTATCTCCATTCTGCCCCGTGTGTCCAATCATGCCCCGTATCTCCATTCTGCCCTGCATCTCCATTTTGCCCCGTGTCTCCAATCATGCCCCGTGTCTCCAATCATGCCCTGTATCTCCATTCTGCCCTGTGTCTCCATTTTGCCCCGTGTCTCCAATCATGCCCCGTATCTCCATTCTGCCCCGTGTGTCCAATCATGCCCCGTATCTCCATTCTGCCCTGCATCTCCATTTTGCCCCGTGTCTCCAGTCATGCCCCGTGTCCCAATTTTGCCCCGTGTGTCCAATCATGCCCCGTATCTCCATTCTGCCCTCCATCTCCATTTTGCCCCATGTCTCCAATCATGCCCCGTGTCTCCATTTTGCCCCGTGTCTCCAATCATGCCCCATATCTCCATTCTGCCCCATGTGTCCAATCATGCCCCGTATCTCCATTCTGCCCTGCATCTCCATTTTGCCCCGTGTCTCCAATCATGCCCCGTGTCTCCAATCATGCCCTGAATCTCCATTCTGCCCTGTGTCTCCATTTTGCCCCGTGTCTCCAATCATGCCCTGTGTCTCCAATCATGCCCCGTGTCTCCAATCATGCCCTGTATCTCCATTCTGCCCTGTGTCTCCATTTTGCCCCGTGTCTCCAATCATGCCCCGTATCTCCATTCTGCCCCGTGTGTCCAATCATGCCCCGTATCTCCATTCTGCCCCATGTCTCTAATCATGCCCCGCATCTCCATTCTGCCCCGTGTCTCCAATTATGCCCCATGTTTCCATTCTGCCTCGTGTCTCCAATCATGCCCCGCATCTCCATTCTGCCCCATGTCTCCAATTATGCCCCGCATCTCCATTCTGCCCCGTGTCTCCAATCATGCCCCGTGTCTCCATTTTGCCCCGTGTCTCCAATCATGCCCTGTATCTCCATTCTGCCCTGTGTCTCCATTTTGCCCCGTGTCTCCAATCATGCCCTGTATCTCCATTCTGCCCTGTGTCTCCATTTTGCCCTGTGTCTCCAATCATGCCCCATATCTCCATTCTGCCCCATGTGTCCAATCATGCCCCGTATCTCCATTCTGCCCCATGTCTCTAATCATGCCCCGCATCTCCATTCTGCCCCGTGTCTCCAATTATGCCCCATGTTTCCATTCTGCCTCGTGTCTCCAATCATGCCCCGCATCTCCATTCTGCCCCATGTCTCCAATTATGCCCCGCATCTCCATTCTGCCCCCGTGTCTCCAATCATGCCCCGTGTCTCCATTTTGCCCCGTGTCTCCAATCATGCCCTGTATCTCCATTCTGCCCTGTGTCTCCATTTTGCCCCGTGTCTCCAATCATGCCCTGTATCTCCATTCTGCCCCGTGTGTCCAATCATGCCCCGTATCGCCATTCTGCCCTGCATCTCCATTTTGCCCCGTGTCTCCAATCATGCCCCGTATCTCCATTCTGCCCTGCATCTCCATTCTGCCCCGCATCTCCATTTTGCCCCGTGTCTCCAATCATGCCCCGTGTTTGCCCCGTGTCTCCAATCATGCCCCGTGTCTTCAATCATGCCCTGTATCTCCATTCTGTCCTGTGTCTCCATTTTGCCCCGTGTCTCCAATCATGCCCCGTGTCTTCAATCATGCCCTGCATCTCCATTTTGCCCCGTGTCTCCAATCATGCCCCGTGTCTCCATTTTGCCCCGTGTCTCCAATCATGCCCTGTATCTCCATTCTGCCCTGTGTCTCCATTTTTCCCCGTGTATCCAATCATGCCCTGTATCTCCATTCTGCCCCGTGTGTCCAATCATGCCCCGTATCGCCATTCTGCCCTGCATCTCCATTTTGCCCCGTGTCTCCAATCATGCCCCGTATCTCCATTCTGCCCTGCATCTCCATTTTGCCCCGTGTCTCCAATCATGCCCCGTATCTCCATTCTGCCCTGCATCTCCATTTTGCCCCGTGTCTCCAATCATGCCCCGTATCTCCATTCTGCCCCGTGTGTCCAATCATGCCCCGTATCTCCATTCTGCCCTGCATCTCCATTTTGCCCCGTGTCTCCAATCATGCCCCGTGTCTTCAATCATGCCTTGTATCTCCATTCTGCCCTGTGTCTCCATTTTGACCCGTGTCTCCAATCATGCCCCGTGTCTCCAATCATGCCCTGTATCTCCATTCTTCCCTGTGTCTCCATTTTGCCCCGTGTCTCCAATCATGCCCCATATCTCCATTCTGCCCCGTGTGTCCAATCATGCCCCGTATCTCCATTCTGCCCTGCATCTCCATTTTGCCCCGTGTCTCCAATCATGACCCGTGTCTCCATTTTGCCCCGTGTCTCCAATCATGCCCTGTATCTCCATTCTGCCCTGTGTCTCCATTTTGCCCCCGTGTCTCCAATCATGCCCTGTATCTCCATTCTGCCCCGTGTGTCCAATCATGCCCTGTATCGCCATTCTGCCCTGCATCTCCATTTTGCCCCGTGTCTCCAATCATGCCCCGTGTCTCCAATCATGCCCCATATCTCCATTCTGCCCTGCATCTCCATTTTGCCCCGTGTTTCCAATCATGCCCCGTGTCTCCATTTTGCCCCGTGTCTCCAATCATGCCCCATATCTCCATTTTGCCCTGTGTCTCCAATCATGCCCCGCATCTCCATTCTGCCCCGTGTCTCCAATTATGCCCCATGTTTCCATTCTGCCTCGTGTCTCCAATCATGCCCCGCATCTCCATTCTGCCCCATGTCTCCAATTATGCCCCGCATCTCCATTCTGCCCCCGTGTCTCCATTCTGCCCCTGTGTCGCCAATCATGCCCTGCATCTCCATTCTGCCCCGCGTCTCCAATCATGCCCCGTATCTCCATTCTGCCCTGCATCTCCATTTTGCCCCGTGTCTCCAATCATGCCCCGTGTCTTCAATCATGCCTTGTATCTCCATTCTGCCCTGTGTCTCCATTTTGCCCCGTGTCTCCAATCATGCCCCGTGTCTCCAATCATGCCCTGTATCTCCATTCTGCCCTGTGTCTCCATTTTGCCCCGTGTCTCCAATCATGCCCCGTGTCTCCATTTTGCCCCGTGTCTCCAATCATGCCCCATATCTCCATTTTGCCCTGTGTCTCCAATCATGCCCCGCATCTTCCTTCTGCCCCATGTCTCTAATCATGCCCCGCATCTCCATTCTGCCCCGTGTCTCCAATTATGCCCCATGTTTCCATTCTGCCTCGTGTCTCCAATCATGCCCCGCATCTCCATTCTGCCCCATGTCTCCAATTATGCCCCGCATCTCCATTCTGCCCCCGTGTCTCCATTTTGCCCCTGTGTCGCCAATCATGCCCTGCATCTCCATTCTGCCCCGCGTCTCCAATCATGCCCCGTATCTCCATTCTGCCCTGCATCTCCATTTTGCCCCGTGTCTCCAATCATGCCCCGTGTCTTCAATCATGCCTTGTATCTCCATTCTGCCCTGTGTCTCCATTTTGCCCCGTGTCTCCAATCATGCCCCGTGTCTCCAATCATGCCCTGTATCTCCATTCTGCCCTGTGTCTCCATTTTGCCCCGTGTCTCCAATCATGCCCCATATCTCCATTCTGCTCCGTGTGTCCAATCATGCCCCGTATCTCCATTCTGCCCTGCATCTCCATTTTGCCCCCGTGTCTCCAATCATGCCCTGTATCTCCATTCTGCCCCGTGTCTCCAATCATGCCCTGTATCTCCATTCTGCCCTGTGTCTCCATTTTGCCCCCGTGTCTCCAATCATGCCCTGTATCTCCATTCTGCCCCGTGTGTCCAATCATGCCCTGTATCGCCATTCTGCCCTGCATCTCCATTTTGCCCCGTGTCTCCAATCATGCCCCGTGTCTCCATTTTGCCCCGTGTCTCCAATCATGCCCCATATCTCCATTTTGCCCTGTGTCTCCAATCATGCCCCGCATCTTCCTTCTGCCCCATGTCTCTAATCATGCCCCGCATCTCCATTCTGCCCCGTGTCTCCAATTATGCCCCATGTTTCCATTCTGCCTCGTGTCTCCAATCATGCCCCGCATCTCCATTCTGCCCCATGTCTCCAATTATGCCCCGCATCTCCATTCTGCCCCCGTGTCTCCATTCTGCCCCTGTGTCGCCAATCATGCCCTGCATCTCCATTCTGCCCCGCGTCTCCAATCATGCCCCGTATCTCCATTCTGCCCTGCATCTCCATTTTGCCCCGTGTCTCCAATCATGCCCCGTGTCTTCAATCATGCCTTGTATCTCCATTCTGCCCTGTGTCTCCATTTTGCCCCGTGTCTCCAATCATGCCCCGTGTCTCCAATCATGCCCTGTATCTCCATTCTGCCCTGTGTCTCCATTTTGCCCCGTGTCTCCAATCATGCCCCATATCTCCATTCTGCCCCGTGTGTCCAATCATGCCCCGTATCTCCATTCTGCCCTGCATCTCCATTTTGCCCCCGTGTCTCCAATCATGCCCTGTATCTCCATTCTGCCCCGTGTCTCCAATCATGCCCTGTATCTCCATTCTGCCCTGTGTCTCCATTTTGCCCCCGTGTCTCCAATCATGCCCTGTATCTCCATTCTGCCCCGTGTGTCCAATCATGCCCCTTATCGCCATTCTGCCCTGCATCTCCATTTTGCCCCGTGTCTCCAATCATGCCCCGTGTCTCCAATCATGCCCCGTATCTCCATTCTGCCCTGCATCTCCATTTTGCCCCGTGTCTCCAATCATGCCCCGTGTCTCCATTTTGCCCCGTGTCTCCAATCATGCCCCGTGTCTCCATTTTGCCCCGTGTCTCCAATCATGCCCCATATCTCCATTTTGCCCCGTGTCTCCAATCATGCCCCGCATCTCCATTCTGCCCCATGTCTCTAATCATGCCCCACATCTCCATTCTGCCCCGTGTCTCCAATTATGCCCCATGTTTCCATTCTGCCTCGTGTCTCCAATCATGCCCCGCATCTCCATTCTGCCCCATGTCTCCAATTATGCCCCGCATCTCCATTCTGCCCCCGTGTCTCCATTCTGCCCCTGTGTCGCCAATCATGCCCTGTATCTCCATTCTGCCCTGTGTCTCCATTTTGCCCCGTGTCTCCAATCATGCCCTGTATCTCCATTCTGCCCCGTGTGTCAACTCATGCCCCGTATCGCCATTCTGCCCTGCATCTCCATTTTGCCCCGTGTCTCCAATCATGCCCCGTGTCTCCAATCATGCCCCGTATCTCCATTCTGCCCTGCATCTCCATTTTGCCCCGTGTCTCCAATCATGCCCCGTGTCTCCATTTTGCCCCGTGTCTCCAATCATGCCCCATATCTCCATTTTGCCCCGTGTCTCCAATCATGCCCCGCATCTCCATTCTGCCCCATGTCTCTAATCATGCCCCGCATCTCCATTCTGCCCCGTGTCTCCAATTATGCCCCATGTTTCCATTCTGCCTCGTGTCTCCAATCATGCCCCGCATCTCCATTCTGCCCCATGTCTCCAATTATGCCCCGCATCTCCATTCTGCCCCCGTGTCTCCATTCTGCCCCTGTGTCGCCAATCATGCCCTGTATCTCCATTCTGCCCTGTGTCTCCATTTTGCCCCGTGTCTCCAATCATGCCCTGTATCTCCATTTTGCCCCGTGTCTCCAATCATGCCCCGTGTCTCCATTTTGCCCCGTGTCTCCAATCATGCCCCATATCTCCATTTTGCCCCGTGTCTCCAATCATGCCCCGCATCTCCATTATGCCCCATGTCTCTAATCATGCCCCGCATCTCCATTCTGCCCCGTGTCTCCATTTATGCCCAATGTTTCCATTCTGCCTCGTGTCTCCAATCATGCCCCGCATCTCCATTCTGCCCCATGTCTCCAATTATGCCCCGCATCTCCATTCTGCCCCCGTGTCTCCATTCTGCCCCTGTGTCGCCAATCATGCCCTGCATCTCCATTCTGCACCGCGTCTCCAATCATGCCTCGCGTCTCCATTCTGCCCCGTGTCTCCAATCATGCCTCGCGTCTCCATTCTGCCCCCTGTATCTCCAATCCTGCCCCGTCTCCATCCTGCCCCCAGTGTCACACTCCAATCTGCCCGTGTGCCTTCAATCTGCCCTGGCAGGATGGAGACACATGGTCCATGTGTCTCCATCCTGCCAGGGAAACATATTGGACGTTTTCAGTATTTAAATTAAAAAAAAAAACTTTCTACTTACCTGACCACGCTCCTGCAGTGAAGATGCAGCTGCTGCTGTGAGCTGAAGGACCTGTGGTGACGTCATCATCATGTGATCAGGGGGCGGAGCTGAAGACGTCACCACACGTCCTTCACCTCTTTCATTTCTGCACAGCTCTCATCTGACGTCGGCCGCTGTTGCTGCTCTTCTGATGTGTGCTCGCCGCACCCCAGGCGCGGCCACAGCGCACAGCACTTAGGGCCCGGCCGCAGCATACATTACTTGGGGCCCAATGACTAGAAGCACAGGAGTGGGGCCCCTGACATGTGGGCCCCCCTTCTGTACTGCTGTTCACCGGGCCCCATACAGCAGTAAGGGATGTCATGCCCTGATGGCGGTCCTGGCCCTTCAGATATTTGTAGACAGCTATTAAGTCTCCTCTCAGTCTTCTCTTTTGCAAACTAAACATTCCCAAATTCTGCAACCTTTCTTCATAAGACAGGGTTTGCAGACCTGTCACCATTCTGGTCGCTCTTTTCTGAACTTGCTCCAGTTTGTTGATGTCTTTTTTAAAATGTGGTGCCCAAAACTGGACACAATATTCCAGATGAGGTCTGACCAAAGAGGAGTAGAGGGAAATAATGACTTCACGTGATCTAGACTGTATGCTTCTGCTAATACATCCTAGAATTGCATTTGCCTTTTTTGCTGCTGCATCACACTGTTGACTCATATTCAGTCTGTGATCTATTAGTATACCCAAGTCTACCTCCTAAAATTCTTTTCCAAATTTAAAGGAGTGAGTCTCCTATACTTGTACATGCAGTAAGTGTATGGGCTGGCAAACATTTCCCCTAGGTCTGAGGATGAAATGCAGAGGAGAAAGATAACTGAATTCCCAGTTTGGAACAAAAAGCTCTCCAAAATCTGGAAACAAACTGAACTCCTCTGTCCGACACAATGTTTTCAGGAATCCCAATCACTGGAAAAGATCAAAATATCATCCAGATAAATGATCAAAAACTTATCCACAAAGTCCTGGAAAATATCGTTCATAAAAGATTGGCATTAGTGAGCCCAAAAGGCATCACGAGGTAGTCAAAATGTCCCTCCGGGGTATTAAACGCCATCTTCCATTCAACCTCATGCTTGATGCGAATAAGATTATACACCCCCCTGAGGGCAAGTTTGGTAAACCAACAAGCACTTTTAACTCTGGAAAATAAATCAGAAATCAGGGGTAACGGGTACTGATATTTAACAGTGATTTTGTTAAGGGAACGATAGTCAATACATGGCCTTAATGAGCCATCTGTCTTGGCCACAAAAAAACCCAGTACCTAAAGGTGAGGAGGATGGTCTGATATGACCCTTCTCCAATGACTCCTTGATATAAGATCGCATAGCATCATGTTCAGGTACCAATAAATTGAAAAGCCGACCCTAGTGAAATTTACAACCAGGCATTAACTCAATTGCACAATCATAACTCCTATGAGGCGGCAAAGACGTGGACCTACTCTCACTAAAAATACATCAGAAAAATCAGCCAAATAGTCAGGAATATCAGGAGACTGGGGAGAGGTGGAGAAAACAGGAGTGTCACTAGGAACACATTGACAACCCCAACTCACCACAGACACAGATTTCCAATCCAAAACAGGATTATGGGTTTGCAACCAAAGAAAACCCAGAACAATAATATCATGCAAATTGTGCAGCACCAAAAATTTACAACTCTCTTGGGGTTTATTCACTGCCAAAGGAGTAGCATCAATATCCCTCAAAGGGATAGGAAAGGAAAGACACTGTCTGCAATCACGCAAAAACCCTAAAAAATCCAACACGTCTGATGTACCAAAAAACACTGAGGTCTCACGACCTCGCCCCCACTATATCAGCATTCTGGTATGAACTGGCAGCAAAGCAAAAGAGACTAATATAACAGGGGACTGAACAAACTGACACAAGCTGTAACATGTGGAGCGGGGTCCAGCACAGCCTCCAGCGGGGAGCATGCTGAACCCTCACAACAAGCAGAAAGAGGCAAAACCAGATCAGATGCAAAGGATTAGAAAATGAACAACTTAGCTGTAAAATGCAGGATCAGGGCAGGAGACATCAGACCTCACAATGCACAGGAAAACTAATCACCAGCAGGGATTGAAGGAAGCCTGCTGACTTAAATACTCCAATCAGTAACCCAGATCTCCAATCATCATCAGGTGGCAAACCTCTGTCCATCTGGCCAGCTCCACTACCCACAGTAACCACCAGAGGGAGCCCTGACTCAGAAGTAAGAGAATTCACAACAGTGGTGCGTGCTATCTCGCTGCAAGTGGCAGGGTATCAGCTACTAGAGCACAGAGACTTCTAGGGTCCGTGGTAAACTGAAAAACAGCTCAGTTTTCATATAACAAGCAGTAGTGTGCTTTTTCCCAGGAGTTCAGCAGCGCATAGAATCAGGGACACTGCTGCAAGGGAGTGTTTAAACACAAGGGTCGAGCTGCCTACTCCCTGGAAGGGATCACAAATCCAGTAATTGTTTATCTTGGACCCCTGGTGGTCCAAGGAATCGTTTACCAAAGGTATAATTAGCAGCAGGAAGGCTACACAACATCACAGCAGAGAAACTGAACCCTCACCATGCAGGCCTCACCAAAACTCTGTATCTGAATTGTATGGAAGCTTCTGAAACTGTTTGCAGTATCGGCAGAGTCTTTAGAAAACAACCATACTCGGGAAGACCTAACAGTTCTACTGTCAACTTCTGTCGTGTTGGTGTTACGAGGAACGGTTGCCCACCTTCTGTCTGCGGCCATCACACTGCTTTTTCCTGCCTGCTGGGTTGCTACGCCTCCCTCCCCCTGTGTGCTGCTGTCCTCGCTCAGCATGTCCTTCTGCCAGGTTGGGTCAGTTACTATATCATCCACTTCTGCATCATCGTCCACCTCTTGTGACATGTTCCCACCATCGCCTTCGTGTGACCGTGGCTGCTCAAATATTTGGGCATCGCTACATGCTATTGAGTCGCCCTCCCAGGGCTGTGGGGTACTCGGTACTGGGCTGGTGTCGGCGGGATGTGTCACAGCAGCGGTGACCCGGTCCGTGGCCCTGGGCGCCCATTTAACAGGGGAAGATAGAATGGTGGAATGTAGTTAATGAAATAGTTCGTGACGCCACCTGTGGTGTTCGGCAAGCGAGATGTTAAGCCGACGCTGCATGCAGATCCTCTGGGGCTGGTGGTGTGTTGCAGCCAAGATGGTGAAGCTCCCCACAGGTGAAGCTGTAGCCCCAGGGCAGTGTAGATGTAGGGTAGAGGAGAGGCACAGGTGGTGTAGTATCTGGTACCCAGGTGTAGCAGTGCTGGGTGTGTTGGCGCAAGAATCAATGGAGGACACCAGGGCTTGTAGTTCCAAAGCTTTACTCACAGTCTGGAGTACACACAGGTGCCTGCCTCCGTACTGTGTCCCCCGGGTCAGAGACTCAATCAACCTCCAGGCCAGATGGAATGCTCCCTTCCAACACTCCGCCAACATGTACCTTTCTGAACGTCTCCTCTTATAGCACCTTTATGTGTGAAGTACTCCCAGTACTGAGTCACACTGGAGTGCCTCCTGACAGATGTTCCCAAGAACTCTACTTGTACGGCAGACAGCTGTAGCCTGCTTCGGGGACTCCTTACTCGTGAGTCCCAGCTCACTATCCAAGTAGCTGTTGTGCCCCCAAGTCTTAGATGGGAGTAGTGCATTTAAAGCCCACTACTTCACCGGTGTCTGCTGCAGGACCATTAGCATCCATACAACCTCGGGGACCGGGCCCCGGCCTCTAGGCAGGGTTCTCCTCTAACCCACGTCCTCTGTTCCCTTTTACTCCTTCATTGAGTAATAATCTCTCCTTCTCATGGAAGATCAGGTTTCAGTTCAATGTCTTTCTCCTTCTTTCCTTTCCCGTGCCAGCAGACCCAGGTCACTGAGGTCTGCTGCAGCACCTCCTTCCTCCATCCCTCTCCCAGGGATCTTCTTTCCTCACTCCTCTCTGAGTGACTCTCCGACTCACACTGACTTCTAATCCTAACCCTTCCCGCTCTTTTATGTATTCTAACTCCACCCACCTCCCAGCACGTTTCGTGTTCCAAGCAGGGAGCCACCAAAGGTGCTCTGCTACACTCCAAGCAGGGAGCCGCAATGTGGCTTTGCTGAACTACTGTGTTGTGTGGGATGCAGATGTTGGCGCATGGTCAGGAGCCTCCAACTTACCTGGATGATGAGGCACCACATCTTAGGAGGAGGTGCAGTACTGAGCCTCAGGGGCGCCACACTATCTCATCTTGCCCCATTTCAAGTGGACCGGGCAAGAGGCCCGAATCTATAAATGGGAAAGTGAACAGCTCTTCAGAGTGTCCAAGTGTACTATCAGTTGTATCCAGGCACTCAGCATGGTGGGAGGAAGGAGGATCATAGTGAGGAATATGTGGTCCAGACTCATGGCTACTCAGACTTGACTGTGTGGAAAACAGGGTGGTTGTGGTGGTGGAAAAGTGACTGGAAGCATTATCCGCAATTCAACCAACAACTGTCATGTCGCCGTCAGACACAGGGACTGCTGTTCCTGGTTCGGCCACTGGGAGGCACCAGACTATAACGTCTGAACTTAGCCTGGATATTGACTCTGCTACTGCCAGCCGATTTTGCACCTCTGTTGCCCTCCTGGTTTAATACTCTGACCTTGGCCTGGATTTTGACTCTGCTACTGTCTGCAAATTTTGTACCTCTGCTACCCTCCCGGTTAATGACTCTGACCTTGGCCTGGATTCCAACTCTGCTACTGCCTGCCAATTTTGTACCTCTGCTGCCCGCCTGGTTTAGACTACGCTTTCGGTCCCGTTAATTTATCCCTTTCTGGCGACCGTCCTGCTCTGGCCCGCTGCTCTTATACAGACAGCTACCTCCTGGGCTCTGCTGTAATTCCAGATCCCTGTATAGGGGTAAAGGGTCTCGGGGTTGCTCGGGGTGCTGTCTCAATTGCAGTCCAGACTCGCACCAGACAGACGTCACAACATCCTTTTGACACTGCTCTGGGTTCAATAGTGGTGATCTGGGTCCCTTAGTAATTCGGACAGGAAGGTGAGGCGTGAAGATGTGGGTGTTTGTTGTGGCACAATTTCAGCTTGCCCATGGCCTCAAATGCCACAATTTGTAGTCCACAGATAGATGAGGCATGTGACGGAGATACCAGAATGCAAAATATGCGGCCTGTATTTTTTTTTACTGTAAAATAGTGTCACTAACTAGGGTAGCACACAGCAAAATCATTGCAATGTAGGCCTGAAATGCCACAATTTGTAGCCCACAGATAGATGAGGCGTGTGACGGAGATACCACACTGTAAAATATGTGGACTGTATTTTAATTTTTTTACAGGAAAATAGAGTCAAGAACTAGGGTAACACACAGCAAAAAACAGTTGAATGGAGGCCTCAAATGCCACAATTTGTAGCCCACAGATAAATGAGGCGTGTGACGGAGATACCAGACTGTAAAATATGTGGCCTGTGTTTTTATTTTTTTACAGGAAAATAGTGTCAAGAACTAGGGTAACACACAGCAAAAACAGTTGAATGGAGGCCTCAAATGCCACAATTTGTAGCCCATAGATAGCTGAGGTGTGTGACGGAGATACCACACTGTAAAATATGGGGCCTGTATTTTGTTTTTACAGCAAAATAGTGTCACTAACTAGGGTAACACACAGCAAAATCAGTTCAATGTAGGCCTGAAATGCCACAATTTGTAGCCCACAGATAGATGAGGCATGTGACAAAGATACAACATTGTAAAATATGTGGGCTGTATTTGTGGCGCCCCTGAGGCTTAATCGCCTCCACATGTTGGCGGAGTGTTGGAGGGGAGCATTCCATCTCGCCTGGAGGTTGACTGAGTCTCTGACCCGGAGGACACGGCCTGGAGGCAGGCACCCTTGTGTACCGCAGACTGTGAGAAAAGCTTTGGAACTACAAGCCCTGGTGTCCTTCATTCAATTCTTGCATCAACCCGCTCAGCACCGCTACATCTGGGTACCATCCTTTACACTGCCTGCGCCTCTCCTCATCCATTGCAACTACACGGCCCTGGGGCTACACCATCTATGCTGCAACACACCACCAGCCCCAGAGGATCCGCATGCAGCGTCGGCCTAACATCTCACTTGCCGAACACCACAGTTGGCGTCACAAACCATTCCATTCCACTTAAACTACATTCCCCCATTACTTGGGCGCCCAGGGCCACGGACCAGGTCACCGCTGCTGTGACACATTTCCCTGACACCGGCCCGGTACCAAGTACCCCACAGCCCTGGGAGGGCGCCCCAACTTGGCGTCACAAACAGGATGACGAGACTCGATGCCATCTGGTTCTGTGTGCCTGAGATTTGTTGGACTTTGAACTTTTGAAAATGTGCAGAAGACCCAATTTAATAGACTGTGACATGAATATTAAAAATGGCCGCTGGCGCGGAGAAGAAGGGCGTGAAGAGATAGGAGGTCCTAGGAAAAGACCGCGAAGAGTCTTGGGCCTTCCCTGCCTGAATTACTATGTGACAGAAACATGGCCCACCCCCCAAGGGGTTCGTATACTGGCTTGGTATGGAGGCGCTGGAAGAAGACGCCGCCCCCGGAAGGAGGGGCAGAAGAAGCCAGTGACGGGAAAGGGGCCGAGGTGGGGAGAAGGACGCCAGAACACCATGATGAAGAGAGAGGAGAAGTCAGAAGAACAGGGGGAGGAGAGGCCACTCGCTACCAGGCCGCCCCTGCGGAGGCTGCGACCACTGATACACCCTCAGCAGCGGCTGCCACCACCTCACACCCGATACTGTCATTGGGTGAGCCCCGTTCGGAGAAGATATATGAGGATGCTAGAGCAGAATGGAGGCCCAGGACAGCGTCACCGCCTGGACCGGGCGCGGCTGTACCGACCTCCCCCCGACGACCCCGGCCGAGACCGGCCTGGCCCCGGCACGGATCCAACTGCGGTCCATCCCATCAGTCACACCGGGAGTTGCGGCTGCTGCCATCTACCACCAGGTACCGGAGCCGGAACCGCGGCTAGAAACGCCAGGTACGATTACTGCCCCGGCGTTGACCCTAGCTTTGGGAGCGGAACCCATGGATAGGAATGGCCCAGTTGACCTCCGCCGACGATCCCCAACTGCGGTACCACTGACTGAAGTCCCAATGGACACTGAGGAATCAGATCCCGAGGAATTAGTGACGGCGCCGGCTGAATCGCCAACAGCAGCAGCGGTGTTGTCAGCGGATGCGCCATCCCCGCAAGCAGTTGATGTTTCAATGGCCCTTTCCATTACCCCGACCAGCCCCTATCTCACCCTGTGGGAGGCAGAATACATGCGTTTAGCCAGAAACCAGCAACAGAATCAAGATGAAGATACCACATCTGGTAGCAGTTCCCAATCGGCTTCCAGAATCCCAGGAGGGGACCAACACTTACAGTAACTCTCATGGCCGAGGAGGATATTTAGCACCGTTGTGCCTTTTTGTTTGCATATCATGGTTTAGTTTTTGGTTTTCAAGAGTTACCCTGTTTTGATTGGCAGCGTTTCTACATATTGGAACTGAGGAGATCATGAACGCTGTATGATCCAAAACTGTTATTGTAAATAGCTGCACCTCTTTAGGAGCCCTCTATTGGTTTTACATAAGGACACTTTGCGAAGATGATGTCTACCTCAAAGGACACTGGAAGAGATCCCGGCTGGGAGCGGTGTCTAGCACTTACAAGAATGATTGTTGAAAGTTTTAATGCAAAGTATTTTGATAATGATGTATCTTATGAGAGTATTAGTAACTAGTGTTGAGCTTTCCGATACCGCAAGTATCGGTTATCGGCCGATATTAGCTGTATCGGAATTCCGATACTGACTTCCGATACTTTTTTCATATCGGATACCGGAATCGGAATTTCCCATAATGCAATCAGCCCGCTCGCTTTGATTCAGCCAATGGGAATTCTCAGAAGTGTGGGCACATCCTGTTAGGCATGTAGGCATGTTAACTATTGGCATGGCTGTGATTGGCTGCTGAAATGATGTCATGATGCACTATAAAAGCCACTGCCGCCGCCATTTCTGGTCACTCTGCTGTGAATTCAGTTAGGGACAGGCTGCTGTTGAACACTGTGAGGGACAGTTAGAAATAGCGATTCTCAAAACAATATTGTGCTTTACCCAGGCTACATAAACCACCACTGTAGCTTGCTTTTCCCTAGCAGCAGTGTTCACAGCTGTCTGCAAGGGCTGTGTGAGTGCAGCTCACGCTGTGGAGTGGGTCCTGCAGCCACGTCTGGTTGTAGGCCGCCCAGCATGCCTCACTGCTGCCTCATACATATTTTTCTTTTTGAGCTGCTTACTTTTAAAAAATTCTTTCTAGTGTGCTTCCATCTGTATCCCTATGCGTTGGTTGCAAACACTAGTAGTAGACAGCGGAGCCTTTCTGCAGCCTTTCAGTGCTAGTGCCCACTTAGCTGCACTGTTCACGGCTGTCTGAGAGGTCTCTAACTGTGTGTGAGTGCAGCTCACGCTGAGTAGTGTGTCCTGCAGCTTTGTCTGGTTGTAGGCCACTCAGTGTGTCACTGCCTCACACATTTTTCTTTTATTGCAGCTCATTTTTTCTCCTATTAGTGTGCATCCATCCGTATCCATATACGGTGGTTGCAAACACTCTAGGAGTACACAGCGGAGCCTTTCTGCAGCCTGTCAGTGCTAGTGTCCACTTAGCTGCACTGTTCACGGCTGTCTGAGAGGTCTCTGACTGTGTGAGTGCAGCTCACGCTGAGTAGTGTGTCCTGCAGCTACGTCTGGTTGTAGGCCACTCAGCGTGCGTCACTGCCTCACACATATTTTTCTTTAATTGCAGCTCATTTTTTCTCCTATTAGTGTGCATCCATCCATATCCATCTACATTGGTTGGTTGCAAACACTATATAGGAGTAGATAGAGGAGCCTTTTTTCTGGCTTGTGCCCTTCAGCTGCAGCCAGATTAGTATTACCCAATTTTTTTGGAGCCTCATCTTTTGCATTGTAGGTTACCTGCCTGCACTGTAATAGCTCAAGAAAGTTGGTGATACTCTGACTTTCAAATCTTTGGTCACATCCTTTTATTTTTTTTCCCCCAAAAAAAACAACAAAGTTCACCAAACACTACATTTGAAAGTTGTGTAGGCCACATTAGCTCCCATTAAAGTGTAGTCGACACACACACTTCATAAAATTAGTGTTTCTTATACCTGTAACCAGCTGTTCAGGAAAAAGCACACTAAGGCCCCCCTTTGTACTTTTCTGCCTATCTTTCTCAGTCTAGCAAGATGAAGAAGGCAGGGAGTAAGGCACGTGGCCGTGGGCGTGGAGTTTCAGCAGGGAGAGGACTTGGGGATTCTGTGCCTGCTGTTGGCACCAGTGAGTCAGCATCCTCCAGTTTTAGCAGGCAACAGTCCTTTATGCGCTGCTTTGTAGGACCTCACCGTACCCCACTGCTGCGGGAGGAACAAATTGAAGCCGTTGTCGGATGGATGGCAGCTAACGCATCGACTTCAATTACTTCCACATCCTCTCAGGGCCAGAGCACCGAAGAGCAACCATCTGTCTCTTCACCACCTGCCAAAGTGCCCAGGCAGTCAGAGAGCCCTGGACAGGAGCCATCACAGTCTCTACTTCTGTTCTCGGAATCTGTTGGTTTGGAAAGAGGGGGCCAGCCAAGCAGCATTCCAGAATGTGAAGAAGAGGGAGTATGCAGTGATGCGCAACTTCTTTGTCCCTCTGAATCTGAAGAGGTGGGTGGGCCAGTGCCTATGGTCAGCACACCTCAGTACGCATCAGATGATGACGAGACTCAGTTACCACTTTCTGGTGCGTACGGTGCTGGCGAGACAACCCAGGAGAAGCAGGTGTTTGAAGAGGGGAGTGTAGATGATGAGGTCCTTGACCCATCATGGCGTGAGGAACAGGAAGGTGGTAGGAGCAGCTCTGAGGAAGAGATTCCCCGAACGGCCAAAACAGGAGGGAGAGGGAGGGGGCAGACTTGGTTGCCTGTAGCCTCCACTTCGGCACCCGTTAGGAGCATTCCACTTTCAAAAGGCAAAACGGGCGCTCCCAAGACTTGCAGTGCGTGGTCCTTTTTTGACACAGTTGCAGATGACATTTGCTTTGTCAAATGCAAGCTGTGTCATCAGAGAGTCAAAAGAGGGAAAAATGTCAGCAACCTCAATACCACTAATATGTGGAAACATGTGCGGACCAAGTACGAGCTGGAGTTACACAGACACACTGAAGACGTAGGCCAACGTACAGCACCACCTACCACCTTTTCAGCTCGTGTTGGGGCCTCTTCCTCCAGCTCACACACAGCTGGTTCGGCTTCCTCACAGGATCGCCAAGGAAGAACCTCTGGCACTGTTGTCCGGAGACCCTGTGACATTCCACCCGCAGCACCACGTTCAAAGTCATCCTCACACTCCCAGGCCACTCGGCAGCCATCGGTAGCACAGGCATGGGAGAAAAGGCGGCCACACTCGGCAAACCAACCCCGAGCACAGGCTCTGAATGCTGGCATTGCCAAACTACTGGCCCTTGAAATGCTGTCATTCAGGCTGGTGAGGACTGACACCTTCCAGGACTTCATGGCATTGGCAGGCCCACAATACACCGTGCCCAGCCGCTTTTATTTCTGCAGGCGAGCCGTCCCTGCCCTGCAGAAACATGTGGTGGCAAACATAAAACATGCGCTACTAAACGCCGTCAGTAGCAAGGTCCACCTGACCACTGATGCGTGGACCAGTAACCATGGACAGGGACGATACCTTTCCCTCACTGCCCATTGGGTCAATGTTGTGGAGCCGGGTACAGATCTTGAGAGTGGCGCTCTACGTGTTCTGCCAACTCCACGGATTGCAGGAATCCAGTCTGTACATATTGACTCCTCCTCCTACTCCAGTTCCTCTGAAACAGCACAGCAGGAGCCTGTTACGACCGATATGAGCACAGCCATGGCCAAACGTCAACAGGCCATACTGAAATTAATTTAATTGGGGAATCGAAGCCACACAGCGCAGGAGCTCTGGAATGTCATCAAGCAGGAGAGCGACGTGTGGTTTGTGCCAGCGAATCTCCAGCCAGGCTTGGTAGTGTGTGACAATGGCCGAAATCTGGTGGCAGCTCTTGGCCTAGGCAACCTCACTCACATCCCATGTCTGGCACATGTGCTCAACTTGGTCGTGCAGAGCTTTCTGAGGGACTATCTGGATCTTGATGCACTGCTGCACAAGGTCCGCATAGAGTGCGCTCACTTGTGTTGTTCCAGCACGGCAAGATTGCGCCTTGCTGCTCTGCAGCGCCGATTACGCCTTCCGGAACATCGCATCATATGTGACCTACCCACCAGGTGGAATTCAACGTTACATATGTTGGAGCGGTTGTGTGAGCAGCAGGCAGCAGTCATGGAGTACCAGCTGTATCAGGCGCAAACAAGTCGCAATGTGTGCCGGTCACACTTCAGCACCACTGAGTGGGCCTCTATGAAGGACATCTGCTTCGTTTTGCGTGCCTTCGATGATTCCACGCGGATGGCGAGTGCAGATGTTGCACTAGTCAGCATGACTGTCCCCCTTATCTGCATGCTTCAAAAAACACTGCAAGCACTAAGGGATGAGTTTTTGGAAGAGGTGGAGGATGAGGAGTCCCAAATTCCATCTGCTTCTGGACAGTCTGCGCTACGTGCTTCCTCACAAAGGCCTAGGCAGGGGACACTTTGTGAGGAGGATGAGGAGGAGTCGATGGAGGAGGAAGACATCTCTCCACAGGAGGGAGGTACACAAAGCTCTAGTCAGTATGTACAGCGAGGTTGGGGTGATGCAGAGCAGGCAGAGATCACGCCTCAAGCAGGGGACAGCGGTTCTTTGGCAGTTGGGAGTCTGCAGCACATGGTTGACTTCATGCTGCAGTGCCTGAGAAACGACAGCCGCATCGCCCACATTCTCTACACGGTTGATTATTGGGTGTACACCCTCCTAGATCCTCGCTACCGGGACAACTTGCAAACCCTCATACCAACGTTGAACCGGGAGCGTAAACTGCGGGAGTACCAAGACACACTGGTGCAGTCCATCATGTTTTCCATTCCACCCGACAGCAGTGGTGCTAGTGCTTTACAAAGCAGCTCTGTGCGTCGAGGCAGTGGAGGAAACTCGGCACAAAGAGGGAGCAGAGGCAGCGCCTCAGCAGAAGGCAAGACCACTATGGCCCAAATGTGGCAAAGTTTTGTGTGTCCGCCACAATTGTCTACACCATCACTGACGGCTCCAGTCAGCAGGAGGCAACGTTTCCGTCAGATGGTGACAGACTACATGTCTTGCCCTGTGAGTGTACTCCCAGATGGCTCTTCCCCCTTCAAGTTTTGGGTCTCTAAGCTGGATACATGGCCAGAGCTTAGCCAGTATGCATTGGAGGTGCTGGCTTGCCCTGCTGCCAGTGTATTATCGGAACGCGTCTTTAGTGCTGCAGGTGGTGTACTAACAGACCGTCGCACGCGACTTTCTTTCGATAACGTCGACCGGCTTACTTTTCTGAAAATGAACAAGGCCTGGATCTCCACAGAATTTGCCAGTCCTATTCCCGACTAAATAATTGGTTGGCAACTGTATCCAGGTCTCCTGTTCTGTTCATGTTTCTACCACCTGAACTATAATCCCTGGGTTCAACACTAGAGTTGAGCGAAACGGGTCGAAAAATTTCAAAAGTCGCCGACTTTTGGCAAAGTCGGGTTTCATGAAACGAAACCCGACCCTAGGATGAGGTCGGCCACGAGGTCGGCGACTTACGCGCCAAAGTCGCGTTTCAAAAGTTTGTTTTGCGCTCTTTTTCAGCCAATCAGGATCCACGGACACTGTGGGCAATGTGATGACATAGGCAGGGGTCACCACAATCTTTCAGAAGGGCATGCAAGTGATTGGCTTGCTTTGGTGGGCGTCACAGGGGTTATAAAAGGGCGTGCACGCCGACCGTCATCTTACTTCTGCCGATCTTAGCATAGGGAGAGGTTGCTGCTTCTGTAGGGAGAGCGTTAGGCAGGGAAGAAGAAAAAAAAACTGCTTCTGCTGCTAGCGATTTTGCCTGTGCAACACACCAGTCACTGTGTGTGCAGTGCAAGGGGAGGCTATATTGTGGTAGATCAGCGGTGTTGGTTGTTAGGCTGCCTTCTAAGGCTTCCTGACAGCCGCATTGCTGTTTCCCCACTGCTCTGCAAACTGCTTTTTTAAAAGCAATCCCAATTTTTTTTTTCTCCTGCTGAGGTACTGAGCGTGCATTTATTCACACCATACAGCGGTGTACGCTCCTCACACAGTACCGTGTAACGGCTGTTATCACAGCCACAGTGAAGCTATCTGTGTGTCACTGTGGAAGGATAAGTGGAGGACTTGTTCCGTTCTTACAGACCTACACTCTAGGGAGATTCCTACTCTGCCCAATTCTACATACATCTTGTAGTTTGTGATACACTAGCCAATTTCTGCCTGTGACATAGCGCTCTGATATTCAGTGGGCCTCACACAATCCAAAAGTGTCCAGTGTCCACAAGTGTCTGCAGAAATTCAAAATCTCCCTTATCCTGTAGTCACTTTTTTCACACCTGTGCCATCGAGCCTGTGACATAGCGCTCTGATATTCAGTGGGCCTCACACAATCCAAAAGTGTCCAGTGTCCACAAGTGTCTGCAGAAATTCAAAATCTCCCTTATCCTGTAGTCACTTTTTTCACACCTGTGCCATCGAGCCTGTGACATAGCGCTCTGATATTCAGTGGGCCTCACACAATCCAAAAGTGTCCAGTGTCCACAAGTGTCTGCAGAAATTCAAAATCTCCCTTATCCTGTAGTCACTTTTTTCACACCTGTGCCATCGAGCCTGTGACATAGCGCTCTGATATTCAGTGGGCCTCACACAATCCAAAAGTGTCCAGTGTCCACAAGTGTCTGCAGAAATTCAAAATCTCCCTTATCCTGTAGTCACTTTTTTCACACCTGTGCCATCGAGCCTGTGACATAGCGCTCTGATATTCAGTGGGCCTCACACAATCCAAGTGTCCAGTGTCCACAAGTGTCTGCAGAAATTCAAAATCTCCCTTATCCTGTAGTCACTTTTTTCACACCTGTGCCATCGAGCCTGTGACATAGCGCTCTGATATTCAGTGGGCCTCACACAATCCAAGTGTCCAGTGTCCACAAGTGTCTGCAGAAATTCAAAATCTCCCTTATCCTGTAGTCACTTTTTTCACACCTGCTGCATCGAGCCTGTGACATAGCGCTCTGATATTCAGTGGGCCTCACACAATCCAAGTGTCCAGTGTCCACAAGTGTCTGCAGAAATTCAAAATCTCCCTTATCCTGTAGTCACTTTTTTCACACCTGTGCCATCGAGCCTGTGACATAGCGCTCTGATATTCAGTGGGCCTCACACAATCCAAGTGTCCAGTGTCCACAAGTGTCTGCAGAAATTCAAAATCTCCCTTATCCTGTAGTCACTTTTTTCACACCTGTGCCATCGAGCCTGTGACATAGCGCTCTGATATTCAGTGGGCCTCACACAATCCAAGTGTCCAGTGTCCACAAGTGTCTGCAGAAATTCAAAATCTCCCTTATCCTGTAGTCACTTTTTTCACACCTGTGCCATCGAGCCTGTGACATAGCGCTCTGATATTCAGTGGGCCTCACACAATCCAAAAGTGTCCAGTGTCCACTAGTGTGTGCAGAAAATCTAAATCTCCCCTGTCCTATAGACACCTTGTACCTTGTTTTACATTACTATATAGTTTGTTGGATTTTGTCTACATTTCTACCAAAAATGAGGAAGGCTGGTGGAAGAGGCCGTGGAATTGGGCGGGTGTTGGCAGCTGGTAATGATGGTGTTGGTGGTGGATCTGATGGTAGTGGCAAAAGCAAAATAGGACCGAATGCAGGAAGTGTTGAGCCTGCGTCATCGTCTGGCTCCATAAGGCTTCGAAGGCTTAGTTTTCTAGGAGTTGGCAAACCGCTTTTAACGCCAGAGCATCAGGAAAAAGTTTTCTCTTACATTGCTGACTCAGCCTCCAGCTCTATCGCCTCCTCTTCTGAAGTTGTAAAAAGTAAAAGCACTGAGTCGTCATTGGAGGCTCATGTTCATGAACCACACCTTTCCTTGTGTCCTTCACCCCAACCAAGATTGAAGGATGACGCAGGCCATACTACTGATTACTCCATGGAGCTGTTTTCACATACCATGCCTGGATTATCAAGTGAAATGGTGAATTACCCAGGCCAAGATGAATCTGACATGGAGTGCACTGATGCACAGCCGCTGATAGATGATTCTGCTGGTACATTCACTCAGAGCACTACATTGTCCTCGCAGTGTACAGAGCCAGATTCTGACCCTGATGAGACACAGGTGCCCCTTCCCGCACACTATACCACCATACACGGTGACACAGAGGAAGGTGCACATGACATTGAAGAGGAGGTGATGGATGACCCAGTTGTTGACCCAGATTGGCATCCATTGGGGGAAGAGGGTGCTGCTTCCAATAGCTTAGATGAGGAGCATCCACAGCAGACATCGACATCGCAACAGCTGTTATCTGGCAGGCCCGGAGCACTCCAAAGACAGGTTCCAAAAATCAAGAGTTGCTGGACAGCTTGTCCAGAGGGTCAAAACATCACAGCGTGCTAGGCCGCAAAATGTCTGCCAAAGTAGGAAGAGTGCAGTGTGGCACTTTTTTGAACAAAATCCTCATGATCAGGCCAAGGTTATCTGTAAGAAGTGCGCAAAGACCTTTAGCCGAGGGAAAAATCTGAAAAATTTGAATACCAGTTGCATGCTTAGACATTTAACCAGCATGCACTTGCAAGCGTGGACACAACACCAAACCTCAAGTGCCATATGTGCAACTGATCACAAAGAAGGTAGTCAGCAACGCTACATTGTTTCCCCCACTGTAAGCTCACCGGTTAGCACAGCAGCAAATGTTGAGGTGTCGTTGCAAGGCCACAGCAGTCAGGGAATCCCACTGTTATATCAACGAAATACTGAATCTAGGCCATCAGAAAGAACACCAACTCCATCACCATCATCAACCCTCTCTCAGTCCGCCCTGTCCACCGCTACTTCCACCATATGCAGCTCTCAAGTCCAGCTCACCCTCCCAGACACTATGAGTAGGTCAAGAAAGTACTCAGTCTCTCATCCGCGTACACTGGGTTTGAACGCCCACATTGCCAAACTAATCTCGTTTTAGATGATGCCCTATCGGTTGGTGGAAAGCGCAGCTTTCCGCGAACTCATGGCCTATGCAGTACCACGCTATGACATACCCAGTCGCCACTTCTTCTTTCGCAAAGCCATCCCAGCCCTCCACCATCATGTGAAAGACCGCATTGTCCATGCACTCAAGCAGTCAGTGAGTGGAAAGATACACCTCACAACTGATGCATGGTCCAGTCGGCATGGCCAGGGCCGTTACGTGTCCATCACTGCGCACTGGGTTAATGTGGTGGATGCAGGGTCCACAGGGGACAGCGGTGGTGGGACAGTGCTGCCTAGCCCACGGTATAGGAAACAGTTGGCTGTAGGCGTTCCACCCTCCTCCTCCTCCTCCTCCAGAAGCGAAAGCTCGTCCACAGAGCGCAGTTGTACGAGCACTCCATCTGCAGCTGCCACTGTTGCACACGAGGTGTCCCCCTATCGAGCAGCTAGTGGAAAGCATCAGCAGGCTGTGTTGCAGATGATGTGTTTGGGCGACAGACACACTGCTGAGGTGCTGGCCGAGTACTTGAAGCGACAAACTGAGTCATGGCTGGGCAGTGTACATCTTGAGGCAGGCAAGGTAGTTAGTGATAACGGCCGTAATTTTGTGGCAGCCATAGCCCTTTCAAAACTCAGCCACATACCTTGCTTGGCTCACACCTTGAACCTGGTGGTGCAGTGCTTCCTCAAAAATTATCCGGAGTTAACAGCCCTGCTCCAGAAGGTGCGAAGACTGTGCGCCCACATCCGCCGGTCGCCTGTACACTCCGTTCGTATGCAGAAGCTGCAGCGATTGCTCCACCTTCCCAAACACCGCCTCATTATCGACGTTGCAACAAGGTGGAACTCCACCCTGCACATGGTGGAGCAGCTGTGCGAGCAGAGGCAGGCCATAATGCATTTGTGGGAGGATACACGGCCAGGCACTTTGAGAGCAGACATGGAGTTGACAGGTGTGCAGTGGTCGAAGCTGAAAGACCTTTGTAAAGTCCTTCAGTGTTTTGAGGAATGCACACGGCTGGTAAGCGCAGACGATGCCATCCTAAGCATGAGCATCCCACTTATGCGTCTGCTCATGCAAACTTTGACGCACCTTAAGGAGCAGGCGTCTGCAGCCAATGTTGACTAGGAGGAAGAGGTGGAGGGAATCCTTGATGACATTCAGCCATTGTCTGCTCAGGGACCTCTCCTGGACGAGTTGGAGGAAGAAGAGGAGGAGGAGGATGATGATGGGGATGATTACTTAGGGGAGGAGGATGCATCTCGTGGGGCAAGTGAAAATGTTGGCGTGGCAAGGTCTGGTACAGGGTTTGTGCATGACTGGAGGGAAGTGGATTTGCCGGAAAGTGCTCCTCCAACCAGCACTCGCAGTGCATCATTGACACCGGGAACATTGGCCCACATGTCAGATTATGCCTTGCGAATCCTAAAAAGGGACCCCCGCATTGCCAAAATGATGAACGATGACGACTACTGGTTGGCCAGCATCCTGGATCCACGCTATAAAGGCAAATTACAAAACATCATGCCACAGGAGAACCTTGACCTAATATTGGCTAATAAACAAGCAACTCTGGTAAATCGGTTGCTTGAGGCATTCCCAGCACACAGCAGCGGTGATGGTTCTCACACGAGCCGTACGGGCCGGGGGCAGCTTGGCAGAGGTGTTCATGGTGCACACAGCAGAAGTGGCGTTGGATACAGGGGTTTCATGACAATGTTGTGGACTGATTTTTCAAGTACCGCTCACACAACTGGTAATACTGCATCGATGGAAAGTGACAGGAGACAGCAGTTGTCAACTATGGTTACAAACTACTTTTCCTCCCATATCGATGTTCTCCCACACAGGTCATTCCCCTTTGACTATTGGGCCGCTAAACTGGACACCTGGCCTGAATTGACACAATATGCCTTACAGGAGCTCGCTTGCCCAGCTGCAAGTGTGCTATCGGAAAGAGTCTTCAGTGCAGCTGGATCAATCCTGACAGAAAAAAGGACCCGTCTGTCAACCCAAAATGTGGATGATCTAACCTTCATTAAAATGAACCATGCATGGGTTTCCAAGGATTTTGTCCCACCTTCCCCTGATGACACATAGGGTGACAGAAAAATGGCTTGCTTTGGTCCACCTCTTCCTGGGACTTGACCTATTTCGCCTTTTGCATCAGCTGAATGTCCAACATCAACATATGCCACTTTCTAAAACTCCCTAACTGTGCTGCCTCCCCCCCCATGGCCGGGGTCACCACCTAGCGCACGACACCGTGCGAGTGCCGTTGCCCTGGACAGGTGGGTAGGCCGACTCTTGGGCGCGGGCACTGGCACTGGGTCCCACATAGTGCAATCAAGTGTCTCTGACGGTGGTGGCGCACACCCGCCGTCAGACACACCGCCGTACTATGAGGGGCCTAGTGCCAGTACCGACGCCCACGAGTGGGCCCCCCTTGCTTGGGCAGAGCTCCAGCATTTGCAATCTTTACCTCTCCCTGCTCCTCCGCTGTGTAGTCTGGGCCGTCAAATCCATACTGTGCCTGACACCGTCTGAGCCTGCCTCCTGATGTATAGACATATATTTTGAATGTGTACGCTATCCATACATGTTATCCGGGGATACGGTACCCTTTCTCACCTTTGTGCAATCACGTGCAATCCATACTGGGCCTAACACCGTCTGAGCCTGCCTCCTGATGTATAGACATATATTTTGAATGTGTACGCTATCCATACATGTTATCCGGGGAAACGGTACCCTTTCTCACCTTTGTGCAATCACGTGCAAGCCATACTGGGCCTAACACCGTCTGAGCCTGCCTCCTGATGTATAGACATATCTTTTGAATGTGTACGCTATCCATACATGTTATCCGGGGATACGGTACCCTTTCTCACCTTTGTGCAATCACGTGCAAGCCATACTGGGCCTAACACCGTCTGAGCCTGCCTCCTGATGTATAGACATATCTTTTGAATGTGTACGCTATCCATACATGTTATCCGGGGATACGGTACCCTTTCTCACCTTTGTGCAATCACGTGCAAGCCATACTGGGCCTAACACCGTCTGAGCCTGCCTCCTGATGTATAGACATATCTTTTGAATGTGTACGCTATCCATACATGTTATCCTGGGATACGGTACCCTTTCTCACCTTTGTGCAATCACGTGCAAGCCATACTGGGCCTAACACCGTCTGAGCCTGCCTCCTGATGTATAGACATATCTTTTGAATGTGTACGCTATCCATACATGTTATCCGGGGATACGGTACCCTTTCTCACCTTTGTGCAATCACGTGTAATCCATACTGGGCGTGAGAACGGCTGGCGAGCTGTTAAGCAAGCTACAGCACCTGTGGTTTGCACACGTAAGTTTTTCAATTTTCAGGAATGACGGTTCGGCCTAATTCCGGAACTGCGGTTGACCTGCACTTACTGGGAAATCATCGTTCGCGAGTAATAATTGTAATCAGTGATCCCCATCACTAACGTTGTTCAGCGGGTTATCTGCACCTGTAAGCGACAAACGCTGGCCTTTTCAGTGTAGCGCACATGCAGCCACGGACATGTAAGGGCATGACACACCAGTTATTGGCCAATCTCATGTGCCAGAGCCTCACGTGTCCCTCTAGTAAGCCGGACTCGGACCGCGGGGCATGACGGAGTCTCGTTCGTTAACGGAATTAAGCTTGCAATGTGTGCATCTGTTCTGTAGCTGGCATGGTTGAGGTTGCCCGTGTTGAGTCAAATTACGCCGTAGGCTCCACTCCTGGTGGTGCCCTTCTGGACATTCCTTTAAAGTTCAGCTTTGCAACCATACTGCCCACGTAAAACAAACACTTTGCCTTCATGAACGCTGTTTGGAGGGTCATGACTCGTGGGAATAATGCCGCCCAATCAGTTAACCTGCTAGAGAGATCCTTCGTTGCTCCCAAGCATGACATCACACTCCCTAGGAGGAAGGTAATGCCACTGTGGCGACCGTACTCCTGGGGGCGACACAAGTGCACTGATGCCCAGCCACTGCTCGATGAATCTGCTGGTACATTGACCCAGACCACTACATTCCCCTCGCACGCTACACGGCCTGAATCTGACCCTGATGAAACTCAGGTTACCCTTCCCATATACAGTTCCATCTAAAATGTGTGCAAACTGTAAAGCGCTGCGGAATATGTTAGCGCTATATAAAAATAAAGATTATTATTATTATTATTATTATTATCTTACACGGTGACAAAGAGGAAGCTGCAGATGAAAGTGCAGGTTCGGCCCTCCCGCCATCAGACACACCACCGTACTATCAGGGGCCCTGTGCCAGTGCCGTCGCCAACAAGTGGGCCCCCCCTGCTTTCTCAGGATCACAGCACTTGCAAGGTTGAAATACTGTGCAGTGAGATGGAAGATGGGGACGACGAGGAGTCCAGACTAGTACAGGGATTCCCTAGCGAGGAGACTTATTTGATTGTTTTCAATGTTGGGACAGCAATTTTTGGGGAGCACTATACTCTGGAGAATGATAGATGGGGCCCACCATACACTGGAACATTCCAAAGGTGGACATCAGACACTGGAGCAGCATTTACAGGGCCCATTATACACTAGAGCATTAGAAATGGGGCCCATTATGTTTGGAGCATTATTTGGGCCCATAAGACAGTGGAGCTTCATCCATGGGGACCAACATATACTGTAGCATTATGTGGAGCTCATCATATACTGTTTCAAACATTATATGGGACCAATGATTCTGTATGGAGAAATAGATGGGCCTAGTCATGAGATGTAAAAAGTGAAGTATTTTTCATTGTACTATACCGCTATTTCTCTGCCGTATCGGAGCATGATGAGTTGTGGTATGTGTTAAAGGGGCGCTCTTTCGCCCAGGGCACATGAAAACCTGGAGCCAGCCCTCCCCCCCACAACTTTAGCCAAATAACCCCCATTTTTCAGTGCGTAACTTGTATTATGAAGTTAATTAAGGTTGACCAGCTTAAGTAAGAAGAATTGATGCTTTTGGCATTCAAATGAGCACTGTAGGTGTGTTTCCTGTCCTCCTCTCACTGCCGACTTTTATTCCCCATTGACTTACATTGGGTTTCGTGTTTCGGGACGACCCCGACTTTTCCCTATAATCGGCCGATCTTGCTCGACCCGACTTTTGGAAAAGTCGGGTTTCACGAAACAAAACTCGACCCTAAAAAACCAAAAGTCGCTCAACTCTATTCAACACAACCAGTTGTCGCTCAGATGTGTCGTCTGCACAGAGAAAAACACTAGCTCCTGTGTTAGTGGGGTTCAGTAACGCCAGCTGCTCCCCTGCTGTGTGGACGGCAAAGTCTCCTGCTCCATCCACATTCAAACTACTAATGATTTTTAACCCTGCTCCACTTAGGCCTCTGTCTCCACTGTCTCTAGTATTTCCCCTGGCCTCCAACCCTGCCAGCGACAGCTCTTAAGTGGCGTCTGCATAATCCACACTTGTTCCAGTGTTACTTGGCCTCAGTCACGTCAGTTGATCCCTTGATGTGTGTCCGGCAAGGTCTCCTGCTCTGTCCACATTCCCATTACTAGTAGTGTGAATGAGGACAGAGCAGGAGACCTTGCCGGACACACATCAGGGGATCAACAGACGGGACTGAGCCACAGTTACACAGGAACAAGTGTGGATTGTGCTGACGCCACTTCAGAGCTGTCACTGGCGGGGTTGGAGGTCAGGGGAAATACTAGAGACAGTGGAGTCGGAGGCCATAGTGGAGCACGGTTAAAATCAGTTGTAGTCTACTACCTCTATAAAACGTGCTGCAAGTTGGCCTCAGCCAGCTCCATGCCTCATCCTGGGCTCCAACAACGTCAGTTGGTGTTCAGAAGTGCCATCTTCACAGAGAAAAACACACTCGCTCCTGTGTCTGTGGGGTTCAGTAATGCCAGCTGTTCCCCTGCTGTGTAGACGGCAAAGTCTCCTGCTGCCTCCACATGCCAACACCATCAGGCCTCAGCCTGCTCCATGCCTCATCCTGGGCTCCAACAACGCCAGTTGGTGTTCAGAAGTGCCGTCTTCACAGAGAAAAACACACTCGCTACTGTGTCAGTGGGGTTCAGTAACGCCAGCTGTTCCCCTGCTGTGTGGACGGCAAAGTCTCCAGATGCCTCCAAACTCACACTACAATGCTTTTTCTCCTCACTCCAAGTAGGCCTCAGTCTGCTCGGAGCATTGATCCTGGGCTACAACACAGCCAGTTGAAGCCTGGAAGTGCCGTCCGCACAGATATAAACACTCGCTCCTGTGTTAGTGGGGTTCAGTAATGCCAGCTGCTCCCCTGCTGTGTGGACGGCAAAGTCTCCTGCTCCATCCACATTCAAACTACTACTGATTTTTAACCCTGCTCCACTTAGGCCTCTGGCTCCACTGTCTCTAGTATTTCCCCTGGCCTCCAACCCCGCCAGTGACAGCTCTGAAGTGGCGTCTGCACAATCCACACTTGTGTTACTTGGCCTCAGTCACGTCAGTTGATCCCCTGATGTGTGTCCGTAAAAGGTCTCCTGCTCTGTCTACATTCCCATTACTAGTAGTGTGAATGAAGACAGAGCAGGAGACCTTGCCGGACACACATCGGGGGATCAACTGACGGGACTGAGGCCAAGTAACACAGGAACAAGTGTGGATAGTGCTGCCGCCACTTCAGAGCTGTCACTGGTGGGGTTGGAGGCCAGGGGAAATACTAGAGACAGTGGAGCCAGAGGCCTAAGTAGAGCACGGTTACTATCAGTAGTAGTCTACAACCTCTATAAAATGTGCTGCAAGTTGGCCTCAGCCAACTTCATGCCTCATCCTGGGCTCCAACAATGCCAGTTGTTGTTCAGAAGTGACGTCTTAACAGAGAAACACACATTAGCTCCTGTGTTAGTGGGGTTCAGTAATGCCAGCTGTTCCCCTGCTGTGCGGATGGCAAAGTCTCCTCATTAATAGTTGTGGGAATGTGGACAGAGCAGGACACCTTGTCGGACACACATCAGGGGATCAACTGACGTGACTGAGCCCCCGTAACTCAGGAACAAGTGTGGATTGTGCAGACAACTCTGCAGAGCAGCAACTGCCGTGGTTGGAGGCCAGGGGAAATACTAGAGACAGTAGAGCCAGAGGCCAAAGTGGAGCACGGTTACAATCAGTAGTTGTGTAGAACCAATATAAAACTCGCTCCAAGTTGGCCTCAGCCTGCTGCATGATTGACCCCTGGGCTTCAACATCGCATGTTGCTGCTCAGAAGTGTGTTTGCCATGGGTACTCCCTCCTGCCCAGCCGGGTTCCAGCACCGTCAGCTGTTTCTTGGCAGAGCCTTTGGCCTAGGTGCCTCCTTCTTGGTATCCGAGTTCCAGCAACATCTGCTGGTCCTTGGTAGTGCTTTTTAGTACCTCCTGCTTAGAAACCGTGTTCCAGCACCGTCAGCTGGTCCACGGTTGTGCCATTGGCACGGGCACTCCCTCCTGCCTGGTTCCAGCACGCCTGCTGTTTCCGGGTAGTGTCAACGTCACTTTGCCACCAATACGTTGTCCTGTCGTGTTGCGGTCGGGTTAGCCGAGTCTATGGTGCCTGCAGTTTCGGTGCTTCCTATGTGGGCTGCGGGTTCTGGTAATAAAGGCTGGTTCCGTAGTGCCAATAGGACAAGCAACAATCACCCCCTGTAGGACTGTGGGTTTCGGTAACTGCGGCCGGCTCACGGCCTTGCAACTTTGTTTTTTTCCTGGGTACCTTCTGCTACCCATCCGGGTTCCAGCACCGTCAGCTGTTTCTCGGCTGAGCCTTTGGCCTAGGTGCCTCCTTCTTGGTATCCGAGTTCCAGCAATGTCTCCTGGTCTTTAGTAGTGCTTTGTAGCACAGGTACCTCCTGCTTAGAAACTGTGTTACAGCACCATCAGCTGGTCCACGGTTCTCCCATTGGCTCTTGTTCCTTCTGCTGCCCCACCAGGTTCCAGCACCGTCAGCTGGTCCTTGCTAGTGTCATTTTCTCTTGCAGATTCTGCTACCTATCCGGGTTCCAGCACTGTCAGCTGGTTCTCGGCAGTGCCTTTGGCCTAGGTGCCTCCTTCTTGGTATCCGAGTTCCAGCAACGTCTGCTGGTCCTTGGTAGTGCTTTGGAGCACAGGTACCTCCTGCTTAGTAACCGTGTTCCAGCAACGTCAGCTGGTCCACGGTTGTGCCATTGGCTCTTGTTCATTCTGCTGCCCCTCCAGGTTCCAGTACCGTCAGCTGGTTCTCGACAGTTCCTCAGCCTTCTTGTACCTTCTGCTACTTTTCCAAGTTCAAGCTTGTGGAAATGGTTTTTGATTCTCACTTTGGATCTCCCTGACAATGACCCTGAAAACGACGACCCTGGAGACCACACAGAAGAATAACTAAAAGATGACCCTGAATAAGATGACCAAGAGGACAAAGAACAGGAAGACAACCACCAAGATGCAGAACAACAAGAGACAGACGACCAAGAAGCATAAAAACCAAAAGCTGAAGAACATGAAGCATAAGACTAAAAATCAGAGCAAATGATATTATCTAATTTATAAGCAGAAGAAGACTAAGCAGTGTATGGGGGTGAGTCCGTTCCTCCTCGTGGTGCCCCTGGAAAAGGCCTGCTGCTCCAGGCCAAACTGAACACGGACCATTCCTGTTGTAAATCTTTTGTGACAAGCTGAACGGAAGGTGTAATCTTCAAACTTTTATAGATAACAACTACAGGAATGCCTGACACAAATAAGAATATGATGAAGAAGAATAGGAAGAAGATGAAGAAGTAGAATATGAAGAAGAATAAAAGAAGAAGAACAAAAGAAGAAAAGAAGCAGAATAAAAGAAGATGAAGAAGATACTGCTGCTGCTGAAGATGATGAAGGAGAAAGTGTGGGAGAAGTAAAAACGAAGGTGAAGAGCATGGAAGTAGTGAAACATACATATCTGACAAAAAATTAAAGACTTTAACATAGTCAATATCTTTGTAACTATGAACGTCTTTAAAAAAAAAAAATCCTGCTATTCCATTTGATTGGGCTAAAGCTCTATGGCTTTAATGTCTCCTACACCTACCACAATACATTCTACATTATTATTAGTTGTTTTTCTCCATGTAGAATTAACCAACAGGGAAAGAAAGGGTTTTTTTTAATTCCGATATTTCTGTTCCATTGACTTGAATGGGACTTCCGGGATCGGAATCGGCGATACCCGATACTTTTTTTAGATCGGCCGATCCATTCCGATACGATATTTTTCAGTACCGGGTGGTATCGCTCAACACTATTAGTAACTAGGAAATGGCTTTTATATAGAATTAGGAATGTTTTTGAGATGAGCGATTTGAATAAAGAGTTGAAAATGTAAATGGTGAACCAGATTACGGGTGTCACTTGAAAGAAAGTAGAAAATGTGCACTAGAAAGAGAAGAAGAAATGTGTACTAGAGAAGGAAAGATGAAGAATACTGAAGTGATAGAGTCACAGATAATAGCATTTAGAATTACGTAAAGTAAGAAAAATTGCACTTTTGACTTGAAATGTAGATAGTTAATTAAGAATTGTTTGCAAAGTTCAAGAAACAATGCCTCCTATATTAGGAAGTTTAGTATAAGAAATGTTTATGCAGCATTGTAAAATTTTGTATGTTCCTGTACTGTCAACTGTGTTTACCTTGCAGCCTGCGGACGTGCTGTGTTTATCGGGGGGTATGTGGCGCCCCTGAGGCTCAGTCACCACAGAGGTACTGCACCTTCTCCTAAAGTGTAGTGCCCCACCATCCAGGTTAGGTGGGAACTCCTTTCCACGCTCCAACACTCGCACCCCACACAACAGGGTAGTTCTGCACAACCACATTGCGACTCAGTGCTTAGAGAGTAGCAGAGCACCTTTGGTGGTTCCCTGCTTGGAACACTGGATGTGCTGGGAGGTGGGTGGAGTTGAGATACATAAAAGAGTGGGAAAGTGTAGGATGACTGGTCAGTCTGACAGAAGGTCAGTGAGGAAGGAAGCCACTCGGGAGGAGTGGGGATCCCTGGAAGAAGGGATGGAGGAAGGAGTGCTGCAGCTGCCTCAGTGATCTGAGCCAGTTGGCACGGGAAAGGAAAAGAAGGAGAAAGACGTAGAACTGAAACCTAAGCTTCCATAAGAGAGAGATAAAGACAAGTACGGAATGAAGGAGTAAGGAGAACAGAGAGGACGTGGGTTAGAAGAGGAACCCTGCCTATAGGTTCTCAGTGCAAGGCCGGGGCCCGGTCCCCGAGGTTGTATGGACACTTATGGTTCTGCAGCAGACACCGGTGGAGTAGTTGGCTGTAAATGCACTACTCCCAGTTAAGACTTGGGGCACAACAGCAACTGAGTAGAGAGACGGGACTCAGGAGAAGGGAGTCTCCGAAGCTGGCTACAGCTGTCTGCCGTACAAGTAAAGTTCTTGGGAACATCAGTCAGGAGGAACTCCAGTGTAACTCAGTGCTAGGAGATCTTCACACTTTAAGGCGCTATAGAGAAGTTGTTCAGAAAAGGTACATGTTGGCGGAGTGTTGGAGGGGAGCATTCCATCTCGCCTGGAGGTTGACTGAGTCTCTGACCCGGAGGACACGGCCCGGAGGCAGGCACCCTTGTGTACCGCAGACTGTGAGTAAAGCTTTGGAACTACAAGCCCTGGTGTTCTCCATTCATTCTTCCGTCAACCCGCTCAGCACCGTTACATCTGGGTACCATCCTTTACACTGCCTACGCCTCTCCTCATCCATTGCAACTACACAGCCCTGGGGCTACAGCTTCACCTGTGGGGAGCTACACCATCTATGCTGCAACACACCACCAGCCCCAGAGGATCCGCATGCAGCGTCGGCCTAACATCTCACTTGCCGAACACCACAGGTGGCGTCACGAACCATTCCATTCCACTTAAACTACATTCCCCCATTACTTGGGCGCCCAGGGCCACGGACCGGGTCACCGCTGCTGTGACACATTTCCCTGACACCGGCCCGGTACCGAGTACCCCACAGCCCTGGGAGGGCGACCCATATTTTTATTTTTTTTTACAGGAAAATAGCATCAAGAACTAGGGTAACACACAGCAAAAACAGTTCAATGTAGGCCTGAAATGCCAAAATTTGTAGCCCACAGATAGATGAGGCGTGTGACGGAGATATGGAGCGCCCTCACACTCCAGGGCTGTGGGGTACTCGGTACCAGGCCGGTTGATCTTCTCAACGGGAGTTGTCATGGCAGCAGTGACCCGGTCCGTGGCCCTGGGGCTCCATTGCAAAAGGGGTTGTTTCAGTGTGCTTATGGTGGTGAAAGTTTATAAGTGATTCATGAGGCCACCAGTGGTGTTCGGCAAGGAAGATGTTAAGCTGACGCTGCAAACAGCTCCTCTGGGACAGATGGTGTGGTGTAGCAATGATGTTATAGCCCTCCACAGGCAGGGCTGTAGTCCCAGGGCAGTGTAGATGAAGTGACACTTAGATGGTGTAGTGTCGGGCGCAGGAGGGATGTAGCAGTGCCGGGCAGGTTGACGCAAGAATAAGTGGAGGACACCAGGGCATGTATTTCTAAAGCTTTACTCACAGTCCGTTGTGGTACAGGTGCCCGCATCCATGCCGTGTCCTCCGGGTCAGGAGCTCAGCCAACTTCCAGGCAAGATGAAGCACTCCTTTCCAACACTCCGCCAACATATGTGCCTTTTCTGAACGTCTCCCTCTTAGCGCATTTTAGTGAAGTACTCACAGTACTGAGTTACACTGGAGTTACTCCTGTTAGATGTTCCTAAGAATTCTACTTGCACGGCAGACAGCTGTAGCCTGCTTCGGGGACTCCTTCTACCTAGTCCCGGCTCACACACGTTGCTATTGTGCCCCCAAGTCTGGTGTGGGAATAAAGTGTTCACTACTTCTACTCCTCCCGTGTCTGCTGCAGGACCATTAGTATCCAAACAACCTCGGGGACCGGACCCCAGCCTTGCGCTTAGAACTTGGGAAGGGTTCTCCTCTAACCCTGATCCTTGGTTCTCTTCTTCTCCTCACGTTCCGTACTAATTCTTCCCTTCTTATGGAGAGTCAGGCTTTCTATCAATGTTCCTTTCTTGTGCCAGCGGACCCAGATCACTGAGGTCGGCTGCAGCACTTCCTTCATCCATCCCACTCAGGGGATCTCCTTTCACAGACTGACCTCGTCAGACTACTGTGACCAACTGCCTAAATCCTATCCTCTTCCCGCTCTTTTAGTGCAAACTAAACTCCACCCACCTCCCAGCATGCTTCGTGTTCCAAGCAGGGAGCCACCAAAGGGTGCTTTGCTACACTACTATGTTGTGTGGGATGCCGGTGTTGGAGTGTGGTCAGGTGTCTTCTCCTTAACTGGATAGTGGGGCACCACACCTCAGGAGGAGGTGCAGTACCTCTGGTGCAACTGAACCCTCAGGGGAGCCACAGACACCACACATTCAAATATCTGGCCTGTATTTTTTTTTTTTTGGCCAGTAAAATTGTGTCAATATGTAGGCTAAGACACAACAAAAAAAATTCTATGGAGGCCTGAAATGGCACAATTTTAACCGCAACGATATGCTATCCATGTGGCGGACAAAACCCTGTGGAAAATAGCTGCCCTGTAGCTAAATATGTTTTGTCAGCTAAATATTTTTTGGGCAGCAAAATGGTGTCAAGAAATCGTATAAGACACTCCAAAAAATTTTTACACTACCACTAGTGATGGGCGAGTCCTAAATTACTCGGAATCGCTTGACTCTATCGAGTCCGAGCCCGGGACTCGCTACTCGTTGCGAGTCTAGCGAGTCCAATGTTAATGAATGGGGAAGCGAGTCTTAGCGAGTAATGTGCGATTTACAAATTACAAAGGAACATAACAGATTCTATATTTGCGAGTCCCGAATCCAGTATACAGGACTCGGGATTCGTAGACTCGCTCAGACTCGCTCACAATCGCTGTGTGTTGACATAGGCTGTCTTGGAAACTTGTAGGAACATAACAGATTCTGTATAAGCGAGTCCCGAATCCAGTATACAGGACTCGGAATCGTAGACTCGCTCAGACTCGCTGTTGACAGCGATGTGATATAGCGAGTCTAGCGAGTGAGAAAAAAAAACTCTGACAAAACTAGGATTGCCATTGACTTGCATTGGACTCGTTACTGTGCGAGTAATCACTGGGAGACTCGCCGAGTAACGAGTCCAGCGAGTCCCTTACTATTCGCCGAGTAACGAGTCCTAGCGAGTAGACTCGCCCATCCCTAACTACCACAAAAATGGCAGAATTTTCTGCGCACTCAGATGTGATCGCTGGGACAGGTAAACCCGTTTAAAATAGCTGGATTTTCACGCTGTACTATGAAAAGGATCTGGCTGTATTCTGCAGAGTCAACAACCAAATGCAGTAAAAAAAAAAACATTTGCTCTGGATTGCTTTTGAATAAAATAATCAGGATTAAGATGCAAAAAAAAATTATTCCTGGCCACTGATCCCTGGGGCTTTATATATACGATCAATATCTGTAATAGGCCTAAAAGAAGGAGAAAGAAGCGCAACAGTGATGCACACACAGCCCAATGTTGAATGAAGAAGAGGCTTTATTAATACAATGCCAGACAGACAAAAAATATTAAAAAAACGCTTAATTAAAAACATGCAGTCAATAACATGTGAAAACAGTGCATAGCAGGGATATATGACAATAGAATACTAAGCGTATAATACCCAAATAGAACCACCACCCCTAAGGAAGCTGTCTGTGTAGACAGCGATACGCGCGTGGACTGGTGCAGGCAGGGTGTCTGATGTTCCCTATCTGGTAATTATGATTTACTACTGATTGTTTAACATGTTGTGGACACTCTTGGATAAGGTCTAGGGCAGATTAAGCTTATAGAGACCTATATAAGTGCTGAAAGTTTGATATGTGGCTCAGCGTTGGACTGGCCCACCGGAGAACCGGTGGATTCTCCGGTGGGCCCTGGCACCTGCAGGCATACAGGGCCAGCAGTTGCCTAGGGCCCCGCTGCTCCAGGGGCCCCCAGCCAGTGGTGTGTCGCACACCATGCAGCTGCTATGGGGGCCCCTGCCAGCGGAGTAGCAGCAGGTGTCAGGAGGCAGGATCCCCTGTCCCCGCTGCTAAAGAGAAATGAATATTCACTGCGAAGCAGTGAATATCATTTCAGGTCGCCACACCCCCAGAGGCCCCGCCCCCAGCCCAGTAAGCCGCTCTGCATCAGGGCCGGCGCCGCCCTCAGTCCTCTCTGCTCCTGGCTCACAGCCAGTGCGCGATGACGTCACTACATCGCGCATCCGCTGTGTGTCTGGCAGAGGGGGCAGCTCCTGACACTGAAGCCGGCTGCCGGAATCAGCGTGGGAGCGAGGAGGAGAGGTGAGTATTGTGTTTTGTTTTTTTTTTATATCTCTCTCGCTCTCTCTATCTATCTATCTATCTATCTATCTATCTCTATATATCTCTCTCTTATATCTATCTATCTTTCTATCTCTATCTATTATCTATATCTATCTATTTCTATATCTATCTCTATCTATCGCTCTATCTTTATATCTATCTTTCTATCTCTACATCTATCTCTATATCTTTCTATATATATCTCTATATCTATCTATTATGTCTATCTATCTATCTCTATATCTATCTATCTTACTCTATCTATCTCTATATCTATATCTATTATCTCTATATTTATTATCTATCTAGCTACCATCTATATCTATCTATCTTTATCTATATATATATCTCTATCTAATATCTATATCTATCTATCTCTATACCTATCTATCTATTTATCTATCCGTTATCTATCTCTACATCTTTTCTCTGTATCTATCTATCTCTATATCTATATCTCTCGCTATCTATCGCTCTATCTCTATATCTATCTCTATATCTATCTTTATATCTATATCTATCTCTATCTATCTCTATATCTATCTCTATATCTATATCTATTTCTCTCTATATCTATCTCTATATCTCTCTCTATAGCTATCTATCTATATATCTCTATCTATCTCTATATCTATCTCTCTGTATATCTATCGCTCTATCTCTATATCTATCTTTCTATCTCGATATCTATATATCTATCTTTCTCTATCTATTTATCTCTATCTTTTCTCTGTATCTATCTCTCTCTATATCTATATCTATCTATCTCTATATATATCTATTATCTCTATATCTATATCTATTTCTCTCTATATCTCTCTATATCTATCTATCTATTTATCTCTATCTCTATATCTATCTCTCTGTATATCTATCTATCTTTCTATCTCTATATCTATCTCTATATCTATCTATCTTTCTCTATCTATCTATCTATTTATCTCTATCTATTATCTATATCTATCTCTATCTATCTATCTATCGCTCTATCTCTATATCTATCTTTCTATCTCTACATCTTTCTCTATGTCTATCTTTCTATCTATCTCTATATCTATCTATATCTATATCTATCTATTATGTCTATCTAGCTATCTCTATTATCTATATCTACCTATCTCTATATCTTTCTATCTTACTCTATCTCTATATCTATCTGTTATCTCTATATTTATTATTATTATTATTTATTGTTATAGCGCCATTTATTCCATGGCGCTTTACATGTGAGGGGGGTATACATAAAAACAAGTACAATAATCTTAAACAATACAAGTCATAACTGGTACAGGAGGAGAGAGGACCCTGCCCGCGAGGGCTCACAATCTTCAAGGGATGGGTGATAATACAGTAGGCGAGGGTAGAGCTGGTCGTGCAGCGGTTTGGTCGATCGGTGGTTACTGCAGGTTATAGGCTTGTCGGAAGAGGTGGGTCTTCAGGCTCTTTTTGAAGGTTTCGATGGTAGGTGAGAGTCTGATATGTTGTGGTAGAGAGTTCCAGAGTAGGGGTGATGCGCGAGAGAAATCTTGTATGCGATTGTGGGAAGAGGAGATAAGAGGGGAGTAGAGAAGGAGATCTTGTGAGGATCGGAGGTTGCGTGCAGGAAAGTACCGGGAGACGAGGTCACAGATGTATGGAGGAGACAGGTTGTGGATGGCTTTGTATGTCATGGTTAGGGTTTTGTACTGGAGTCTCTGGGCAATGGGGAGCCAGTGAAGGGATTGACAGAGGGGAGAAGCTGGGGAATAGCGGGGGGACAGGTGGATTAGTCGGGCAGCAGAGTTTAGAATAGATTGGAGGGGTGCGAGAGTGTTTGAGGGGAGGCCGCAGAGCATGAGGTTGCAGTAGTCAAGGCGAGAGATGATGAGGGCATGGACTAGGGTTTTTGCAGATTCTTGGGTGAGGAATGAACGGATGCGTGAAATATTTTTGAGTTGAAGTCGGCAGGAAGTGGAAAGGGTTTGGATATGTGGTTTGAAGGAGAGATCAGCATCAAGGATTACTCCGAGGCAGCGAGCTTGTGGGACTGGGGAGAGTGGGCAGTCATTTACTGTAATTGATAGGTTCGTAGGGGGGGTCACGTGAGATGGGGGAAAGATGATGAATTCTGTTTTGTCCATGTTGAGTTTCAGATATCTAGTGGAGAAGAAGGATGAAATAGTGGACAGACATTGAGGGATTCTGGTTAGTAGGGAGGTGATATCTGGTCCAGAGATGTAGATCTGTGTGTCATCAGCATAAAGATGATACTGAAAGCCATGAGATTCTATGAGCTGTCCCAGGCCAAAGGTGTAAATAGAGAACAGCAGGGGCCCTAGGACTGAACCTTGTGGGACTCCGACAGATAGGGGGCGAGGTGAGGAGGTGGTGTGTGAGTGGGAGACACTGAATGTCCGGTCTGTTAGGTATGATGAGATCCAGGAGAGGGCCAAGTCTGTGATGCCGAGGGATGAGAGGGTCTGTAATAATAGGGAATGGTCCACTGTGTCAAAGGCAGCCGACAGGTCCAGGAGGAGGAGGACAGAGTAGTGTCGCTTGCTCTTGGCAGTTAAGAGGTCATTGGTGACCTTAGTAAGGGCAGTTTCAGTGGAGTGGTGTGACCGGAAGCCAGATTGTAAGCGGTCGAAGAGGGAGCAAGAAGAGAGATGGGAGGACAGTTCAAGGTAGACGTGTTGTTCCAGTAGCTTGGAGGCGTATGGGAGAAGTGATATAGGGCGATAGCTAGATACAGAGGATGGGTCAAGAGAGGGCTTTTTGAGGATAGGTGTGATGGAGGCATGTTTAAAGCTTGAGGGGAAAACACCAGTTGTTAGTGATAGGTTGAAGAGATGGGTTAGGGTTGGGATGAAGACTGTGGTGAGGTTTGGGATGAAGTGGGATGGGATCGGGTCGAGTGCACAGGTGGTGAGATGTGATCTTGAGAGTAGAGTGGAGAGTCGATCTTCTGTAATGGTGGAGAAGTTGGTTTTGAAGGTGGAGGGCTGGGAAGTCGGGAGGAAGGGCTCTGGGGGTTGTTGACCAAAACTGTCCCTGATGTTATCAATTTTCTGCTTGAAAAATGAGGCAAAGTCTTCAGCTGAGATGAGTGGGGAGGGAGGAGGTGCTGGGGGGCGGAGGAGAGAATTGAAGGTGTTGAATAACTGTTTAGGGTTGTGAGACAGGGAGGATATGAGAGATGAGAAGTAGGTTTGTTTAGCTGTGGCGAGTGTGGTCTTGAAAGTAGTGAGGGACTGTTTGAATGCGATGAAATGCTCGTTGGAGTGGGATCTTTTCCATCTGCGCTCAGCAGCCCTGGAAGCTCGCCTCAGCTCTTTGGTCAGGCTGGTGTGCCAGGGCTGTCTGTTGATTTTGCGAGTTTTGGTATGTGTAAGTGGGGCAGCGGATTCCAAAGCTACAGCTATTGTGGTGTTATATAGAGCGGCAGCGTCATCCGCATTGTGTAAGGAACTTATATCTGTAAGAGGGAGGAGGGATTCGGAGAATGAGTGTAGGTCAAGGTGTTTAAGATTCCTGCGAGGGTGTGAAAGTTTGTGGGGTGGGGATTGTAGACATGGAGTGAAGAGGGAGGAGAATGTGAGCAGGTTGTGGTCAGAGAGAGGAAGAGGTGAGTTAGAGAGGTTAGATAGGGAGCAGAGGCGGGTGAAGATGAGGTCCAGTGTGTGGCCATCTTTGTGGGTGGCTGTAGAAGACCATTGAGTGAGGCCGAAGGAGGAAGTGAGAGATAGAAGTTTAGTGGCAGCTGAGAGGGAAGTGTCAATGGGGATGTTGAAGTCGCCCATGATGATAGTAGGGATGTCCGCGGAAAGGAAATGAAGTAACCAGGTGGTGAAGTGGTCAAAGAAGGTGGTGGCTGGCCCTGGGGGGCGGTAGATGACAGCCAGTTGGAGGTTGGAGGGGGAGTAGATGCGCACAGAGTGCACCTCAAAGGAAGGGAGGGTAACAGAGGGTGGCAGTGGGATTGGGGTGAAGGAGCAGGTATCTGACAGGAGAAAACCAACTCCTCCACCATGTTTGCTGCTGGGGCGGGGGGTGTGAGAAAGGTGGAAGCCGCCATACGAAAGTGCAGCAGGAGAGGCTGTGTCAGAAGGGGTGAGCCAGGTTTCGGTGATGGCGAGGAAGGAGAGTTTGGTAGTAACAAAAAGATCATGGATGTAGGAAAGCTTGTTGCAGACAGAGCGAGCGTTCCACAGAGCTCCTGTTAGTGGGACTGGGGAAGCGGGGGCTGGGTGAATGGGTATAAGGTTGGAGAGGTTACGGAAGGTTGTGATAGAGCGTGGATGGGAGGTAGAAATGACTGTGGGAATGTGGTGAGGAGGACCAGGATTTGGAGAGATATCACCAGCAGTGAGAAGGAGCAGAGAAAGTGTTACCAGGTGGGAGCAGGAGAGGGCATGAGGGGGCTGTCTGTGTATGTTAAGGAACAGTTTTGAGGCGGAGGTGAGGTGGATGGGGAGGATTGAAGAAGAGATGAACAGTTCCTTACTAGGAGTAGGGATTAGGGGAATTAGCAGAAAGTGAAGGATTATTGGGGTGAAAGTGAAAACAAACAGAAACATTGTTTACAGTGACTGTGTCCAGTTACCTTCAGTTCCCTTCTGGTTCAATTCTGGTTTTAATTCTTAAATTAATCTTCACACTTCTAGCACACACTTATAGCAATCACAATGCAGACTGAAGTCTATGCAGACTTGTACTCTGCAATACATGTACAACTAAGTGCAGTCAGGTGTGAAGCAGAGAGGAGTGGTCTCTGCTCATCTTGGCCAGACAATTAAGAGTGGACCAGATGTATATGATCAAGCCAGAGTAAACAAGGTCATAAATAACACTGGGGTAAGCTGGGGTTAGCTGAAAGGCATACCATGTGAATGCTAGGTGCAGAGGCAAGTCTATGTGCAAAGCTGGGTGACGCACTGTGTGTCCTTCATAGACAGACAGCAGGAGAGCAGGAGAGCTGGGTGGATGGACATACCATGTGAATGCTAGGTGCAGAGGCAAGTCTATGTGCAAAGCTGGGTGACGCACTGTGTGTCCTTCATAGACAGACAGACAGACAGACATTATCTATCTTTATCTATCTATCTCTATATATTATCTATATCTATCTCTCTATCTATTTATCGATCTCTGTATCTATCTCTCTCTATATCTATCTCTATCTCTATCTACCGCTCTCTCTATATCTATCTATCTTTATATCTATCTCTATATCTATCTATTATCTCTATATCTATCTACCTATCTATCTCTATATCTATCTCTATATCTGTTTCTCTCTATATCTATCTCTATATCTCTCTCTATAGCTATCTATATATTATCTCTATATCCATCTATCTATCTCTATATCTATCTATCTATCTCTATATCTATCTGTTATCTCTATATCCATATCTATCTCTATATCTATCTATCTCTATATCTATCTATCTCTATATCTATCTTTCTATCTAACACTATATCTCTATATCTATCTCTATATCTCATTATCTATCTCTATCTCTATCTCGCTCTTTATCTATCTATCTATCTATCTATTCATCTATCTCTATATCTATCTCTATATCTATCTATTATATCTATCTATTATCTCTATTATCTATATCTATCTATCCATCTATCTATCTAGCTATCTCTATCTATCTCTATATCTCTCTCTATATCTATCTATCTTTCTAACTCTATATCTATCTATCTCTATACATATCTCTATATCTAGCTATTATCTCTATATCTATCTCTATATCTATCTTTCTATATCTATCTGTCTCTATATCTATCTCTATATCTATCTATCTATCTATTTATCTATCTATCTATCTCTATATCTATTATCTCTATATCTATCTATCTCTATATATATCTCTATATCTATTTTTATTTATAGCCATCTATCTATATATATTTATCTCTATATCTATCTATATATGTCTATATTATTATTATTATTATTATTATTATTATATCTGTATATCTCTATCTATTATCTATCTCTATCTATATATCTATCTCTCTATATCTTTCTATCTATAGCTATCTATCTCTATATCTATCTATTTATCTATCCATTATCTATTTTCTATCTATCTCTATATCTAGCTACCTATCGATCTATCTATATTTCTTTCTATATCTATCTTTATATCTATCTTTATCTATCTCTATGAATCTTTCTATCTATATCTATCCATTATCTACTTTCTATCCATTATCTACTATCTATCTCTATATCTATTTCTACATCTATCTTTCTATCTATATCTATCTAACTCTATATCTATATATCTATATAGCATTATACCCTATGAGGGGGTGCATTATTCCCTATGAGGAGGGCAGCATTATTCCCTATGAGGGGGGCAGTATTATACCCTATGAGGGGGCAGCATTATACCCTATGAGGAGGCAGCATTATACCCTATGAGGAGGCAGCATTATACCCTATGAGGGGGTGCATTATTCACTATGAGGGGGGCAGTATTATACCCTATGAGGGGGCAGCATTATACCCTATGAGGAGGCAGCATTATACCCTATGAGGAGGGCAGCATTATTCCCTATGACGGGGTGCATTATTCCCTATGAGGGGGGCAGTATTATACCCTATGAGGGGGGCAGTATTATACCCTATGAGGGGGCAGCATTATACCCTATGAGGGGGTGCATTATTCCCTATGAGGGGGTGCATTATTCCCTATGAGGGGGGCAGTATTATACCCTATGAGGGGGTGCATTATTCCCTATGAGGGGGGCAGTATTATACCCTATGAGGGGGCAGTATTATACCCTATGAGGGGGTGCATTATACACGATGAGGGGGTGCATTATACCCTATGAGGGGGTGCATTATACCCTATGAGGGGGGCAGTATTATACCCTATGAGGGGGCAGTATTATACCCTATGAGGGGGTGCATTATACCCTATGAGGGGGTGCATTATACCCTATGAGGGGGGCAGTATTATATTCTATGAGATGGCTGCATTATATTCTATGAGGGGTCTACATTATATTCTATGAGGGGGCTGCTTTATATTCTATGAGGGGGCTACCACAACTCCTGCTACATAATTAAGACATGTACAACCTTATATTATACCCGGATATTAGCGTGTTTTACCGCACAATTGGTGGTCTGGTATTTAACTCTATGCAGCTACATAGTGGGCCCCAAGAATGATTTTCTCTGGTGGGCCCAAGGTGTTCCAGTCCGACGCTGATGTGGCTATTTATTTGGGTCTAAAATTTATATATTATTCTATTAGCACTTCAATGTGTTTGAAGTTGGCACACTACATATATGCTTATATATTCCTGTGCTATAGGATTTATTTATTATCCATATGCATGTATGTCAGCTGCTGTCCCTTATGAGATAGGATTCATGCGTGTCCCTAGCAGTATACCATTTATTTAATTACTGACTGGGTGGTGGTTCTATTTGGGTATTATACGCTTAGTATTCTATTGTCATATATCCCTGCTATGCACTGTCTTTACATGTTATTGACTGCATGTTTTTAATGAAGTGTTTTTTAATATTTTTTGTCAGTCTGGCATTGTATTAATAAAGCCTCTTTTTCATTCATCATTGGGCTGTGTGTGCATCACTGTTGCGCTTCTTTCGCCTTCTTTTTGATATAGTACATTTTGGCGCAAGATTGCACCAAGCTATAATATCTTCTGTGGTGCCCGCCTTTCTATTCATACACTATCTGTAATAGGCAGCAGCAGACAGTAATAGAATGGACTCTCTTGCTGTATGCAATAAAGTATGCCACATACAATGCCTGCCTGCCCAGCACTGATATCTGTAGACCCACATACACTGCTGCCTAGCACTGATATACACTCACTGGCCACTTTATTAGGTACACCATGCTAGTAAGGGGTTGGACCCCCTTTTGCCTTCAGAACTGCCTCAATTCTTCGTGGCAGAGATTCAACAAGGTGCTGGAAGCATTCCTCAGAGATTTTGGACCATATTGACATGATGGCATCACACAGTTGGCGCAGATTTGTCGGCTGCACATCCCTGATGCGAATCTCCCGTTCCACCACATCCCAAAGATGCTCTATTGGATTGAGATCTGGTGACTGAGGAGGCCATTTGAGTACAGTAAACTCATTGTCATGTTCAAGAAACCAATCTGAGATGATTCGAGCTTTATGACATGGCGCATTATCCTGCTGAAAGTAGCCATCAGATGTTGGGTACATTGTGGTCATAAAGGGATGGACATGGTCAGCAACAATACTCAGGTAGGCTGTGGCGTTGCAACGATGCTCAATTGGTACCAAGGGGCCCAAAGAGTGCCCAGAAAAAATTCCCCACACCATGACACCACCACCACCAGCCTGAACCGTTGATACAAGGCAGGATGGATCCATGCTTTCATGTTGTTTACGCCAAATTCTGACCCTACCATCCGAATGTCGCAGCAGAAATCGAGACTCATCAGACCAGGCAACGTTTTTCCAATCTTCTACTGTCCAATTTCGATGAGCTTGTGCAAATTGTAGCCTCAGTTTCCTGTTCTTAGCTGAGAGGAGTGGTACCCAGTGTGGTCTTCTGCTGCTGTAGCCCATCTGCCTCAAAGTTCGACGCACTGTGCATTCAGAGATGCTCTTCTGCCTACCTTGGTTGTAACGGGTGGCAATTTGAGTCACTGTTGCCTTTCTATCAGCTCGAACCAGTCTGCCCATTCTCCTCTGACCTCTGGCATCAACATGGCATTTCCGGCCACAGAACTGCCGCTCACTGGATTTTTTTTCTTTTTCGGACCATTCTCTGTAAACCCTAGAGATGGTTGTGCGTGAAAATCCCAGTAGATCAGCAGTTTCTGAAATTCTCAGACCAGCCCTTCTGGCACCAACAATCATGCCACGTTCAAAGGCACTCAAATCACCTTTCTTCCCCATACTGATGCTCGGTTTGAACTGCAGGAGATTGTCTTGACCATGTCTACATGCCTAAATGCACTGAGTTGCCGCCATGTGATTGGCTGATTAGAAATTAAGTCTTAACACACAGTTGGACAGGTGTACCTAATAAAGTGGCCAGTGAGTGTATATAGCCACATACACTGCCTGCCTACCTATCACTGATATCTATATACCCCGTAATTAGTCTTTAGAAGGACTGCTGGTTTAGCTGGATTTGTGGATTCAACAATGGTATACCCACAGTGACTGATACCCCACCTATCCTGTCCCTATCACTGCAGCAACTCTCCCTACCCTGGTGATTCCGGAGCAGACTGATGAGCAGGGCGGCGCCAGGTCTGATATAGACCTGATGACACTGTGCGGCCAGCCAATCACTGTAATGCCACAACCAACATGGCTGCGGTATTACAGTGTGTGGCAAACAATCCCTGCATGTTGATTGGTGATTCTAAAAAGCACCAAACATGCAGGGCGGGGACCCGAGCTCCCGCTGAATAATCCCGGAAATGCTCTGCGCTTGCCGAGTACCGCGAGTACAGTGATGCTCAGGCGAGTACCGAGCATTACCGAGTATGCTCGCTCATCACTAATCTTTAAAAATAGTAATGAGATGCTGGGGGTTGCTAATGTGGTGCCCGTGTCTGTAGAGCCACAAAATGCCCGTCTGTGTGATATACATATTTATATGTATTGCCAGCTATGGTGGGGGCTGGTTTCTCTGCTGGGGAAAACTGCATCCACACATTTTACCCGATCCCTTACAGGAAGTGTGCACGATCCCTCAGGGTGGCGGAAGTGCTTGAAGAGGTTGCCATGTGCAGAGCAGGGAAGATGTAGGAAAAGATAGGAAGAAGGAGGTCTACAGGCAGAGGAGAGGTGCATGCTATCTCGTTGCAAGTGGCAGGGTATCAGCTACTAGAGCGCAGAGACTTCCTGGGTCCGTGGTAAACTGAAAAACAGCTCAGTTTTCATATAACAAGCAGTAGTGCGCATTTTCCCAGGAATTCAGCAGCGCATAAATCAGGGACACTGCTGCAAGGGAGTGTTTAACACAGGAGTCGAGCTGCCTGCTCCCTGGAAGGGATCACGAATCCAGTAATTGTTTATCTCGGACCCCTGGTGGTCCAAGGAATCGTTTACCAGAGGTATAATTAGCAGCAGGAAGGCTACACAACATCACAGCAGAGAAAATGAACCCTCACCATGCAGGCCTCACCAAAACTCTGTATGTGAATTGTATGGAAGCTTCTGAAACTGTTTGCAGAACTTCAGTAACAAATACTAACTGATCATTACCCTGTGCTGTGTAAGGGGGTGAAGAGGAAGAAGAGCTCAAAGGAGATTACCATCCCTGCTCCTTATCTGGAACCACTTAGCCAGACAGCAGGGTTGCTGGGGGGAAGACTTTCTGCCCTGGAGCGACTGGACCATGTAACTGCAAGGGGCACGGAGGAAAAGAAAGAGGTGGTGGACCGGAATGTGTGCAGGCAGAGCGCGCCAGTCACAGAGGAGAGCGCACCAGAGACTGGGGCAGCGTGCCAGAGAGAAAGCAGGCTGCAGCACAGCGCTCCCAGAGAGAGAGGACTCCCCATCAGAGCACTGATACTGAAATATGAGACATAGTGAAAGCTGTGAGTACGTGGACTCGGTAGCCTCCGTGACCAGAGGAGACTTCCCCCCTGACAGTGCAGAGATAGTGACCCATGAGCGCAATCCCGGTGACCGCTGTGGCAAGCTGAGACCCCTGAGTGTGTCAAAGAGACTTCTCAGTGAGCGCAGCATCATTCCTGCGGAGAGACTGTCAGTGTAACATACAGAGACTTAAAGCAGGGGAGACTCAGGTTTGCAGCATCTCCCTGCTTCCTGCTTTAACCACTGAGCTCCCAGCTTCATCCAGAGGAGAGACTGCAGAGACTGCAAGCACCGCTGTTGATGGTGCCAACGTGGGAGAAAGAGACCCTGCAATCAAGCTTTCCCCGGACTGATAAGTTGCAAGAATTCCAGTTTAACTGTTTCAACTCTGCATAACTGTTTAATACCTTTCCCTAGCCTTTTTACCGTTTACTCTTTCACTTTTAACCCCTACTGCTTCTCCCTGCGTGGAGAGTCTATTCCCTGTAAATAACCCATTTAACTCTTGGTCTGCCTCTGATCTCCGTGGTGACATCATCAGTACCAGCAGCATTTTTACAGCTGCACCATTCCCTCTCCGACTCCCCTGGGAGCCAGCCCTATTTGTGAAGGGGTTAATCATCTGGCACTGTCTATCACCATCTAACTCCAAGGGCCTTTCATCAGTGCCCGGCCATACCAGGCCGAACATCCTAACTGGCGTCGTAAACCTTTTTATTATTTTATTTTTAATCCCACAATTGACAAAGACTTTTGCGCCCCTGATCAGACTCGACCAGCACTCAGACCGCCGTGACCCAGTACCATAACCACAGCGGCCCGGCCTTATAGGCAACATCTTCTCTGAAGTCATTCCCATCCCTTTTGTCCCCATGTAGCACAGACACTATGATGAGATTTCATGCCCAGAGCTCATCTCTCAAGACTCCCCTGTTCTCCATCTTTAACAGCACTTCCTGACACAGTACCCTTATAAATAAAAGTATCATTATACTGCCTGATAAATAAAAAATATATCCCATGCTGCACCCCTGACTAAATAATTGCTGTGTCGGCATGAAATATCCCCCTTGCACTGCCATGCCCGATAACATACCCACCCACACTGCTCCTCTACAAAATATTCCTCCTACACTGCCCTTCTGCAAAATATCCCCCCCGCACACACATACACTGCCCCTCTACAAAATCCCACACACACACACACATGTACTGCCCCTCTGCAAAATATCCCCCTGCACACATATACACTGCCCCTGGGCAAAATATTCACCCACACACACACTGGCCTGTTATGAATAGGTCACCGAGGAGGATGGCAGAAATAGGTGAGGCCACCAGGAAACCAGAAAGTTTGGTCACTGAGTGGATTGCAGACCCCTAGTCCTAACAACACAAATAACAGTAGCCGTGGAGCGTACCTACGATGCCCTAGACGCCTCGGCACAGCCAGAGAACTAATTAAGCCTAAAGCAAGAAAGGTGAAATCTAACTGCCCCGGAGCAGAACCCCAAAGAAATAGATAGCCCCCAAACATATATTGTCGGTGAGACAAGATGAAGTACAAACACAGGCAGAAGATAGACTGAGCAAATGATGGGGCCCAAACTGTCTGAATAGGACAGGAAAGGAAAGACACTGTCTGCAATCATGCAAAAACCCTAAAAAATCCAACACGTCTGATGTACAAAAAACACTGAGGTCACACGACCTCTCCCTCACTATATCAGCATTCTGGTGTGAACTGGCAGCAAAGCAAAAGAGACTAATATAACAGGGGACTGAACAAACTGACACAAGCTGTAACATATGGAGCGGGGTCCAGCATAGCCCCAGCAGGGAGCAAGCTGAACCGTCACAGCAAAGCAGAAAGAGGCAAAAACAGATCAGATGCAAAGGATTAGCAAATAAACAACTTAGCTGTAAAATGCAGGATCAGGCAGGAGACAGCAGACCTCAAGATGCACAAGAAGAACTTATCACCAGCAACCACTAAGAGAAGCTTGCTCACTTATATCCTGCCAATCAGTGACCCCTGATTTCCAATCATCCTCTTTAGGTGGCAGACTTTCAACCCAGCCAGCTCCACTACCCACAGTGACCACCAGAGGGAGCCCCGACTCAGAAGATCCAGAGAGTTCACAACACTAGCCCTCTGAATAAAGCAGCCCCCACCCCCCCACAATTGTCCCCCTGTCCACAATGATAAATGTAAAATCTCTGTATCTTCCCGAAGTGCTTACCACTTCCTGTGCAGTCTCTGCTCATCTGCGCCTCCAGCAGCGTGCCGACATCATCACACTGCTACACGTCGGGGCTAGGGCTGATCAGCGCTGCTCTGCTCTTCCCCAGTCCCGGCACCACAGTGTTCAAATGTCTTTACGACTGAAAGACTAAAATACATTTGAATATAGGAAGAAGAAGCAAGCACATCCCCGACAGCTCTGCAAACCCCTCGGCAGGCTGCCTCTGGCCAGTGGGACCGCACTTGGTCAGTCTACACATAATCAGCCCAAGCAGCACAGTGTACAGGCAGCCCAGCGGCCATCTTGTGGTAGGGTAGATTGCTAGGCTGGGCCGGGATGCACCCCATGTTCCCATCTTTCTTTGACAACAAATCTTTGACGATAATTTGACAATTTCAATCATACAATTTCTATCCTCTGTGACAAAGTCACTGGTAATGTAATAGAGGGGAAATTTGTGTCACTGCGCTCAATGGCATCAGTGATATGAAACCAGAGTATTTTCTTCCAGCATGCTATTTGTTGGGAGGGTTAAGTTAGGCTATGTGCGCACGTGTCGAATTGCCACAGAAATTTCCGTGGCAATTCCGCAACTCCCTATCACGGGAAATCTGCATGCGGAACTCCCATGAAAAAATAGCGTTTTGCAAGCGTAATTAGCTTGCAGAATGCTAGCATTTTCCAAGCGATCTGTAGCTTTGCAGTCAATAGCTAGTAACTGTATCGGGTGACCACACCGAGGGGAGGGGAGATAGTGGAGCAGCGTTTGGTTCCAGATCCCTACTGGTGGAAGATTTTAGACATGACCCATTCACATATTTTGGGGGGACATCTGGGGGTAGAGGAAACACAGGAGAGAATAATACGGAGGCTCTACTGGCCGAGGTGTTACCAGGAGATCCTAAATTATTGTAGGTCCTGCCCCAGCTGCCAGATAACTGCTCCCTCTACTCACTTCCGAAGGCCCCTAGTTCCGTTACCCATGATAGAGGTCCCATTTGAGAGGATTGCCGTGGACCTAGTGGGTCCTCTAGTTAAGTCTGCATGAGGACACCAATACATCTTAGTGGTCATGGACTATGCAACCCCGTACCCTGAAGTAGTACCACTAAAAAACTGCTTGACCAAGAGTATCACCCATGAACTTGTTCATATTTTTGCACGGACTTGTCTGCCGAAGGAGATTTTGACAGAGCAGGGAACCTCTTTCATGAGCAAGGTAATGAGAGAGTTGTTTAAGGTCCTTCAGTTTGCCCAGCTGTGCATCTCAGTCTACTATCCGCAGACAAATAGACTAGTACAGCGCTTCAATAAGACCTTGAAGGCGATGCTCAGGAAGGTCATTGAGAAGGATGGTTGAGACTGGGACTATCTGCTTACATTTCTGCTTTTCTCAGTCAGAGAAGTTCCACAAGCCTCTACTGGCTTCTTGCCGTTTGAGCTCTTGTATGGTCGACATGGAGGACTCCTGGAAATCGCCAAGGAAACCTGGGAAGCTGACCTCATGCCACACCAGAGCGTCATAGAGCATGTCGCCCAGTTGCAGGAGTGGATGGCGAAAGTAATGCCCATCGTGAAGGTGCATCTTCTCCAGGCACAGGAGGCACAGGTAAGGGTGTATTACCGTTCAGCGAGAGTGAGGCAGTTCCAGCCCGGGGACTGCATGCTAGTGCTTATCTCCACAGTGGAGAGCAAGTTCTTAGCCAAGTGGCAAGGCCCATATGAGATGGTGGAAAAACTGAGGTGAGGTTAATTACAAGTTACACCAGCCAGGCCGAAGGAAGCCGCACCAAATATACCATGTGAACTTGCTCAAGCCATGGCGAGATCGGCAGTCACTGGAAGCCCCTTGCCTGGGAGCCAATCGAAATGTCACAGTGGACAATGTCAACATTGCAGAGACTCTAACGCCGGCCCAGAGACAACAGTGTCGGAAACTGTTGCAGCAGAACCGTGATCTATTTTCGGAGTTGCTAGGGCATACGCAGGTGGTCGAGCATGATGTGTTGACAGAGCCACATGTAAGAGTGAACCTCAGGCCCTATAGAATTCCCGAAGCACATTGGGAGGTAATAGCCAATGAGGTGAAGAGGATGTTAGACCTTGGGGTGATTGAGGAATTGAAAAGTGGATGGTCGAGTGCAATCGTCCTCGTGCCAAGGTCCGCCGGTGAGTGGTGATTTTGCAGTGATTACTGCAAGCTGAATCAGGTCTCCAAATGTGATGCGCATCCGATGCTCCGGGTGCAGGAATTCATTGAGAGACTGGGAACCGCGAGGTACATCACCTTCCTCCACCTGACGAAGGGCTATTGACAGATCCTCATGTCCCAGAGTGCCAAGGAAAAGACGGCCTTCTTGACACCTGATGGGTGTTTCCAATAAACCAGGATGCCCTTCAGACTGCGGTGCTGGCTCCCCATAAGTATAACGCAGCTTATCTAGATGACATTGTAGTCTTCAGCCCTGACTGGGGTAGTCATCTACCAAAGTTATAGGCAGTCCTGGATGCGTTCAGGAATGTGGGGTTCACCATAAACCCCAAAAAATGTGTCATAGGGAAGGAGGAGGCCAAATCATAGAATCATAGAATCGTATACCTCGGCTATGTCGTCGGGAGGGGCGAAATTAAGCTTGAGACATGATTGAGGTGATCCAGAAATGTCCACAACAGCTTTAAAAGAAGTAAGTGAGAGCGTTTCTTGGAATTGTGGGTTACTACAGGAGGTTTATCCCAAGGTTCGCCAAGATTGCCGCACCGTTGACGAACCTCCTTCAAGGCACAAGATCATTGTTGATAAAATGGTCTACAGAGACTGAGATGGCTTTTTTGGAGCTGAAGCAGGCTCTGTGTAAACATTCGATTCTGGTCACATCAGACTTCGGCAAGGAGTTCATTGTTCAGACAGATGCGTCAGAAGTCATCTTGGGAGCCGTGCTGTCTCAGGAATTGAATGGGGAGGAGCATCCCATCCTGTATCTGAGCCAGAAGCTCTCTTCATGTGAGAGAAACTATGCCATGGTCATGAAGGAGTGCTTAGCCATAAAATTGGCCATACATACCCTGAGGCACTACCTGCTAGGCTGTAGGTTTAACCCCTTCACCCCCAAGGATGGTTTGCATGTTCATGACCGGGCCAATTTTTACAATTCTGACCACTGTCCCTTTATGAGGTAATGACTCTGAAACGCTTCCATGGATCCCGGTGATTCTGACAATGTTTTCTCGTGACATATTGTACTTCATGCTAGTGGTAAAATTTCAATCAAATAACTTGCATTTATTTGTGAAAAAAACGTAAATTTGGCGAAAATTTTGAAAATTTTGCAATTTTCCAACTTTGAATTTTTATGCCCTTAAATCACAGAGATACGGCACACAAAAAACTTGATAAGTAACATTTCCCACATGTTTACTTTACATCAGCACAATTTTGGAACCAAAATTTTTTTTGTTAGGAAGTTATAAGGGTTAAAAATTGACCAGTGATTTCTCATTTTTGCAACACCATTTTATTTTTACGGACCACATCACATTTGAAGCCACTTTGAGGGGTCTATATGATAGAAAATACCAAAAAGTGACACCATTCTAAAAACTGCACCCCTTAAGGTGCTCAAAACCACATTCAAGAAGTTTATTAACCCTTTAAGTGCGTCACAGGAATTTTTTGAATATTTAAAAATAAAAAATGGCAGAGCTCGGAAGGGAAGCAGCGCCATTTGACGTTTTTGGCTGGAATTGAGATCAGACACCATGTCGCGATTGGAAAACCCCTGATGTACCAAAACAGTGGAAACCCCCCACAAATGACACCATTTTGGAAACTAGACCCCCCAAGGAACTTATCTAGATGTGTGGTGAGAACTTTGAACCCCCAAGGGCTTCACAGAAGTTTATAACATACAGCCGTACAAATTAAAAAATCATTTTTTTTCCACAAAAATGATCTTTTCACCCTCAATTCTTATTTTTCCAAGGGTAACAGGACCCTAAAAGTTATTGTGCAATTTGTCCTGAGTACGCTGATACCCCACAAGTGGGGGTAAACCACTATTTGGGCGCATGGCAGAGCTCGGAAGGGAAGCAGTGCCATTTGACGTTTTTGGCTGGAATTGAGATCTGACACCATGTCGCGTTTGGAAAGCCCCTAATGTACCAAAACAGTGGAAACCCCCCACAAATGACACCATTTTGGAAACTAGACCCCCCAAGGAACTTAGCTAGATGTGTGGTGAGCACTTTGACCCCTCCAGTGCTTCACAGAAGTTTATAACGCCCGGGCGTGAAAATAAAAAATTCGTATTTTTTTCACAAACATAATCTTTTAGTCACCAAATTTTTTTATTTTCCCAAGGGTACCAGGAGAAATTGGACCCCAAAAGTTGTTGTCCAATTTGTCCTGAGTACGCTGATACCCCACATGTGGGAGAAAACTACTGTATGGGCACATGTCGGGGCTCAGAAGGGAAGTAGTGACGTTTTGGAATGCAGACTTTGATGGAATGGTCTGCGGGTGTCATGTTGCCTTTGGAGAGCCCCTAATGTACCTAAACAGTGGAAACCCCCCACACATGACCCCATTTTGGAAACTAGACCCCCTAAGGAACTTATGTAGATGGGTGGTGAGCACTTTGAACCCCCATGGGTTTCACAGGAGTTTATAATGCCCGGGCATGAAAATAAAAAAATTGTATTTTTTCCACAAACATGATCAATTAGTCCCCAATTTTTTTATTTTCCCAAGGGTAACAGGAGAAATTGGACCCCAAAAGTTGTTGTCCAATTTGTCCTGAGTACACTGATACCCCATATGTGGGAGAAAACTATTGTATGTGCACACGTCGGGGCTCAGAAGGGAAGTAGTGACGTTTTGGAATGCAGACTTTGATGGAATAGTCTGCGGGTGTCATGTGCGTTTGGAGAGCCCCTGATGTACCTAAACTATTGAAACTCCCCACAAGTGACCACATTTTGGACACTAGACCCCCCACGGAACTTATCTAGATGTGTGGTGAGCACTTTGTACCCCCAAGTGCTTCACAGAAGTTTATAACGCCCGGGCGTGAAAATAAAAAAATCATTTTTTTCCACAAAAATGATATTTTTGCCCCCAATTTTTAATTTTCCTAAGGTTAACAGGAGAAATTGGACACCAAAAGTTGTTTTGCAGTTTGTCCTGAGTAGGCTGATACCCTACATGTGGGGGTAAAACACTGTTTGGGCGCATGGCAGAGCTTGGAAGGGAAGGAGTGACGTTTTGGAATGCAGACTTTGATGGAATAGTCTGCGGGTGTCATGTGCGTTTGGAGAGCCCCTGATGTACCTAAACTATTGAAACTCCCCACAAGTGACCACATTTTGGACACTAGACCCCCCACGGAACTTATCTAGATGTGTGGTGAGCACTTTGTACCCCCAAGTGCTTCACAGAAGTTTATAACGCCCGGGCGTGAAAATAAAAAAATCATTTTTTTCCACAAAAATGATATTTTTGCCCCCAATTTTTAATTTTCCTAAGGTTAACAGGAGAAATTGGACCCCAAAAGTTGTTTTGCAGTTTGTCCTGAGTAGGCTGATACCCTACATGTGTGGGTAAAACACTGTTTGGGCGCATGGCAGAGCTTGGAAGGGAAGGAGCACCATTTGACTTTTCCAACTCAGAATTGGCTGGAATTGAGATCAGACGCCATGTTGCATTTGGAGAGCACCTGATGTGCCCAAACAGTGGAAACCCCCAATTCTAACTCCAACCCTAACCCCAACACACCCCTAACCCTAATCTCAGCCCTAACCCTAGCCCTAGCCCTAACCCTAACCCTAGCCCTAGCTCTAGCCCTAACCCTAATTGGAAAATGGAAATAAATACATTTTCTTTTAATTTTATTATTTTTCCCTAACTAAGGGGGTGATAATGGGGGGTTTGATTTATTATTTATGGCTGGTTTTTATGTTTGGCAGCTGTCATACGCTAAAAGACGCTTTTTATTGTAAAAATAGTTTTTGCATCACCACATATTGAGAGCTTTAATTTTTCCGTATTTTGACCCACTGAGTCATGTGAGATCTTATTTTTTGCGGGACGAGATGACATTTTTATTGGTACCATTTTCAGGCACGTGACATTTTTTGATCGCTTTTTATTCTGATTTTTGGGACGCAGAATGAACAAAAACCAGCATTTCTTGAATTTCTTTTGGGGGGGTGCATTTACACCGTTCCGTGTGCGGTAAAATTGATAAAGCGGTTTTATTCTTCGGGTCAGTATGGTTGCAGCAATACATCATTTAGGTCGTTTTTTTAGGTTTTGTCGGTTTTATGCAATGAAAACTATTTTTTATAAAAAATAATTATTTTTGCATCGCTTTATTCTGTGAGCTATAACTTTTTTATTTTTTCACTGATGATGCTGTATGATGGCTCGTTTTTTGCGGGACAAGATGATGTTTTCAGCGGTACCATGGATATTTATATGCGTCTTTTTGATTGCGCGTTATTGCACTTTTTGTTTGGCGGTATGATAATAAATTATTATTTTTTGCTTCGTTTTTTATTTTTTAAGCGGTTCGCTAAAGGGGTTAACTAATAGGACAGTTTTATAGGGCAGGTCGTTACGGATGCGGCGATACCAAATATGTGTACTTTTATTGTTTTTTTTTTTATTTCCAAAAAATAGATTTATTGGGGGAATATTTTTTTTTTCTAATTTATTTGGCGATTTTTTTTTTTTTTTAAATTATTTTAACACTTTTTTTTTAACTTTATTACATAGTCCCAGGTGGGACATCACTGTCCTGTGACAGATCGCTGATCTGTCACATCACAGATCACTGTGACAGATCAGCGATTTGTCACAGGCACTGCTGCAGACTTCCTCATGCCTGCGCTTTGCAGGCACTGAGGAAGCCAGCTCCCTGCAGGCCCCCGAAGGCCCCCGTCGCCATCTTGGATTCGGGGGCCTGCAGGGAAGGGGCCCTCCGCAGCAGCGCTGCACATTGCGCTGCCGTGGGGGGCTCAGGGAAGCACGGAGGGAGCCCCCTCCCTGCAGATGCTTCCCTTTAACCCCCGGTACACCGCGATCATGTTTGATTGTGGTGTGCAAGGGGTTAACGTGTCGGGGGCTGTCCGTGACCGCCCTTGACACATTGTGCCGGGTGTCAGCTGTGATAATTAGCTGACACCCGGCCGCGATCAGCGGCGCTCACCACGTGGGCATCGCTGAGACGCACTATCCCGTCCATGGGCATAGGGGCCCGGGTCCCATGGACGAGATAGTACGTCTGATGTCAGGAAGGGGTTAAGCTGGTATCAGACCATGCCCCTCTGAGGTTGTAGAGGGAAAAGAATGGTAAAAATGCTTCAGTAACTATGGTAGATCGTTCTTAGGCCTCCAAGATTTCACTCTTCATGTCGGGCAAAGGAAAATTGCATGGGAACGCAGATGCGCTGTCCAGACTCCCCTGCTTAGCGAGTGAATCCTTGGCTTTGGGTAGAGGGGGGATTATGTGGCAAAGTCACTGGTAATGTAACAGAGGGTAGATATGTGTCACTGCGCTTAATGGCATCAGTGATATGAAACCAGAGTATTTTCTTCCAGCACGCTATGTGTTTGGAGGGTTAAGTTAAAATTGTATAATGGGCAGGTTTCATGTGGACCTTCATAGAGCGGGATGGAGGAGGTCCACTTTATCTCCACCTACAGAGCTGTCAGGACTAGAGTTGAGTGACTTTTGGTTTTTTAGGGTCGCGTTTCGTTTCGTGAAACCCGACTTTTCCAAAAGTCGGGTCGAGCAAGATCGTCCGATTATAAGGAAAAGTCGGGGTCGTCCCGAAACACGAAACCCAATGTAAGTCAATGGGGAATAAAAGTCGGCAGTGAGAGGAGGACAGGAAACACACCTACAGTGCCCATTTGAATGCCAAAAGCATCAATTCTTCTTACTTAAGCTTGTCAACCTTAATTAACTTCATAACACAAGTTACGCACTGAAAAATGGGGGTTATTTGGCTAAAGTTGTGGGGGGGAGGGCTGGCTGCAGGTTTTCATGTGCCCTGGGCGAAAGAGCGCCCCTTTAACACATACCACAACTCATCATGCTCCGATACGGCAGAGAAATAGCGGTATAGTACAATGAAAAATACCTCACGTTTTACATCTCATGACGAGGCCCATCTATTTCTCCATACAGAATCATTGGTCCCATATAATGTTTGAAACAGTATATGATGAGCTCCACATAATGCTACAGTATATGTTGGTCCCCATGGATGAAGCTCCACTGTCTTATGGGCCCAAATAATGCTCCAAACATAATGGGCCCCATTTCTAATGCTCTAGTGTATAATGGGCCCTGTAAATGCTGCTCCAGTGTCTGATGTCCACCTTTGGAATGTTCCAGTGTATGGTGGGCCCCATCTATCATTCTCCAGAGTATAGTGCTCCCCAAAAATTGCTGTCCCAACATTGAAAACAATCAAATAAGTCTCCTCGCTAGGGAATCCCTGTACTTGTCTGGACAGGTGCTGTAGCTTGCTTAACAGCTCGCCAGCCGTTCTCACGCCCAGTATGGATTGCACGTGATTGCACAAAGGTTAGAAAGGGTACCGTATCCCTGGATAACATGTATGGATAGCATACACATTCAAAATATATGTCTCAGGAGGCAGGCTCAGACGGTGTCAGGCCCAGTATGGATTGCACGTGATTGCACAAAGGTTAGAAAGGGTACCGTATACCTGGATAACATGTATGGATAGCGTACACATTCAAAATATATGTCTCAGGAGGCAGGCTCAGACGGTGTCAGGCCCAGTATGGATTGCACGTGATTGCACAAAGGTTAGAAAGGGTACCGTATCCCTGGATAACATGTATGGATAGCGTACGCATTCAAAATATATGTCTCAGGAGGCAGGCTCAGACGGTGTCAGGCCCAGTATGGATTGCACGTGATTGCACAAAGGTTAGAAAGGGTACCGTATCCCCGGATAACATGTATGGATAGCGTACACATTCAAAATATATGTCTCAGGAGGCAGGCTCAGACGGTGTCAGGCCCAGTATGGATTGCACGTGATTGCACAAAGGTTAGAAAGGGTACCGTATCCCTGGATAACATGTATGGATAGCGTACACATTCAAAATATATGTCTCAGGAGGCAGGCTCAGACGGTGTCAGGCACAGTATGGATTGCACGTGATTGCACAAAGGTTAGAAAGGGTACCGTATCCCTGGATAACATGTATGGATAGCGTACACATTCAAAATATATGTCTCAGGAGGCAGGCTCAGACGGTGTTAGGCCCAGTATGGATTGCACGTGATTGCACAAAGGTTAGAAAGGGTACCGTATCCCCGGATAACATGTATGGATAGCATACACATTCAAAATATATGTCTCAGGAGGCAGGCTCAGACGGTGTCAGGCCCAGTATGGATTGCACGTGATTGCACAAAGGTTAGAAAGGGTACCGTATCCCTGGATAACATGTATGGATAGCGTACACATTCAAAATATATGTCTCAGGAGGCAGGCTCAGACGGTGTTAGGCCCAGTATGGATTGCACGTGATTGCACAAAGGTTAGAAAGGGTACCGTATCCCCGGATAACATGTATGGATAGCGTACACATTCAAAATATATGTCTCAGGAGGCAGGCTCAGACGGTGTCAGGCCCGGTATGGATTGCACGTGATTGCACAAAGGTTAGAAAGGGTACCGTATCCCTGGATAACATGTATGGATAGCGTACACATTCAAAATATATGTCTCAGGAGGCAGGCTCAGACGGTGTTAGGCCCAGTATGGATTGCACGTGATTGCACAAAGGTTAGAAAGGGTACCGTATCCCCGGATAACATGTATGGATAGCGTACACATTCAAAATATATGTCTCAGGAGGCAGGCTCAGACGGTGTCAGGCCCAGTATGGATTGCACGTGATTACACAAAGGTTAGAAAGGGTACCGTATCCCTGGATAACATGTATGGATAGCGTACACATTCAAAATATATGTCTCAGGAGGCAGGCTCAGACGGTGTCAGGCACAGTATGGATTGCACGTGATTGCACAAAGGTTAGAAAGGGTACCGTATCCCTGGATAACATGTATGGATAGCGTACACATTCAAAATATATGTCTCAGGAGGCAGGCTCAGACGGTGTCAGGCACAGTATGGATTTGACGGCCCAGATTACACAGCGGAGGAGCAGGGAGAGGTAAAGATTTCAAATGCTGGGGCCCTGCCCAAGCAAGGGGGGCCCACTCGTGGGCGTCGGTACTGGCACTGGGCCCCTCATAGTACAGCGGGTGTGCACCACCACCGTCAGAGACACTTGATTGCACTATGAGGGACCCTGTGCCAGTGCCCGCGCCCAAGAGTCGGCCTACCCACCTGTCCAGGGCAACGGCACTCGCACGGTGTCGTGCGGTAGGTGGTGACCCCGGCCATGGGGGGGGAGGCAGCACAGTTAGGGAGTTTTAGAAAGTGGCATATGTTGATGTTGGACATTCAGCTGATGCAAAAGGCGAAATAGGTGAAGTACCAGGAAGAGGTGGACCAAAGCAAGCCATTTTTCTGTCACCCTATGTGTCATCAGGGGAAGGTGGGACAAAATCCTTGGAAACCCATGCGTGGTTCATTTTAATGAAGGTTAGATCATCCACATTTTGGGTTGACAGACGGGTCCTTTTTTCTGTCAGGATTGATCCAGCAGCACTGAAGACTCTTTCCGATAGCACACTTGCAGCTGGGCAAGCAAGCTCCTGTAAGGCATATTGGGCCAATTCAGGCCAGGTGTCCAGTTTAGCGGCCCAATAGTCAAAGGGGAATGACCTGTGTGGGAGAACATCGATATGGGAGGAAAAGTAGTTTGTAACCATAGTTGACAACTGCTGTCTCCTGTCACTTTCCATCGATGCAGTATTACCAGTTGTGTGAGCGGTATTTGAAAAATCAGTCCACAACATTGTCATGAAACCACTGTCTCCAACGCCACTTCTGCTGTGTGCACCACGAACACCTCTGCCAAGCTGCCCCCGGCCCGTACGGCTCGTGTGAGAACCATCACCGCTGCTGTGTGCTGGGAATGCCTCAAGCAACCGATTTACCAGAGTTGCTTGTTTATTAGCCAATATTGGGTCAAGGTTCTCCTGTGGCATGATGTTTTGTAATTTGCCTTTATAGAGTGGATCCAGGATGCTGGCCAACCAGTAGTCGTCATCGTTCATCATTTTGGCAATGCGGGGGTCCCTTTTTAGGATCCGCAAGGCATAATCTGACATGTGGGCCAATGTTCCCGGTGTCAATGATGCACTGCGAGTGCTGGGTGGAGGAGCACTTTCTGGCAAATCCACATCCCTCCAGTCATGCACAAACCCTGTACCAGACCTTGCCACGCCAACATTTTCACTTGCCCCACGAGATGCATCCTCCTCCCCTAAGTAATCATCCCCATCATCCTCCTCCTCCTCCTCTTCTTCCTCCACCTCGTCCAGGAGAGGTCCCTGAGCAGACAATGGCTGAATGTCATCAAGGATTCCCTCCTCCTCTTCCTCCTCATCAACATTGGCTGCAGACGCCTGCTCCTTAAGGTGCGTCAAAGTTTGCATGAGCAGACGCATAAGTGGGATGCTCATGCTTAGGATGGCGTCGTCTGCGCTTACCAGCAGTGTGCATTCCTCAAAACACTGAAGTACTTTACAAAGGTCTTTCAGCTTCGACCACTGCACGTCTGTCAACTCCATGTCTGCTCTCAAAGTGCCTGGCCGTGTATCCTCCCACAAATGCATTATGGCCTGCCTCTGCTCGCACAGCCGCTCCACCATGTGCAGGGTGGAGTTCCACCTTGTTGCAATGTCGATAATGAGGCGGTGGTTGGGAAGGTGGAGCAATCGCTGCAGCTTCTGCATACGAACGGAGTGTACAGGCGACCGGCGGATGTGCGCGCACAGTCTTCGCACCTTCTGGAGCAGGGCTGTTAACTCCGGATAATTTTTGAGGAAGCACTGCACCACCAGGTTCAAGGTGTGAGCCAAGCAAGGTATGTGGCTGAGTTTTGAAAGGGCTATGGCTGCCACAAAATTACGGCCGTTATCACTAACTACCTTGCCTGCCTCAAGATGTACACTGCCCAGCCATGACTCAGTTTGTCGCTTCAAGTACTCGGCCAGCACCTCGGCGGTGTGTCTGTCGCCCAAACACATCATCTGCAACACAGCCTGCTGACGCTTTCCACTAGCTGCTCGATAGGGGGACACATCGTGTGCAACAGTGGCAGCTGCAGATGGAGTGCTCGTACGACTGCGCTCTGTGGACGAGCTTTCGCTTCTGGAGGAGGAGGAGGAGGAGGAGGGTCGAACGCCTACAGCCAACTGTTTCCTATACCGTGGGCTAGGCAGCACTGTCCCACCACCGCTGTCCCCTGTGGACCCTGCATCCACCACATTAACCCAGTGCGCAGTGATGGACACGTAACGGCCCTGGCCATGCCGACTGGACCATGCATCAGTTGTGAGGTGCACCTTTCCGCTCACTGACTGCTTGAGTGCATGGACAATGCGGTCTTTTACATGATGGTGGAGGGTTGGGATGGCTTTGCGAGAGAAGAAGTGGCGACTGGGTAGGTCATAGCATGGTACTGCATAGGCCATGAGTTCGCGGAAAGCTGTGCTTTCCACCAACCGAAAGGGCATCATCTCAAACGAGATTAGTTTGGCAATGTGGGCGTTCAAACCCAGTGTACGCGGATGAGAGACTGAGTACTTTCTTGACCTACTCATAGTGTCTGGGAGGGTGAGCTGGACTTGAGAGCTGCATATGGTGGAAGTAGCGGTGGACAGGGCGGACTGAGAGAGGGTTGATGATGGTGATGGAGTTGGTGTTCTTTCTGATGGCCTAGAATCAGTCTTTCGTTGATATAACAGTGGGATTCCCTGACTGCTGTGGTCTTGCAATGACACCTCAACATTTGCTGCTGTGCTAACCGGTGGGCTTACAGTGGGGGAAACAATGTAGCGTTGCTGACTACCTTCGTTGTAATCAGTTGCACATGTGGCACTTGAGGTTTGGTGTTGTGTCCACGCTTGCAAGTGCATGCTGGTTAAATGTCTAAGCATGCAACTGGTATTCAAATTTTTCAGATTTTTCCCTCGGCTAAAGGTCTTTGCGCACTTCTTACAGATAACCTTGGCCTGATCATGAGGATTTTGTTCAAAAAAGTGCCACACTGCACTCTTCCTACTTTGGCAGACATTTTGCGGCCTAGCACGCTGTGATCTTTTGACCCTCTGGACAAGCTGTCCAGCAACTCTTTTGATGTTTGGAACCTGTCTTTGGAGTGCTCCGGGCCTGCCAGATAACAGCTGTTGCGATGTCTATGTCTGCTGTGGATGCTCCTCATCTGAGCTATTGGAAGCAGCACCCTCTTCCCCCAATGGATGCCAATCTGGGTCAACAACTGGGTCATCCATCACCTCCTCTTCTATGTCATGTGCACCTTTCTCTGTGTCACCGTGTATGGTGGTATAGTGTGCGGGAAGGGGCACCTGAGTCTCATCAGGGTCAAAATCTGGCTCTGTACACTGCGAGGACAATGTAGTGCTCTGAGTGAATGTACCAGCAGAATCATCCATCAGCGGCTGTGCATCAGTGCACTCCATGTCAGATTCATCTTGGCCTGGGTAATTCACCATTTCACTTGATAATCCAGGCATGGTATGTGAAAACAGCTCCATGGAGTAATCAGTAGTATGGCCTGCGTCATCCTTCAATCTTGGTTGGGGTGAAGGACACAAGGAAAGGTGTGGTTCATGAACATGAGCCTCCAATGACGACTCAGTGCTTTTACTTTTTACAACTTCAGAAGAGGAGGCGATAGAGCTGGAGGCTGAGTCAGCAATGTAAGACAAAACTTTTTCCTGATGCTCTGCCTTTAAAAGCGGTTTGCCAACTCCTAGAAAACTAAGCGTTCGAGGCCTTATGTAGCCAGACGATGACGCAGGGTCAGCACCTCCTGCATTCGGTCCTATTTTGCTCTTGCCACTACCATCAGATCCACCACCAACACCATCATTACCAGCTGCCAACCCCCGCCCAATTCCACGGCCTCTTCCACCAGCCTTCCTCATTTTTGGTAGAAATGTAGACAAAATCCAACAAACTATATAGTAATGTAAAACAAGGTACAAGGTGTCTATAGGACAGGGGAGATTTAGAATTTCTGCACACACTTGTGGACAGTGGACACTTTTGGATTGTGTGAGGCCCACTGATATCTGAGCGCTATGTGACAGGCTCGATGGCACAGCTGCCTGTGACCAAAGTGACGAGAGGATAATGGAGATTTTGAATCTCTGCGCACACTTTTGGACACTGGACACTTGTGGATTGTGTGAGGCCCACTGATATCTGAGCGCTATGTGACACGCTCGATGGCACAGCTGCCTGTGACCAAAGTGACGAGAGGATAATGGAGATTTTGAATCTCTGCGCGCACTTTTGGACACTGGACACTTGTGGATTGTGTGAGGCCCACTGATATCTGAGCGCTATGTGACACGCTCGATGGCACAGCTGCCTGTGACCAAAGTGACGAGAGGATAATGGAGATTTTGAATCTCTGCGCACACTTTTGGACACTGGACACTTGTGGATTGTGTGAGGCCCACTGATATCTGAGCGCTATGTGACACGCTCGATGGCACAGCTGCCTGTGACCAAAGTGACGAGAGGATAATGGAGATTTTGAATCTCTGCGCACACTTTTGGACACTGGACACTTGTGGATTGTGTGAGGCCCACTGATATCTGAGCGCTATGTGACACGCTCGATGGCACAGCTGCCTGTGACCAAAGTGACGAGCGGATAATGGAGATTTTGAATCTCTGCGCACACTTTAGGACACTGGACACTTGTGGATTGTGTGAGGCCCACTGATATCTGAGCGCTATGTGACAGGCTCGATGGCACAGCTGCCTGTGACAAAAGTGACGAGAGGATAATGGAGATTTTGAATCTCTGCGCACACTTTTGGACACTGGACACTTGTGGATTGTGTGAGGCCCACTGATATCTGAGCGCTATGTGACAGGCTCGATGGCACAGCTGTGACCAAAGTGACGAGAGGATAATGGAGATTTTGAATCTCTGCGCACACTTTTGGACACTGGACACTTGTGGATTGTGTGAGGCCCACTGATATCTGAGCGCTATGTGACACGCTCGATGGCACAGCTGCCTGTGACCAAAGTGACGAGAGGATAATGGAGATTTTGAATCTCTGCGCACACTTTTGGACACTGGACACTTGTGGATTGTGTGAGGCCCACTGATATCTGAGCGCTATGTGACAGGCTCGATGGCACAGCTGCCTGTGACAAAAGTGACGAGAGGATAATGGAGATTTTGAATCTCTGCGCACACTTTTGGACACTGGACACTTGTGGATGGTGTGAGGCCCACTGATATCTGAGCGCTATGTGACATGCTCGATGGCACAGCTGCCTGTGACCAAAGTGACGAGAGGATAATGGAGATTTTGAATCTCTGCGCACACTTTTGGACACTGGACACTTGTGGATTGTGTGAGGCCCACTGATATCTGAGCGCTATGTGACAGGCTCGATGGCACAGCTGTGACAAAAGTGACTAGAGGATAAGGGAGATTGGATTGTTTTTAAAAAAGCAGTTTGCGGAGCAGTGGGTAAACAGCAATGCCAGCGTGTCAGGAAGCCTTAAAAGGCAGCCCAACAACCAACACCACTGATACACCACAATATAGCCTCCCCTTGCACTGCACACACAGTGACTTGTGTGTTGTGCAGGCCAAATCGCTAGCAGCAGAAGCAGTTTTTTTGTCTTCTTCCCTGCCTAACGCTCTCCCTACAGAATCAGCAGCAACCTCTCCCTATACTAAGATCGGCAGAAGTAAGATGGCGGTCGGCGTGCACGCCCTTTTATACCCCCTGTGACGCCCACCAAAGCAAGCCAATCACTTGCATGCCCTTCTGAAAGATGGTGGTGACCCGTGCCTAGGTCATCACGTTGCCCACAGTGTCCGTGGATCCTGATTGGCTGAAAAAGAGCGCAAAACAAACTTTTGAAACGCGACTTTGGCGCGTAAGTCGCCAACCTCGTGGCCGACCTCATCCTAGGGTCGGGTTTCGTTTCATGAAACCCGACTTTGCCAAAAGTCGGCGACTTTTGAATTTTTTCGACCCGTTTCGCTCAACTCTAGTCAGGACCTGTGTGATGTCATGATCATGTGGAAAGAGTCACATGGTCTGGGGTTTAAATAAATGTGCTCTACAGGCAGTTTGGGTTCAGCGAGGCTGGATAGAAGAGTCTCCAGTGGTTTTGTGTCCTTAAGAGAGTCTGAACTTGTATTGCTCCAGAGTGGGATGCCACCGGCATGAGTATGGACTGTTTTGCAGTATTTTGTTTTTTTGCTGTTTTCTGTCTTAGCCAGGAAGGCTGCATTTATTTTCCCTTCTTGTTGGTTTATGCTGCCATACAATAAACCAACTGAAGATTTAAAGTGACAGTGTTCCTATTTTTTACCTCTATACCGCCACGTGAGTTGGACTACCACACCTCCTTTGGATTATTTTCGGTACTATGCCTTCTTATAGCCTAACACCAAAACTTTATTCTCTATCCCATCCCATTCTTTCTGATCTCATCAATCTTTCAACGCTTTTTTATTAGATCTTACACCTTCTTCTCCATTAATCCTTTGTATCTCCCCTCTCCGTTTTGTTCCATTCAATAATCTGATTATTTTGCCATTTCTCCAGCTGATAATCTGAAAATAACCGCAGAGCTACAGTATTTGACAGATACAAATCTAGAAAGATGATTGACAGTGTAATACTCATCGAAATCTTACTATCCAACCTCCTCCATCCGTGACCATGTCACAGAGCACCATCAGGGGCTGCATGTCATCTGGGTATATTGTGTACCAACCGCTGAAAACAATGCCTCGCTCCATCAGCTCCTTACAGTTCTTTGCACCTACAAAATGAACACATTAACATTTTTTTAAACATTTTTGTTACACTCTTATGTTGTCTCAAAATTTTAAGGTGAATATCAAATGGACAATAAATCAATAAAAGAGCAGAATCCAGCAGAATAGTGAGTGCAGCTCTGGAGTATAATACAGGATGTAGCACAGGATCAGTACAGGATCAGTAATGTAATGTATGTACATAGTGACTGCACCAGCAGAATAGTGAGTGCAGCTCTGGAGTATAATACAGGATGTAACTCAGGATCAGTAATGTATGTACACAGTGACTGCACCAGCAGAATAGTGAGTGCAGCTCTGGAGTATAATACAGGATGTAGCACAGGATCAGTACAGGATCAGTAATGTATGTACACAGTGACTGCACCAGCAAAATAGTGAGTGCAGCTCTGGGGTATAATACAGGATGTAGCTCAGGATCAGTATAGGATAAGTAAGATAATGTATGTACACAGTGACTACACCAGCAGAATAGTGAGTGCAGCTCTACTCAGCTGCTCCTCATTGTGCTAATTGAGGGTGTGTACGCTGCTGATCCTGCTGTGTGCTCCTAAGCTCCTGAGAATCAGCACCTCTCCACTCAGGGACCTGCTCTCTCTCTCTTAATGTTATGTTTTTCATTTTTATAATAAAAGATCTACAGGATGTAACTCAAGATCCGTACAGGATCAGTAATGTAATGTATGTACACAGTGACTGCACCAGCAGAATAGTGACTGCAGCTCTGGGGTATAATACAGAATGTAACTCAGGATCAGTAATGTAATGTATGTACACAGTGACTGCACCAGCAGAATAGTGAGTGCAGTTCTGGAGTATAATACAGGATGTAACTCAGGATCAGTACAGGATCAGTAATGTAATGTACGTACACAGTGACTACACCTGCAGAATAGTGAGTGCAGCTCTGGAGTATAATACAGGATGTAACTCAGGATCAGTACAGGATCAGTAATGTAATGTATGTACACAGTGACTACACCTGCAGAATAGTGAGTGCAGCTCTGGAGTATAATACAGGATGTAACTCAGGAACAGTACAGGATCAGTAATGTAATGTATGTACACAGTGACTGCACCAGCAGAATAGTGAGTGCAGTTCTGGAGTATAATACAGGATGTAACTCAGGATCAGTACAGGATCAGTAATGTAATGTATGTACACAGTGACTGCACCAGCAGAATACAGACTGCAGCTCTGGGGTATAATACAGGATGTAACTCAGGATCAGTACAGGATCAGTAATGTAATGTATGTACACAGTGACGGCACCAGCAGAATAGTGACTGCAGCTCTGGGGTATAATACAGGATATAGCTCAGGATCAGTATAGGATAAGTAAGATCATAGAATCATAGAATTGTAGAGTTGGAAGGGACCTCCTGGGCCATCTGGTCCAACCCCCTGCTCAAAGCAGGTTTCGCTAAATCATCCCAGTCAGATGTCTGTCCAGCCTCTGTTTGAAGACTTCCATTGAAGGAGAACTCACCACTTCTCATGGCAGCCTGTTCCACTCATTGATCACTCTAACTGTCAAAAAGTTTTTTCTAATATCTAATCTGTGTCTCCTCCCATTCAGTTTCATCCCATTTCTTCTAGTCTTTCCTTGTGCAAATGAGAATAAAGTTGATCCTTCTACAATGTGACAGCCCTTTAGATATTTGTAGACAGCTATTAAGTCTCCTCTCAGTCTTCTCTTTTGCAAACTAAACATTCCCAAATCCTGCAACCTTTCCTCATAAGACAGGGTTTGCAGACCGGTCACCATTCTGGTCGCTCTTTTCTGAACTTGCTCCAGTTTGTTGATGTCTTTTTTAAAATGTGGTGCCCAAAACTGGACACAATATTCCAGATGAGGTCTGACCAAAGAGGAGTAGAGGGAAATAATGACTTCACGTGATCTAGACTGTATGCTTCTGTTAATACATCCTAGAATTGCATTTGCCTTTTTTGCTGCTGCATCACACTGTTGACTCATATTCAGTCTGTGATCTATTAGTATACCCAAGTCTTTTTCACATGTGCTATCACTTAGCCCTATTCCTCCCATTCTGTATATGCTTTTTTCATTTTTATTGCCCAGATGTAGTACTTTGCATTTCTCCCTGTTAAAAACCATTCTGTTAGTTGCTGCCCACTTCTCCAGTTTATTTATATCTTTTTGAATCCTCTCTCTCTCTTCTCTAGTATTAGCTATCCCTCCTAGCTTTGTGTCATCAGCAAATTTAATCAGTTTACCCTCAATTCCTTCATCTAAATCGTTGATAAAGATGTTGTACAATACAGGGCCCAGGACAGAGCCCTGTGGTACCCCACTTGAGACATTCTTCCAACTGGATGTGCAGCCATTTACGACCACTCTTTGGGTCCGATCACTAAGCCAGTTATGAATCCACCTAACAGTTGCCTTGTCCATTCCATACTTAGTCATTTTTTCAATAAGGATTGTATGAGAAACTTTGTCAAATGCTTTGCTGAAGTCAAGATATACTATATCTACAGCATTTCCTTGATCCACCAAATCAGTGATTCCGTCATAGAAGGAAATTAAGTTAGTCTGACATGACTTATTAGTTACAAACCCATGCTGACTCTGTTTAATCACTTCATTCTTATCCAGGTACTGACATACATGTTGTTTAATAATTTGTTCAAAGATCTTTCCTGGTATAGAAGTCAGACTCACCGGCCTATAGTTGCCTGGGTCCACCCTCTTCCCCTTTTTGAAGATAGGAACAACATTTGCTCTTCTCCAGTCTTCTGGCACTTCTCCTGTTCTCCAAGAATTTTCAAAGATTATGGACAGGGGTTCAAAAATTTCTTCTGCTATCTCCTTCAGTACTCTGGGGTGTAATTCATCTGGACCTGGAGACTTGAATTCATTTAGGCTAGCTAAGTGTTTCCTCACTATCTTTCTGTTTATAGATATCCTGGATTCTTCTATTCCCTTAATAGGACAGTGAAGAACAGTTGATGTTACATTTCCTTTCTGAGAGAAAACAGATGCAAAATAGGAATTTAAAAGTTCAGCCTTCTCAGCATCCTGTCTTACCATTTCATCATTTTCATCCTGTAAAAATCCTATAGCATCTTTGACTTTTCTTTTACTTTTGACATATCCCCAAAATCCTTTATTATTGCTTTTGACATCTCTTGCAAGCCTCAATTCATTTTCAGCTTTAGATAATCTGATTTGTTCCCTGCAGGTTCTGCAGACAGCATTATATTCTTCTTTAGATATGCCTCCCTCTTTCCATTTTATAAACATTTTTTTCTTCCTTTTTAGCATGTGCTTAAGTTCTGTGTTCATCCATCCTGGTTTCCTTAAATGCTTCCTATTCTTCCCTCTTTTCGGAATTGTTAACAACTGTGCTTTGAGAATTTCATTTTTCAAGATTTCCCATCCTTCCTGGACATTTTTGTCTTTAAGGATATCCAGCCATTGGATCCCTCCAATTCTCTTTCTGAATCCCTTAAAATCTGCCTTTCTGAAATCTAACCTTGACGTCTGAGTCTTCACAGGTCTTCCGCCTCTAGTTATCCAAAATTCTAAAATAGCATGGTCGCTACCTCCTAGGGTCCCAGCCACTTTTACCTCCTCAACCATTTCCTCCTTGTTTATAAGGATTAGATCCAAGGTAGCAGTTCCCCTTGTTTTCTCCCCTACCTTTTGGAAGATAAAGTTGTCAGCAAGAGAGGATAAGAATTTCCTTGACCTGTTAGTTTTGCCTGAGAGAGATTCCCAACAAATGTCTGGATAGTTGAAATCTCCCATGACAACTATGTCATATTTTTTGGAGAACTTGGCCATTTGATGCATAAAGAGTTCATCCATATCTTCAGCTTGCACAGGCGGCCTGTAGTAAATGCCTACAATGGTGTCCTTTCCATTGTTCTGTCCTTGTATTCTTACCCAAACAGTTTCCACAGAACTCCGTCTCTGAAGCTTCAATCTCTGTGCAGATATATGCGCTTCTAACATACAATGCGACACCTCCTCCTCGTTTCTCAAGTCTGTTTCTTGCAAATAAGTTGTATCCTTCTAGCCTTGTATTCCAATCATGTGTATTGTCCCACCAAGTTTCAGTGATTCCAATGACATCATATTTCTTTTCCTGTGTTAGTAGTTCAAATTCTCCTTGTTTGTTGCCCATGCTTTGTGCATTAGTATAGAAACATTTTAGTTTGTGATAGGTTTCTCTTTCTCCAATATTTTTATTAATTAGATTCTTTTGTCTTTGTTCTTCCTTTCCACTTCTAATAGCAGAGTTCTCAATAGCATTTGTCAGGTGTATGGCTTTTTCTGGTCTTTTGCTTCCCTTCCAATGTTGTTCTAGTTTAAAGCTCTCCTTACAAGTGTAGCAAGGCGACTTCCAAATACATGTTTTCCAGTCTTCGTAAGGTGCACCCCATCTCTAGCAAGTAGTCCATCGTATAGGTAATTCACTCCGTGATCCAGAAATCCAAATCGTTGCTGATGGCACCATCGACGTAGCCAGTTGTTCACCTGCAGAATCTTATTCCACCTCCTTGTTCCATGGCCATCCACTGGGAGGATGGAAGAGAAGACCACCTGCGCTCCCAGTTCTTTCACTTTCTTGCCTAAGTCTTCAAAGTCTCTGCAGATGGTTTCCAGGTCGTTTCTTGCAGTGTCATTTGTCCCCACATGTAGTAGCAGGAATGGGTAGTCATCTGTAGGTCTGAAGAGTCCTGATATCCTGTCAGACACATCTTTAATTCTTGCACCTGGAAGACAGCACATTTCTCTTGAAGTTATATCCGGTCTGCAGATAGCGGCCTCTGTTCCTCTCAACAGTGAATCCCCCATGACCACCACTCTCCGTTTCTTCTTCACAACATTTTTCTTTCTCCATCCAGGAGGACTCTGAAGGCGTACAAGGTTGCTGTTTGTTGGCAAAGTCTTATCCTGATGTATTTCTTCATCGTTTTCCTGCGTGAGAGCCTGGTACTGGTTCCTGAGCAGTATGGGTGCTGACAGCCTCCCGATCCACCTGCTTCTCTGGGTCACATGCTTCCATTCCTCTGTTTCTTCAGGTGCACTTCGAATTTCTTCTCTTTCTGTAACATGAAGAGATAATTCTGCTCTGTCCAAGAACTCTTCACCTTCCTTAATGATCTTCAACGTAGCTAACCTCTCTTCGAGATTTTGCAACTTTTCCTCCAACAGGGACACAAGCTTGCATTTGTGGCATGTGAAGTTTGGCTTTTCCACTGGTAAATCTGTGAACATGTAGCAAGAAATGCAGCTCACCAAATGGCTCCTGGCCTCTTCCATATTGAGATTTCTTAAAAACGATGAAAGATGAGCCAAAATTTTTCCGATTTCCTCTTTTCAGCTGCAACGGCCAAAACCCAGTGATCGTTGAGCTCGCAGAGACTCTTCACTTATCCCAGAAGGTACTGGGAATATGCAAATTATCTCCTCAAGACTCTTCCCCTGGTTTTCCGATTTCCTCTTTTCAGCTGCAACGGCCAAAACCCAGTGATCATTGAGCTCGCAGAGACTCTTCACTTATCCCAGAAGGCACTGGGAATATGCAAATGATCTCCTCAAGACTCTTCCCCTGGTTTTCCCATTTCCTCTTTTCAGCTGCAACGGCCAAAACCCAGTGATCGTTGAGCTCGCAGAGACTCTTCACTTATCCCAGAAGGTACTGGGAATATGCAAATGATCTCCTCAAGACTCTTCCCCTGGTTTGTACACAGTGACTACACCAGCAGAATAGTGAGTGCAGCTCTACTCAGCTGCTCCTCATTGTGCTAATTGAGGGTGTGTACGCTGCTGATCCTGCTGTGTGCTCCTAAGCTCCTGAGAATCAGCACCTCTCCACTCAGGGACCTGCTCTCTCTCTCTTAATGTTATGTTTTTCATTTTTATAATAAAAGATCTACAGGATGTAACTCAAGATCCGTACAGGATCAGTAATGTAATGTATGTACACAGTGACTGCACCAGCAGAATAGTGAGTGCAGCTCTGGAGTATAATACAGGATGTAACTCAGGATCAGTACAGGATCAGTAATGTAATGTATGTACACAGTGACTACACCTGCAGAATAGTGAGTGCAGCTCTGGAGTATAATACAGGATGTAACTCAGGATCAGTACAGGATCAGTAATGTAATGTATGTACACAGTGACTGCAGCAGCAGAATAGTGAGTGCAGTTCTGGAGTATAATACAGGATGTAACTCAGGATCAGTAATGTAATGTATGTACACAGTGACTGCACCAGCAGAATACAGACTGCAGCTCTGGGGTATAATACAGGATGTAACTCAGGATCAGTACAGGATCAGTAATGTAATGTATGTACACAGTGACTGCACCAGCAGAATAGTGAGTGCAGCTCTGGGGTATAATACAGGATGTAGCTCAGGATCAGTAATGTAATGTATGTACACAGTGACTGCACCAGCAGAATAGTGAGTGCAGTTCTGGAGTATAATACAGGATGTAACTCAGGATCAGTAATGTAATGTATGTACACAGTGACTGCACCAGCAGAATACAGACTGCAGCTCTGGGGTATAATACAGGATGTAACTCAGGATCAGTACAGGATCAGTAATGTAATGTATGTTCACAGTGACTGCACCAGCAGAATAGTGACTGCAGCTCTGGGGTATAATACAGGATGTAGCTCAGGATCAGTATAGGATAAGTAAGATAATGTATGTACACAGTGACTACACCAGCAGAATAGTGAGTGCAGCTCTACTCAGCTGCTCCTCATTGTGCTAATTGAGGGTGTGTACGCTGCTGATCCTGCTGTGTGCTCCTAAGCTCCTGAGAATCAGCACCTCTCCACTCAGGGACCTGCTCTCTCTCTCTCTTAATGTTATGTTTTTCATTTTTATAATAAAAGATCTACAGGATGTAACTCAAGATCCGTACAGGATCAGTAATGTAATGTATGTACACAGTGATTGCACCAGCAGAATAGTGAGTGCAGTTCTGGAGTATAATACAGGATGTAACTCAGGATCAGTACAGGATCAGTAATGTAATGTATGTACACAGTGACTGCACCAGCAGAATAGTGAGTGCAGCTCTGGAGTATAATACAGGATGTAACTCAGGATCAGTACAGGATCAGTAATGTAATGTATGTACACAGTGACTGCACCAGCAGAATAGTGAGTGCAGCTCTGGAGTATAATACAGGATGTAACTCAGGATCAGTAATGTAATGTATGTACACAGTGACTGCACCAGCAGAATAGGGAGTACAGCTCTGGAGTATAATACAGGATGTAACTCAGGATCAGTACAGGATCAGTAATGTAATGTATGTACACAGTGACTGCACCAGCAGAATAGTGAGTGCAGTTCTGGAGTATAATACAGGATGGAACTCAGGATCAGTACAGGATCAGTAATGTAATGTATGTACACAGTGACTGCACCAGCAGAATAGTGAGTGCAGCTCTGGGGTATAATACAGGATGTAGCTCAGGATCAGTATAGGATAAGTAAGATAATGTATGTACACAGTGACTACACCAGCAGAATAGTGAGTGCAGCTCTACTCAGCTGCTCCTCATTGTGCTAATTGAGGGTGTGTACGCTGCTGATCTTGCTGTGTGCTCCTAAGCTCCTGAGAATCAGCACCTCTCCACTCAGGGACCTGCTCTCTCTCTTACCCAGGGAGGGAGTGGACTTCCTGGGATGAGTGAAGGAGCCAAGTCCCAGGCTTCTGTTTCCCGGTCCAGGCTGGCGGGGGGCAGAAGAAACCAGCAACCGGCCTGCACATCAGAGAACTTGGGGGTGAGGCGCTTCACCAGAAGTCGCAGCAATGTGGCGAGACCCAGAAAAGCCGCAAGGCTTCCAACATGGAGGAGAAGCCTGCTAGCAGGGTGCAAGATGGCGGTCCTTCCAGAGGAAAGCTGAGTTCTCACGTAGTAGAGTCCGACCTCACTGAAGAAGGTTGGGGGTTGCAGAAGTCCCAGGAGTCTGTGTCCACCTATGCCTCCAGGGTCATGAGCCATCTCCGTGAGTATGAAGAGGAGAGTAAGACCATCAGGAGGCTCTGGGAGGAGCTGCGCTGCACAAGCGCTAAAGCTGCAGGTGCCTCAAAGCCGTGGAGGAATCAGCTCCAAGCGGAGATAAAGAAACTAAAGCTTGAAATTAATGAGCTGGAGGTGAGGAAAGCCTTCCCTCATGGAAAAACTAATAAATGAAGACAGATTTAGAGAAATGGCTGATAACAGAGAGCAAAGGCAGATGGGACTGCAGCCTGAAAGCCAGGTGGATAATGATGAGTAAGAGGAGGATGATCAGCAGAATGCCCCACCTGGCAGCCTGCAAAGTCACCTACAGGCCACGTGCAGTGAGCTCCCTGCAGGACAGGCGACATTGACATCTGGTGCAAAATAAAGGATAGAATCTCCAGCGCTGGACTTCAGTTAAAAATTCATCATTTATTATAAATTCTTAAAATCGGACAAGAAAAAAGTATGAATAAGGACATACAGGCAGATGGGGTCTCTGGTGGTCTCCAACCAACGCGTTTCGACCTAGAAGGTCTTACTCATGGTTCACACTAGACCAATACTGACGACTACAAGTAATACAAAGACTGGTAAATCACAGGTGTTGGACAAAAGAATTAATGAAAATAGGGAGTATCCCTACCAGTTAACTCTTGCAAAACATTCAGCCTAATGTGGAGCTGAAATATACATTAACCCTTTTACCATTAGTAAATGAAATAATATACGATAATATATGTAATAATATATAAAATAATATGTACGATACATAGCCAGGAAAGCTCCTGCTTTGAGCGATATCTTATCCCCCAGTCTGTTTATCAGCAATAGGAGAACCAAAAATAATACTTGGTTGTCATATAAAGGCTTCTCCAAATGTGGACATCATCCCTGTAAAGTCTGCAATTATGTGGTTAAAACCAGCAGATTTACTTCTAGTGTTACTGGCATATCATACCCTATTCAGTCTCACATAAATTGTAATTCAGAAGGAGTAATATATGTTATTGAATGCGTTTTTTGTAACCTACAATATGTAGGCTGTACAATAGGACCTCTTAAAAAGAGAATTAGGAAACATTTGTCAGAAGCTACCAGCAACAATTATAATATCTCAGCAGTTTCTTATCATTGTAAAACTGTTCATGGAGGTAAAACTGATAGTCTCAAAATTATAGCAATAGAGAAAGTCTATAGATCTACTAGAGGAGGTGATTTCAGGAGAAAATTATTAAATCGTGAATCCTTCTGGATTTTTAAATTAAATACAAGAGTACCATTAGGTCTGAACAAACGACTTGATTTAATATTGCAATTAGATTGATATTTTCTTCTGTATATTTACATTTATTTAGTCCTATTTAATTCTGGTTATTCTGATAATTTTAGTGATTGTTACTTTGTTTATTAATATTATACTACTTAATGAAGGTTGTTTTTTGTTTTTTTTTTGCCATTCATTATATTCTTATGATATTTTTTCATTAGCTTTTATTTATTTTTTTCTGTTTTTCCGACAAGTCTTTGTTTATATTATTTCATTTACTAATGGTAAAAGGGTTAATGTATATTTCAGCTCCACATTAGGCTGAATGTTTTGCAAGAGTTAACTGGTAGGGATACTCCCTATTTTCATTAATTCTTTTGTCCAACACCTGTGATTTACCAGTCTTTGTATTACTTGTAGTCGTCAGTATTGGTCTAGTGTGAACCATGAGTAAGACCTTCTAGGTCGAAACGCGTTGGTTGGAGACCACCAGAGACCCCATCTGCCTGTATGTCCTTATTCATACTTTTTTCTTGTCCGATTTTAAGAATTTATAATAAATGATGAATTTTTAACTGAAGTCCAGTGCTGGAGATTCTATCCTTTATTTTGCTTCAGTCAACGCCCCTGATCAAGGTGACTCCGTGCGCAGGAGGATTATGGATCACAACTGAGACTGGTGAGCTGACCTCCCCTTATTTTCCCTATCCTTCTACAACTATTGACATCTGGTGGCAGTTCTGCTTGCTCTGGGGAGGACAGTGACAACAGTGGCCGGGGAGTGGCTCTAATGGCGGAGATCAAGCTCCTGGAGTCCCCGGTGTGCCTTCAAAACTTCCATCTCGGTGATGATTTACTGGTGGAGGCACCTGGGGGCCAGAAGAAAAAGACAAAAAACACACCAAGCCAAAGCTACAGGAATCGGTAAGCTACGTATATGCCCCCCTCTCTGTACCCCCTGAGTCAGCAGCAGGGTCAGCTTGCTGTATAAGACCCGTTGCCCAGCCCGGGTTCTGCTGTGGATCCGGTGCAAAGGTGCGGGGAGAGTACAGAGAAAGGTAGTGAGGCGCAGAGCTCTGTCTGTTTGTAGTAGCATGGACGTAGCAGGAGGTGCATCAGCCGAGAGGCTGGACAGTGAGGGCGGCCCGGCGGCGGGTAAACAGTCAGGCCACGATACTGTGGCGTGCTCCTCAGTGGGAGAGGGGAGCAGCCCAGTGTCGGGGGCAGCTACGGTAGCCTCGGCTCCCCTGAATACTGTTGCCGCTGATCACTTAGTTGAGAAGTGGAGGCAGTGTTAGGGGGTTGTCGGGGCTGGGCTTTCCGATCCTCCCAAAGTCCTATTCTGTGTTGGTGCCGCTGGTCAACAAGATACTGATATAAAGGATCAGCAGCGCCTCACAGCAGCAAAAGATCAGAGGCGTCTGATGTCAATTGTTAAACAGCGGAAATTACCAGCTGATGATGCGGAGGGCACACGTAAGACCAGGGGTGAGGTCACCTCCAGTTCTGTGGAGGAGACTGAACCCCTTGTGCCTGATGACGCGGAGGATAAAATATCACCCCCTGTTGTCACTGGTCCAGCAGGAGTGAAATGTGGTGGGGGGGTATGAATGAGGAAAATTCTTTATCTAGTGGATTTGTTGCTGGTTTGGTGGAGGGGGTTATGGAGGTGGTTAATAATGGTACTGTTGGTGTTGATGTGGTCACTGGTCCGGTTGCCCCCCGATGTTGGCAGCACCCATTAGTACTTATGCCGCTGTCACCTCCGGGGGAAATAGGGCATCCTCCTCAACTCTGGGCTCTTGGGACGGCATGTTGCAGCGGTGTCTCCTGGAGAATCTAAAGAAGGGGAGAGAACCCTAATGGTAGAGGGTTGAGAAGTTGATCTATCCTTCTGGATAGAGCGGCATGGCCTCGGGGCTTTCCGAGAGCAAAACGGTGGGGTCCCTACCAACAGCCGGGCCTGGTAGTGTGCGTAGGAATGTGGTCATCTTCGGTTGATGCACAGTGATGAGGTTGTGGAGTTCCTGCTGAGGATGGGCTTCAAGGCAATTGAAATCTACGCCTTGATACATCCCTATTCCACGCCTGAGTTTGATGTCAGCTTTGTTCAGCCAGAGGGGCTTGAACTCTTCTGGTCGAATTATGACTTGGCAAAAAATGAGCCCAGCTGGCGAGACTTTGACATTCAGGCGGTGTCTCGCCAAAACCAAGTCAAGAAAGTGACTGTGATGACTTGTAACTAGTCGATTTCTTGTTATTACATCATGACGTGGCTTGGCTGATATAGAGACGTGGTGGAGATGCCTAAGAAGAACCGTGACAAGTTTGGTATCTGGTCAGGGGCCTGGACGTTTATGGTAAAACTTAAGTGTTCAGGTGGCACGGTTGCCCATATTCCATCATCTGCCTTCCTGGGTAGGGATCGTATCCAGATCTTCTACCAGGGGCAACCAAAGGTCTGTCACAGGTGCGGTGACCCCACACACTTTAGTGCAAACTGCACTGTGCAGAAATGTGCATTGTGTGGGGATGTCAGCCATCTTGCTGCATCTTGTGTGGAGATTAGGTGCCACCTGTGTGGTGACTTAGGTCACCCATTCAGCCGTTGTCCTCGCTCCTTCGCTAATGCAGTCGTGACCCTGGTGGGAGAAAGCCATGAGGCTAATTCTGATGGGGAAGGGACTAGCAGGGGTGAGGGAGCTGAGGGACCAAGGAGGAAAAGCAATAAAAAGATGCCTGCCCAGCTGAGGTGTCTAGTCAGGCACAGACAGGAGAGGGAGCTGGGCGAGCCCTGGGCTACTGAGGTGGCCCCTATACTGGACGCCAGTCTTGCTTCTAAGGCCCTGAGGGATGATGAGTTGGATGAGCAGGTCAGGAGGATTCACAGGGAGGAAAGTGCCACTGCCTCCGAATCCTCCCATTATGAAAGTATGGATGAGGATAATAGGCAGTGGTTAGAGGACAAGCGTAAGCTTGGTACCAAAAAGAAGAGAAAGGAGGGAGATAAAACATCTCCCGCTCTGACCAAGGTACCTAAGGAAGGAAAAATTGACTCCCCTCTGGTTGGTCTTTTTAACCGGTTCCAAGCCCTTGAGATCATCTCTTCCTCTGAGGAGGAAGCTGAAGGTGAGGTTCCGGCTTCGGCGGGGCTTACAGGGGATGCCGAGTCTCCTCCATCTCAGAATGTAAGGTCCTTGGAGGGAGGGACTGGCCCAGAGTCCAGAGAAGAGGACGATAAAAAGAAAAAGATTGTGGGAATGAACACTTATGTGTCATTAAAGAGGGGGAAGGGGAAGAAGAAAGCCATCTAATTCAATCACCAATGATGGCGGTACCCACTCCGTTGACACTGGCGTCCATTAATGTCGCCAGCATAAAGTCAAATACAGCTAGATTTGCGGCCTTTGATTTTCTCAGCCGTGTTGAAGCTGACATTTTCTTTTTGCAAGAGACCAGGCTGCCAAACATGGCAGACATGTTTAGAGCTAAGAGGGAGTGGAGACTCGGGCCCTCCTATTGGTCTCTTGGTGCCGAGCTGTATAGCGAAGTGGCGGTCCTTTTTACTGTCCCGGTGGAATGCCGATGAATTATTGAGTTACAAATGGGGAGGTGCCTGATCTTAGATGTCCTCATGAAAGGACAAAAGCTCAGGCTCATTAACATCTATGGTCCCCAATCTAAGTGGGACGGGAAGTGTCTCTTTATGAGGATCAAGCCCTACCTTTTTACAAGTCGGCAAGTTGTCTTTGGAGAGGACTTCAATACTGTCACGAGGCCCCAAGATAGAGGCGGTTCCAGAAACAAGCTGACTTATGATAGCGTCGCCCTTAATAGTATAGCTAGTGAGGCTCGCCTGGTGGATGCCCACTTTCGGCACACACCAGGCCACGAGGGGTTCACCTATCACAGAGGGAACTGTAGGTCCAGAATAGATAGGTTTTTGGAGGCTCAATTCGTCTCTCTTGGAAGAAGCTGATATAAGACAGTCCTTTGATTTTCTACAGAGCCAAGTACCCTTACTGGATCTTTGTAGTATTAAGTCAGAGTGGTGGGAGATGTTCAAGAAAAGGGTGGCGAGATTCTTCCGCCAGCTCTCGAGCCTAAGGAGTCTGAACAGGTACCACCTGTGTCAGGGTCTGAGGAGGAAACTCGAGCATCTTGTCTCAACTGGAGGTAGCCACGAGGAGATCTCCATAGTGAAATCTTTGCTCATGAGGTGTCAGTATGACTCGTAGACACGCATCTTTTTGAGAGGGATTACGGGAAGTACCGCTCACCCGACCCTTACAGAAACTGCAAGATGTCAGTGAATAGTAAAGTGGTTACAGGACTGGTCGACACTACGGGGTACCTGAGGCGATCCAGATCAGGGATCCTGGAGGTTGTCAGATCCTTCTACTCGCACCTCTTGGGGAAGAGGGATCTTGATTGGGATGAGATGTCAGCTTTCCTAGCTGAAGCCGTCCCTGAACCAGGGATAGACCCCTCTCTTGACATTTTGACAGAGATTATCAGGGAAGATGAAGTTAAGTTGGCGATTGAAGGGCTTGCCCCCCCCCCAAAAAAAAATCGCCCTATCCAGATGGCTTAACATCTGAGTTCTATAAGACCTTTAACCCCTTAAGCCCCAAGGGTGGTTTGCACGTTCATGACCGGACCAATTTTTACAATTCTGACCACTGTCCCTTTATGAGGTAATAACTCTGAAATGCTTCCATGGATCCTGGTGATTCTGACATTGTTTTCTCACGACATATTGTACTTCATGCTAGTGGTAAAATTTCATTCAAATAACTTGTGTTTATTTGTGAAAAAAGCAGAAATTTGGCGAAAATTTTGAAAATTTCGCAATTTTCCAACTTTGAATTTTTATGCCCTTAAATCACAAAGATACGGCACACAAAAAACTTGATAAGTAACATTTCCCACATGTTTACTTTGCATCAGCACAATTTTGGAGCCAAAATTTTTTTTTGTTAGGAAGTTATAAGGGTTAAAAATTAACCAGCGATTTCTCATTTTTGCAACACCATTTTATTTTTACAGACCACATCACATTTGAAGCCACTTTGAGGGGTCTATATGAGAGAAAATACCAAAAAGTGACACCATCCTAAAAACTGCACCCCTTAAGGTGCTCAAAACCACATTCAAGAAGTGTATTAACCCTTTAGGTGCGTCACAGGAATTTTTTCAATATTTAAAAAAAATGAACATTTAACTTTTTTTCACAAAAAAAATACTTCAGGTTGAATTTTTTTTTATTTTACCAAGGGTAACAGGAGAAATTGGACATCAAAAGTTATTGTGCAATTTGTCCTGAGTACTCTGATACCTGAAACGTGGGGGGGAACCACTGTTTCGGCACATGGCTGAGCTCAGAAGGGAAGGAGCGCCGTTTGACTTTTTCAATGCAAAATTGGCTGGAATTCAAATCGGACGCCATATCACGTTTGGAGAGCCCCTGATGTACCTAAATAGTGGAAACCCCCCACAATTGACCCTATTTTGGAAACTAGACCCCCCAAGGAACTTATCTAGATATGTGGTGAGAACTTTGAACCCACAAGGGCTTCACAGAAGTTTATAACGTACAGCGGTACAATTAAAAAAATCATTTTTTCCACAAAAATGATCTTTTCACCCCCAATTTTTATTTTCCCAAGGGTAACAGGACCCTAAAAGTTATTGTGCAATTTGTCCTGAGTACGCTTATACCCCATATGTGGGGGTAGACCACTATTTGGGCGCATGGCAGAGCTTGGAAGGGAAGCAGCGCCATTTGACATTTTTGGCTGGAATTGAGATCGGACACCATGTCGCGTTTGAAAAGCGCCTGATGTACCAAAACAGTGGAAACCCCCCACAAATGACACCACTTTGGAAACTAGACCCCCCAAGGAACTTATCTAAAAGTGTGGTGAGCACTTTGACCCCTCCAGTGCTTCACAGAAGTTTATAACGCCCGGGCGTGAAAATAAAAAAATCGTATTTTTTCCACAAACATGATCTTTTAGTCACCAATTTTTTTATTTTCCCAAGGGCACCAGGAGAAATTGGACCCCAAAAGTTGTTGTCCAATTTGTCCTGAGTATGCTGATACCCCATATGTGGGAGAAAACTACTGTATGGGCACACGTCGGGGCTCGGAAGGGAAGTAGTGACGTTTTGGAATGCAGACTTTGATGGAATGGTCTGCGGGTGTCATGTTGTTTTTGGAGAGCCCCTGATGTACCTAAACAGTGGAAACCCCCCACAAGTGACCCCATTTTGGAAACTAGACCCCCTAAGGAACTTATCTAGTTGTGTTGTGAGCGCTTTGAACCCTCCAGTGCTTTACAGAAGTTTATAACGACCGGGCGTGGAAATAAAAAAATCGTATTTTTTCAATAAACATGATCTTTTAGTCCCCATTTTTTTATTTTCCCAAGGGTAACAGAAGAAATTGGACCCCAAAAGTTGTTCTGCAATTTGTCCTGAGTACGCTTATACCTCATATGTGGGAGAAAACTACTGTATGGGCACACGTCGGGGCTCGGAAGGGAAGTAGTGACGTTTTGGAATGCAGACTTTGATGGATTGGTCTGCGGGTGTCATGTGCGTTTGGAGAGCCCCTGATCTACCTAAACTATTGAAACTCCCCACAAGTGACCCCATTTTGGAAACTAGACCCCCCCACGGAACTTATCTAGATGTGTGGTGAGCACTTTGAACCCCCAAGTGCTTCACAGAAGTTTATAACGCCCGGGCGTGAAAATAAAAAAATCATTTTTTTCCACAAAAATGATATTTTTCCCCCAATTTTTTATTTTCCTAAGGGTAACAGGAGAAATTGGACCCCAAAAGCTGTTTTGCAATTTGTCATGAGTAGGCTGATACCCAATATGTGGGGGTAAAACACTGTTTGGGCGCAAGGCAGAGCTTGGAAGGGAAATCGCACCATTTGACTTTTTCAGCGCAGAATTGGCTGGAATTGAGATCAGACGCCATGTTGCATTTGGAGAGCACCTGATGTACCCAAACAGTGGAAACCCCCCAATTCTAACTCCAACCCTAACCCCAACACACCCCTAACCCTAATCTCAGCCCTAACCCTAGCCCTAACCCTAACCCTAATGGGAAAATGGAAATAAATACATTTTCTTTTATTTTTATTAATTTCCCTAACTAAGGGGGTGATAACGGGGGGGTTTGATTTACTATTTATGGTGGTTTTTATGTTTGGCAGCTGTCACACGCTAAAAGACGCTTTTTATTGTAAAAATAGTTTTTGCATCACCACATATTGAGAGCTATAATTTTTCCGTATTTTGACCCACCAAGTCATGTGAGGTCTTATTTTTTGCGGGACGAGTTGACGTTTTTATTTGTACCATTTTCGGGCAGGTGACATTTTTTGATCGCTTTTTATTCCGATTTTTGGGACACAGAATGAACAAAAACCAGCGTTTCATGAATTTTTTTTTGGGGGGGTGCGTTTACACCATTCCACGTGCGGTAAAATTGATAAAGCGGTTTTATTCTTTGGGTCAGTACGGTTACAGCGATACCTCATTTAGGTCTTTTTTTAGGTTTTGTCGGTTTTATGCAATGAAAACTATTTTATATAAAAAATAATTATTTTTGCATTGCTTTATTCTGTGAGCTATAACTTTTTTATTTTTTCACTGATGATGCTGTATGATGGCTCGTTTTTTGCGGGACAAGATGTTGTTTTCAGCAGTACCAAGGATATTTATATGCGTCTTTTTGATTGCGCGTTATTGCACTTTTTGTTCGGTGGTATGATAATAAATCATTATTTTTTGCTTCGTTTTTTATTTTTATTTTTTAAGAGGTTTGCTAAAGGGGTTCACTAATGGGACAGTTTTATAGTGCAGGTCGTTACGGACGCAGTGATACCAAATATGTGTACTTTTATTGCTGTTTTGTTTTTTTATTTCCAAAAAATGAATTTACTGGGGGAATATTTTTTTTTTTTATTCTAATTTATTTGGCGATTTTTTTAAAAATTATTTTAATACTTTTTTGTTTTTTAACTTTATTACCTTGTCCCAGGTGGGACATCACTGTCCTGTGACAGATCGCTGATCTGTCACATAATAGATCACTGACAGATCAGCCATCTGTCACAGGCATTGAAGCAGACTTCCTCATGCCTGCGCTTTGCAGGCACTGAGGAAGCCAGCTCCCTGCAGGCCCCCGAAGGCCCCCGTCACCATCTTGGATTCGGGGGCCTGCAGGGAAGGAGTGCACCGCAGCAGCGTTGCACATTGCGCTGCCGTGGGGGGCTCAGGGAAGCACGGAGGGAGCCCCCTCCCTGCCGATGCTTCCCTTTAACCCCCGGTACACCGCGATCGTGTTTGATCGCAGTGTGCAAGGGGTTAACGTGTCGGGGCGGTCCGTGACCGCCCCTGACACATTGTGCTGGGTGTCAGCTGTGATAATCAGCTGACACCCGGCCGCGATCAGTGGCGCTCACCACGTGGGCGCCGCTGATCACTATGACGTACTATCCCGTCCCTGGGAATTAAGTCCCAGGGCACATGGACGGGATAGTACGTCATTTGGGATTAAGGGGTTAAGGACGCTTTGGTTCCCCTCTTGACTGAGGTATTCAATGAGTGTCTTTCCTCACGCACTCTGCCAAAGTCAATGAGGAGGTCTGCCCTGATCATCTTGTCAAAGGGTAAGGACCCATTGTGCATTGAGAATTGGTGTCATATAGCGTTCTCAATGCAGACAGGAAGGTTCTGGCAAAGGTGCTGTTTAATCAGCTGGTGAAATTTGCAACCCAACTCCTTTTGGAGGCCCAGCTTTGCTCTGTTCCAGGTCAGAGCACATTTAGTGCTGTGCTTGGTGTCCGGGAGGAGGAGAAGCAGGGTAGGGCTGGTCACTGTAAGGGGTACATGCTGTCACTGGACCAGGCAAAAGCATTTGATTGGGTTTATCACGAGTACCTCTGGTCTGTCTTTCTGAGATATGGACTGCCGGGGGGGGTTGCTGATTGGCTTAAAACCTTGTACGGTGGGGCAGAGTTTCACGCTTGTGAACGGTTGGATTGGCAGCTCTTTTGAGGTTGGATCTGGTGTTCTCCAGGGTTGTCCCTTGGGCCCACTGATGTACGTGTTTGCGATTTGCCCACTTCTTAGAAGGGTGGATCCTGGACCATTGGCCAGGATCGGGATGAACCGGGCAGCACCAGAATCCACTCTGAAGGTGGTGGCGTATGCCGATGATGTTACTGTTTTTGTTTCCTCTCATGAGAAGGTAGGGTGGCTGATGTCAGAGGTAGATCGCTACTCGGAGGCATCCGGATGCAAGATCAACCGGGATAAGTGTGAGTCTCTGGCTGGGAGGAGGAGATCCTGGTTTTGATCTCCCGGACACCCTTCCAGGACCCAAAGTCTCTGCAAAAGTCCTTGGCATCGAATTTGGCCAGGGGGATTTGTTATGAATTCTCTTTCTGGGCTCCCTCTGGTGGTTACTGAAGGTAGTGGAGCTGGTCAGAGTGATAGAGGTGTTGCGAGTTCTCTTTCTGTGCTCCCTCTGGTGGTTACTGGAGGTAGTGGAGCTGGTCAGATTGACAGAGGCTTGCGACCTGATAATGATGATGACGATTGGAGATCTGGGGTTTGTGACTGGTGTATTTAAGACAGCTGACTTCCTTCAGTCCCTGCTGGTGATTTTCTTCCTGTGCCTTCTGAGGTGTGATGTCTGATGTCTCCTGCTCTGTTCTTGCATGGTTCAGCTAAGTGGCTCATTTGCTAATCTTTTTGCATTTGATCTGATTTTGTCTATCTCTGCTTTGTGCGGGTCAGCTTGCTCCTGCTGGGGCTGTGCTGGATCACCACCCATATGTTACGGCTTGTGTCAGTTTGTTTTGTCCCCTGTTATATTGGTCTCTGTTTGCTTTGCTTTCAGTATATACCAGAGTGCTGATTTATTGGGGGCGAAGTCGTGTGACTTCAGTGTTTTTTGTGCATCAGACGTGTTGGATTTTTCAGGGTTTTTTGCATGATTGCAGACAGTGTCTTTCCTTTCCTGTCCTGTCTAGTCAGTTTGGGCCCCATCATTTGCTCAGTCTATTTTTCTGCCTGTGTATGTGTTTTCATCTTGTCTCACCGACAGTATATGTTTGGGGGCTGTCTATTCCTTTGGGGTCTGCTCTGGGGCAGTTTAGATTTCACCTTTCTTGCTTTAGGCTGAGTTAGTTCTCCGGCTGTGCCGAGGCGTCTAGGGCATCGTAGGTACGCTTCATGGCTACTACTAGTTGTGTGGATAGGAACAGGGGTCTGAAATCCACTTAGTTCCCAACCTCTCTGGTTTTCTGTGACTTAGCCTGGTCCTGTTATCCTCCTCGGTGACCCATTCAAAACAGGGATTACCCCAAACAAAATTGGGACAGCAGGCTAGAGATCACCACTCAGAAGGTGTACCAATGGAAGGGTTGGTCTTTGACTCTAAGGGTAAGGGTAAACCTGATCAAAACTTACCTGCTCCCTTTATTTATTTATCTAGACATTGTGTGCATCTTGCCGGTGTCTCTCTGGACTCGGGTCTACAGTTTGTTCTTCCAACTGTTATGGGGAAATAGACTGAACTTGATCAAGAGGGAGGTTACTTACTCTATGAGGAGACTAGGAAGGTTGGGTATAGTCAACCCTGTGTTATTCCTTGTGGATACCTTCATTAAGATCAATATTGAAAACCTCTGGAAAGAGAGGGCTTCTCCGTGGGTATTCTCCTGTTAGGGATGGTTTCAGCCTTTCTTCCAGGAATGGGAGACAGGAGGGCAAGTGAAGGATCTTCGCACACCACATGAACATCTTCCGGCTTGCGCTACGTTGGTTCCGAAGGTAATTCGCCGGTGGGGTCTGGGAATGTGCGAGATCATGACTCGGCCAAACGAAACTCCTTGACAATAGGATTCTGTTCACCCATTTTCAGAGGCCTCTGGTGCTCAGAGATTGCCCAAGTCGGGATCTTGGGGTGGGTTTGTATCTTCTGAATTCTATCAGGATCCCCTCAAAGTTTTGGGACTTGGCTTGGTGCTGCTTCCATGGGAAACTGTGTGTGAGGGACAATCTGAAGTGTAGGAGCTCTGAGGACAGGAACTGTCCTCGGGAGCTGTGGTACCGTGCTGGAAAGCATGGACCACTTCCTGCTTCGTTGTCCCTTCAACGCAGAGATGTACAACATGGTGGGCGCCTCCATTGGCTGGTCTGGGCTGGCCGGTTTCTCCTATGCGGAATGGGCCTATGGAGCATTCGGAGACCTTGGTGGTCGGGACCGCTGCACCTTATTTCTAATTAGCGCAGTGGTTAGGTATCACACGTGGAACGCATGGTGCTTAGTATCGATGCAACAGAAAATCCTCCCAGTGGACGATGTGTTTAGGACTATACTCGATGACCTGGTGAAGGTGCGCTCTCTGGAGTGTGAGAGACTTGGCACACGTAGGGCCGCTCACTTCTGGAGGGGCTTTTCTTTTAGTGTGCCCTAGTCTGGTCTTCTCCTTTCCTGGTGGTGGGCTGCTGCTGACACTGTAGAATTTTGTTTTGTTTGATCATTATACAGTGATGTAGGGCTGCAGGCGCCGAACTTGGGCTTTGTGATTTGTGGATATTGTAGTGTTCATTTCTGTATATATTGTACAGTATATAGGGATAGAGATTTGGGTGTAGGTGTTAGATTGGGCGGTGGTAAAAGGGGGGAGGTGGGTATATCTTGTGGGACTATAGGACACTAGGGTGTTTGGGAGAAAAACTGGCACTGCCTGATCTGGCTTATGAACGTTGGACATGGACTGAGGCATGAGATGTGGGAACAGCTCTCTGGTCAGTGTGAGGGTTGGGAATGGGGGCATTTATGCACACTTTATCGAAGTACAGTTTATCAAAGTACTGGCAGTTATAACATGGATGAAATGTGACACGCATCTCTATTCTCTTCATACAGGTAACCACCTCTTTCAATCTCTGCTCTGAATCAACTCCTCCATTCAATGTCAGCAAGCAGTTAATCCTGAATGCTCTATATGTCTTTTGAACTCTGCAAGCTTATATCTGGTAACCACCTCTTTCCATCTCTGCTCTGAGTCAACTCCTCCATTCAATGTCAGCAAGCAGTTAATCCTGAATGCTCTATGTCTTTTCAACTCTGCAAGCTTATATCTGGTAACCACCTCTTTCAATCCCTGCTCTGAATCAACTCCTCCATTCAATGTCAGCAAGCAGTTAATCCTGAATGCTCTATATGTCTTTTCAACTCTGCAAGCTTATATCTGTTAACCACCTCTTTCAATCTCTGCTCTGAATCAACTCCTCCATTCAATGTCAGCAAGCAGTTAATCCTGAATGCTCTATATGGCTTTTCAACTCTGCAAGCTTATATCTGGTATATATTTATTTCAACTAACTCTGCTTGTCCCCTTTTGCTCTGAGGTCAAGAAACTTTTCAAAGTTGTTTATGATGCATGTAGGCCTGGATATTGGTTTGTCTGATAATTACCTTTATTGTGCCCTGCTGTGTTAGGTTAGTTTGATTGATTAAGGAGACGAGAGAGAGAAAAAAAAATCTAAGCCTTAGATTCCTATATATTCAGACCTAGCTAAGGGGAGCATTTATGCACACTTTATCGAAGTACAGTTTATCAAAGTACTGGTAGTTATAACGTGGCAGTTAGACAGGGCAGGAGACAGGTAAGAAATTTATATAAATCTACTCCCTGTACATTTGGAGTACAACAAATATATACCATATGCATTTGTGTAATTTATATCCTGGCCGCTGCATTCACACACATTCACCGCCCTGGCATTAACTCTCTACACTCCATCCATATCGGCCCCTCACTCCTCTCCTCTCCTATGTATAGCACTCACACTCTTTTCACATTGCTAAATTGCACATATCCATTCAGTCCCACCATTCAACATAAGAGACGCTCCAACAAATCACTCAACCATCTGCTCACTCTTTCTATCCTCCTTCTCCTAGTCGCAGGAGACATTGCTCCCAACCCTGGTCCCCCATGTTATAGAAAGTCAAACCCCCCCAACTGCTACACTCAGAAACCCCTCTAATCTTATTAATATTCCCTGCATGCCTTCTGTCTCTCTTAATTGTGCCCTTTGGAATTCTCGCTCAGTGTGTAATAAACTCTCCTTCTTCCATGACTTCTTCCTTTCTAATTCTCTTAACCTCCTGGCTCTTACTGAAACCTGGATCCAGCAGTCAGACACTACCGCTGCTGCTGCTCTTTCATATGGGGGATTACACTTCTCTCATACCCCAAGATCAGACAAAAGAGCAGGTGGAGGCGTTGGTCTGCTTCTATCACCAAAATGTACCTTTCAGGTTATCCCTCAAGTATCCTCACTAGTCTTCCCTTCTTTTGAGGTCCATGCTGTCAGACTCTACACCCCCTTCTCCATGCGAGTGGCAGTAGTGTATCGTCCTCCCGGCCCCTCCCATCAGTTCCTGGATCATTTTGCCACTTGGCTTCCACATTTTCTCTCCTGTGACATCCCTACCCTCTTCATGGGCGATTTCAACATCCCCATTGCTCTTCCCCTCTCCCCATCTGCTACTCACCTTTTATCTCTAACCTCCTCGTTTGGCCTTTCACAGCTTACTAATTCTCTAACGCATGAAGATGGAAACTCCCTCGACTTGGTCTTCTCTCAGCTTTGTGCAGTGGATGATTTCACAAACTCTCCTCTCCCGCTCTCTGATCACAACCTTCTTTCATTCTCTATCAAGAACTGCCAGGCCGCTCAGGTCACCCCCACTATCCATACTTATAGAAACATACAGGTCATTAACACCCAGAAACTTACGATGAACTTGCGGTCTTCATTGGCCCCTATCTCCTCCCTCTCATGTCCTGATTCTGCACTGAAGCATTACAATGAAACACTTCAAACTGCCCTGGATGATTTTGCACCTCCTATACATAGAACAACACGACAAAGACAGCGACAACCCTGGCACACCCTGCAAACACGTTTCCTGCAGCGGTGCTCCAGGTGTGCTGAACGTCTATGGAGAAAATCCAATCTATACGAAGATTTCATCCATTATAAGTTCATGCTTAGAACATACAACACTGCCCTTCACCTCTCCAAACAAACCTATTTCAACACCCTCATCACCTCACTGTCCAATAACCCGAAACGTCTCTTTGACACTTTTCATTCTCTGCTCAACCCAAGAGTGCAGGCCCCAAACAAGTAGCTTCGAGCTCCTGATCTGGCCAATTACTTCAAAGAAAAAATTGATCATATCCGGCAGGAAATTATCTCCCAATCATCTCATACCATGCACTGTCTTCCCTCCCCCACTGCACCTAGCTCACTCTCTGAGTTTGAACCAGTCACAGAAGAAGAAGTAAGCAGGCTCCTTGCATCTTCTCGACCAACCACTTGCACCAGTGACCCATTTCCGCCCATCTGCTCCAGTCCCTTTCCCCTGCTGTCACCCATCACCTAACTAAAATATTTAACCTCTCTCTTCTGGTATCTTTCCCTCCTTATTTAAGCATGCCATCATACATCCACTACTTAAAAAACCATCCCTTGACCAAAACTGTGCCGCTAACTATCGACCTGTCTCTAATCTTCCCTTCATCTCTAAACTCCTGGAACCCCTGGTCCACTCCCGTCTGATCCGCTAGCTCTCTGATAACTCTCTTCTCGACCCTCTCCAATCCGGTTTCCGCTCTCTACATTCTACTGAAACTGCCCCCACTAAAGTCTCTAATGATCTACTAACAGCTAAATCTAACGGTCACTACTCCATGCTAATTCTCTTGGATCTCTCTGCAGCATTCGAATCGGTGGATCATCAGCTCCTCCTCACTACGCTCCGCTCCATCGGCATCAAGGACACCGTTCTCTCCTGGTTTTCCTCCTATCTCTCTGACCGCTCCTTTACTCTATCTTTTGCGGCTCCTCCTCCTCTCATCTTCCCCTTATTGTTGGGGTTCCTCAAGGATCGGTTCTAGGCCCCCTCCTCTTCTCCTTGTACACTGCCCCCATTTGGTAAAACAATCAGTAGATTTGGTTTCCAGTACCATCTCTATGCTGATGACACCCAATTATACGCTTCTTCTCCTGACATCACGCCAGCCTTTCTAGAAAACACCGGCGATTGTCTAAACGCTGTGTCTAACATCATGTCCTCACTATATCTGAAACTGAACCTGTCAAAAACTGAACTCCTTGTATTTCCTCCCTCTACTAATGCACCTATAACCGACACTGCCATTTCCATGTGTGGTTCCACTATTACTCCCCAGCAACATGCCCTCTGTCTTGAGGTCATACTTGACTCCGAGCTTTCATTCACCCCCCACATCCAATCACTGGCTCGCTCTTGTTATCTGCACCTCAAAAACGTTTCTAGAATTCGACCTTTTCTTACCTTTGACTCTGCAAAAACTCTTACTGTTTCTCTTATTCATTCTCGTCTGGACTATTGTAACTCTCTTCTAATCGGTCTCCCTCTTACCAAACTTTCCCCCCTCCAATCTGTCTTGAATGCTGCAGCCAGGATCATATTCCCCGCCAATTGTTACACCGATGTCTCTACCTTGTGCCAGTCCTTACACTGGCTACCCATCCACTCCAGAATCCAGTACAAACTTAATGCCCTCACCCACTAAGCACTCCATGGCTCAGCACCACCCTACATCTCCTCCCTTGTTTCAGTCTACCACCCTACCCGTGCCCTCCGTTCTGCTGATGACCTGAGGTTAGCATCCTCGATAATCAGAACCTCCCACTCCCGTCTCCAAGACTATACACGTGCTGCGCCAATTCTTTGGAATGCACTTCCCAGGTCAATATGGGTAGTCCCCAATCCCTACAACTTTAAGCGTGCCCTGAAAACTCATTTATTCAGACTGCCTACCGCCTCAACACATTAACCTAACTATCCCTGTGTGGCACAGTCATAAGTTTTACCATAACCAGGTTCCCCGTATCATGTTCCCACATGCTTTATGCATCTATTAGCCCTCTGTGTCCGTACTGTTACACACTTAACATTATGGCTGGTCCAAACAATCAGGGCAATTGTTACCACCCACCTTTCGTGTCTCCCCTTTTTCCCTCATAGATTGTAAGCTTGCGAGCAGGGCCCTCATTCCTCTTGGTATCTGTTATGATCTATGTGATTATTGTTATGTTGTAATGTTTATCGTCTGTACAAGTCCCTTCTGAAATGTAAAGTGCTGCGGAATATGTCGGAGCTATAGAAATAAAATTTATTATTATTATTATTATAATGGTGGGCTTGAGTGTAGGGTGTTTAGTCTTGTATATATTTGTATAGCTTGTGGTTATTTTATATATATATATTTAAAAAAAAAATGTTTATGCATATATTTATGTAGGCCTTTGTTTATTGTATTGTTTGTTATTATTTTGTTTGTTGACCGCAGCAGAAGGTGTAAGTTATTATTAGTTATTATTCTGTATATATGTATAGTATGTGTGTGAGGAGATAATGAGCGGCAGGACCAGTGTTCAGTATACAGATTATTTTCTGGCTGATATTTTGTTATGTTTCTGTTATTATTAATGTTATGTTTTTCATTTTTATAATAAAAGATCTACAGGATGTAACTCAAGATCCGTACAGGATCAGTAATGTAATGTACAGTATGTACACAGTGACTGCACCAGCAGAATAGTGACTGCAGCTCTGGGGTATAATACAGGATGTAACTCAGGATCAGTAACGTAATGTATGTACACAGTGACTGCACCAGCAGAATAGTGACTGCAGCTCTGGGGTATAATACAGGATGTAACTCAGGATCAGTACAGGATCAGTAATGTAATGTATGTACACAGTGACTGCACCAGCAGAATAGTGAGTGCAGCTCTGGGGAATAATACAGGATGTAACTCAGGATCAGTAATGTAATGTATGTACACAGTGACTGTACCAGCAGAATAGTGAGTGCAGCTCTGGAGTATAATACAGGATGTAACTCAGGATCAGTAATGTATGTCCACAGTGACTGCACCAGCAGAATAGTGAGTGCAGCTCTGAAGTATAATACAGGATGTAACTCAGGATCAGTATAGGACAAGTAATGTAATGTATGTACACAGTGACTGCACCAGCAGAATAGTGAGTGCAGCTCTGAAGTATAATACAGGATGTAACTCAGGATCAGTATAGGACAAGTAATGTAATGTATGTACACAGTGACTGCACCAGCAGAATAGTGAGTGCAGCTCTGAAGTCTAATACAGGATATAAATCAAGATCAGTACAGAATAAGTAATGTGGAACTTTTCTTATGACCTGCAATGGAGGGTTATTTCCAAAAAATAAAGAATAAGTCGCATCCAGATAAAGTCTTCAACCCAACCAGACCAGAAGTTGGAAACTGATAGTAACATCTATATGTCCATTCTCCTGGTAAATTAGTTTATGTAATAACCGTCTATTACCTTGATATTCTGCAGCTTTTTCTCCTTTGGTTCCTAAAGAAGGATGATAAAGGTGACAATTTATCTATAAATGGTTTATAGGTATCTGTGGTCAATGAACAAGAGATATATGATACCTCATGTATTCACCCAATAGGAGCAGAAAACAAGTAGGTGATACCCAGATTCATCTACATGCCAATCATCCACAGTGAGTCTTAACTGGTTGATAAATGTTATTAATATATTGAATTTGAACATTGTATTTAAGACCAGCATCATTGCATCTGAGTGATGGGGCTGAGCTACTTAGCATGTGTGACCCCCTGAACTGGATATACAACGTGGACATTCTCAAAACGAACTAAACAAACACCAGGTGGCGCCATAACAAGCATGTAACACTACAGACTGTCTGGTTCTGCAGCTCAGTCCTATCATATGAATGCCAGATGCGGCCCCTGGACAAGTTAATGTGGTCCTGTATTAGATGTCTACATGGCAAAATCTTACCTTTCTCTCCGCTTAGTCCTGTGTCACCTTTTCCACCTGGCGCTCCTTGTTCACCTTAATAAAGAAAAATGCATGAATATCTGTAGAGATGTGGTATCCCCCATCCACCTGATCGGAGCCATATACAAATACATATAGCCCAGATAATCTACTAGCCAATCAGCCACCATGCATATTAATAGCCCAATGGTGTCACCAGTCACTCGCATTGGGCTGTGCATGTAAGGCTGATTTCTCAGACTACATTCAGAATTAAAAAAGCAAACCAGAGAGCACAAAGAAAAATAACCCCTAAAATACCTTTTAATTCAATGATTAAAACATCATAATAGAAACATCCTAAATACCAGAGGGTCTAAGGCCAATAACACAGTACAAAACAAATGTCAGAGTGGATATATTTGGGGGAGCAAAAAGGCTACTCTCACCCAATGGGCCCTAATAAAGTCCCTTCCTGACTGCGGAGGTTGGCATCCTAGTTGTTGACGATGTGGTGCCCCCGCTCAATGTCGTTGTCCCTAAAAAGCCGTAGACCACCCTAAGTACACAAAACAGGATACACAGGAAAGACACATACATATATAAATATCTGAAAAAAAACCTTAGTGGGGAGAAACTAAATGTCTCATTAAGAAAAGTACTAAATACATCTCAAAGTATAGGTACACTAAATCAGGGCTTATCTCGGAGTCAAAAAGTGTTGAGAGTGCAGCTTAATAAGACTTTTCTCGTAATCAAAAAAAGCTCATATGCTGCAAAAGACAGACCACCGGGTAAATACCCATTTACTATCAAAAAAACGTCTACAGAGGGATCGAATATATCTAATAAAATCCACTAGTATATTTCTGATTTATACTCCTTGTGTATAAATCAGAAATAGCACAAAATGACAGATTCAAAATGCCTCTAGATATAATAATCCATATACTGAAAAAATTTATTGCAACAATTCAGGAATATTAAATGGACCCTGATTACAGGAGGTTAGTATCGTTCACCTCATACATAGATTCAGAAAAATTGAACATGTTGCAAACAACCAAAAGTTCTGTCAATCATAAAATGTGAAAAAAAGGCAATGCTTATCAGCCAAAGATGAGAAGGGAACCCAGCGCGTTTCATCCCTCTAAGTTGTTGAGGGTTCATCAGGGATCAAAAAGTGGGGTCTCATTACCCCTTGGCCGAGAGATCAATGCAATTTAGAATTACTCCTAACCCAAACTTAGGTCACCGTCTGGTAGAGGAGCAGTCACATGGCCTAGGTATACAGTATGTGGAAGTGAAACCAAAAAAACTGGAGTAGACTTGAATGACATGCATGATGTAAAATGTAAAAGCATGTTCACACTGGCCATAAAAGCAAGCAAAACCAAAGGAAAAAGCAATGTGTGTATATACCCTAATGAAAATAAATAAGTAAAAAAGCAAGTGCATTAAATAATATAGGGTACTTGGTAAACACTATTTTGATCAAAAAAGTATAAAGCTGTCCCACCACGGCAAGGTGTACCCATTTGAGACAGTAACTCAACGGACACCCAGCTTCAGAGGGACTATAAGTGAACTACACAGCTACACAGCTCAATACCCTATATTATTTAATGCACTTGCTTTTTTACTTATTTAATTTCATTAGGATATATACACACATTGCTTTTTCCTTTGGTTTTGCTTGCTTTTATGGCCAGTGTGAACATGCTTTTACATCATGCATGTCATTCAAGTCTACTCCAGTTCAGTTTTTTTGTTTTTTCTTCAGCATTTTTGTATTCAGTACAAATAGGTTGTGGCCTCCTTTCTACTGAGCTGTGTAGCTCACTTATAGTCCCTCTGAAGCCGGGTGTCCGTTTGGGACCCAGAGACTCTGCCACTATTCACACTAGGTAGGTTTTAACCATTAGTGTAGTTACTGTCTCAAATGGGTACACCTTGCCGTGGTGGGATAGCTTTATACTTTTTTGATCAAAATAGTGTTTACCAAGTACCCTATATTATTTAATGCACTTGCTTTTTTACTTATTTATTTTCATTAGGGTATATACACACATTGTTTTTTCCTTTTGGTTTTTCTTGCTTTTATGGCCAGTGTGAACATGCTTTTACATTATGCATGTCATTCAAGTTTACTCCAGTTCAACTTTTTTGTTTTTTCTTCAGCATTTTTATATTCAGTACGAATAGGGTGTGGCCTCCTTTCTACTGAGCTGTGTAGCTCACTTATAGTCCCTCTGAAGCCGGGTGTCCGTTTGGGACCCAGAGACTCTGCCACTGTTCACACTAGGTAAGTTTTAACCGTTAGTGTAGTTACTGTCTCAAATGGGTACGCCTTGCCGTGGTGGGACAGCTTTATACTTTTTTGATCAAAATAGTGTTTACCAAGTACCCTATATTATTTAATGCACTTGCTTTTTTACTTACTTATTTTCATTAGGGTATATACACACATTGTTTTTTCCTTTGGTTTAGTGTGTGGAAGTGGCAGTTACATACTGGCGCCCACTGCTGTTCTTTGTACTACACTTCAGAACAACGTCCACCTTAGATGGTCAGTGCTGTTCAGAAGAAACCATTTCCAGTGCACATGTTCTTATTGGGAGGTCTCAGTGGCTTTACTAGCCCTGGTCATCCAGGCCACATGCCACAAGTTAGGAGCCAAACATTTCTGAACAATATTTTTACTGAAATAAGTTGTGGCTGAAAGAAGTCGAGCAACATTTTACCCCCACCACCACCTCGCATACCATACTACCCTATGGGCACTTGTCTCTCCTTTTATTAGTATTCATATCTAGCACTATACAAACAAGAAGTATTCAGCTCACCCCTCTTCACTCCTGATCACACCTCCAACGCACGGAAACACCCTGACCCGGGTGTATAGTGCATGCACAACATAAAGAAGGATTTTTCCAGCGTCTCCAGGAGATAAAATAATAATTGCTTTATTGGGAATATAAAATCTTCATACCATCAGGTAAAAACGACATAAAGAGGCGTATGGAGGGGAGCAATTTCCTACGTGTTTCACCCTGAAAGGGCTTAATCATGGAATGCTTAATGCACTATACGGCCACTGAATGGCAGAGCTTTTCATAACCATGTATGTGTTTAGCATCTGGCAGTATTATTTCTTTTTCATATATATATATATTTCATATTAGTCATTTTGGTCTTAGGACACTGGTCTTTGTGAAGTAGTTAAAGTAGTGATAATATTTGCTAGGAGTTACCAAAGAAAGGTGTAGCCGATACACATAATCAAAAGGAGGACAAAAAAGTACCATCTAAAAGATATCCTTTATTAAATATATTGAAATTCAATAATAATATGACAGTAAATTTACTACCAACATAGAGTAGGCCGCCTAGAGGATTCCAACACAATAAAGACAAAATCACCATCATCTGGTGTCTCCTACAGAAAAGGTAGGTGTTTTTAGTGTGGTTGTGACACCTCAGCATTCACGCTCTGTGACTAAAGGCGCAGTAGGCATCAGACCGGAACCTGCACATCATCCTTGTATGGATTTTTAGAGGTATGTGTTTGGAATAAAGCTTGAAGACTTTTTATTTTCGGATGTGCCTGCCCATCTCTTCTTTGCATTGGATATTTCTGGCAGTCAGCAGCATTGGAATGGCACTCCGGGAAAATAAAGACAAATGTGAGTACGATGGAAGTGTTCTCTTCTGGTTTTATGGAGTAAATTCCCTATCAGTATGTCTTTGGAGTCTTTTGGCACACACCTGCATACTGATAACCTTCTCCATGTGTGCGAATCTAATGAAACACATTGTTGTAACCAAGCGGCCTTAAGACATCCTGCGCATGCGTGAACCAGATGGAGCTCATTCTTGGAACACCCCGCACATTTCCTGGAGTTCTTCACTAAGTGTTATACTGTAGTCTGTCAAGGTTCCCCAACTCCAGTCCTCAAGGCCCACCAACAGATCATGTTTTCAGGATTTCCTTAGTATTGCTCAGGTGATAATTGCATCACCTGTGCAATACAACGGAAATCCTGAAAACATGATCTGTTGGTGGGCCTTGAGGACTGGAGTTGGGGAACCCTGGTCTATATGGTATTATTCCCAGATGTTCTGTTTTCACCCAATGGAGATACCGTTTTCATTATGTCTGTGTGGGTTACCTTATATTCCCTATATTGTGGTACATCAGGTACATCAGGTGGCAGTTAATTGTCTTGTATGGCTTATTATGGTACATAAGGGCCAGTCTTCATTGAGCGGGGGTGCCAGTTGCATTATCAGAGTGCCAACCTCCCCGATAAGGCAGAGTCCTATTAGGGATATGATAGGGGAATTAGTTTTGTCATTATTTCCTACCCTATAAATTGTCCACTTATAACTATTTATTAAGAGGAATTTTTTTCATTGTTTTGGAAGCCTCTGGGTGGCCTACTCAGGTTGGTGGTAATTTTATTGTCATAATATTATTGAATTTTAATATATTTAATAAAGGTCATCTTTTACATAGTACAATTTTTTGATAATTTTTGCTCCTCGTTTAGAGCTACTGAGCATGTGCAACCACCAGCACTAGACACATGAGGTGGATGTTCTCAGAAGGAATCAAACCAACACCAGGTGGCGCTATAAAAAGTATGTAACGTATTGCAGCTCAGTCAGGCATGGACAAGAGTGACGCTGTGTCTAGGAGAAAGTAGCCATGCTTTCCTAAACTTACACAACCCCTGTATTAGAAGTCTACATGATGTGATCTTACCTTTCTGGCCGGTTAGTCCTCTGTCTCCTGTTTCTCCTTGAGATCCCGGGTTGCCTTAGTTAATTAAAAATATATATTGTACTACCGCTATATATTTTATTTAGTAGTTATAAATTAAAAACCAACAGATGACAGAGACATTATACCAGAGAAGTAAAAAATATAATACAACATAAAAACCAAACGTACATACCATGTAGATAAAATAGGATGAGATACTAGGGTGTAGAGGTGAACAAATTACCCGAAAATTTATTTCAGACAGATTTGCTCAGTTTGGCAAAAAGATTAGATTTGGTCTGACTAAAATTGGTCCGAATAAAAAAAGTGATAGAAAATTCTCTCCAGACCCCAAAGCTTAATAAACAGAGGAAAGGGGTTAAAAAGAAATAATAAACATTATACACTTACATACAAGCTCTGGAAAATGTTAAGAGACCACCACATCAAAACCCTGTCATGGGCAGCCCATTTTCCAGACCTGAACCCCATTGAAAACCTCTGGAATGTAATCAAGAGGATGATGGATAGTCACAAGCCATCAAACAAAGAACTGCTTACATTTTTTGTGCCAGGAGCAGTGTGAAAGACTGGTGGAAAGCATGCCAAGACGCATGAAAGCTGTGATTAAAAATCACGGTTATTCCACAAAACATTGATTTCAGAACCCTTACTGAGTTAAAACATTACTACAGTATTGTTGTTTCTAAATGATTATGAACATGTTTTCTTTGCATTATTTGAGGTCTGAATGCACTGGGTTTTTTTTTTAATTTTGACCATTTTTCTTTGTCAGAAAAAAAATACAAAATTTTTTCCTTGGAAAATCGGAGCCATGTTCTCAGAAGTTTATAAACTAAAAGAACAATTTACATTTTACTCAAAAATATGGTCTCTTAATTTTTGCCAGAGCTCTATCTGTGCTGTCGCAGCTCCCCAGTCCTCCCATTTTGGTCTTTGAATCTTCCTGTTCTCACTTTCTATGCCTCCTTCCAGTGCTTCCTTCCTGCTCTACTCCCTGTGCTCCCTTCCTATCTTCCATTCTTGTTCTCCCGTCCTGTTCTGCTTTCCTGTGCTCCCTTACTGTTCTGATTTCCTGTGCTCCCTTCTTGTGTTCCATTCCTTTTTATGTGGTCTGTTTCTGTGCTGTTTTCCTATTCTCATTTCCTTTGGTCTCTTCACGTACTCCCTTCTTGCTTTCTTTTCTTGTGCTCCCTTCCTATGCTCCTTTTCCTGCATTCACTTCATTTGGATCCTTGTAGGTCTCCTTTCTTGTGTTCCCTTTCTGTGCTCCATTCCTGGTTACTTTTTTATGTTCATTTGATGGGCTCCCTTCCTGTCTCCTTTCTTGTGCTCCCTTCATGGTCTCCTTTTGTGTTCACTTCCTGTCCTTTCTTCCTGGTTTCCTGTCCTGTACTCTTTTCCTGTTATCAGTTCCTGTTCTCCTTTCACATTCTCATTTCCTGGTCTACTGTCCTATGCTCTTTTCCTGTTCTACCTTCCTGTTCTCCTTTTGTATGCTCTCTTCCTGTTCTCCTTTCCTGTGTCCATTTCCTGTGCACCCTTCCTGGTCTCCTTTCCTGTGTCCATTTCCTTTGCTTCTTTTCTGGTCTCCTTTCCTGTGTCCATTTCCTTTGCCCCGTTCCTGGTCTCCTTTCCTGTGTCCATTTCCTGTGCTCCTTCCCTGGTCTCCTTCCCTGTATCCATTTCCTGTGCTCCCTTCCTGGTCTCCTTTCCTGTGTTCACTTCCTGTGCGCCTTTCCTATTTTCTGTTCCTGTCATTATGTGTGGGATGACATACATCATTGATCTAATTGTTGAAAGGATCATGGAAAAATGCAGAGACAAGCGGCAGAGGTCAGATGAGGAGCTGGCCTTTGTACAGGTGAGTATATACTGCTTATCATTCTTTATCCTCTTCTTGGCCCTCAAAATTATGAAGCAAAATGATGGCTGGCTGTCATTTTGCTGATTTCATGTGAGTGGAATCTCAAAAATTTTAGATTTCCCAGAAGCTGACATTTTTGGATAATTCATAATGAATTTGATTTGTTACAAACAGATTCACTCATCTTTAGTAGGATGTTCTTTGAAAAACTCAAGATGCTTTACTGACGATGTCCACCAACCCATGAAAAGCTGCTCATTTTTGGGGGCAGGGTATAAATGGCAAAATGCTAATGAAGAAGGGATTGCAAGGCAACACTGAGACAGAGTCTAGAACAAGGTAGCCATGTTTTCCTACATTCATACATCACCCATATTTGAAATCTACATGACCTGTTCTTACCTTTCTCTCCTTGTAGTCCTTTGTTTCCCACATTTCCTTGAGATCCCTTGTCACCTTAATTAACAAAAAATACATAATACAATAAGCGTTTATAAAGAAATGTGATATCATCCATAGAAGCTGAATGTAAGTAGGTGCTACTGAGATCCATCTACAGGCCAATCATCCACATGGGTTTTAATTGGCCAATAAAGGTCACCAATGAATTGAATTAGACAGAGCATCTAAAAATTGTCTTCACTGGGCGCTTTGTAGAATTTATACATTCTGACAAGAAGAAATTAACTCTAGTGTAATGATTTTAGTGGCAGTCCTGTAGAATAGCAGGAATCCTTCCTGTGCACACGTACACAAAAATGTGAGCGGTGGGACTGAGCTACTGAGCATGTGTGACCACCAGTAGCAGACACATAGGGTGAATGATCTCAGAAGAAATCAAACACCAGGTGGCACCATAACAAGCATATAATAGTATGGGCTGTGCCTGCTATTACAGCTCAACCCCATCGTACGATTACCAGACACAGACGATGGAGAACAGTGACGGTGTGAATAGAAGACAGTAGCTATATTTTCCTAACCTCATACACTCCCTGTATTAGATGTCTATATGACCTGATCCTACCTTTCTCTCCAGTTAGTCCTGTGTCTCCTGTTTTTCCTGAAATTCCCAGGTCACCTTTATTAATAAAAAAATACATAATGTAATACATAAATGTCTGTAGAGATGTGACGCCTTAACCCTCCACAAGACAGGGGCAGAGCACAGATCCATCTAACTGTCAGTCATCCACATTGGGTATGTACACAGGATCTGAGTGGTGGTACTGAGCTACTGAGCATATGTGACCATGAGCACTGGATACATAACTGTGGGTGGACATTCTCAGAAGGAATCAGATGGAAAGGGCCAGTGGGGTACAGTATAGCGCCAGATCAGCCACGATGGGTGGAGGAAAACAGTAAAAGGTGAGTGGGGCAGCAGTAGCTAAGCGTGAGGTAGTAATAGGAAAGCAGTTTGGAGAGATATTTTGGAGGAGGTCGAGGGAGTCCCACCATATGAATACCAGACATGTCCATAAACAAAAGTAAGATTGGGGCATATTTATCAGACTAAATTTGCCAAAATCCTAGTAAAATTTTTGCCAAAAAACTGTCTTTTCTGACTTGCACCTTATTTATTATGTATTTTAAGGGGTAAGGTTTCTCCTTGTGGAGAGTGACATACCAGCTCTGGCTTGTCAAGGTAAGGAGAATTATTCGCCATGCAGTGCTCCTCTGAGAAATGTAGTATCCAAATTGCCTCTTCAGAGAGAGAAAGAGGACTTGACTCTATAGCGCCACCTGTTGGAAGTAGCGATCCTACAAGTCACAAATAGAGTTGAGCGAATTTGTTCGTATTTGGTCGCCGAATCTGAATTTGCCATATTGGTGCCATATTCGTGCCGAATGTATGTTTGATGATCCGTTCCAAACATGTTCGGTAATTTCTACTCCCATTGACTCTAATGACGTTCGGCTGTGTTCGAAAAATATTGCAAAAGCAATATTCTATGCTGATCATATTTGCAACCGAATCCGAACAAATTCGCTCAACTCTAGTCACAATCAACCCTTTAACAAGTCTTGTAATATGACTTAGGATTTTAAACACTTTTTACAACTTGTCCAACTAAGAGGTGGGACCTGCAGAAATGTTGGGAAAGGAGCTGTATAATGTGTCAAAATTGTGGCACACATTAAAGGCATGAAGTAAACCAACTAATAGGGTATGCAAACTTAGAGTAGGCAGTCTTAAAATCAGATATATCAAACAGCATGAACCACTGGGATGAATCCAGTGCATTTTAAGACCACCTACTACTAGTCTAATTTTACATGATTTAAGAATTATAAATATTTGATAGATAAGCCCCAGTGTGCCCAGAAGGAAAGCATGTTTGTTCTAATCTCTCACCTCCCTTTGCCAATGCATATAATGAAGGGTGCTGCAAATTTTCTCCACACCCGAAATTACCTTTTTGTCCAGTGGGACCCTGTTTTCCCCTTTCCCCAGAAGCTCCGTTATCACCTAGATTCAAAGAAACAGTGAAAATAGTTAACAGAAACAACATGATTACATATATCATTTTGTGGTCTCTAAATGGATAAAGGAAGCCCCCATCAGCAATATGTGAGCTAGGAGACCTCAATACTCTTGGTCTGAACAAATATAAGTAGTGGATATAAGTCACCTATCACAAGTATATCTTGACTTGTAACTGTCATGCTGCAGTACTGCAGGTAGATGCAGAGTAACGCAAACTCCACTAGATGGCAGCATAGCTGACCAGCAGCACTGCAGCGAGGCTGCCACCAGGTGGCATCAGAATAGTCAGAAAGCCAGGTTGATACCAGAGAGTTGCGTAGTAGAAAGGGGAATTCCAAACACAGAGTCAGAGGAGCGCCAAAAGGTCAGTGCAGGTCAGTAGCAGAGGTATCAGAAGGAAGAGACAGAATCAGGTCAGAGCCAAAGCCGAGTCGAGTACCGGGGAATCAAAACACACAGGGACACACAGAGTCAGGATGGGAAGGAGCATAGAGATATAGCAGACCCTGACACACGAACAAGGCAGAGAAAGTTAACCCCTGACATGACCAGACCGGAAAAGGAGAGACAATAATAATAATCTTTATTTATATAGCGCCAACATATTCCGCAGTGCTTTACAGTTTAACAGTTTCAAAACAAGTCATAAGTAACAACGTTAACAATACAATAATTAAAGCAAAATAAGACGACCCTGCTCGTGAGAGCTTACAAACTACAATGAGGTGAGGGAGATACAAAGTACAGGTGTGTATTTACAATGGTGTATTTACAATGAAGGTCCAGCCATCTTCAGGGGGTGGGGGTTAGATGGAGATAGTGAATGGGCTACACACGCACACTTACACATAGAATGACTTTGATTAGTGAACGTGATAGGCCGCTCTGAACAAATGTGTTTTGAGGGAGCGCCTGAAACTAAGCAAATTGTGGATAGTCCTGATTTCTTGGGGTAGAGCATTCCAGAGGATAGGAGCAGCATGGGAGAAGTCTTGGAGTCGGGAGTGGGAGGTACGGATTAGTGCAGAGGTTAGTTGAAAGTCGTTTGCAGAGCGCAGCGGCCGATGGACAGAAATGAGGGAAGAGCTGTAGGGGGTTGCTGCTATGTGGAGAGCTTTGTGGATGAGAACAAGTACTTTGAATTGGATCCTATAATGAATCGGCAGCCAATGTAAGGACTGGCGAAGAGCGGACGCATCCGAGTACCGATTAGTCAGACAGAGGACCCTGGCTGCTGCATTAAGTATGGACTGGAGATGGGATAGTCAAGTGACGGGGAGACCAATTAATAGAGCGTTGCAGTAATCCAGGTGGGAGTGGATCAATGCTACAGTGAGGGTTTTTGTTGTTTCCATGGTGAGAAAAGGGCAGATTCTAGAGATGTTCTATAAGTGTAAGCGGCAAGAGCGGGCAAGAGATTGTATATGGGATGTGAAGGAGAGATTGGTGTCAAACATAATACCCAGACAGCGCGCCTGCTGCCGGGGTGTTATTGTGGTACCACCCACGGAGAGGGAAATGTCAGATTTAGGTAGGTTAGTAGACAGCGGGTGCAGAAGAAGTTCAGTTTTTGAGAGGTTGAGTTTCAGATAGAGAGCGGACATGATGTTGGAGACTGCAGACAGACAGTCACTGGCGTTCTGTAGTACAGCAGGGGTAAGGTCGGGGGAAGACGTATATAGTTGTGTGTCATCAGCATAAAGATGGTACTGAAAGCCTAATCTGCTGATGGTCTGTCCAATTGGGGCCGTCTAGAGAACGAAAAGAAGGGGGCCAAGGACTGAGCCCTGAGGTACCCTGACTGCAAGAGGAAGAGGAGATGATGTGGAGCCAGAGAACAAAACACTAAAGGAGCAGTCAGAGAGATAGGAAGAGAACCAGGAGCGAGCAGTGTCCTTAATGCCTAGTGACTAGAGCCTAGAGAGTAGGAGATGGTGGTCAATAGTATCGAAAGCTGCAGATAGGTCAAGAAGAATGAGCAGAGAGTGGTCACCGTTACGTTTTGCTGTCAGAAGGTCATTGGTCATTTTGATGAGTGCAGTTTGTCGAATGTAGGGGGTGGAAGCCGGACTGTGAAGGGTCTAGAAGGGAGTGAGTGGAGAGGTAACGGGTAAGGCGGGAGTATACTAGGCGCTCCAAAAGTTTAGAGATGAAGGGGAGATTGGAGACTGGTCTGTAGTTGTTTGTGAAAGATGGGTCGAGAGCGAGTTTCTTTAATAATGGAGTAGCGATGACGTGTTTGAAGGAGGATGGGAAAATGCCCGAGGAGAGGGAGAGATTAAAGATTGTAGTTAGGTGGGTTGTGACGACTGGAGAGAGAGACTGGAGGAGATGTGAGGGAATGGGGTCGTAGTGCATGTAGTCGGACGAGGAGAAGAGAGGAGTCTGGAGACTTCTTCTTCGGTGATGGGATGAAATGTGGAAAGTGAGCCAGGGGAGATGCAGGAAGGGATGGGAGTCACAGCACTTGGTGGTTGGGAGCAGATTTCCTGACGGATATTATCTATTTCTTCTTTAAAGTGGGAGGCCAGGTCATCAGCACAAATGTCTGTGATAGGGGCTTGTGCTTTTGGCCTGAGGAGGGAGTGAAAAGTGTCAAAAAGTTTCTTGGGGTTGTTAGCTAGTGAGGAGATCAGGGTGGTGAAGTAGGTCTGTTTGGCGAGGTGATCGTTATAGGTTCTTAACATAAGTTTGAAGTGGATGAAATCTTCTGGTGTGTGGGTTTTTCTCCATAGGCGTTCAGCACTCCTAGAGCATCGCTGGAGAAGTTGAGTTTGCGATGTGAGCCAGGGCTGTTTTACTCTGTGCTTGGAGGTTCTGAGGGTGAGGGGAGCTACTTGGTTAAGGGTGCTTCTAAGAGTGTCGTTGTAGTGATGAACAGCCAGATTAGGACAGGAAAAAGAGGAGATTGGGGACAATGATGAGTGTAGAGAATCTGAAAGTGTCTGAGGGTTAATGGCTTGTAGATTTCTGAATGTGTAGTAGGTAGGAGATAGCTGGGGTGGGCGAGGATTTGTGAGCGTGAAGGAGAGAATGTTGTGGTCAGAGAGTGGAAGCGGTGAGTTATTTAGGTGGGAGATTGAACAGAACCAGACAAAGACCAGATCAAGGGTGCTACCGTCCTTGTGTGTCTCAGAGGTTAAAAGCTGCGAGAGGCCTAGAGAGGTGGTTAGTGATAGAAGCTGGGATGCAGATGTGGAAGTAGGGCTGTTAATGGGGATGTTGAAGTCTCCCAGGATATGGGTTGAAAGTTCTGAGGACATGAAGTGTGGCAGCCAGGCTGAAAAGTGGTCAAGGAAGTGGGTGAGCCTGGGGGCCGGTATATGACCGCTACTCTGAGGGAGAGGGGACGGAAAAGCCTGATGCTGTGGACCTCAAAAGAAGGGAATATGAGTGAAGGAACTGGGGAGATGACCTGAAAAATGCATTGTGGGGACAGGAGTATGCCGACTCCACCACCATCTCTGTTTGTGGGTCTTGGGGAATGAGAGAATTGTAAGCCACCATAGGAAATGGCAGCAGGAGAGACAGTGTCAGAATCCTGAATCCAGGTTTCAGTGATGGCCAACAGATTAAGAAAGTTGTTCAGAAAGTAGCTGTGTAGGAAAGGAAGCTTGTTACAAACAGACCGTGGATTCCAGAGGGCACAATTAAAAGATGGAGATGAGGGAGTGCAAGTAATATTAATTAGATTATTAAGGTTTCGATATGAGGTAGGGGTTGAGGTTGGGGGATGGTGGACCAGGGTTGGAGGAGATGTCCCGTGAAATCAGAAGGAGTAGGAAGATAAAGAGCAAATAGTTGTTGGAATTGTAAGTAGTTTTTCTCTGCGATGTGTTTGGGCAAGATGGGCTGAGGTTTCTCAGGAAGGTGAGGAGTGCATGGGAGCTGTACATGGGAGAGGGAAGTATAGAGGGGCTAATGTGTATGAGTCATGATGGAGGGGGGATGGGGTGGTGAATGTGGATGGCAAGGGAGCAAAGGAGGATTGAAATGAAGCACATGGATAAAAGAGAGAGCAAAGTGTGGGTTACCTGACTCCTGCCCTGACTAACTGCCATGTATAACTGCCTTTTTCTTGATGCTTAGCTTCTCTGCCTTTTTTTGATGCTTAGCTTCTGTGATGCTTTGCTTATGGGATGCTTGCGTGCTGCACCCCACACTGCGTGATTCCCCTTAGGAACTACTACATATATAGGCCACACTACAGGGTCAGGAGAGAGGGATTGTGGGAGCTGGTTGCGTATAATTTGGCAGCTGGGGCCAGCACACCAGGAGTTGGTTAGATGATCTAAGGCACTAGACCAGGCTGTGTCGATATGCTATAGCACCTTCACCTGATAAGATCTAGAGAGGCCCCAGTCACGGGTCTAAAGCATTAAGTAAAAGTATTAAGGGCCTGTCACACTAAGCGATATCGCTAGCAATATCGCTATAACTTGTGACGTTATAGCGATATTGCTAGCGATATCGCTGTGTCTGATACCTCCGACCCGCTCCCCTGCTGGTTATCGCTGATTGCGCGACAACGTCCTGGACCGTTTTTCGTCGTCAGCTTCCTGCGGCACTTCCTGTGGAGAGACGAGCGTGGAGCAGGGCGGGAGGGCGTCAGAATCGCCTAGTGTGACAGGTAAGTAGCGACCCCCGACCCCTGCGATGTCGCTGGTGAGATCTGCCTGTGTGGCAGCTCACTAGTGACCACTTAGCGATGTACCAGCGATCCTGACCGCGTCATATCGCTGGTCGGGATCGCTGGTGCATCGCTAAGTGTGACAGTACCTTTACATACAGTGCAACAAATGAATTATACCAAAGCTTTAGCAAGCACATTAAAATATGCAGCAAAATGGTAAAGCAGCAGAAGACAGACACCAAGCAGAAGTATGGAGTTGTACCATTTGGATATATTGTAGCAGAAAATAGGGGCAGCAGAGGTGGGAAGTTGTACCATTCAGGCTGCTTGCTAGCAGTGAATGGAGTAAATACATGCAGGGTGGATCAGTTGATTACCATTTGGATATATTTCAGCAGAAAATAGAGGCAGCAGAGGTGGGAAGTTGAACCAAGACAAAGACAAGACAAGACAAAAACCCGGTCTGGATCATGACAGTAACATTTTTACATTTGTAGATTTTATTTAAATTATTTTCGTCCACTCATAGTCTCATCTTTCAAAATGATTCTGATTGCCATTGAAAACAGACAACAATGTGGACACAGACATGTGACCTAGCATCTGAGTGGAAAGTGGAATGTACACATAAGATAAAAGTTGTCTGATCCTGTCGATATTGACAGGATCATCTGGTTATGTTGTGCATTGGGGTCTGCAGAGTTCACCAAACCCAAACCTTTGCTCCATCTTCCCAATGGGAAATAAGCATGAATGCTTGACAAAAGGAAAATAAAAGGTCGGTGTAACCAGTAGCAGGCTCTGAACGATCCCAGCTCTCTGTATTGGAATATTCTCAGAACTGTAAATACATATATTTCAGAAAACTCAAAATAAAAATCTGAATTAGATGTTTCCATGTGTAGTGCGAATATAAAAATGGCTATTTTTGAGTCCATATTGAAATATATAGAATGAATTCTATATATTACATAGCTGCATTTCTGATCAAACAGTAACAGTTACAGACAGACAATGATGTAACCTCTGTCTGTGGTGGGTTTATCAGACCATTAGATAGCTGCATTTCTGATGTGACAGACAATGCTCCCAAGTGACACAATCTTGAGAACGGTTGTTTCACAAATAATTCTAAGTTTCTATATTTGTCATTGTAAAACATTAAAGTTTATTTAACCTCTGGCTGTGGTGGTTTTATCTAAAACCATGGGGCTTTTATATTGTTAGGGTTTACGACCCATTGTCTGATGATTCCATGATATCTCAGTTTCATCCAATCTTGAAAGCCGGCCTGTTGTGAGTTCATTTTCCCCTTCACTACTGAGGCCCGAGGAACTCCCTCTTCTGGTGAAGAAAGGTAGTGAGCCTGATTATCAAACACCTGAGCCTAATGATGATGACTGGCTGAGTGGAGTTACGGACTGGATATAAGGCTGCCAACGCCCTTCTGCCCTGCGGGTGATTTCTCTGTGGGATCCTTGGAGACCAGTCCGAATTCCTGCTCTTCTAAAGCTAAGTTTTCTGCTCGGCTTTTTGCATTTGTGCTTTGACTTTGTTTTGCTTTGTTTTTCTGGATTTCTGCCATTCCCTGCTGGGGTGAGCTGAATTCCTTTAGCTCTGTCTTCTGAAAATACCTGAATGCTGATTTAGTTTTTGAAGCCTAGCTGCTTCAGGGTCTTTTTCCATATCAGCTTGTTGGCTTATGTCTTTGATAGGGTTTTGGCAGATTGCAGACAGCAACCTTCCTTTCCTGTTCTGTTTAGTTAGCTTGGGCCCCATCGTTTGCTCAGCCTATCTTTCTATCTGTGTGAGTGTTTTTTCATCTTGCTTCACCGTCATTATATGTTGGGAGCTGCCTTTTACTTTGGGGTCTGCTCTGGGGCAGTTTAGTTTTCCTTTTCTGTCTTTAGGCTATTTAGCTCTCCGGCTGTGATCGAGGGGTCTAGGGCACCGTAGGAACCCCCCACGGCTACTGCTAGTTGTGTTGATAGGTTCAGTGGTCTGCAATCTGATAGTTGCCAACTTCTCTGGTTTTCTGGACGTAGCTTCTATTTTTGTGTCTGCCTCCTACGGTGACTCAATCATAACACCGGCCACTGGAAGGGTGAGATGAAACTATTAGTTACACATAAGTGTAATTTAGTATATAAGGCCAGAGAAACATGACTTAAGGGGGCTTTACACATAGCGATATCGCTAGCAATATCGCTAAAGCGTCACCGATTTTGTGACGCAGCAGCGATATCGCTCGCGATATCGCTACATGTGATACTTACCTCCGACCATCTCCCCCGCTGGATATCGCTGATCGCGCGAGAACGTCCTGGGCCATTTCTCGGCGGCGGCTTCCTGCTGGCGCCGACGAGCAACGCGTGGCCGCGGGCGGAGGACGTCATCATCTCTGCGTCTGACAGGTAAGTAACGACCGCTGCTGCGTCGCTGCTGAGATCTGCCTGTTTGGCAGCTCACTAGTGACCATTTAGCGATGTACCAGCGATCCTGACCGGGTCGTATTGTCGGGATCGCTGGTGCATCGCTAAATGTAAGGTGCTTTAAGACAGAAGCAAAACTGGATACCTGTATGTGTACAATGTCGATACCTGCATAATTGGGGACGCCCATGCAGTGTTGTGAATCTTCCAGGGGATCTCTGTCTGGGTGTTGCTTCTCTGATATTCCAGACGGATGATGTTTAAAAGCCTCTTGATGATTGATGATGTGAGTATACTGTATATAGCTAATCTTTATATATCCTTAATCATTATATGTATTCAATCTTTATATGTACTTAACCTTTGTATGTTAAAATATACAAAAGTGTACGCAATCATACTATCCAATCATACTATTCCTTTAATTTTGTACCTTGAAATAAAATTGCGTTATATCGCAAGCAGTAGCCTTCTTTAAAGTCGTATCCGAACCTTAGTGTTAAAAACTTGGCAATACACCATGACGTGATCTTACCCTTTGCTCCGGTTAGTCCCGTGTCTCCTGTTTCTCCCGGAGGTCCTTGGTCACCTTAAGTACAAAGAAATACTGTACATAATCCAATATCTACCGTAAATGTCTGTAGTGTCTAAGTCTATTATCACAGAGATAAAGCGGCATTTATCTAGTGATATCTGCTAGATAAGAGGGGGGTCCAACTACTGAGCCCCCCTCCAGATCACTGAGACAGGTGACACGTCTCCTTGTTTGGAACGACACCACTACTAAATCTCCATGGGAATGCTCCAGAGAGAACGCAAATTACTTGTCCTGGAAATCTCTGGTTGTCTTACTGTAGGACCCCATGATCTAGTAGTTGTCACCTATCCTGTGGCTATATAGATGAAGTATACATAAAAACATTACAGAATAGGCTGCTTGTATTTTTATTTGACTGCTTTAATCATTTACATGATTTACCTTTAAGTCCCTGGGGTCCCGGAGGTCCCTGCAGTCCTGGAGGTCCAGGGATCCCTGGGTATCCTCCTAAAACAGCCATCTTGTCAGATTGCCCAACACCCATTAATTTTATACCTGTGAGGAGATATACAGGAGGACTTGTCATATTTTCTGTTATTATGATTTATTAAAAACCACATACAAATACACAAGAAAGGACATTAAACCATAAAATAAATCTTTTGTGTACTGTCTATACCAGGGCTGTGACTTGGTTATGTTTTGTTCTAACTGGAGACAGGGAAGTAGGGGAGAGGATTCTGCTGCAGTCAGTTACAGCCACACGCAGCACAGTGAGGAAAAGTGAGGGGGAACATGAACTCACGAGACACAGAGAGGTTTTCTTTTTGTATCACTTTTAATTGTAATAGGGACAACCTTTTGGAGATTTCACAAAATGTATTTTTTTTTAATCTGTACTTGGTGTTCTTTTAAGAATTTTTTTGCCCAATGTACCCTAAAGATTACACAGGATGGCAGTTGTCCTGCTGCAATCATGTACCAGAAAAGTGGATTCTCTAGACCACAACCTATTTGACACTGGCTAAGCAGAGATGCATAGATGCTTTACGCTCAATCTCAAAAAGACAGTATGGATTTTGCTGAAGGAATGTCTTCAGGCCACTGTCCTCAGAATAGTTACGGATTGGTGGTTGGAGCACTCATCTGGTAGTGGCATGGTCAGGGGTAAGGCCAGGAGCCATTACCAGCATAGCCAGCATGTGACAAGCCAGAGTGCAAGATGGAAGTATGTTCAGGAACAGAGTAAGGTAACTGGTACCAGATGAAGAACCCAAAGCTTGAGGTAGGGGAAATATCCAGGAACAAAGCAGAGGTCAAGATCAGGGTTGATCAAACATCAGCATCAGGATAAAAGCACAAGGAAGGAGAGCTGTGGCGCCCCCAGGAGTATGGTCACTGCAATGGCATTACCTTCCTCGTAGGGAGTGTGATGTCATGCTTGGAAGCAATAAACGATCTCTCTGGCAGTTAAATACAACACACAACACAGCTCCCACTCCAGGCCAGCAGAGGGAGCTCTGAACCCAAAACTGGGGGAAGAGCAGCTCTCTGGGGGCCAGGAAGGGGAAATTAGGAGTTCGTTTGATGAGGGCAACGTGTGTGGACGTGAGGAGAAGAGCTGGGGGATTGAGCAGAGAGTTCATGCTCATTCCCAGCTATAGCGCATGATCTGGAGTCTGGTATCCAAGGCTATATGGACAATGATAGTCCTGCAACAGAAACCGGAGGAATAGGAAGCTGTGAATGCTCTGTTCCCACCTAATACTCGGAGGCACAACAGCAACGTGTGAGCCAGAAGAGAAAGGCTACAGCAGTCTGCCAGACGAGGGAGTTCTAAAGAGCAGTGGTCCCCAACCTTTTTTGCACCAGGGACCGGTTTCAAGCAAGACCATTCTTCCATGGCCCGGCAGGGCGGGGATGGAGGTGTTGCAGGGACGGGGCTTTGGTCATAAGGGGGCGGGGCTATGGACGTGGTTGTAGTGTAGCAGTGCATACTTATAATTAAATAACATTTATAATGTGACTCAACTCACCATAGGTTTTGAATAAGTGCTCCATCACCCCCTTCTCCCCATCACTGCCTTCACCCCATCACTGCCATCTCTCCATCATTGCCTTCACCCCATCACTGCTGTCTCCCCATCATTGCCTTCACCCCATCACTCCCCTCTCCCCATCATTGCCTTCACCCCATCACTCCCCTCTCCCCATCATTGCCTTCACCCCATCACTCCCCTGTCTCCCCATCATTACCTTCACCCCATCACTCCCCTCTCCCCATCATTGCCTTCACCCCATCACCCCCTTCTCCCCATCATTGCCTTCACCCCATTACTCCCTTCTCCCCATCTTTGCCTTCACCCCATCACTCCCCTCTCCCCATCATTGCCTTCACCCCATCACCCCCTTCTCCCCATCATTGCCTTCACCCCATTACTCCCTTCTCCCCATCATTGCCTTCACCCCATCACTCCCCTCTCCCCATCATTGCCTTCACCCCATCACTGCCGTGCCGTCTCTCCATCACTCCCCTCATGGCCTTCTCCTCATGTCCCCATCTCCTCCAGGGCCAGGCTACACAAACACAGACCAACACACATACACACACACACACACACACAGACATACATGTACACACACATTATACATACACACAGACACCACCTCTCTCCTCTCACCTGCCCGCCGCCCGCGCTTCCTCGCTCTGACACAGCAGCAGCGCGCTCTCCTCTCTGTGTCAGTCAGAGACAGGAAGCGCGGGCGGCGGGCAGGAAGCTGGACGGGTCCTTGCAGCTCCGCTCCTGCTATTCCCTCTTGCAGGCAGCGGAGCTGCTTGGATCGCTCCCTGGCCGCCGCTAAGAACTGCTGCGCGCCGCCCCAGCCCCCGCTACGCCACTGACCGCCCCTGGCTCCCCTTGTGTCCGCGGACCGGCAAGGGCACTGCAGCGGCCCGGTGCTGGGCCGCAGACCGGCGGTTGGGGACCCCTGCTAAAGAAGATAAGCAAGTGGAACTTCTGTGTAACACAGTACTGCAAGTACCTAAAACTAAGCGCTAGGAAGGAGACTACACAACCCATCTGCCTAGAGAGATTCCTAAGTTGCTTCCAGGCTAGCCTGCTCCTGTGCCATCTGTAATCTGGACCCTGAACTGCATTTGCCAAGCAAAGTAAAGGTAAAGAAACTGCACCCTGTTGTGTCCTTGCCTTCTTCCTGCAAACTCTCCAGCACTGCTACATCTCTGTGCCAAACACTACACCCTCTTCCTCAACACCTACCCTCTTCATCTACTCTGCCCTGGGACTACAGCCCTGCCTGTGGAGGGCTACACCATCATTGCTGCACCCCACCATCTGTCCCAGAGGATCTGTCTGCAGCGTCGGCTTAACATCTTCATTGCCGAACACCACAGGTGGTGTCACGAATCATTCACTCATAAACTTTATTCCATCACTTAATCCCTTTTACATGGGCGCCCAGGGCCACGGACCGGGTCACCGCTGCTGTGACATTCCCCTCTGAAAGACCGGCCTGGTACCGAGTACCCCACAGCCCTGGGAGGGCGATCCAGAGCCTGGAAAGAACCCAAAGCGTGCAACCAAGGCATGAGATCCACTCCTAATCCAGCACCACTGGTGAAATGGACAGAAGATAATGCTGGAGCAGCAGTAGAGGAGTTGCTTAAAAAACGCAAATGGCTGTTGGCTAGAACTGTGATGCCCAACACGCCCTAAAAATGGAACCTGGTGAGTAACAGGTTCAAGAAGATCCCAGCCGGGCACCTGGGGCACCTTGAAACATAAAAATGGATTGTCCAAATAAGACTACCCCACTAAAAGAATTGTATAGATAAAATTAGAGTTGCATTGTGGTATGTATTATGAATCCGTGTGCCCCTTCCTATCAGCTATAACCCTCGTCCTAAATGTTGTTATGATTATATAGTGAATAGGTGGAGGGCACAGAAATTAATAGTATGTGAGAGGAGTTCAACTTCACACAGATTTATAATGTATAGTAGGGGCCATATGGTGGTCCTAGTACATGGCAGTTTGATACAAGAGGGTTATACTTTACAGTAGAGTCACAGCTTGGATAATAGAAAAAATTGGAGTCAGGCTCAACATGACTGGATTTTCCTTTTCTTTTTATTTTTCAAAAGAAATTATAGTGCGTACAAAAGAAAAAATTACATGGTCGACATGATCCAGTCGACGTGTTTTTCGACTGCACTAAGCAGTCTTACTCATGACTGCAGTCGAAACGTGTCATCTGGGTCATGTCGACCATGTAATTTTTTCTTTTGTATGCACTATATTATCTTTTGAAAAAGAAAAAGAAAAGGAAAATACAGTCCTGTTGAGCTAGACTCCAATTTTTTCTATTATCCTTGATGGTAGGCCAGGGCGAGACCGGTGTCTGAGCCCCAAGTGGATGAGCATAGAGCAACTGGTTGAGCCGGAATCAAATTTTTATGAGCCACAGCTTGATCATATTTTGTATATTAAGCCCAGGCTTTTAGTATACAGTGTGAGGCAAGGGGAATGCCATTATACATAGTGAGGGAGTTAGAATCTCAGTATATGGGTATAATAAGGAAGACATGAGACGTCTTGTATCTGCCTCACATGGGTCACGTGATATTGAATCCATCAGATATAGCATTGCTTCTTCGTATCATCTGACACCGAATTATAAGAATGTGAATGTCACGTACCTGGACAGATGTCATCTGCCCAGCTGCAGATAAAGGTTGTACCGAGCAGGAGAACAAGTACGTTCTGCGGTGAGAGGATCATGGCTCCTTCTCTTATTGCTGCTTTAATCTTCTGCCACAATCGATTTTGTTAACTAAATCCAGTGCGTGCAATCTTTGACCCCTTGTACTGAAAAACAGAAAAATGGACGTTCAGTTAAAGGTAAACTGCGTTAATTAGGCCAATGATTCTTATTGATCTGTAGGGAGATAATAATGAAATAGATAATAGAGGAACCCGGTCTCCTGTTTCTGTCACATAATAGGGGGTGATACCTCAACAATACCCAATGTTACACCCCAGTCTTAGAAGATGACCTAGGAGTATTACACACCATATGGACAAACATATGTCCACATTACCCTTATAGCTTTTCTGACTTCCCATCCTACATCCATAGACATCAATATGCAGTCTTCTGGGAAGAATTTCAACAAGATTTTGGAGGAGTCTGTGGGAATTTTTACTTCTTTATCCAGAATAGCATTTGTGAGGTCAGACCATCATGTTGGGAGGAGGCCAGGGGCACAGTCTCCAGTCTAGTTCACCCAAAAGATGTTGTATAGAGTAGAGGTCTGGGATATTCATGGCTGCTCATGTTCTTCCCACTAAATTCCCCCAACCAGTGGTGTACCACCAATGGCAACCGATCACACGGCCACTTGGGGCCCAGGAGTCAGGGGGGACCTGCACTAGCATTGGCACCAGTGCACTCCATGCCTGGCAAGAATCTGCATAAAGCTGCATAACTAATCATATGCTAAATAGTTGCAAGTCAAATTTATATATGAGATAGCCAAGATGATTGTCTATAAAATAATGGTAGTCTCTCCCTTGAAGCAGTAGTAGATGATGAGATATGTAGCCTGAAAGTCAAATGTCCAAAACATTGTTACCCTTTTGCTCATCAGTGTACAGTGGGGCAAAAAAGTATTTAGCCAAAAACATCACTGCTCTAGAGGAGATCTGCATGGAGGAATGGGCCAACATACCAACAACAGTGTGTGGGAACCTTGTGAAGACTTACAGAAAACGTTTGACCTCTGTCATTGCCAACAAAGGATATATCACAAAGTATTGAGATGAAATTTTGTTTCTGACCAAATACTTATTTTCCACCATAATATGCAAATAAAATGAAAAAAAAACAGACAATGTGATTTTCTGGATTTTTTTTTCTCAGTTTGTCTCCCATAGTTGAGGTCTACCTATGATGTAAATTACAGACGCCTCTCATCTTTTTAAGTGGTGGAACTTGCACTATTGCTGACTGACTAAATACTTTTTTGCCCCACTGTATATGGAGGGCTATGTGGGGGTCATTATAATATTTGGAGGGCTAAGAGGGGTCCTTTATACATTATGGATCGCTATGTGGGAGGCATTATCAGGCTCGGACTGGCCCACTGGGGAACCGGAGGATTCTCCGGTGGGCCCAGGCACTGACACCTGCTGGCATACTGGCCAGCAGCTGCCTAGGGCCCCCACTGCTCCAAGGGCCCCCACTGCTCCAGGGGCCCCCAGCCAGTGGCTATGAGGCCCCTGAGTAAAGGGGGCTCGCCCTGTGCCAGCGTAGCAGCAGCTGGAGACAGGATCCTGTCCCCGCTGCTAAAGCTAAATGAATATTCACTCTTCCTCACGCCCCTATGGGCGTGGAGAGGCGTAAATACCATTTCTCTTTAATAGCAGGCAGCGTTAGCCGCAGGCTGCAGCTAACACTGCCCACATGCAAATCCCCACCACCGCACTACACACACACACAAAGCACCGCACCACATACACGCAGGCACACAGACACACAGCACAGTACATCAAGGCTTCCTGCCCGGAGCTTCCTGTTTGAGACAGACAGAAAGCTGCCGGGGAGGAAGAGACTGCCGGGATGTGCTGCAGGGAGGTGAGCTGCGCTGTGTGTCTGTGTGCCTGCGTGTGTGTATGTGGTGTGGTGCTTTGTGTGTGAGTGTGAGAGAGTTATGTGGTGCTTTGTTTGTGTGTGTGTGTGTGTGTGAGAGAGAGAGAGAGAGAGGTGGTGGGAAGGACAATGATATTGGTGGGGGAGGCAATGATGGAGGTGATTGATTGGCAATGATGGTGGTGGGGGAGGCAATGATGGAGGTGATGGGCAATGATGGTGGGGGAGGCAATGATGGAGGTGATGGGCAATGATGGTGGGGGAGGCAATGATGGAGCTGATAGGCAATGATGGTGGGAGGGAGGCAATAATGGAGGTGATGGCAATGATGGCAGTGGGGGGGCAATGATGGAGGTGATGGGCATTGATAGTGGTGGGGGAGGCAATGATGGAGGTGATGAAATGGACAATGATGGGGTGGGGGAGGAGGAAATGATTAAGGTGGTGGAATGGGCAGTGATGGTGTGGTGGGGAGAAGGCAATGATGGAGGTGGTGATGAGGACAATGATGGGGGTGGAGAGGGGCTGCATTATATTCTGTTGGGGACTGCATTATTCTCAGGGGACTACATTATATTCTGGGGGGCTACATCATAGTATATGAGGGGGCTACAGTATACTCTATGGGGCTGCATTATTCTTTCAGGGGGCTACATATTACTATATGAGGGAGCTACAGTACAGTATACTCTATGGGGGGCTGCATTATATTCTGTGGGGGGACTGCATTATTCTCTCAGGGGACTACATTATATTCTGGGGGGCTACATCATACTATGAGAGGGGCAGCATTATGCCCTATGAGGGGGCTACAGTATACTCTATGGGGGGGCTGCATTATATTCTGTGGTGGGGCTGTATCATACTATATGAGGGGGGCTGCATTATACCCTATGAGGGTGCTACATTATATTCTATGGTGGGGACTACATTATACCTTATGAAGGGGTGCTGCATTATGTTCTATGAGAGGGGGCTGCAATATATTTTATGAGGGGGGCTACACTGTAAAGTTACCGGTAGGGATGAGCAGTCCCATGGATGTTTAGGTTGATCAGGTTCAGGTAACAGAACTTGATTTCAAACATCATAGAAGCCAATGGGGACCCCATCTTCTGTACTGTAAAATGGTTATAGTGATGGCTAGGGGGCTGAAAAAGGATGCAAAATGTTGGTAAGAGCAGGACAATTGTCCTACAAACAAATGTGAATAGGAAAATTACTTAAAATAGCATAGAATAAAAATAAAATAATAAAAAAAAAAATCTTGAACCAACAAGCGGAGGTCCAAGAGGATGATGAGGTGGACATGGCACTGTATATGGAAGAGGAGATAGCCAACACTGTTTTTGTGGGTTTTTTTTTTTTAGTGAAATTAATTAAAATAACATAGAATAAAAAAAATAACAATCTTGAACCAGGAGGCGGAGGTCAAACTGGAGGAGAAGGTTGAGGAGGTGGACATGGCTGTGTAGATGAAAGAAGCGGAGGAGAAGGTAGCCAACACCGATTTTTGGTTTTCATTTTATTTACTTATTTTAAATTGGGAAGGCCCCAAAACAATAAGAATGGCAAATAGAACAATCAAACTGCAGTGGAGTTTAACAATAGCTGGGTGCAGCTGGCATACTTCTCTCCCTAGTAAACCAATACTACGGACATGGTTCCATGGGATCCATGCCTGGTTCATTTTAATGAATGTCAGCTTGCCACATTGGCTGTAGACAGGTGGATACACTTGTATGTGGTGGGGCGTGGCTAGGGGTTGTATAGTCGATGGGAGGTATGTGTCTCAGTGATGGCTTGTCTCTGTGATGTAAGCCCAGAGTGTTTTCTTTAGTGCCCATAAGCACTAAAGAATGTTACTATACTTATATATGTGTTCAAGGCCCTGTGGTGATGTCAGTCATGTGACTAGTCAGCTGGTGGGTTCGTGGGTGTGGCTATACCTTTGTAATGTAGACTACTACTGAAACACAGGGCTGTATGTGGGGAGGGGAAGCCTCCTGTGTGTGTTCTGGCTCCAGGACTAAGCCTAAAGGACTGGACATTTGTGTTTTGCCTGAGCTAAAGGCTATTTCTTCTGTTCTCTTTTGTGGGTTTGTGATGCAATAAACCCAATGAACTTTAAAAAGAACGTGCCTCCTGATTGCCAGCCATTGCACCTAAGCGAGTACAATCCCTACAATTGGTGCTAGACGTGCGGGCAGCGTTCCCAGCAGAGACATGAGATTGTTACTGCGTGTCCTGGGTCAAGTTTGCAGCAAGCCAGCAAGCATTGCCTGGAAAAATGGAGGACCTGCTGAAACACCTGGTCCAGTCACAGTCACAGCAACAGGAGACCAACAGGCTGTTGTTGCAACAGATACAACAGAGCCAGCAGGAGCAACGACAGCAGATGCAACTTCTGGCAACCGCCATCCAGGGCAGGACGAGCACCCCAACCCCAGGTCTGGCTGATGACACCCACGTCAGGAAGGCGGTAAGACGTGCATTACAGAAAATGACCCCTGAGAATAATGTTGAGGCCTTCCTGATGGTATTTGAGAGGGTGGCTGAGAGGGAAAAACTTCAGCCAGAGCAGTGGGCAGAGGTACTGGCGCCATACCTGACGGGGGAGCCCCAGAAGGCTACTATGACTTGACTTTGCAAGACGCCAAGGAGTATCCCAAACTAAAAGCTGAGATTCTCGCACGTTTGGGGGTGACAATGACTGTCAGGGCACAGCGAGTTCACCGCTGGGCCTATCACCGGGACAAACCGCCTCGCTCCCAAATGTTCGACCTGTTGCACCTGGTCCAGAAATGGCTGCAGCCAGAATCTTCTACTCCTGCACAGATGGTAGAGCCAGTGGTGATGGATCGGTTTGTGCATTCCCTGCCGAGACCCCTACAGACTTGGGTTGCCCAGGGTGATCCCCAGAATGCCGATGAACTGGTCGGACTGGTTGAGAGATACCAGGGAATTGAAGGCTCCTTGGGGAAGCTGTTGTGAATTCTCTCTCTGGCTTCCCTCTGGTTACTACTGAAGGTAGTGGAGCTGGTCAAATTGACAGAGGGGTTGTGAGTTTTCTTTCTGGGCTCCCTCTGTTGGTTACTGGAGGTAATGGAGCTGATCTGATTAACAGAGGTTTGCCACCTGATAATGAGGACGGCGATTGGAGATCTGGGGTTTCAGACTGGGATTTAAGACAGCCGACTCTGTTGTGAGTTCGTTTTCCCCTTCACCATTGAGGTCTGATGAACTCCCTCTTCTGGTGAAGGAAGGTAGTGAGGCTGATTACAAAGTACCTGAGCAGAATGATGATGACTGGGTGACTGGAATTGCTGACAGGATATAAGGCAGCCGACGCCCTTCTGCCTTGCGGGTGATTTCTCTGAGGGATTCTTGGAGACCAGTCTGATTCCTGCTCCTCAAAAGCTAAGTTTTCTGCTCTGCTTTTTGCATTTGTGTTTTGGTTTTGTTTTGCCTTGTTTTTCTGGATTTCTGCCTTTCCCTGCTGGGTGAGCTGAATTCCTTTTTGCTCTGTCTTCAGAAAATACTTCAGAGTACTGATATGGTCTTTTTGAAGCCTAGCGTCTTCAGGGCTTTTTTCCCTATCAGTCTGTTGGCTCTTGTTTTGAGAGGGTTTTGGCGGATTGCAGACAGCAGCTTTTCTATCCTGTCCTATTTAGTTAGCTTGGGCCCCATCATTTGCTCAGCCTATCTTTCTATCTGTGTGAGTGTTTTTTCATCTTGCTTCACCGTCATTATATGTTGGGGGCTGCCTATTGCTTTGGGGTCTGCTCTGGGGCAGTTTAGATTTCCCTTTCTGTCTTTAGGCTATGTAGTTCTCCGGCTGTGATCGAGGGGTCTAGGGCACCGTAGGAACCCCCCCACGGCTACTTCTAGTTGTTGTTGTTAGGGTCAGGGGTCTGCAATCCGATAGCTGCCAACTTCTCTGGTTTTCTGGACTTAGCTAGTATTTCTGTTTTTGCCTCCTACGGTGACTTATTCATAACACGACTCCCTCTATCCCTGCTGGTGATTTTCTTCCTGCCTCCTGAGGTTTTAGTTTCCAGGTCAGTCCCTGCATGTTCAGCTAAGTGTTCATTTGCTATTCTGTTCACATTTGATCTGGTTTTGTCTATCTCAGTTTTGTGTGGGTAAGCCAGCTCCGGCTGGGGCTGTGCTGAATCACCATCCATATGTTACTGCTTGTGCCAGTTTGTTTTTGTCCCTTATTAGATTGGCCTCTTTTTGCTCTGCTTTCAGAATATACCAGAGTGCTGATATAGTGGGCGAAGTCGTGTGACTTCAGTATTTTTTGCATCAGACGTATTTGACTTTTTTGCAGGGTTTTTTGCGTGATTGCAGACAGTGTCTTTTCTTTCCTGTCCTGTCTAGTCAGTGTGGGCCCCATCATTTGCTCAGTCTATTTTCCTGCCTGCATTTGTGTTTTTATCTTGTCTCACCGACAATATATGTTTGGGGGCTATCTATTCCTTTGGGGTCTGCTCTGGGGCAGTTTAGATTTCCCCTTTCTTGCTTTAGGCTTAGTTAGCTCTCCGGCTGTGCCGAGGCGTCTAGGATCATCGTAGGTACGCTCCATGGCTACTGCTAGTTGTGTGGATAGGATCAGGGGTCTGCAATCTGCTTAGTTACCAACCTCTCTGGTTTTCTGTGGCTTAGCTTGGGCTTGCTCTCCTCCTCTGTGACCCAATCATAACAGGAAGCAGCTCATTCCGTATTGGGGGTTCCAGCAGGGGGCGGAATCCCAAAAAGGGGTGGGGCATCCAAGGTAAAAAAGGGCGGGGAGGCGGTGCCCAAGGTCCCCACCGGTGATATTATTTGTTGATAGTGCCACGGGCCAGGACATATAGCTGCCCGTTGTCCCCATACCACCGAGCAGATAGACTGCAGCATGGGACGCCGTAGTTCATACTATGCATATCCAGCCTGCAGTGTGAACTCTCCACCTAACAAGGGGCCTCAAGCGTGTCCTGTGAAGCTGAACAGTCGAGCAGTAATGGCGTTGCTAGACTCCGGGAGCTTGGTGACCCTTGTAAGGGACACTTTTCCTCTCAACCTACTCCTGGGTAAAAAGGTCAGCGGTCGGTGCATACATAGTGATGCAAAGGACTACCCTATGGCCAGAGTGAACATTGAAACGGCGCATGGCACCGAGTCCCATGAAGTTGCCGTCGTTCGGGACTTGTTGCATCCTATAATTATAGGCCAGGATTTCTGTCTGTTTTGGGATCTGTGGGGGTAAGGGTTTGAGGTCACTAGCAAGAGCCGGGAACCAATGAACCCTAATAAGGTATCGCCACCACCAGAGGCAGACGGGTTTCCTTTTTGTGTCCTTGTGGGGGATGAGGAGGAAGTGTCCCCTGTATCTGACATTCCGGAGTTAGGGGTGGCCGGTGAGAATTTTGGGACTGCCCAGCATAGGGACCCAACGCTGAGGGAAGCCTTCAACATTGTCACCATCATTAATGGGGTTGCACAGGAGCCGGGGGCAGACACAAGATTTCCCTATATTATAATGAGTGTAGAGTTGTTATACTGCGTCACGAAAATAAGGGAGGAGTTGGTAGAGCAGTTAATAGTACCAGGCCCCTATAGACGGAAAGTGTTGGACATGGCCCATTCACACATCTTGGAGGGACACCTGGGGTGGTAAAAACGCAGGAACGGGTCGTGCAGAGGTTCTATTGGCCTGGGTGTCACAGAGAAATAGTAAACTATTGCAGGTCCTGCCCTACATGTCAGTTAACTGCTCCCACCTCTCATTTCCGGAACCCCCTTGTGCCATTGCCCATTATTGAGGTGCCATTTGAGAGACTTGCCATGGACTTGGTCGGTCCCTTAGTTAAATCAGCTCGGGGCCATCAGTATATATTAGTCATCCTGGACTATGCCACACGCTATCCAGAGGCAATTCCCCTGATAAATTCCTCTGCGAAGAGTATAGCACCCGAGTTGGTCCATGTGTTTTCCCGGACGGGTTTGCCGAAGGAGATCCTGACCGACCAGGGGACACCTTTTATGAGCAAGGTGATCAGGGAGTTGTGGAAGGTTCTGCAAATCTCCCAGTTGAGGACTTCAGTGTGCCATCCTCAGTCAGATGGCCTTGTTGAGAGATTTAACAAGACACTGAAGAGCATGCTAAGAAAAGCCATGGAGGAAGACGATAGAGACTGGGATTGTCTCTTACCATGTCTGCTGTTTTCTATCCGTGAAGTTCCCCAGGCCTCCACGGGGTTCTCGCCCTTCGAGCTTCTGTATGGCCATGGCCGACATCCGCAAGGTCTCCTTGATATAGCCAAGGAAACCTGGGAAGCCGAAGTCCCACCCCACAGAAGCGTCATTGAGCATGTGGCACTGATGCAGCAGAGGAATGCGAAGGTGATGCCCATCGTGAAAGAACACCTCCGCCAGGCACAAGAAGCTCAGGCCAGGGTCTACAACCGGTCAGCAAGAGTGAGGCAGTTCAATCCGGGAGACCGAGTTCTCGTGCTAGTTCTGACGGTGGGGAGCAAGTTCTTGGCCAAATGGCAAGGGCCGTGTGAGGTCGTGGAGAAGCTTGGGGAGGTAAACTATAAGATTCACCAACCAGGAAGACGAATACCATACCAGGTTTACCATGTCAACCTCATCAAGCCATGGCAAGAGAGTGCCAGCGGTAACTCCGTGCTCGCTGGGCAACCCAGAAGGTGAGGTTGGAGGGGTTACTATAGCAGAGACGCCATCGAAGGCCCAGAAACAACAGTGCTGGGAGTTGCTCCAGAAAAACAGGGACCTGTTTTCAGAGATGCCGCGGTGCACGAAGGTTGATGAGCATGAAGTTCTGACAGAGCCACATGTGTGGGTGAAGGTGAAGCCTTATTGAATTCCTGAGGCCCGTCGAGAAGTAATCTCCAAGGAGGTGCAGTGTATGTTGAAGCTCGGGGTCATTGAGGAATCCAAGAGCGGTTGGTCGAGCCCGATTGTCCTGGTCCCAAAACCTGATGGTGAATAGAGGTTCTGCAATGACTACTGGAAGCTGAATGACGTCTCCAAGTTCGACGCATATTACATGCCACGCGCTGATGAGCTCATCGAGAGACTTGGACCGGCCAGGTACATAACCACCTTGGAATTGACAAAGGGATACTGGCAGATCTCCATGGCACAGGAAGCCAAGAAGAAGACTGCATTTTCTACACCAGACGGGTGCTTCCAGTATGTTCGGATGCCGTTTGGCCTGCAGGGAGCTCCGGCGACCTTCCAGAGGGCTATGGATAGAATCCTTGTGCCTCATAAGCTATACGCTGCTGCGTACCTAGATGATATTGTCATCTTTACCCCGGACAGGGAGAGTCACCTGGAAAAGGTCCAAGCATTGTTTGATGCTCTAAGGAAGGCAGGGTTTACAATAAACCCAAAGAAGTGCGCCTTGGGTAAAGAAGAAGCCAAGTACCTTGGATATGTAGTGAGGCGTGGCGAGATCAAACCCCAAATCAATAAAGTGGAGGCAATTCAAACATGGTCGAGACCTCTGTCCAAAAAGCAAGTTAGAGCCTTTCTGGGGATCGTGGGATATTACAGGAGGTTCATCCCAAACTTCGCCATGGTGGCTGCGCCTCTAACTGATCTTCTTAAGGGGACAAAATCAGTAATGGTCTGATGGTCCGACAAGTCCGGACTTTAAAAAAGAGTTTATCCTTCAGACAGATGCCTCAGATGTCGGAGTAGGAGCAGTCCTTTCCCAGGAGATACATGGAGAGGAGCATCCTGACCTCTACCTGAGTAGGAAGCTATCTTCATGCGAAAGGAATTACTCAGTCGTAGAGAAGGAGTGTTTGGCCATAAAGTGGGCAGTGGACACGTTACGGTACTGTCTGGTGGGATGCAAGTTTAGACTGATATCTGACCATGCCCCACTCATATGGATGAGGGAAACAAAGGGTAAGAATGCTAGGGTCACCCGCAGGTTCTTAGCCCTGCAAGACTTCAGCTTCCATGTAGAAAATAGGGCAGGGAAGCTACATGGTAATGCCGATGCCTTCTCAAGAATCCCTTGTCTAGTGGGGGAAAGTGCCAAGCCCCACGGCTTTAGGCAGAGGGGGGAGGTATGTGGTGTGGCTAAGGGTTGTATAGTCGATGAGAGGTATGTGTGGTGCCCCTGAGGCTTCAGTCGTCAAAGAGGTACTGCACCTTCTCCTAAGGTGTAGTGCCCCACCATCCAGGTAAGGTGGGAACTCCTGACCACGCTCCACACCTGCATTCCACACACAGGATAGTTCAGTTGGGCCACCTAACAGCTTCAGGCTGGGGGTTAGCAGAGCACCCCTCGTGGAACCCTGCTTCGTAACACGAGATGTGCTGGGAGGTGGGTGGAGTGAGATGATACAAAAGAGTGGGAAGAGTGAGTTAGTTGGTGAGAGGAGAGAGAAGAGAGAAGATGGGTGTCTGAGGGACGTGCTGCAGCAGGTCCCAATGATCTGGGCTGCTGGCACGAGAAAGACCAGAGAAATAGACTGATAAGATTGCTAACCTAACCTTCCATAAGAGAGAGAGAACAGATCGGAACGAAGGAGAATAGAAGGACGGTGGGAAGCTGGTTGAAGAAAGATAGAGAACCCTTCCAGTCCAGAGAGCGCAAAGGCCGGGGCCCGGGCCCGGAGGTTGATTGGATCTTTATGTCCGACAACAGACACCGGAGGAGTAGTGAGCCGCTAACGCCTTGCTCCCATCATAGACTTGGGACACAACAGCAACTGAATAGAGCGCCGGGACACAGAGTGGAGTCCCCGAAGCAGGCTACAGCTGTCTGTCATACAAGTAAAGACTAGGAACACCTAGAGAGAGGCATTCCACGGTAACTAAGTACTGGAGTGCTTCGCACCTAAAGGCGCATTGGAGGAGTCGTTCAGTGAAGGTACATATTGGCGGAGTGTGGAAGGGAGAATCCTATCCTGCCTGGAGGTTGGCTGGAGCCCTGACATGGAGAACACAGTACGGAGGCAGGCAGTTGTGTGAACTGCAAACAGTGAGTAAAGCTTTGGAACTGCATACTCTGGTGTCCTCCAGTTATTCCCGCACCACTACACCTGGGTACCAGCATCCATACCAGCCTGCGCCTCTCCTCATCAATTGCACCTACACTGCCCTGGGACTACAGCTCCACCTGTGGGGAGCTATACCATCTCTGCTGCATCACACCATCAGTTCCAGTGGATCTGTATGCAGCGTTGGCTTACCATCTCCCTTGCCAAACACCACGGGTGGCGTCACGAACTATTCTAATAAACTTTAACACCATTAACATCACCGCCATTGATATTGGGCGCCCAGGGCCACGGACCAGGTCCCCGCTGCTGTGACACATTCCCGCCTTGACACGGGCCCGGTACCGAGTACCCTGCTGCCCTGGGTGTGCGAGGGCGACCCAATTTTGACGTCGCGAACAGGATGACGAGACCCGATGCCATCGGGTTCTGTGTGCCTTGGATTTACAACTTTTGAAAATGTGCAGAAGACCAAATTTAATAGACTGTAAAATGGACATTAGAAATGGCCACTGGCACGGAGAAGAAGGGCGTGAAGAGAAGGGAGGTCCTAAGAAAAGACCGCGAAGAGTCTTGGGCCGTCCCTGCCTGAATTACTATGTGACAGATGCATGGCCCACCCCCCCGAGGGGTTCGTATACTGGCTTGGTATGGAGGCGCGGGAAGAAGACGCCGCCCCCGGAAGGAGGGGCAGAGAAAGCCAGTGGCGAGCAGAAGGGCTTAGCAAGAGAGACAACACCAGAACGCCATTTTGGAGAGTGAGGGAAGGAGGCCTGCGCAGCGCGGGGAAACGGATCTCCCTGGCGCCATGGCTGACGGCTCCCACCCGAACTCCGGAATGAACCGCCAGCAACTAGAAGCTGAAATAGCTGAATTGACAGCCAGTCTGCAGCAGAGGAAGGAAGCCTTGGAGAGGCTGAAACGGCAGCGCGCCGCGGTGGGGCATACACTAGCGGTACCCCCTCCATCGGTACCTGCCGCTACCACACTGGACTGTCCCTGGGCAGCGCTGATCTACACTTCTACCCTGACCATACGGCTGAGTGCCGCTTGCCCGAAGGAGTTACCGGAGGACCCGGGAGTGGAAGCGGAGCTCCTGCCCGGACCTGACGCGGCTGTGCAGGTCCCCACAGAGACCCCTGCGGATCCGGAGCCACCATCCGCTCCATCACCACCTGCACCGGAGCAGAGGCCGCACCGCCAGGAGACCCCAGGTATGTCGGATGTCCCTCCACCTGGGGAGGCCCCGGGGTGTACCGCAGTTGCAGCGGCTGGCCAGGTCATCCTGGACCTGGTCTGGGACCGGGATGCTGGTGCTGTGGGTGAGAGCAGGTCCCAGGAAGAGCGGGAGAAAGAGGAGAACTGGGCAGGGTGCCGAGACACCATTCGAAAGTTAGCAGCAGAGTATCGGGAAAGGGAGCAGAGGAAGAAGACTGTGTTGGGCCCGGATCTGGCCCGGAAGGAGAGGGCCCGTGCAGGTCATCATGGCCCCCGGGATGCGGCTGGTTGGGGGCAGGTGCTGAATGTGAACAAGGAGAAGGGTTTTGGATTCATCGCGGACCCTAAGCGCACTGGTGACCTGTTCTTCAACCGGCGGGATGTGGAGTCCCATCTGAGGAGAGGACATCCAGATAGAGATCTGCCGCCTGGGGAATATGTGACCTTTACCCGGCATGAGGGACTCAGGGGATGGTACGCCCTGAATGTATGACGTATCCCTGCAGAGTTCATCGAGAGGTACCTGCCATCAAGACCAGTCAATGCTCCATCCACCGGTACCCCACAGACTGCTCTGGTACCTGTTTCCAAGAACCAGGCTGCTAATGCATCACCTCCAGTTCGGCGGCCCAAACCAAAGATCTCTGGCTTGACACCATGGGAAGAGGAGTACCTGCGGATTGCTAATGACTACTTGGAGTCTGGTAGCCGTTAAAATAAGTTACTAAATCTCGTTACCCAGGAGGGTTTTGTTTGCACCAGTTTGCCTTGTTTTGCTATCATGTTTTTACGGTAGCACTTTTGTTGCCTGCTTTTGATTGGCAGTGTTTTTCTACAAATGGAACTGTGGAGATCATGAACGCTGTATGATCCAAAACTTTCTTGTAAATAGTTTGCACCTCTTTAGGTGCCCTTTCTTGATTTTACATATAAAGACACTTTGCGAAGATAATGTTTTTTTTGCATGGACACTTTTCGAAGAATGATGTCTACCTCAAGGGACACTGCAAGAAATCCCGACTGGGAGCAGTGTTCAGCACCTTACAAGAATTTTGAATGTTTTATGATAACGTATTTGATAATTTTGTGTCTTGTGAAAAGTAAATATCTTTTATAGAATATTTGATACAGAGAATTAGAAAAGTTTTGAGATAGAATGTGAGAATTAAATAAAGACTGAAGAATTGAAAGTGACAGGTGACAGGCCAAGGGCAGATGTTCAGTGTCTTGCGTCCAGTAGAGAGAGAAAAAGGAAAAGAGAATAATTGATAGAAAATGTAATAAAGAAAATGTGTTGAATATAGCACTTTGAATTGAGAATTGCACTTAAGTAAATTTTTGATACTAAGATAGGAAGTTAGCCTGTTTGTAACGTTTAAGAAATGTGCCTCCTACACTAGGAAGATTAGATAAGTATTGATAAACAGCATGTAAAATTTTTGTGTGTTCCTGTATTGTACCTTTTGTTGTCTTACAGCCCGCGGACGTGCTGTGTTTAACGGGGGGGTATGTGGCGCCCCTGAGGCTTCAGTCGCCACAGAGGTACTGCACCTTCTCCTAAGGTGTAGTGCCCCACCATCCAGGTAAGGTGGGAACTCCTGACCACGCTCCACACCTGCATTCCACACACAGGATAGTTCAGTGGGGCCACCTAACAGCTTCAGGCTGGGGATTAGCAGAGCACCACTCGTGGAACCCTGCTTCGTAACACGAGATGTGCTGGGAGGCGGGTGGAGTGAGATGATGCAAAAGAGTGGGAAGAGTGAGTTAGTTGGTGACAGAAGAGAGAAGATGGGTGTCTGAGGGACGTGCTGCAGCAGGTCCCAGTGATCTGGGCTGCTGGCACGAGAAAGACCAGAGAAAGAGACTGATAAGATTGCTAACCTAACCTTCCATAAGAGAGAGAGAACAGATCGGAACGAAGGAGAATAGAAGGATGGTGGGAAGCTGGTTGAAGAAAGATAGAGAACCCTTCCAGTCCAGAGAGCGCAATGGCCGGGGCCCGGTCCCGGAGGTTGATTGGATCTTTATGTCCGACAACAGACACCGGAGGAGTAGTGAGCCGCTAACGCCTTGCTCCCATCATAGACTTGGGACACAACAGCAACTGAATAGAGAGCCGGGACACAGAGTGGAGTCCCCGAAGCAGGCTACAGCTGTCTGTCATACAAGTAAAGACTAGGAACACCTAGAGAGAGGCATTCCAGGGTAACTAAGGTGCATTGGAGGAGTCGTTCAGTGAAGGTACATATTGGCGGAGTGTGGAAGGGAGAATCCTATCCTGCCTGGAGGTTGGCTGGAGCCCTGACCTGGAGAACACAGTACGGAGGCAGGCAGTTGTGTGAACTGCAAGCAGTGAGTAAAGCTTTGGAACTGCATACTCTGGTGTCCTCCAGTTATTCCCGCACCCCTACACCTGGGTACCAGCATCCATACCAGCCTGTGCCTCTCCTCATCCATTGCACCTACACTACCCTGGGACTACAGCTCCACCTGTGGGGAGCTATACCATCTCTGCTGCATCACACCATCAGTCCCAGCGGATCTGTATGCAGCGTTCGCTTACCATCTCCCTTGCCAAACACCACGGGTGGCGTCACGAACTATTCTAATAAACTTTAACACCATTAACATCACCACCATTGATATTGGGCGCCCAGGACCACGGACCAGGTCCCCGCTGCTGTGACACATTCCCGCCTTGACACCGGCCCGGTACCCAGTACCCTGCTGCCCTGGGTGTGCGAGGGCAACCCATATGTGTCTCAGAGATGGCTTGTCTCTGTGATTTAAGCCCAGGGTGTTTTCTTTAGTGCACATAAGCACTAAAGGATGCTACTATACTTATATATGTGTTCAAGGACCTGTGGTGATGTCACAGTCACGTGTCTAGTCATCTGGTGGGTTCGTGGGTGTGGCTATACCTTTAAAATGTAGACTAATACTGAAACACAAGGCTGTATGTGGGGAGGGATAAGCCTCCTGTGTGTGGTGAGGCTCTGGGAACTGAGCCTAAAGGACTGGACATTTGGACTGTGTTTTGCCTGAGCTAAATGCTATTTCTTTTGTTCTCTTTTGTTTTGTGGGTTTGTGATGCAATAAATCCCATGAACTTTAAAAGGAACGTGCCTCCCGATTGCCAGCCGTTGCACCTAAGCGAGTACAATCCCTATAGTGGTCACACCCCATGCCGTGGTAAACACACATTTCGACAGTACACTTGCCACAAGTTCTCTCGTTTGATGCTATAAAATGTAAATTTGTTATAACTAATAGAGAGTAGGGATGAGCTTTCCAATATTGAAATATTGGAAATCGGCCCGATATTTGTGATATCGGAATTCCGATTCCGATATTTTTTTCACATCGGAAATCAGAAAGCAGAAGAAGACTAAGCATGGTTTAAAGGGAGTGTATCCGTTCCTCCACGTGGTGCTCCTGGAAACTCCCTGCAAAGCAAGGTGAGCTGAATGCAGACACATGTCAGTCAAAGGGCATATTGACACAACCACTGGCAGTTTTAATTTAATAATGTAAAATCACTAACCCTAACCCTAACTATCCCTAACCCTTAACCCTTATCACTAACCCTAATCCTAACTAACCCTAACCACTAGCCATAACCCCTAACCCTTACCCTACTAACCCTTAACCCTAGCCCCTAACCCTGCTAACCGTAACCCTAACCCTACTAACCCTAACCCCTAACCCTACTAATCATAAGCATAACCCTAAACCCTAACCCTACTAACCCTAACCCTACTAACTATAAGCATAACCCTAACGTAAACCCTGACTCTACTAACCCTAACTAACCCTAACCCCTTACCCTAACCCTACTAACCCTAACCCCTAACCATAACCCTACTAATCCTAACCCCTAACCCTACTAACCCTAACCCCTAACCTTACTTACTAACCATAACCATAACCCCTAACCCTACTAACCTTAACCCCTAACCCTAACCCTACTAACCATTAGCATAACCCTAAACCCTAACCCTACTAATCCTAACCCCTAACCCTACTAACTAGAGTTGAGCGAAACGGGTCGAAAAAATTCAAAAGTCGCCGACTTTTGGCAAAGTCGGGTTTCATGAAACGAAACCCGACCCTAGGATGAGGTCGGCCACGAGGTCGGCGACTTACGCGCCAAAGTCGCGTTTCAAAAGTTTGTTTTGCGCTCTTTTTCAGCCAATCAGGATCCACGGACACTGTGGGCAACGTGATGACATAGGCACGGGTCACCACCATCTTTCAGAAGGGCATGCAAGTGATTGGCTTGCTATGGTGGGCGTCACAGGGGGTATAAAAGGGCGTGCACGCCGACCGCCATCTTACTTCTGCCGATCTTAGTATAGGGAGAGGTTGCTGCTGATTCTGTAGCGAGAGCGTTAGGCAGGGAAGAAGACAAAAAAACTGCTTCTGCTGCTAGCGATTTGGCCTGCACAACACACAAGTCACTGTGTGTGCAGTGCAAGGGGAGGCTATATTGTGGTGTATCAGTGGTGTTGGTTGTTGGGCTGCCTTTTAAGGCTTCCTGACATGCTGGCATTGCTGTTTACCCACTGCTCTGCAAACTGCTTTTTTAAAAGCAATCCAATCTCCCTTATCCTCTCGTCACTTTGGTCACAGGCAGCTGTGCCATCGAGCGTGTCACATAGCGCTCAGATATCAGTGGGCCTCACACCATCCACAAGTGTCCAGTGTCCAAAAGTGTACGCAGAGATTCAAAATCTCCATTATCCTCTCGTCACTTTGGTCACAGGCAGCTGTGCCATCGAGCGTGTCACATAGCGCTCAGATATCAGTGGGCCTCACACCATCCACAAGTGTCCAGTGTCCAAAAGTGTACGCAGAGATTCAAAATCTCCATTATCCTCTCGTCACTTTGGTCACTGGCAGCTGTGCCATCGAGCGTGTCACATAGCGCTCAGATATCAGTGGGCCTCACACCATCCACAAGTGTCCAGTGTCCAAAAGTGTACGCAGAGATTCAAAATCTCCATTATCCTCTCGTCACTTTGGTCACAGGCAGCTGTGCCATCGAGCGTGTCACATAGCGCTCAGATATCAGTGGGCCTCACACAATCCACAAGTGTCCAGTGTCCAAAAGTGTACGCAGAGATTCAAAATCTCCATTATCCTCTCGTCACTTTGGTCACAGGCAGCTGTGCCATCGAGCGTGTCACATAGCGCTCAGATATCAGTGGGCCTCACACAATCCACAAGTGTCCAGTGTCCAAAAGTTTACGCAGAGATTCAAAATCTCCATTATCCTCTCGTCACTTTGGTCACAGGCAGCTGTGCCATCGAGCGTGTCACATAGCGCTCAGATATCAGTGGGCCTCACACAATCCACAAGTGTCCAGTGTCCAAAAGTTTACGCAGAGATTCAAAATCTCCATTATCCTCTCGTCACTTTGGTCACAGGCAGCTGTGCCATCGAGCGTGTCACATAGCGCTCAGATATCAGTGGGCCTCACACCATCCACAAGTGTCCAGTGTCCAAAAGTGTACGCAGAGATTCAAAATCTCCATTATCCTCTCGTCACTTTTGTCACAGGCAGCTGTGCCATCGAGCGTGTCACATAGCGCTCAGATATCAGTGGGCCTCACACAATCCACAAGTGTCCAGTGTCCAAAAGTGTACGCAGAGATTCAAAATCTCCATTATCCTCTCGTCACTTTGGTCACAGGCAGCTGTGCCATCGAGCGTGTCACATAGCGCTCAGATATCAGTGGGCCTCACACAATCCACAAGTGTCCAGTGTCCAAAAGTGTACGCAGAGATTCAAAATCTCCATTATCCTCTCGTCACTTTGGTCACAGGCAGCTGTGCCATCGAGCGTGTCACATAGCGCTCAGATATCAGTGGGCCTCACACAATCCACAAGTGTCCAGTGTCCAAAAGTGTACGCAGAGATTCAAAATCTCCATTATCCTCTCGTCACTTTGGTCACAGGCAGCTGTGCCATCGAGCGTGTCACATAGCGCTCAGATATCAGTGGGCCTCACACAATCCACAAGTGTCCACTGTCCACAAGTGTGTGCAGAAATTCTAAAACTCCCCTGTCCCTGACCTTGTACCTTGTTTTACATTCCTATATAGTTTGTTGGATTTTGTCTACATTTCTACCAAAAATGAGGAAGGCTGGTGGAAGAGGCCGTGGAATTGGGCGGGGGTTGGCAGCTGGTAATGATGGTGTTGGTGGTGGATCTGATGGTAGTGGCAAGAGCAAAATAGGACCGAATGCAGGAGGTGCTGACCCTGCGTCATCGTCTGGCTACATAAGGCCTCGAACGCTTAGTTTTCTAGGAGTTGGCAAACCGCTTTTAAAGGCAGAGCATCAGGAAAAAGTTTTGTCTTACATTGCTGACTCAGCCTCCAGCTCTATCGCCTCCTCTTCTTCAGTTGTAAAAAGTAAAAGCACTGAGTCGTCATTGGAGGCTCATGTTCATGAACCACACCTTTCCTTGTGTCCTTCACCCCAACCAAGATTGAAGGATGACGCAGGCCATACTACTGATTACTCCATGGAGCTGTTTTCACATACCATGCCTGGATTATCAAGTGAAATGGTGAATTACCCAGGCCAAGATGAATCTGACATGGAGTGCACTGATGCACAGCCGCTGATGGATGATTCTGCTGGTACATTCACTCAGAGCACTACATTGTCCTCGCAGTGTACAGAGCCAGATTCTGACCCTGATGAGACTCAGGTGCCCTTTCCCGCACACTATACCACCATACACGGTGGCACAGAGGAAGGTGCACATGACATAGAAGAGGAGGTGATGGATGACCCAGTTGTTGACCCAGATTGGCATCCATTGGGGGAAGAGGGTGCTGCTTCCAATAGCTCAGATGAGGAGCATCCACAGCAGACATCGACATCGCAACAGCTGTTATCTGGCAGGCCCGGAGCACTCCAAAGACAGGTTCCAAACATCAAAAGAGTTTGCTGGACAGCTTGTCCAGAGGGTCAAAAGATCACAGCGTGCTAGGCCGCAAAATGTCTGCCAAAGTAGGAAGAGTGCAGTGTGGCACTTTTTTGAACAAAATCCTCATGATCAGGCCAAGGTTATCTGTAAGAAGTGCGCAAAGACCTTTAGCCGAGGGAAAAATCTGAAAAATTTGAATACCAGTTGCATGCTTAGACATTTAACCAGCATGCACTTGCAAGCGTGGACACAACACCAAACCTCAAGTGCCACATGTGCAACTGATCACAACGAAGGTAGTCAGCAACGCTACATTGTTTCCCCCACTGTAAGCCCACCGGTTAGCACAGCAGCAAATGTTGAGGTGTCGTTGCAAGGCCACAGCAGTCAGGGAATCCCACTGTTATATCAACGAAAGACTGATTCTAGGCCATCAGAAAGAACACCAACTCCATCACCATCATCAACCCTCTCTCAGTCCGCCCTGTCCACCGCTACTTCCACCATATGCAGCTCTCAAGTCCAGCTCACCCTCCCAGACACTATGAGTAGGTCAAGAAAGTACTCAGTCTCTCACCCGCGTACACTGGGTTTGAACGCCCACATTGCCAAACTAATCTCGTTTGAGATGATGCCCTTTCGGTTGGTGGAAAGCACAGCTTTCCGCGAACTCATGGCCTATGCAGTACCACGCTATGACCTACCCAGTCGCCACTTCTTCTCTCGCAAAGCCATCCCAGCCCTCCACCATCATGTGAAAGACCGCATTGTCCATGCACTCAAGCAGTCAGTGAGCGGAAAGGTGCACCTCACAACTGATGCATGGTCCAGTCGGCATGGCCAGGGCCGTTACGTGTCCATCACTGCGCACTGGGTTAATGTGGTGGATGCAGGGTCCACAGGGGACATCGGTGGTGGGACAGTGCTGCCTAGCCCACGGTATAGGAAACAGTTGGCTGTAGGCGTTCGACCCTCCTCCTCCTCCTCCAGAAGCGAAAGCTCGTCCACAGAGCGCAGTCGTACGAGCACTCCATCTGCAGCTGCCACTGTTGCACACGATGTGTCCCCCTATTGAGCAGCTAGTGGAAAGCGTCAGCAGGCTGTGTTGCAGATGATGTGTTTGGGCGACAGACACACCGCCGAGGTGCTGGCCGAGTACTTGAAGCGACAAACTGAGTCATGGCTGGGCAGTGTACATCTTGAGGCAGGCAAGGTAGTTAGTGATAACGGCCGTAATTTTGTGGCAGCCATAGCCCTTTCAAAACTCAGCCACATACCTTGCTTGGCTCACACCTTGAACCTGGTGGTGCAGTGCTTCCTCAAAAATTATCCGGAGTTAACAGCCCTGCTCCAGAAGGTGCGAAGACTGTGCGCGCACATCCGCCGGTCGCCTGTACACTCCGTTCGTATGCAGAAGCTGCAGCGATTGCTCCACCTTCCCAACCACCGCCTCATTATCGACATTGCAACAAGGTGGAACTCCACCCTGCACATGGTGGAGCGGCTGTGCGAGCAGAGGCAGGCCATAATGCATTTGTGGGAGGATACACGGCCAGGCACTTTGAGAGCAGACATGGAGTTGACAGGCGTGCAGTGGTTGAAGCTGAAAGACCTTTGTAAAGTCCTTCAGTGTTTTGAGGAATGCACACGGCTGGTAAGCGCAGACGACGCCATCCTAAGCATGAGCATCCCACTTATGCGTCTGCTCATGCAAACTTTGACGCACCTTAAGGAGCAGGCGTCTGCAGCCAATGTTGATGAGGAGGAAGAGGAGGAGGGAATCCTTGATGACATTCAGCCATTGTCTGCTCAGGGACCTCTCCTGGACGAGGTGGAGGAAGAAGAGGAGGAGGAGGAGGAGGATGATGGGGATGATTACTTAGGGGAGGAGGATGCATCTCGTGGGGCAAGTGAAAATGTTGGCGTGGCAAGGTCTGGTACAGGGTTTGTGCGTGACTGGAGGGATGTGGATTTGCCAGAAAGTGCTCCTCCACCCAGCACTCGCAGTGCATCATTGACACCGGGAACATTGGCCCACATGTCAGATTATGCCTTGCGGATCCTAAAAAGGGACCCCCGCATTGCCAAAATGATGAACGATGACGACTACTGGTTGGCCAGCATCCTGGATCCACGCTATAAAGGCAAATTACAAAACATCATGCCACAGGAGAACCTTGACCTAATATTGGCTAATAAACAAGCAACTCTGGTAAATCGGTTGCTTGAGGCATTCCCAGCACACAGCAGCGGTGATGGTTCTCACAAGAGCCGTACGGGCCCGGGGCAGCTTGGCAGAGGTGTTCGTGGTGCACACAGCAGAAGTGGCGTTGGAGACGGGTTTCATGACAATGTTGTGGACTGATTTTTCAAATACCGCTCACACAACTGGTAATACTGCATCGATGGAAAGTGACAGGAGACAGCAGTTGTCAACTATGGTTACAAACTACTTTTCCTCCCATATCGATGTTCTCCCACACAGGTCATTCCCCTTTGACTATTGGGCCGCTAAACTGGACACCTGGCCTGAATTGGCCCAATATGCCTTACAGGAGCTCGATTGCCCAGCTGCAAGTGTGCTATCGGAAAGAGTCTTCAGTGCAGCTGGATCAATCCTGACAGAAAAAAGGACCCGTCTGTCAACCCAAAATGTGGATGATCTAACCTTCATTAAAATGAACCACGCATGGGTTTCCAAGGATTTTGTCCCACCTTCCCCTGATGACACATAGGGTGACAGAAAAATGGCTTGCTTTGGTCCACCTCTTCCTGGTACTTCACCTATTTCGCCTTTTGCATCAGCTGAATGTCCAACATCAACATATGCCACTTTCTAAAACTCCATAACTGTGCTGCCTCCCCCCCCATGGCCGGGGTCACCACCTACCGCACGACACCGTGCGAGTGCCGTTGCCCTGGACAGGTGGGTAGGCCGACTCTTGGGCGCGGGCACTGGCACAGGGTCCCTCATAGTGCAATCAAGTGTCTCTGACGGTGGTGGTGCACACCCGCCGTCAGACACACCGCTGTACTATGAGGGGCCCAGTGCCAGTACCGACGCCCACGAGTGGGCCCCCCTTGCTTGGCCAGGGCCCCAGCATTTGCAATCTTTACCTCTCCCTGCTCCTCCGCTGTGTAATCTGGGCCGTCAAATCCATACTGTGCCTGACACCGTCTGAGCCTGCCTCCTGAGACATATATTTTGAATGTGTACGCTATCCATACATGTTATCCAGGGATACGGTACCCTTTCTAACCTTTGTGCAATGACGTGCAATCCATACTGGGCCTAACACCGTCTGAGCCTGCCTCATGCTGTATAGACATATATTTTGAATGTGTACGCTATCCATACATGTTATCCGGGGATACGGTACCCCTTCTAACCTTTGTGCAATGACGTGCAATCCATACTGGGCCTAACACCGTCTGAGCCTGCCTCATGCTGTATAGACATATATTTTGAATGTGTACGCTATCCATACATGTTATCCAGGGATACGGTACCCTTTCTAACCTTTGTGCAATGACGTGCAATCCATACTGGGCCTAACACCGTCTGAGCCTGCCTCATGCTGTATAGACATATATTTTGAATGTGTACGCTATCCATACATGTTATCCGGGGATACGGTACCCCTTCTAACCTTTGTGCAATGACTTGCAATCCATACTGGGCCTAACACCGTCTGAGCCTGCCTCATGCTGTATAGACATATATTTTGAATGTGTACGCTATCCATACATGTTATCCGGGGATACGGTACCCTTTCTAACCTTTGTGCAATGACGAGCAATCCATACTGGGCCTAACACCGTCTGAGCCTGCCTCATGCTGTATAGACATATATTTTGAATGTGTACGCTATCCATACATGTTATCCGGGGATACGGTACCCCTTCTAACCTTTGTGCAATGACGTGCAATCCATACTGGGCCTAACACCGTCTGAGCCTGCCTCATGCTGTATAGACATATATTTTGAATGTGTACGCTATCCATACATGTTATCCGGGGATACGGTACCCCTTCTAACCTTTGTGCAATGACGTGCAATCCATACTGGGCCTAACACCGTCTGAGCCTGCCTCATGCTGTATAGACATATATTTTGAATGTGTACGCTATCCATACATGTTATCCGGGGATACGGTACCCTTTCTAACCTTTGTGCAATGACGTGCAATCCATACTGGGCCTAACACCGTCTGAGCCTGCCTCATGCTGTATAGACATATATTTTGAATGTGTACGCTATCCATACATGTTATCCCGGGATACGGTACCCTTTCTAACCTTTGTGCAATGACGTGCAATCCATACTGGGCCTAACACCGTCTGAGCCTGCCTCATGCTGTATAGACATATATTTTGAATGTGTACGCTATCCATACATGTTATCCGGGGATACGGTACCCCTTCTAACCTTTGTGCAATGACGTGCAATCCATACTGGGCCTAACACCGTCTGAGCCTGCCTCATGCTGTATAGACATATATTTTGAATGTGTACGCTATCCATACATGTTATCCGGGGATACGGTACCCTTTCTAACCTTTGTGCAATGACGTGCAATCCATACTGGGCCTAACACCGTCTGAGCCTGCCTCATGCTGTATAGACATATATTTTGAATGTGTATGCTATCCATACATGTTATCCGGGGATACGGTACCCTTTCTAACCTTTGTGCAATGACGTGCAATCCATACTGGGCCTAACACCGTCTGAGCCTGCCTCATGCTGTATAGACATATATTTTGAATGTGTACGCTATCCATACATGTTATCCAGGGATACGGTACCCTTTCTAACCTTTGTGCAATCACGTGCAATCCATACTGGGCGTGAGAACGGCTGGCGAGCTGTTAAGCAAGCTACAGCACCTGTCCAGACAAGTACAGGGATTCCCTAGCGAGGAGACTTATTTGATTGTTTTCAATGTTGGGACAGCAATTTTTGGGGAGCACTATACTCTGGAGAATGATAGATGGGGCCCACCATACACTGGAACATTCCAAAGGTGGACATCAGACACTGGAGCAGCATTTACAGGGCCCATTATACACTAGAGCATTAGAAATGGGGCCCATTATGTTTGGAGCATTATTTGGGCCCATAAGACAGTGGAGCTTCATCCATGGGGACCAACATATACTGTAGCATTATGTGGAGCTCATCATATACTGTTTCAAACATTATATGGGACCAATGATTTTGTATGGAGAAATAGATGGGCCTCGTCATGAGATGTAAAAAGTGAGGTATTTTTCATTGTACTATACCGCTATTTCTCTGCCGTATCGGAGCATGATGAGTTGTGGTATGTGTTAAAGGGGCGCTCTTTCGCCCAGGGCACATGAAAACCTGCAGCCAGCCCTCCCCCCCCACAAATTTAGCCAAATAACCCCCATTTTTCAGTGCGTAACTTGTATTATGAAGTTAATTAAGGTTGACAAGCTTAAGTAAGAAGAATTGATGCTTTTGGCATTCAAATGGGCACTGTAGGTGTGTTTCCTGTCCTCCTCTCACTGCCGACTTTTATTCCCCATTGACTTACATTGGGTTTCGTGTTTCGGGACGACCCCGACTTTTCCCTATAATCGGACGATCTTGCTCGACCCGACTTTTGGAAAAGTCGGGTTTCACGAAACGAAACGCGACCCTAAAAAACCAAAAGTCGCTCAACTCTACTACTAACTATAAGCATAACCCTAACCGTAAACCCTGACTCTACTAACCCTAACCCCTAATCCTTACCCTAACCCTTCTAACCCTAATAGTCCAGTCAAAATACGAAAAAAAAATCCTTTACCCTGAACAAATTCCAAGAAAGCGTTTTATTGTTTTTTTTGGTAGTATTACATGTAGGGAAAAACATACTAAAAGTTTACCAAGATAGGGTTACCACAAAGGGTCCAAATGTGACATCAAAGAATATGGCCGCCAAAGCAGTAAAATGTTAAATGCGACTCGCCTTTCAGTGTCTATCATATTTTTAACAAAGCTAGATGGGAAGGGGACTTTCCACGGCATGGGGATGGTAGCTACTGTGACTCCAGGAAGGAAGGTCAGTCGCACTGTTCTCAGATGGAAGACTGCGGACTTGGAGATAGTTGAACAAAGCAGAGTTGATGTAAGGGAATACCGTTTCGCAAAACACACTCGCCGAAACATAAAATTCAAGCCCTTGCCATTTCTCGATGCCATTGACCATCATGTTGATGTATTGTGGGAGATGTCTTTATGCTTCAAACAGCCTGCATCGAGCTGGAATGGAATGATGCACATGCTACATAAAGACTGTGATCATCCGGGGTCGTCTTCGGTAATCTTCCTGCCCATCATTGACATGTATTCCGGAGACAAGTCATGCATCTTCTTTACCCTTGAGTATCTGTGCAATCTTGCTGATAAACACCGATCTGCTGCAGTTGTTACATTCGATCAGCCACTCTACTGGAATGCGTCAGAAATCAAACACGAGGTGCCTGAAGACAGCCCGGTTCAAGATGTTGTCCTGATGCTCGGGAGCTTCCACACATTGATGAATCTTATGGGTGCCATAGGAACGATGATGGATGGGAGTGGAATCAAAGAGATCTTGGGAACAATTTACGGTGACAATGCTGTGCAACACATTATTACTGGAAAGGCAGTTCAGCGTGCAGTTCGTGGCCATCTCCCCCTTAATCAGTGTCTTACTCAGCAAGTTGCAGACAAAGTACTTTGCGACCATCCCAGTTTTGCAGACCTGTTGCAAGAACTTGAGCAGTTGTATGCTCGGACACTGACTGGGGAGAGTGACTTGAATTCGGTCATCACTTCTACCTGCCTTAGTGAAATTGTCCACCTCTTGTCCACCAAAAGAAACGGATTATCTGCTCACTCTCGCACCAGTAAACTATTGCTGAATTACCAACAGATGGTTGGAATTGCAAGGGAGCTTATCGAGGCCGATCGTACAGGATCCTGGCTGATGCACCTTCATGCTGTAGCCAAATGTTTGCCCATTCTTGCAGCTGCTGGGCATGGGAACTATGTAAAGGCCGCCTACCTTTACCTCCAGTCTATGACCACTCTGGAATATGATATGCCATCAGTCTTCCATAGATTTATGAATGGCTTGCATGTTGTAAGGCGGACTGATCAGTACTGGGCAGGCCTGGGTTGCGACCTAGTCATCGAGCAAGCTCTGATGCGCTCCCTAAAAACTACAGGCGGACTCGCCAGAGGAAGTGGAATGTCCGAACATCAGAGGGCCTTGTGGACTCTGTGTGTGCCAGTGTCCTCTTCCTACAGTGATGTAATGCAGGGTTTCACTCGCCAGAGCTTTGTCACCAGTGAACAACACAAGGAGGCAAGAACGTCAAGGACGAGAAGAGATCGTGAAGACCTGGAGAAAGTTGCAGATAAACTCGAGATCTTTTCACCTTTCTCTGATGAAGTGTCTCTTTGCAACATTATCACCGGTGTCAATGCAAATAAGGATGTGAATGTCCATAACCTGTTCACCATTGGCAGAGAAATAGTGGCAACAATGGAGGGTCAATCACTGTTTTCAGTTAAGTACAAGCGGTCAATGAAAGCCAAGACCCTGGCATCCAGTGAGGCTATTGACGTTGCTAAGGACAAAACAATAGACACCGCTCTTTTGTTCCAAAGGTTTCTTGTGGTGTCTCAAACTGCTGATCTTTCCCTTGATGAGGTGATGGCCTATGAACTTTCACCATACCCACCATCCCTCTTTGAGGCAAAACATCTCTTACGCAAACCAAACAAAGCACAACTGATGGCTGCTATAAAAGAACAGAGTTCAGATGACGCAGTACTCAAGGATGTACCAGAAGTGGAACATTATGTTCTTGACGGAGGTTCTCTTCTCCATCGACTGAAGTGGTCAGAAGGAAAGACATATTGTTCAATCGCTGAAGACAATGCATCTTTCACACTAAAGCACTATGGTAAGGCAACGATAGTATTTGATGGTTACATTGGAGGACCAAACACTAAGGACATGACCCATCAGCGACGGCGCAAAAAATGAACAAGTAACAAAGTGAACATTGCTGAAGGAATGAAATTTGTCGGGAAAAAGGAGGACTTCCTTTCGAATGTGGAGAACAAACAGTCTCTTATCAATCTCGTTTCACAGCGCATGAATGACAGAGGTTGCCGCGTAATACAATCAGAAGGGGATGCAGATGTGGAGATTGTTAAGGCAGCAGTGTCAATGTCATCCAACAAAAGTACTTGTCTCATTGGCGAAGATACAGATCTTTTGGTGTTGTTACTTCATCACGCGTCAACCAGCGATGGCAACAAGCTTTATTTCTACTCCGATAAAGGGAGTCCTGCAACAGTATACGACATTAAGGTTATGAAGAAGTTCCTGGGAAACCATGTCTGCAGCAGTCTTCTGTTCCTTCATGCATTCACGGGTTGTGATACCACTTTCGCGGTTTTTGGAATCGGAAAAAACTCTGTCTTCCCAAGGTTTTGAAGGGAGACTCGGTCTTAAATAGCTGTGCTAAAATTTTTCCACACCTAACAAAAACAGAGCTGAGATTGAAGACGCTGGGTGTAAGGCAATGGTGGCATTGTTCAGGGGCAAACCTGGAGACAATCTGTCTGCAATGAGGTATTCTACTCTCTGCAAAAAAGTTGGTTGAGCCAAAATCTTTGTTACACCTGAACGACTGCCACCGACCTCCTCTGCAACGAAGTATCATGCCCTTCGGAGTTACCTCTAAGTGATGCTTTGGATGGACAATGGTGAGGCCATGGACACTACTAAATGGGGATGGGAATTGCAGAACAACAGTCTAGTTCCAGTGATGATGGATACTTCACCCGCGCCAGAAACACTTCTGAAAATAATTCACTGCAATTGTTCTCGTGGTTGTAGTACACTTCGGTGCACTTGCAAAAGACACGGACTTACCTGTTCACGGGTATGCGGACCATGTCAAGAAGGGCATTGTGACAATATGAGTGAGGAAGCAGTGTCTGATGATGAAAATAGTGACTATTGACCTGACACACTTATTCAGTGATGAAGTAGGTCTTAAAATGCACTGTGTATTAATTCTATAATTTCTAGAAATGTACATATGTCATGACGTCATTGATGACATCATGACCTCACCTGTCCATGTAGTTAGTATAAAACTTTGTATAAAAATTGTTATATGAAAATATATAATATGCAAAATGCAAACTCTTCTGTAACCTAAAGCTACAGCTTTGAAACAGGGAAATATTCATTTATTTTTAGTGCGATGGCTGTCATCCTCTTATGACGTCATAGTTAGGACCTTTTGTGGTGATCAATTTTTGGAAAACTTTAATATGTTGTTCCCCACATATAATAGTAATAAAAAATATCATAAAACGCTTTCTTGGAATTTGTTCCGGGTCAAACCGTATTTTGACTGGACTATAACCCTAAACCCTAACCCCAAACCATAACCCTACTAACCCTAACCCCTAACCCTACTAACCATAAGCATAACCCTAACCCTAGCTAACACTAACCCCTAACCCTTACCCTAACCCTACTAACCCTAACCATAACCCTATCTCTAACCCTAACCCTAAACCCTAACCCCTAACCCTACTAACCCTAACCCTACTAACCATAAGCATAACCCTAACCCTAACTAACCCTAACCCTAAACCCTAATCCTACTAACCCTAAACCTTACCCTACTAACCATAAACCCTAACCCTACCCCAACTAATCCTAACCCAAAGAAAAAACACCGCTGTTAAGAAGATGGTGACCAGTTTTCCTGCCACAGCTTTCGCTCTGTGCATTTTTCTAGTGATTTTTTTTTGCTCCTCTGCCTCTGCAAACTCCTTCCCCATTATCGTGAGGTGTTTCCCCTCCATTTTATCCATTATATAGCACTGTAGTGGTCATTTTGTAATTCCGATTTTTTTCTCCCATTGACTTGCATTGATATCGGAAATCGGAAATTCCGATATCCAATATTTTTTCAATATCGGTGTTCGGAATTCCGATACGATATCGGGCAATATCGCTCATCCCTAATAGAGAGTTCTTCCAGTTCATGCAGATTAAGCACCTTATGTCTTTATTATATGGCTCGTTGATGGTTTCTCAACATCGAAATTTGAGAGGCTCTGTCAGAAAGGCTAAAGGATTAATATCAGATATTTACAGGATCTTGGGTTCTCCTCGGTCGAATCCCCTCTTGAAACATCCTTATATGATTAGTAGGGAGTCTCTTGGGAGGACGCTGTTTCCTCAATGCTGTCAGAATATATGGGAAAAGCAGTCACAAACCTCTATCTGCATCATTTCTAAGGAAAACAAATATAAAATTTTGATATTTTGGCATCAAACTCCAGAGCTCCTTCACAGACTGAACCTTCAGCTCACAAATATTTGCTGGTGTTGTTGCCCAGCACTGTGCTCTCAGTTCCTCATTTTCTAGTCTTGCCCTGGACTGGCTGGATTCTTGGAAAAGGTGAAAACCCTATTACAAAAGGTTCTTTATGTGGAGGTTGAGCTGGATCCTGCTATATAGCTACTAAAGGGATGGGGAAGAGTTTGGTCAGATTGCTGCTACATGTGTTGACAGCAGCTAGGTGTTTGATTGCACTTCATTGAAGTCAGACAACTCCCCCCTCTTATCAGAAGTTATTAGATAAAATAGGCAACATTCACAGGATGGAACACATGACAGCCTTATTAAATGCAAAATTGGACAGATTTGAGGCTGTCTGGGCTCCCTGGGACTATTGTAGAGCCCAAAGCAACAGTTAGGATCATGTTGGTTTTTTAACAGATTTCTTCTTCTCTTCCACTTCCTATATGGGTGTCTTGTCTTATTTAGTGTTGTGGTTTTATAAGAATTGTAATATGAGTATGGGGATGGAGTCACCTTAACTTGTAATAAATTATAACTTATGTTGGATTTTGTCTTTTGCTGTTCTATTACACAATATGTTTAGATGCCACTAGGGGGAAGCGTCTTCTTCACTCTCATTGTACACCATTCTTTCTGATTTTCTAATTTGTAATCCAAACTGTGATTGTTTTTTCTTATTTCTGATTGTTAAATCTTATAAAATGTAATAAAAATTACAGTTATTAAAAAAAAAATGTTTAGGCACACTATGGGTCTCAGAAGGGAGAAGGTACATTTGGATTTGGGAGTGATGAATTTGATGAATTTCTTTTTGGGGATGAGGAGTCATTTAGCTTTTCTAGAGTCTTTGTACTACCAGTAACATGGAAGCTCTCTATATTTCCTTTAACAGAAGACAGACCTAAGTGGGGACTTTTTTGTGTATTGACTTGAAGCTTTCGTTGGGAACATTTTACATAACATTTTGGATCACATTTATCCTGCACTCTACACTGAGCAATTATTTTGGGGTTTCCATCTAAATCTCTGAGTGATATGATTCAGATAAACTCACAAGGGATCGATTCACTGTAATGAGGCAGCAGGGTTACTCTAGACTCTGTCTGGCCTCTGTTCAGCGATGTCCTTTTCAGAGGTGCACAAAACTGTGGTCATCCACGTTTTTATGCATGAATAAAAAGATGGACACTGCCAGATAATAGGTCATACAGCGTCCACAGTGCCTTCATCTGCCTCATTATAGGGGGTTCCGTCTGAATCGCTTATTTCAGAGATTTACACAGAAACCCCGATGTAAGCGCTCAGGGCAGAGCGTAGGATAACTGTGCGCCAAACATCACTGTGATCTTTGGGAGGCAGAAAGATAAAATCAACTTAACGTTTTTTGATTGCTTTCTATTCCGATTTTTGGGAGGCAGAATGAATAAAAACCAGCAATTTAGTCTTTTTTTCTGTGGTTCCACGTGTGGTAAAATTGATAAGGCAGCATATTCTTCAGGTCAGTACGATTACAGCGATAACACATTTATATAATTGCTTTATGTTTTGCCTCTTTTTCAAAAAAAACTATTTTATAGAGAAAAAGAATTGTTTGTGCATCGCTGTATTCTAAGAGCTATTACTTTTTTATTTTTCCATGGATGGAGCTGTATTGTGCTTGTATTTTTGTGGGACATTTTCAAAGATACAATTTTAATTTACATTCGTCTTATTGATTGCGTTTTATTCCACCTTTAGTTTGGTTGTATGATGAAAAAGCATAGTTTTATGCCTTGTTTTTTCTTTATTTTTCTAATGGTGTTAACTGAAGGGGTTAACTAGTGTGACAGTTTGATTGGTTGGGTCTTTCCGGACGCGGTAATACCAAAAATGTGTACTTTTTTTTAACATAAAAATACGTATTTATAGGTGTAATATTATTATTATTATTATTATTTTGTGGGGGAGTTAAAATATTTTTACAATTTTTGTTTACTTTTTTACTTAGTCTCTTTATAGGATTTTAGCTTTCAGCTCTCTGAACTCTGATATAAAGCATTACAATGTTTTATACTTGTCAGTGCTGCACTCATTAGACCATGCTCTGAACATGAGCTAAGGGGCTTGTCGAAGCCTAGCGACCCGGATGTCGTCATGACGATCTCAGGTCAGCATGGCAATAATCGGGCCCTCGCGATGACATCACGGGGTGATGATTGGAGGGGAGAGGGAGCCCACTCGGTGAAAGCGCAGTATTTGTGCTTGTCAGGATTCTAATCCAGCAGATCTTGTGCACCAGGCGGCAGCTCTTCCATCTGAGCTATTCAACTCTCTGAACAGTTCTTTGTTAAATCAGATACTAGTACCTGTGTTGTTCCTGATGGTCTCCACCCTGCATTCTTGATTGTCTCCACCCTGAGTTCCTGATTGTCTCAACCCTGTGATCCCCTGATTGAACATCCTACTTAAATCTGGCACTGCACTTCCTTCCTTGCAAGATTATTGAGCTGCTTATCCTCAAGATTCTACTGCTGCTACCATGTACCGAAATCTGGCTATCCCTGACTACGATTCCTGCTTATCCTCCCAACTACACTGCTGCTCCGTTACGGACCTCTGGCGATTCCCTGCCTATGCTACCTGCTGAGGCTGCCCCTAGTGGTTGCAATATCACTACTCCAACTCAGGTCAGTCCATAACAGTGCTGATGTTAATACCAGAGGAGGTCTGGACTGTTAGGCGTCGGATTCCTGGCACTGCACAGCGGGAATCCAGAGCCAGACATCCTGCGGTCTGCCATTCTTCCTCGACCACTCCGGGTGTTGCTCAGCAAACACGGCGAGCCAGGCTTGCTGCTCAGACTCGCTCTGGCAGCCTGGATGTTGCTGCCACCTCTGGTGCAGCAATGGCAGCGCAACCTGTTTTGCAGGGAACCGCTCCTGAGGCTAAGTCCTCATGCCGTGCTACTAGGCATGCCCGCAACTTGACCTCTCACTGGAGAGCAGGGGTCACATGCTCAGGTCCTGCGTCGGATCTGATTGGTCCTTCCCAAGCTAATGGAAGGTTCCGGAAGCGCATCGCTATAAAAAGCCCACAGGGCGGCTCGGCGATGCGCTAGTGTAGACTTATCTTGCTATGTGTGTGAATGGTGACGGATACATGGACTGGTGGCTGACTCATTATGAAACCCCTTCCCTCGGATAATACGATTGGTGACAGAGTGTGTTCTTAGGTCAGCACCAGGTAGAGGCAAGCTACGCCACAGTGCTCCTTCGCCTACACTAGCGTCCGTCGGTGCCCGGTCCTCGGCGCCGACGCTTGCGGCTATAGTTGCCGCTGCGCTGCATTAACAGCAGCTATTGGTGTTCGCGGCTGCGACGCCACACGCTGACTCCTGTGACGATAACAGGGCCAGCACCTTTGTATATATTTCTGGCAAGCGACTCTGTGTCTGAACAGAGCCGCTCCTAGCGTTCGGGTGACGTTAACCCGTGCGCACTACTTCACCTTCTGGTGCATCTGCCATTGCCCAGCAGCGGTCTTACCAACTACCGCACGGTGGACCCCGGGCGGCGAACGCACCTCTTATTATTTTATATCTGGTGCGTTCTGCCGGCCATAACATTACACTAGCGCCAGGGTCTGGCTGGCAATGGCAGACGTGCAGCAGCTGCAGCGCTACATTCGGCAGCTGGAGAGCAGGTTGGCGGCTATCGAGAGCACCAACTCAGCTGCGAATGCTGCGCTAGCTGCCGCCCAGACAGTCGCTGAGGCCGTCTCACGTGTACCCACACTCTTGCCCTCGCCGACAATCTCTTCCCTCCCGCTCCCCGATAAGTTTTCGGGTGAAAGCGCCACCTGTAGGGGATTCGTCAGTCAGTGCTCCATTCACCTGGAGTTGCTGGCTGCACGGTTTCCTACAGAGCGGGCTAAGGTGGGCTTCATTGTCTCCTTATTGTCTGGCCGGGCATTGCAGTGGGCCACGCCATTGTGGGAACGTGATGATCCTGTGGTTCAGGGGCCTGCTCAGTTCCTCGCGGCTCTGAAGCAGGTCTTCTTAGGACCACGGGTCACGCACGATACGGCTCTCCAACTGTTGTCGTTAACACAAGGGTCACTCTCGGTTAGCCATTATGCTGTCCGGTTTCGGACATTGGCTTCCGAATTGGAGTGGCCGGACAAAGTATTAGTCCCAGTGTTCGGGAGAAGCCTAGCTGAGCACGTCAAGGATGCTCTAGCTACCCGAGATATTCCCACAACTCTGGAGGAATTGATCGCCGTCTCCACCCGTATTGATCTCCGGTTCACGGAGCGCGGGTTGGAGAGGACTCTATCCAGGCGTAAAATTAACCTGGCTCCCACCTTTACCGAACCGCTGAGCCATTCCGCACAGGAGTCTCCCTCCACCGAGCCCATGGAGGTATCTCGCACTGGCACTAAGCCACGTCAGGTGCGGGGCTCCGTGCGCTGTTATCACTGCCAACACTTTGGCCACACGGCTGGCACATGTCCTCAGCGGCCGAAGGGACGACCCCGTTCCATGGTTGTAGGTGGTGGCCAGTCCCAGATGGAGTCCTTTTCGCCTAAGCCGGTATTCCGGGGTACCCTAGATAACGGTTCCTCCACCTGGGAGGCAGAGGTCACTCTGGATTCCGGGGCCGAGGGGAACTTTATGTCCTCGAGTTTTGCCCAGAGTCACACTATCCCTCTGGTATTACTCCCACAACCTCTGACCATCAGGGTGGTGGATGGGGCACCATTGCCGTCTCAAGTGACCCATCAGACGGTCCCACTCGGTCTCGCCATGTCCCCCTCACATCGGGAGACCCTGTCCTTGCTTATTATGCCTCATGGCATCGATCAGGTACTCCTTGGGGTTCCCTGGCTTCGTTGTCACTCCCCTCACATTGATTGGGCATCGGGGAGAATATTGGGCTGGAGCAAGGACTGCGAGGGTAGGTGTCTCAGGGACAGTCTTCAGGTAGCGTCTACGGAGCTGCCTACAGACCTCTCCACGCTCCCTGAACCTTACCATCAATATGCGGACGTCTTCTCTAAGAAGTCCGCTGAGACACTCCCGCCGCACCGTCCCTATGACTGCCCGATTGACCTCCTGCCAGGCACAGAACCTCCTCGAGGTTGTGTTTACCCATTATCTCTCCCGGAGACGGAGGCAATGTCCCAATACATCCGGGAGAACCTGGCACGGGGCTTTATCAGGAAGTCGGTGTCACCGGCCGGGGCAGGCTTCTTCTTCGTTCAGAAGAAGAGCGGAGAGTTACGCCCTTGCATCGACTACCGGGGTCTCAATGCCATCACGGTAAATAATAAGTACCCTCTCCCGTTGATCTCCGAGTTGTTCGACAGGTTGCGTGGGGCGCGACTCTTTACTAAGCTAGATCTACGAGGGGCATACAACCTGATCCGTATTCGCGAGGGAGACGAGTGGAAGACAGCTTTTAATACTCGGGATGGCCATTATGAATATCTGGTCATGCCCTTCGGCCTTTGTAATGCGCCCGCTGTCTTCCAGAACTTCGTCAACGACGTCTTCCGTGACATGCTTTCTACCTTGGTGGTGGTCTATCTGGATGACATCCTCATCTTTTCGCCAGATTTGCCCACCCACCGGAAAGATGTCTGCAGGGTATTTGACCGCCTACGGGCGAATTCCCTGTTCGCCAAGCTGGAGAAGTGTCAGTTCGAGCAGGAGTCCTTGCCATTTCTGGGCTACGTCATCTCGGCCCAGGGGTTGGCTATGGATCCGGCCAAGCTGCAAGCGGTTATGGACTGGCAGGAACCCCATTCTCTTAAAGCGGTGCAGCGCTTTTTAGGGTTCGTTAACTATTATCGCCAGTTTATACCCCACTTTTCCACCCTGGTAGCTCCTTTGGTTGCTCTCACGAAAAAAGGAGCTAATCCTAAGGCGTGGACCGAACAGGTTTCTAAGGCCTTTTCCTCCGTAAAGTCCCACTTTGCAGGCGCTCCCATTTTACACCGTTCCAATGTGGATAAGCCGTTTATCCTTGAGGTAGACGCTTCTTCCGTCGTGCAGGAGCAGTCCTTTACCAAAAGGATGCTCAAGGTCGGAAGCATCCCTGCTTCTTCTATTCTAAGACCTTCTCACCGGTGGAGAAAAATTACTCCATCGGCGACAGGGAGCTGCTGGCCATGTAATTGGCTTTTTCCGAGTGGAGACATCTCCTGGAGGGAGCCCGGTTCCCCTTTCAGGTCTTCACGGACCATAAAAACCTGGTCTATCTTCAGACAGCCCAACGCCTGAATTCCCGTCAGGCCAGGTGGTCGCTCTTCTTTTCTCGCTTCCGCTTCACCCTACACTACCTCTCCGGGGAGAAGAACGTCCGAGCAGATGCCCTCTCACGCTCGGTGGTCTCAGCGGAGGAGGGAGAAGCGGAGCCTCGGTTAATTCTCCCTCCCGAGAGTTTTACGACCGTGGCTCCTATCGCTCTCGAGTCGGTACCGCCAGGCAAGACCTTAGTGCCCCCTCAGCTACAGCCAGAGGTTCTTGCCTGGGCACATGCCTCCAGGCTAGGTGGCCATTTTGGTAATAAACGGACCACCGAACTCCTGGCAAGGTCATATTGGTGGCCGCATATGGCTCGAGACGTCAAGGCATACGTGAAAGCATGCGTCTCGTGTGCCCGGAACAGGCCCTCTAGACAGAGGCCGGCGGGGCTCTTGTTTCCCCTGCCAGTAGCGGATAGACCATGGGAAATGGTGGGCATGGACTTTATAGTTGGCCTGCCCAAGTCCAGTGGCAGTACGGTCATCTGGGTGGTTACCGACCATTTTTCCAAAATGGTACATCTGGTGCCACTCGCACGCCTACCCTCCGCCCGAGGTCTGGCCGTCCTGTTCATTAAGCATGTATTCCATTTACATGGTATGCCGGACAAAATCGTAAGTGACCGAGGTCCCCAGTTTGCGTCTCATTTTTGGAGGGAGCTCTGCAGCTTACTCAGCATCGAGCTAAATCTGTCTTCCGCCTACCATCCCGAGACGAATGGCTTGGTCGAAAGGGCCAATCAGACCTTGGTCACCTATCTACGTCATTTTGTCTCTGCCAGGCAGGATGATTGGGCATCCTTGCTGCCTTGGGCTGAGTTTGCCCTAAACAATGCGGTGGCCGATTCCACTGGTCAGACGCCCTTTCTCCTAAATTATGGTCAACACCCTCGCGTCCCTGTCCCAATGCCGGTGTCCTCCGCTGACTCCAGGGTGGCAGACTGGGCAGTGGAGGCTCGGGACATTTGGGATCGCATGCAGGATGCTATCCGGGCATCTAAAGAAAGGATGAGGGCGTCCGCCGACACGCATCGGCGACCCGCACCAAGCTTCTCCCCTGGCGACATGGTGTGGCTCTCCACCCGGAATATCAAACTGCGCGTCGAGTCTCCCAAATTCGCACCACGTTACATTGGACCGTTCAAGGTCCTCGAGCGACTTAGCTCAGTGGTCTACCGCCTGGCTCTTCCTCCACATTTGGCCATATCGGACGTGTTTCATGTGTCCCTCCTCAAACCAGTTCACATGGTCCGGTTTTCTGAACCATCCACCGGGTCATCAGACTTATTGTCTGACGAGTTTGAGGTTAACGCCATCGTGGGGCGCAGGTTTGTCCGTGGCAAAAAGTTTTATTTGGTGGACTGGAAGGGTCATGGTCCCAAGGCTCGGACCTGGGAGCCGGTGGAGAACATTCATGCACCGCTCCTGTTCGCGGCTTTGGAGCGCAGTGAGGCTCAGAGGGGAGGGGGCCCTAGGAGGGGGGGTAATGTTAGGCGTTGGATTCCTGGCACTGCACAGCGGGAATCCAGAGCCAGACATCCTGCGGTCTCCCATTCTTCCTCGACCACTCCGGGTGTTGCTCAGAAAACACGGCGAGCCAGGCTTGCTGCTCAGACTCGCTCTGGCAGCCTGGATGTTGCTGCCACCTCTGGTGCAGCAATGGCAGCGCAACCTGCTTTGCAGGGAACCGCTCCTGAGGCTAAGTCCTCATGCCGTGCTACTGGGCATGCCCGCAACATGACCTCTCACTGGAGAGCAGGGGTCACATGCTCAGGTCCTGCATCGGATCTGATTGGTCCTTCCCAAGCTAATGGAAGGTTCCGGAAGCGCATCGCTATAAAAAGCCCGCAGGGCGGCTCGGCGATGCGCTAGTGTAGACTTATCTTGCAATGTGTGTGAATGGTGACGGATGCATGGACTGGTGGCTGACTCATTATGAAACCCCTTCCCTCGGATAATACGATTGGTGACAGAGTGTGTTCTTAGGTCAGCACCAGATAGAGGCAAGCTACGCCACAGTGCTCCTTCGCTTACACTAGCGTCCGTCGGTGCCCGGTCCTCGGCGCCGACGCTTGAGGCTGTAGTTGCCGCTGCGCTGCATTAACAGCAGCTATTGGTGTTCGCGGCTGCGACGCCACACGCTGACTCCTGTGACGATAACAGGGCCAGCACCTTTGTATATATTTCTGGCAAGCGACTCTGTGTCTGAACAGAGCCGCTCCTAGCGTTCGGGTGACGTTAACCTGTGCGCACTACTTCACCTTCTGGTGCATCTGCCATTGCCCAGCAGCGGTCTTACCAACTACCGCACGGTGGACCCCGGGCGGCGAACGCACCTCTTATTATTTTATATCTGGTGCGTTCCGCCGACCATAACATGGACTCTGCAGTTATGGAGTCAGCAGAGCGTTGGTGATTTTTCTGCCATCTGCTCTTCAGCACTTGGTGACCTCGTTCTGTAAAGTTATGGAGTCTCCAATTCAAGGCTGAGTTGCTGAGGTTGTGTAGGAGAAGGTAAAGATATTCCTGAAGAACCCCAACGCTGTGTGTTGTTGGTGCAAGAAGGCTGCCCACTACCGTCTAGACGGGACCATGCAAAACTATCCGGAAGAGGAAGAGCTTCAGGGGAGATAAGTTTGAAGGTGGTGTAGGGAAGTGGACTGACTTATGGACCTGTTTGAAGCAGGAAAGTGAATGTAAGATGTGCAGTAAATATACTTGACGTGAACTGGTGTATATATGTGGGGAGACAGCCTGAAAGAGTGAAAGATGGTGTAGGACTGGGTTTTGGCCACTAGGGGGAGACAAAGAACAGCAGGAGAAGGAGACGGTGCAGTACTAAGATTTGGCCACAAGATGGAGACAGAGAGCAGTGAGAAAAGGGCTTAACAGCATCTTAAGGCTAGGAAACCGCATAGTCAAGGTGGCTGGAGTTACGGGGACTCGAGAGGGGAATTCCCAGGGAGGGGAATAAAAGAGAGAGAGGGCGAGTCCAGGGAAGCCAGTCCAGGAGGAGGAGCTCAGGAGAAGAGGAGACGGAAGGAAGAGAATGAAAGTGGAAGAGCTCTGGAAGGGATGGAAGAGAGACAGTCGGGGGGGTGGCCCTGACAAGAGAGCTGCAGGACAGAGGAAGCCCGGGGGTACCAGACAGACGGATTTGGACAGGCGAAGCGCTATGGTGGTAGGCCTAGGGCAGCCACAGCGATAGAACCGCGAGGGATGTCAATTTAGAAAGGAGAAAAAGGTGCAAGGTACCCGGGCCTGTGTGTACAGAAGCTGTCGTGTTGCTGTGGTCGTCGGGAGGACGGCCAATAAAGAGGACCTGTTGAACGCACATCGGTTTCTGTCTCTAGTCTGTTCGTGGCGAAAAAGGGACCACCCCCCCAGTCAGCGCACATACCTACAGTGGCACCAGGTCACGTGCCAGTGATAATGAAGATCCTGTGGACAAAAAGTCTGTGCGCCAAACCAGGGAGGGTTTTGACACTAGGAAGGAGAGCGGACCAGGTGTTCAGAGGAGAAGACGCTGCAACCGGGGTGACAGGCCGCAGTAAAGAGTGTGCATAGGGAAGCTATGGCACAGCCGCAGGTGGGACCCACATGCTGCTAGATCACATCCAGAGCCCGGACTATGCCGGTCATGGTATGAGGACCCAATCCATGCTTGTCAAGACCCAGGGTTTCAACTTTGCCAGTCAAGGCCCGAATCCCAGATGATAATCACCAGGAGCAATAGCCCAGACATCATCTTCTTGGATCAGATAGACACCCGCCACCTATTAAGAACCAAAGATCCTTGAGGAGACTACACCTGAGAGAGGATGCCTGCGCTGGTAGACAGTCTATGCGAGTGAGCCAGGCTGTCGCTTGCAGCCCTGATGTACGGACAGGGTGGGGTCAATCGAAGTGAAGGTAGCCTGTTCTGCCATTCTCCACGTAAGATGCTGTGTGGATTACAGCATACGGCTAAACCCTCATCGACTTCCTAGTGAACAGACTGTATGGATTCTTAACCCCTTTGTTACATTGGACATACTATTCCGTCCATGTGACCTGGGACTTAAGTCCCATGGATGGAATAGTGTTGTGAGTTCATTTTCCCCTTCGTCACTGAGGTCTGGTGAACTCCCTATTCTTGTAAAGGAAGGTAATGAGCCTGATTATCAGGCACCTGAGTCTAATGATGATGACTGGCTGAGTGGAGTCACGGACTGGATATAAGGCTGCCGACGCCCTTCTGCCCTGCGGGTGATTTCTCTGTGGACTTCTAGGAAACCAGTCTGATTCCTGCTCCTCTAAAGCTAAGTTTTCTGCTTTGCCTTTTAGCATTTGTGTTTTGTTTTTGTTTGCCTTGCTTTTCTGGATTCTGCCATTCCCTGCTGGGGTGAGCTGATTCTTCTTTTGCCTGTTGCTCTGTCTTCAGAATATTCCTGAGTACTGACATAGTCTTTTTGAAGCCTAGCGTCTTCAGGGCCTTTTTCTCTGTCAGTCTGTTGGCTCTTATTTTCATAGGGTTTTTCACGGATTGCAGACAGCAGCCTTCCTGTCCTTTCCTATCTAGTTAGCTTGGGCCCCGTCTTTGCTCACTCTATCTTTCTGTCTGTGTTGTGTTATTTCTTCTTGCTTCACAGTCATTATATGTGGGGGGCTGCCTTTTGCTTTGGGGTCTGCTCTGGGGCAGTTTAGATTTCCCTTTCTGTCTTTAGGCTATTTAATTCTCCGGCTGTAATCTAGCGGTCTAGGGCATCGTAGGAACCCCCCACGGCTACTGCTAGTTGTGTTGATAGGTTCAGGGGTCTGCAATCCGATAGCTGCCAACCTCTCTGGTTTTCTGGACTTAGCTAGCATTTCTGTTTTTGCCTCCTACGGTTACTCAATCATAACAGAATCACCCGCCATACCGCAGATCCTAGGGTACTCAATGGCAGGAAAGAATTGTGTTTAAAAAAAAAAAAAAAAAAAGAGTGTGTATGTTCTTTCCTCTATATCTCTGAGGCCGTAGGGGGAATTTTTTTTCTCTCAATGGAGATAAAGCAATTGTCTGATCGTGTGGAGCAGCTCGCTGCGGAAGTGCGGGGAATTTCCGCCTACCTTGCTCGTTCGCATGCTGTTGAACCAAAGATCCCTACACCTGATGTATTTTTTGGGGATCGATCAAAATATTTGAGTTTCAAAAATAATTGTAAATTATTTTTTGCCTTGAAGCCTAACTCGTCAGGGAGCTCCGCGCAGCATGTTAAAATTGTCATCTCTTTGCTGCGTGGCGATCCCCAGGATTGGGCGTTTTCTTTGAAACCAGATGATCCTATTCTGACTAATGTGAACGCATTCTTTCAAGCCTTGGGGTTGTTGTATGACGAACCTAATGCTATTGATCAGGCTGAAAAGACCCTGTTGGCATTGAACCAGGGTCGAGATTCTGCAGAGTTGTACTGTCAAAAGTTCCGAAAGTGGGCGGTCCTTACTACCTGGAATGATAATGCCTTGGCTGCTCTCTTTCGGAAGGTTTTGTCAGAAGCTGTAAAAGATACTATGGTGGGATTTCCTGTTCCCTCTGGTCTGGACGATTCTATATCATTAGCCATTCAGGTTGATCGGCGTTTACGTGAATGCAGGATTGCATGAGAGGTGTTGCCACCGGTAGAACAGACGTCTGAACCTATGCAATGTGATAGAGTTTTGTCTATGGTGCAACGTCAGGAGTTCAGAAGGCGTAATAAGCTGTGTTTTTTCTGTGGAGATGCCTCGCATATTATTTCTGTTTGTCCTAAATGAGAGAAACGCTTTGCACACACGTTTTCTGTTGGTGGTGTTCAACCTAAGTTTCTTCTGGCAATTACTCTGATCTGCTCCCTGTCCACATTTTCCGCCAAGGCTTTTGTAGATTCGGGAGCAGCGCTAAACCTAATGGACTTGGATTTTGCTAAACGTTGTGGATTTCCGATGACACCTCTGCAGACGCCTATCCCTTTGAGGGGGATTGATGCTACTCCTTTGGCGAAAAATAATCCTCAGTTTTGGACCCAGGTGGTCATGCGGGTCGCCCCAGACCATCAAGAAAATTGCAGATTTTTGGTGTTACATGGTCTGCATGATGCCGTTGTTCTGGGGTTTCCCTGGTTGCAAATTCATAATCCAGTCTTGGATTGGAAATCTGTGTCTGTGGTGAGTTGGGGTTGTCGGTGTGCCTGTAGTGAGGCTCCGGTTTTTTCCACCTCTCCTCAGTCGCATGATGTTCCTGACTATTTGGCGGACTTTTATGATGTATTTAGTGAGAATGAGTCTGCGTCCTTGCCTCCTCATAGGAGTTATGACTGTGCAATTGAACTGAGCCCGGGGTGTAAATTTCCCAAGGGTCGGCTCTTCAATTTATCTGTCCCCGAGCACGAGGCTATGCGGTCCTATATTAAGGAGGCGTTGGAGAAGGGTCATATTAGACCATCCTCTTCACCCTTAGGTGCCGTTTTTTTTTTTTGTGGCCAAAAAGGATGGTTCTTTAAGGCCTTGTATTGATTATCGTGCCCTCAACAAAATTACTATTAAATATCAGTATCCGTTACCACTGATTTCGGATCTATTCTCTAGAGTTAGAGGTGCTTGCTGGTTTACCAAGCTTGACCTCAGGGGGGCGTATAATCTTATTCGCATCAAGCACGGGGATGAATGGAAGACGGCGTTTAATACTCCGGAGGGACATTTTGAGTACCTGGTGATGCCTTTTGGGCTCACTAATGCCCCTTCTGTCTTCCAGTGCTTCATGAACGATATTTTCCGAGACTTTGTCGATAAATTTTTGATTATCTATCTGGATGATATTTTGATCTTCTCCAAGGATTGGGATTCTCATGTGGAACATATTCGGACTGTGTTCCAGATCTTGAGGGAGAATTCCCTGTATGTCAAAGGATCGAAATGCCTTTTTGGAGTACAGAGGATTTCATTTTTGGGATTTATTTTGTCTCCATTAACTATTGAAATGGACCCGGCCAAGGTACAGGCCATTTATGATTGGGTTCAGCCCACTTCTTTGAAGGCCCTCCAGAAGTTTTTGGGTTTTGCTAATTTTTATCGGAAATTTATAGCAAAATTTTCTAGTATTGCCAAGCCATTGACTGATCTGACTAAGAAGGGTGCTGATGTGTTGAATTGGTCTCCGGAGGCTGTTGCTTCCTTTCAGGAGCTGAAGCGAAGATTTACCTCCGCCCCGGTTTTGCGGCAACCTGATGTCTCACTCCCGTTCCAGGTAGAGGTGGATGCTTCTGAGATTGGTGCAGGAGCTGTTTTGTCCCAAAAGGATCCTGTAACATCTAAAATGAATCCCTGTGCTTTCTTTTCCCGAAAGTTCTCTCCATCTGAACGTAACCATGATGTGGGGAATCGGGAACTGTTGGCCATGAAATGGGCATTTGAGGAGTGGAGACATTGGTTGGAGGGAGCTAAACATCAAGTTGTGGTCCTCACTGACCACAAGAATTTGATTTACCTAGAGTCGGCTAAACGCTTGAACCCTTTTCTTCCTGGAACTAAGAATGTCAAGGCAGACGCCCTCTCTAGGAGCTTCTTTGCTGATTCTCCTGTGGTGACCAAGCCTGCTACCATCTTAGGCGAAGGGGTAGTTCTTTCTGCCATCTCGCCTGATTTGAGACTTGCTCTGCAAGAGTTCCAGGAGGACAAACCTGAGCGTTGTCCCAGTGGAAAGTTGTATGTTTCTGACCAGTGGAAGAAGAGAGTGACTGAAGTTCATTGCTCTGCATTGGCTGGTCATCCAGGTATTTTTGGTACTAGAGATCTGGTGAGTCGCTCTTTTTGGTGGCCCACCTTGTCTCATGATGTCAGGAATTTTGTGCAGTCCTGTGGGACTTGCTCCCGGTCTAAATCTTGTTCTCGCTCTAGTGGGTTGTTGATGCCTTTGCCGGTCCCCAGGAGGCCATGGACCCATATTTCAATGGATTTCATCTCTGATTATCGCAGCTGACACCCGGCACATTAACCCCTGGCACACTGCGATCAATCACGATCGCAGTGTACCTGGGGCATAGGGAAGAATCGCGCAGAAGGGGCTCCCTGTTTGCTACCCTGAGCCCTTCAGAACAACGCGATGTGCTCACGTTGTTCCGAGGGCCTCCTTCCTGCAAGCCCACGGATGCAATATGGCCGCGGGGCCTACGAGGTCCTGCAGGGAGGCTGCTTTCTCAGTGCCTGCTGAGAGCAGGTGCTGAGAAAGCCTCCTGCAGTGCCTGTCAGATTGCTGATCTGACACAGTGCACTGCAAAGTGTCAGATCAGCGACAATATAATAAAGTTAAAAAAAAGAATCGTGTTAAAATAATTTTTAAAAAATTCCTAAATAAATAATATTTGCGAGCAAAAAGTGCAATAACACGCGATCAAAAAGACGGATATAAATAAACATGGTAACACTGAAAACGTCATCTTTTCCCGCAAAAAACAAGCTGCCATGCAGCGTCATCAGCAAAAAAATAAAAAAGCTATAGCTCGCAGAATAAAGCGATGAAAAAACATTTTTTCATATAAAATTGTTTTTATTGTATAAAAGCGCCAAAACATTAAAAAATTATATAAATGAGGTATTGCTGTAATCGTACTAACCTGAAGAATAAACCGCTTTATCAATTTTACCACATGCGGAACGGTGTAAACACCCCCCCACCCCAAAAGAAATTCATGAATTGCTGTTTTTTTGCAATAAAAAGTGTCTTTTAGCGTGTGACAGCTGTCAAACATAAAAACCTGCTATAAATAGTAAATCACCCCCTTAGTTAGGGAAAAATAATAAAATAAAAAAAAAATGTATTTATTTCCATTTTCCCTGCTTGGGTTAGGGTTGGGATTAGTATTCAGGGGAGTGTTGGGGTTAGGGTTGGAGTTAGGATTGGGGGTTTCCACTGTTCAAGCACACCAGGGGCTCTCCAAACACGACATGGCGTCTGATCTGAATTCCAGCCAATTCTGCGTTAAAAAAGTCAAACGGTGCTCCTTTCCTTCAAAGCTTCGCCATGCTCCAAAACAGTGGTTTACCCCCACATATGGGGTATCAGCCTACTCAGGACAAATTGCACAACAACTTTTGTGGTCCAATTTCTCCTGTTACCATTGGAAAAATAAAACAATTGGGCTCAAAAATGTCATTTTTGTGGAAAATAATATGATTTTTTTTTATTTTTATGGCTCTACGTTATAAACTTCTGTGAAGCACTTGGGGGTTCAAAGTGCTCACCACACATCTAGATAAGCTCCTTGGGGGGTCTAGTTTCCAAAATGGGGTCACTTGTGGGGGGTTTCCACTGTTTAGGCACATCAGGGGCTCTCCAAACGTGACAAGAAACCCGCAGACCATTCCATTAAAGTCTGCATTCCAAAATGTCACTATTTCCCTTCCGATCCCCAATGTGTTCCCATACAGTAGTTTTCTCCCACATATGGGGTATCAGCATACTCAGAAAGCAACATTTGGGGTCCAATTTTTCATGTTACCCTTGGGAAAATAAAAAAATTGGGGACTAAAAGATCATGTTTGTGGAAAAAATATGATTTTTTTTATTTTCACACCTGGGCGTTAATAACTTCTGTGAAGCACGTGGGGGTTCAAAGTGCTCACCACACATCTAGATAAGTTCCTTGGGGGGTCTAGTTTCCAAAATGAAGTCACTTGTGGGTTTTTTTTACTGTTTAGGCACATCAGGGGTTCTCCAAACGCGACATGGCATCCAATCTCAATTCCAGCCAATATTGCGTTGAAAATGTCAATGTCATGTCCGCCATGTCTGTCATGTCCGCCATGTCTGTCATGCCGCAAGATGCCTGGAGCAGTGTGCACCCGTGCCTTACCTCATGGTTGCACGCTGTTGCTGGGTAACCATCCGTCTGTCTGACTCTGCAATCCGCTGTATTCATGGAAATCCCTGATCATGTGACCCTTCCTATGTTCCAGTCCTGCTCTGATTCTGCAATCCGCTGTATTCCTGGAAACCCCTGATCATGTGATCCTTCCTATGTTCCAGTCCTGCTCTGATTCTGCAATCCGCTCTATTTCTGGAAACCCCTGATCATGTGACCTCCTCTATGGTTCTACCTAGGATGTTCTAGCGATGCTCTCTATGATCCTGGAGGATTTGAACCTAAAGTCCCTCCCTGGTCCTGACCCGGAAGTACTGGTGCTATGGTGCTATATCAGACCGCCCCTCCCTATGGTCAGGGCCTGAGTATCGTGTTGCTTCCCTGCATGGCTGCTTGGTCTGCTCGGTCGCTCTCTGTATTCTGGGCCCCTGCACTTTGCTCTGTCGTGCGTCTCGGCACACGCTCTGTGCTTGTACTCCGTCTCTTGTCCTGTGCCTTGTCTTATGTTTGTCCGTTGTGCTATGTTTGTCCTTGTCCTGTTGGACTTGTTGTCCTTCTGGTGTTCTCTGCCTTGCCCGTTTCTGCCATGTCTTGCCTTCGCTTTGCTCAGTCTTGTGTTCCCTCCTCTGTTCTCTGTTCTTGCCTGTTCTCCCTTGCTCTGACCTATGGTGCCCTGTTATGCCTCCTGGCACATGCACCATTCCTCCTCTCTTACCTTTTGTGCTCTCTTGCACATTCCTACGCTAGTCTCAAGGTTTTCCCTTGACCCGGCTCTGGGCTTCGGCCTACGCTCCGCTGCTAGCTCTTTTCTCGCTCTGACCTGGCTCTGTGTTTCTGCCTACGTTCCGCTCATTGTTCCGTACCCTGCCTAGCTTTGCCTTGTTTCTTGCTTTGCCTTGCCTTGTTTCTTCGTGTGCCCTTTGCATGTGTCTGGCCTTCCTAGCCTCCTGCTTGTGCCTCAGACGTGCCCGCCCTAGCCGTGCCCGCCTGCTTGTGCCTCAGCCGTGCTTGTCGGTCAGTGACAGCTGTGTCGCCTGCTATGCTCCAGCCGGGTTCGCTGGAGTCTTGCCCGCCTGTTTGTGCTACAGCCCGTCCAGCTAGCCAGTGCCCCAGCCGTGTTCTCTGTGCTTCCTTGCACCCAAACTGTCTCTGCACTGTGCCCTCCGTGCTTCTCTTAGCACGCGCAGGCTCTCTCCTGCCCCGTGGCATACCTCCCCGTGCTTCTGTAAAAGTATGTGCAGGTCTTGCCATGTACCCTGTCGTGCCCTCTCGCATTCACAGGTCCTAGCCTGTACTCTGTCCCTGGTGTGCCCTCTGCACACGCAGGACTCTGCCTTGATCCCTGTCCCTGGCGTGTCCCTCTACATGCGCGCAGGCCTCTGTCCTTGTACATGTCCCTGGCGTGCCCTCTGCACGCGCAGGCCTCCGTCCTTGAACCTGACCCTGGCGTGTTCCTTTGCACGCGCAGGACTCTGCTCTGAACCTGTCCCTGGCGTGTCCCTCTACACGTGCAGGCCTCCGTCCTTGTACCTGTCCCTGGCGTGTCCCTCTACACGCACAGGCCTCCGTCCTTGTACCTGTCCCTGGCATGCCCCTCGGCATGCGCAGGCCTCCGTCCTTGAACCTGATTCTAGCGTGTCTCCTAGCATGCACCCTGCCTCGGATCCTGGCGTGGCTCCAAGCACACACCCTGCCTCGTCTCCTGGTTTGTCTGCCGGATTCCCGAAGCCTGCCGACCGCTGCCAGAGGTCTGGAACCAGATGACTGCATCCTGCTGCCTGGATCCTGTCAGTCCTTGCCAGTCCTCCGGAGTCCGATGCCTTTGCACCTGTTTTGGACCCTGGCGTGTCTTCTTCCACGCACTCTGCCTTGGACTCTGGTGTGTCTCCGAGCACGCACCTTGTCTTGGACTCTAGCGTGTCCTAGCACGCATCCCTCCTAGGAACTCTGGTGTGACCCCTAACATGTACCCTGCCCTGGACTCTGGTATGTTTTTTGCATGTGTTATACCTGGAACATTTGGCGTGCCCTTGCACGCACCTTGCCGTGTTTCACCGTTGGTGCCCTGCATCTGATTCTCTGTTTTTGCCTTGTATCTGATTAAAGTGTGTTGCCACGTTTGCTGAAGAAATCCTGTGACTTCGCTTTATGTTTCGTATCCTGTTCGTCCTGTTACCTGACACTCAATAGTGTCTCCCTGAGCCGGCCGTCTGGTCCAGCTGCCGTGGTGGCTCATCCCCTTGGTCTTGCCCCTGACACTCCCTGTACAGGGGGTGGGTTCTCACTAGGTTCGCTCGCCCTATGTGGGTGGGTGCCACGGCCCAGAGGGTCCACTCTAAAAGGAAAAACGACTCAGCGTAAGCTGACGCTCGTCACAGTCAAATAGCGCTCCTTCCCTTCCGAGCTCTGCCATGCACCCAAACAGTGATTTACCCCCACATATGGGGTATCAGCGTACTCAGGACAAATTGCACAATAACTTTTGGGGTCCTATTTCCCTTGGGAAAATAAAAATTGGGAGTGAAAAGATTATTTGTGTGGAAAAAATATGGTTTTTTAATTGTACAGCTATACGTTATAAACTTCTGTGAAGCCCTTGGGGGTTCAAAGTTCTCACCACACATCTAGTTAAGTTCCTTGGGGGGGTCTAATTTCCAAAATGAGGTCACTTGTGGGGGGTTTCCACTGTTTAGGCACATCAGGGTCTCTAAATGCGACATGGCGTCCGATCTCAATTCCAGCCAATCCCTCCTAGGAACTCTGGTGTGACCCCTAACATGTACCCTGCCCTGGACTCCGGTATGTTTTTTGCATGTGTTATTCCTGGAACATTTGGCGTGCCCTTGCACGCACCTTGCCGTGTTTCACCGTTGGTGCCCTGCATCTGATTCTCTGTTTTTGCCTTGTATCTGATTAAAGTGTGTTGCCACGTTTGCTGAAGAAATCCTGTGACTTCGCTTTATGTTTCGTATCCTGTTCGTCCTGTTACCTGACACTCAATAGTGTCTCCCTGAGCCAGCCGTCTGGTCCAGCTGCCGTGGTGGCTCATCCCCTTGGTCTTGCCCCTGACACTCCCTGTACAGGGGGTGGGTTCTCACTAGGTTCGCTCGCCCTATGTGGGTGGGTGCCACGGCCCAGAGGGTCCACTCTAAAAGGAAAAACGACTCAGCGTAAGCTGACGCTCGTCACAGTCAAACAGCGCTCCTTCCCTTCCGAGCTCTGCCATGCACCCAAACAGTGATTTACCCCCACATATGGGGTATCAGCGTACTCAGGACAAATTGCACAATAACTTTTGGGGTCCTATTTCCCTTGGGAAAATAAAAATTGGGAGTGAAAAGATTATTTGTGTGGAAAAAATATGTTTTTTTAATTGTACAGCTATACGTTATAAACTTCTGTGAAGCACTTGGGGGTTCAAAGTTCTCACCACACATCTAGTTAAGTTCCTTGGGGGGGTCTAATTTCCAAAATGAGGTCACTTGTGGGGGGTTTCCACTGTTTAGGCACATCAGGGGCTCTCCAAATGCGACATGGCGTCCGATCTCAATTCCAGCCAATTTTCGGTTGAAAAAGTCAAACGGCGATCCTTCCCTTCCGAGCTCTGCCATGCACCGAAACAATTGTTCCCCCCAACATATCAAGTATCAGCATACTCAGGACAAATTGCACAATAACTTTTGCAGTCTCATTTCTCCTGTTACCCTTGGTAAAATAAAAAAAATTGGACCTGAAGTAATTTTTTTGTGAAAAAAAGTTAAATGTTCATTTTTTTAAAACATTCAAAAAATTCCTGTGAAGCACCTGAAGGGTTAATAAACTTCTTAAATGTGGTTTTGAGCACCTTCAGGGATGCTGTTTTAAGAATGGTGTCACTTTTGGGTATTTTCTATCATACAGTCATATGTAAAAGTTTGGGCACCCCTATTAATGTTAACCTTTTTTCTTTATAACAATTTTGGTTTTTGCAATAGCTATTTCAGTTTCATATATCTAATAACTGATGGACTCAGTTATATTTCTGGATTCAAATGAGGTTTATTGTATTAACAGAAAATGTGCAATCTGCATTTAAACAAAATTTGACCGGTGCAAAAGTATGGGCACCCTTATCATTTTCTTGATTTGATCACTCCTAACTACTTTTTACTGACTTCCTGAAGCACTAAATTGGTTTTGTAACCTCATTGAGCTTTGAACTTCATAGCCAGGTGTATCAAATCATGAGAAAAGGTATTTAAAGTGGCCACTTGCAAGTAGTTCTCCTATTTGATTCTCCTATGAAGAGTGGCATCATGGGCTCCTCAAAACAACTCTCAAATGATCTGAAAACAAAGATTATTCAACATAGCTTTTCAGGGGAAGGATACAAAAAGTTGTCTCAGAGATTTAACCTGTCAGTTTCCACTGTGAGGAACATAGTGAGGAAATGGAAGAACACAGGTACAGTTCTTGTTAAGCCCAGAAGTGGCAGGCCAAGAAAAATATCAGAAAGGCAGAGAAGAAGAATGGTGAGAACAGTCAAGGACAATCCACAGACCACCTCCAAATACCTGCAGCATCATCTTGCTGCAGATGGTGTCACTGTGCATCGGTCAACAATACAGCGCATGCATAACGCCTTTTTGTATGACCAAACAACTCAATCTTTGTTTCATCAGTCCACAGGACCTTCTTCCAAAATGTAACTGGCTTGTCCAAATGTGCTTTTGCATACCTCAGGCGACTCTGTTTGTGGCGTGCTTGCAGAAACGGCTTCTTTCGCATCACTCTCCCATACAGCTTCTCCTTGTGCAAAGTGCGCTGTATTGTTGACCGATGCACAGTGACACCATCTGCAGCAAGATGATGCTGCAGGTATTTGGAGGTGGTCTGTGGATTGTCCTTGACTGTTCTCACCATTCTTCTTCTCTGCCTTTCTGATATTTTTCTTGGTCTGCCACTTCTGGGCTTAACAAGAACTGTACCTGTGTTCTTCCATTTCCTTACTATGTTCCTCACAGTGGAAACTGACAGGTTAAATCTCTGAGACAACTTTTTGTATCCTTCCCCTGAAAAGCTATGTTGAATAATCTTTGTTTTCAGATCATTTGAGAGTTGTTTTGAGGAGCCCATGATGCCACTCTTCATAGGAGAATCAAATAGGAGAACTACTTGCAAGTGGCCACTTTAAATACCTTTTCTCATGATTTGATACACCTGGCTATGAAGTTCAAAGCTCAATGAGGTGACAAAACCAATTTAGTGCTTCAGGAAGTCAGTAAAAAGTAGTTAGGAGTGTTCAAATCAAGAAAATGATAAGGGTGCCCATACTTTTGCACCGGTCAAATTTTGTTTAAATGCAGACTGCACATTTTCTGTTAGTACAATAAACCTCATTTGAATCCAGAAATATAACTGAGTCCATCAGTTATTAGATATAAGAAACTGAAATAGCTGTTGCAAAAACCAAAATTGTTATAAAGAAAAAAGGTTAACATTAATATGGGTGCCCAAACTTTTACATATGACTGTATAGACCCTTCAAAGTGACTTCAAATGTGATGTGGTCCCTAAAAAAAAAAATGGTGTTGTAAAAATGAGAAATTGCTGGTCAACTTTTAACCCTTATAACTTCCTAACAAAAAAAATTTTGGTTCCAAAATTGTGCTGATGTAAAATAAACATGTGGGAAATGTTACTTATTAAGTTTTTGTGTGTCATATCTCTGTGATTTAAGGGCATAAAAATTCGCTAATTGCGCATGATCACATGAGGTATCACGCGCTAGAAAGTTCCAGATAATTGATCTGCAACTACGCTAGCGTGAACAGTTATATTAACTACGCATGTGCTGGTAGATTTACATTATACGCTGGTAGTTTTACGTAATGTATAAAAAAATGGGGATTTCTCGGTGGGGAGGGACTTTCCAGATGGGCTAAGCAGACGTGCTGACTGTCTTGTTGTTTCTCCTGGAATCTCCCCCGATTGAAGAGTGATGCCACAATATCCGGTGATGTATTGACGCTTATTCCTATGTAATTCATTGTTTATTAATAATGTAATTGACTCTAAAAGTCACTATATAATCCTGACTTTCATGCTTAAATTGCTATTACATCAATAAAACACTTTGTTTTACCTTAAGAACTGTTTTCAGTTGTGCCTAATTAGTATATTAGAGAGCAAGCTGCTGAATATTTGAACTGGTAAGACAGGATGGGGGGAATTTAATGTGTGAGGGGAGATTTGGAATGGTGAGGGGAGATTTGGAATGGTGATGGGGGATGTGTGGGGGGAGATTTGATGTGGGGATTTAATGTGTGGGGGGATTTGAGGACACAAAATGATAAGCGAAGAGGGAGATGCAGGGCATGTATGAGGAAACAGTATGAGGGGTCTGTATGATGAAACATTATGGGATAATAGGATTCATGGACGAGGAAACAGTATGAGGGAATGGGGGCATGGACGAGGAAATAGTATGGTGGATGGGTGCAGACAGTATGGTGAGCGGGAAGATGAGTGCAGACAGTATGGGGAGCGAACAGGGGAATATGTGCGGAAACAGTATGAGTAGTGATGGAAAAATGTATATGGACACAGTATGGGGAGTGAAGGTGATGGGATGTGTGCAGAGGGTATGTGTGAGCAGGCAGTATAGAGAGTGAGGGGGTAAATATATGAGGAGACAGTATGGTAACAGGGGGATGTGAGAAGAGACAGTATGAGGATGGAGGGGAATAGTGTGAGGAGACAGTATGGGGAGAAAAGTGAGTGGGCACAAAATAGAGACTGAGTAGTGGGGGCGTAGAATGGGGGGACAGTGTACGGGTACAGCCAGGAGGGGACAGAGTGTGATGAGAGGGTACAGTATAGAGACTTGGCCCTATAGAGAGGACACAGGGTGAGAGGACAGTGTGAAAAGGGGTCCCAGTCTTGAAAGAAAAGATCAGTGTAAAGAGCATGTACCATAAGAGAGACAGCATGGAGTCATATTTTGTGCAGACAATATAGTGAGGAGCGATTATTTATTCAGGGGCTCAGCGTACAGCAGATATTTTTTATTCAGGAGCATTATAATAATACTGCTATCTTTAAGGGCATCATGTGGAGATTTGCTGCAGAAGACTGTAGAAGATGGAAGTCTGCAGAAACGGCTGTGGATGAGAAAACTCATCATGATGTCTGGGCAAGATGAAGAAAAGAAGGAGAACGACTCCAGAGACGGCTTCATCTATAAGGTACCTGGATGTAAATATTATTGTCAGGGTCCTGTCAGCGCCGGCACGCAGCCTCCGCTGAGCAGGGACTCACCCGCACTGTAGGGGGGCCCGGGGTCAGGTACAGCCGGAAAGTACAAACAGGACCTGGGGACGCTGAAGTTTAGCAAGCAGTGAAGGACCTATGGTCATGTGACTGCAAGGGGCGGGAAATTCAGTGAACATAGCCGAACTGAACCTTAAATGACTCTCTCATCTCTAGCAATGTCACCTAAAAGAAAGTAATTTTTTCCCGCCCCCGAGGAAGCTGCACTCAATATCAGTGGGGCTATTCTCTTTCTGAGGTCAGCAGATAAATGGTTTCTGAGGAAAATAATGTTGGAAAGCGTAAAGTAACCTATAATTCAGAAAAGTAAAAAAGCTACCGTTTTGATGTTCAGAACCGTGACAGATACAGATAGACTCAGGCTCCTGGCAGACTGGAACCTCAGAGTTATGAAGAGCTGAAATGCTCACTTTTGATATATTAGCCTATTGCAACAACCATTAGGTCTGCTGTACTAAGTGGCACTAATCAATGACCATTGTGTTATTGCATTGTAGTGCCTTACTGATGACACAAGTCATTGACTGTAGACCAACAGAGGGTCTGATGTCACAATGTGGTACACAGGATTGCAAAAGAAGGAATAAAAAATTATTATTATTATATTAATATTATTATATTATGGCGTTTTATTGCCCTGAACAATTGTAATCAGGTATTATAGGATAAGAATAGTGAGAATTTCACACTGACCATATGGAAGTAGCAGAGGCTGCCCCCCCATCAGGTTCAACAGTAATCTAAGGGGTCTCAATATTGATATTTCCATGTATAGAGGGCCTCCGTCTGTAGCACCCTCATACTGACTAGTCCAGAGACAAACAGGAGTCTGATGCCACTTTCCAGACCGTGGTCTGTCTATTTTTTAGTAGGGCGAAATTTTATTTCCGAAGACTTTAGGGAGTAAAAGTTGCCTTTGAAATTGTACCAGATGATCCCTTTGCCTTTGATTTTGTGTTCACCCTCCACGTATTCCCCGTTCAGGTGGGCAAGATGGCAGGATTCAAACCACCAGCCTCCCTTGAAGTATTCAGCACAACTCTGTCCTGTTTTAGTAGACTTGTCATTGTTCTGGTCTCTGGTGGAGAAGGCTTGATTCTTGTGTTTTTCTAATGAATTGCCTAGAGAAAAATCCAGAGAAACAGCCAAATAAGAAAATTATAAGACCCAATATTCTTCCACTCAAGACAATACATATGGTGTTTTGATATTCTTCCAATTTCATACAAAAATTATTTTTTATTTAAGACTCCCATGTCATTGTGGGGGCCATTGTCCGACAATTATTGGTGGTGTTAGGGCCCCGTCACACATAGCGACTCACCAGCGATCCCGACAACGATATGAACTTGTCAGGATCGCTGGTGTGTCGCTACATGATCGCTGGTGAGCTGCCAAACAGGCAGCTTCACCAGCGATCAGGACAGTGACACGCGGGTAACAAGCGACGCACGTCACTTACCCGCAGTGTACGTTAAGATACCATCGGGTTTCTAAGCGCCTTGGTTACCAGCTCGCTGATCGCTGGTCTCCCGCCTGGTGCGCGATGCGTGCTGGCCAGCGGGAGACCAGCGATAAAAAATATGTCCAGGCCATTCGAGGACGATCAGCGATACCCGGCAGGCGGGCCGGTCGCTGGTCAGTGTCACACACAGCGATCTCGCTGGTGAGATCGCTGTTTCGTCACAAAACTTGTGACTCAGCAGCGATCTTGCTAGCAAGATCGCTGTGTGTGACGGGGGTTCTCCACTTTGTATAATCCCTACACCTATATTCATCCATTGCCGGGACCAAGTGATCACCTGTTATCTGTGGAGAAACCAGTCGTTAATTCCCCTGCAGTGCCACCACAGGGGAAATTAAACATTTCATGATGAATACCAAAATCAACTGTTTGTCTGTGATAGCAGGACAGGGCAGGTCCTCCAAACTGGGATATGTTTGTTCAGGCCAAGAGATGAAGCTCCTGATAGGAGTCCCCCTGTATTAAAGCAGTAAAGCTGGAGTCACACATAGCGACTTACCAGCGATACCGACACCGATATCAAGGTGTCAGGATCGCTGGTAAGTCGCTATGTGATCGCTGGTGAGCTGTCACACAGACAGCTTCACCAGCGATCAGCACAGCGATGCTGAGCGCCCGGCATCGCTTGCCATCCCTGTAAAAAAAATAGAATTAAAATAAAAAATATAGTTATTCTCACCTTCCGACATCCCGCGCAGCATTCCCGCCTCTCTCCACGCTCCGGTCCCAGTAATCCTTTGCGAGAATGACCATGAGACGTCACGGTCTCGCGGGAGCGCGAAGTCTCGCGGTCATTCGTGCAAAGGATCACTGGGACCGGAGCGTGGAGAGAGGAATGCTGCGCGGGACGTCTGAAGGTGAGAATAATAATATTTTTTATTTTAATTCTATTTATTACAGCTGATCGCTGGTCTCCCGCCTGTCACACGCAGCGATGCGTGCTGGCCAGCGGGAGCCCAGCAACCAAAAAAATGTCCAGAGGTTTCTTACAGCGATCAGCGATACCGGCAGGGGGGCCGCTCGCTGATCGCTGTCACACACAGCGATCTCGCTGGTGAGATCGTTGTTACGTCACAAAAGTTGTGACTCAGCAGCGATATCGCTACCGAGATTGCTGTGTGTGACTCCCGCTTAACAGGGACATGGTTGTATCAGTCTCTATATGTGGCCATAATGTTTAGTTAGCAGTCAGCTGAGCATTTGTTCAGCCAACAACTATTCCTCCTTATTCTTCTAAAGACATTTAAGCAAGCTTGTGTATTCCAGGAGGAGGAGAATAAGCAGTTACCAGACACCTCCTGTAGGAAGGCATGTTTGGGTATTCCCTATCCTTCATTTCCCTGACATCTCTAAACAGCGGAGACTTGGAAGACCCTCCATAAATGTAACATAGTTTGTGGTTCTCACCAAAATCAATAGGTGTAGCTGACTTCTATGTATATTATTTATACAGGCAACTTTTTTGGAATGGTACTTAATTAACAGATCAGTTCTGTATTGGTGGCATCCTGCTGCATGGATGTGTTCCAGAATGGAAGGGAGTATAGGGGAATATAGGGGAACGGATTGTTAATGGTGTTGACACTCTTGATAGCCCCAGATTCCACCTCAGGCAAGTAAACGACTTTGCCAGCTTTGGCTAAACAGACATTCCAAGTGTAAATTAAGTATTAGATGGCAGCCATTCAGATCAATAATCATCTTTTTAATTCTAGGTAAGCTTGAGGTTATCCTTCTGGCTCATAGAGGAGGCAAGCGGGGAACCCCAATCTCTGATGCCTGTATGTGCTAATAAGGTACATGGCTTCACAAGAAAACCCCTTTAATTCCACATCCCTCTCTACTTGTGATCTACACCCTACACCCAGTCATAATAATAGCAACATAAAGGAAAACCAATCTCATCTGTCAGTTGTAACAACCATGTACAACCAGAGGCTGCTTGACAGTTTTCATGTCATGATCCAGACCGGGTTTTGAGTCCTGTCTGCCCCTTTCCCCGTCTGGTCATGTCAGGAGTTAACTTTGCCTTGCCTCGTTTTGGTTTTAGGTCTGCTATTTCTCCCAGCTGTGTCCTGCAGGCGGTGTCAATTATATTTTCTGCCTACGGCCTGAGTATCTGACTCTGGTAGTACCTTGATTTGTCCTGCTGCACTTACTGACTTTGCCCGCGTCTGTTCCTTCCTCTCTGCCCGTCCCGTCTTAGTTTGTTTTTGGATTTCCCGGTGTTTGACTCGGCTTTGGCTCTGACCTGACTATGTCTCTTGCTTCTGGTATTTCTGCTTTAAACTGGTATTGACCCTCTGGCGATCCACTGACTTTGTGCTTGTTTTCTCCCTTTGTACTGCGTGACGGTCTAGGTTTTGACTCAGCTTGTTTGACTACTCTGCTGCCACCTGGTGGTAGCCTCACTGCAGCAATGCAGGTCTGCTCTTGCAGACTTACTGTCCTCCTTTCACTCTATTGCCATCTAATGGAGCTTGCAGCTACCTGCATAGCTGCAGCTTGACATTATAACTGACCGTTGACAGTTTTTTTTTCTCTTTACTCTTCTCTTTATGGATCCGCTTTGCACGCTGTCGGATCAGATGTCCAGTCTGACTCAAATGATGCATAATTTGTTAGTTGAGCATAGAGCCCTGGCCACTTCCCATAATCAACTTCAGAAAGAGCTTTCTGAAACGGTTAGGTCTTTTCAGGGTTACCCAATCTGTCTGTAAGCATTCGGACCCCATAGATGTCTCACTCCACTCTCCTGAACCAACGGTCAGGCTCCAAGATATTTTTTCGGGAGAGAAGGAGAAGTTCCGTACATTCAGGGAGAGTTGTAATCTGCTTTTCTCCCTGAGACCTCAATCCTCTGGGGATGAGAGTCAACGGGTGGGGATAATTATTTCATTACGCTGGGAGGGTCCTCAAACTTGGACTTTTTCGTTGCCTGCTACTGCCCCTGAATGTGTGTCTGTGGATAGGTTCTTTAAGGCCTTAGGGCTGATTTTTGACAAACCGGACCGGATCGGGATGGCGGAGGACACAATCATGGGTCTCTCCCAGGGTAAACTCACCGCAGAATGGTATTCCTCTGAGTTCAGGCGGTGGGCCACCAAAGTAACCTGGAACAACTGCGCTAAGCTGTCAGTTCAGGAGAGGACTGTCAAATCATCTTAAGGACGCTCTGGCTCTCCATCCGCCATCTAGCTTCTTGGAGGAGGCTATGATTCAGACTATTCGTATGGATCGGTGGTTGCGGGAGAGAAGTGTAATGCAGCAAGAGGCTCTTTTATGTCCGCCTAATTCCGATGTGGCACCCTATACAGAACCCATGGAGTTTGGGGCCACCAACCTTAAATAGAAGGAGAGAAAGCGACAACGAGAGGGGAGATTGTGTTTTTCTGTGGAAATCCTGGACATTGGAAAAAGGACTGCCCTTCTTGCCTACCGACTAACAAGTTGCTGGGAAATGCCTAAGTCTGGGTGATTGCCAGCTCTTTATATCCATGCATTTGTCACTTTGAATTCACTTTATCGGCACTTAAGTATGAGTCTTATTTAACCATTTAATTGCATGCGGTTTTTGCATCTGTGTACTAAACACTTTAAGACTTATTGCTACAACACATTTTTTTTCATTTCTCTTTTTTCTATGCTTATTAGCTTTAGATTACACGGACTGTAGCATTTTGGTCCATGCAATTCATACTCTGACTTCACCTTAATGTGGAGTTTTTTTCAAACACATGAGCATTTGTCTTATTTAACCAATTTATTTCTTTTGTTTTTTTTTGCACATCTAGTATTCTATGATACATTGTGTTGACACTATTTTTATTCCTTTTTTTTGTGCAACAGCTTGCATGCAATTATACTTTGATGTATATTAACCCCTTTCTGTCATGTAACATACTATCCCGTCCAGGTGCCCTGGGACTTAATTCCCAGGGAAGGGATAGTACGTCACAGCGATCAGCGGCACCCATGTGGTGAGCGCCGCTGATCGCGGCCGGGTGTCAGCTGATTATCACAGCTGACACCCAGCACAATGTGTCAGGGGCGGTGTACCGGGGGTTAAAGGGAAGCATCGGCAGGGAGGGGGCTCCCCAATGTGTCAGGGGCGTTCACGGACCGCCCCGACACGTTAACCCCTTGCACACCATGATCAAACATGATCGCGGTGTACCAGGGGTTAAAGGGAAGCATCGACAGGGAGGGGGCTCCCTCCGTGCTTCCCTGAGCCCCCCACAGCAGCGCAATGTGCAGTGCTGCTGCGGGGGGCTCCATCCCTGCAGGTCCCCAAATCCAAGATGGCGATGGGGACCTTCGGGGGGCATGCAGGGAGCTGGCTTCCTCAGTGCCTGCAAAGCGCAGGCATGAGGAAAGCCTGTGCAGTGCCTGTGACAGATCGCTGATCTGTCACAGTGATCTGTGATGTGACAGATCAGCGATCTGTCACAGGACAGTGATGTCCCACCTGGGACAATGTAATAAAGATAAAAAAAAGTATAAAAATAATTTTTAAAAAATCGCTAAATAAAAAAAAAAATATTCCCTAATAAATTCATTTTTTGGAAATAAAAAAAAAATCAAAATAATAAAAGTACACATATTTGGTATCGCCGCATCCGTAACAACCCGCCCTATAAAACTGTCCTGCTAGTTAACCCCTTTAGCGAACCCCTTAAAAAATAAAAATAAAAAACTAAGCAAAAAATAATGATTTATTATCATATCGCCAAACATAAAGTGCAATAACGCACGATCAAAAAGACGCATATAAATATCCATGGTACCGCTGAAAATGTCATCTTGTCCCGCAAAAAACGAGCCACCATACAGCATCACCAGCAAAAAAATAAAAAAGTTATAGCTCGCAGAATAAAGCGATGCAAAAATAATTATTTTTTATATAAAATTGTTTTCATTGCATAAAAGTGCCAAAACATAAAAAAGACCTAAATGAGGTATCGCTGTAACCATACTGACCCAAAGAATAAAAGGGCTTCATCAATTTTACCGCAGTCGGAACGGTGTAAACTCACCCCCCAAAAGAAATTCATGAAACGCTGGTTTTTGTTCATTCTGCGTCCCAAAAATCAGAATAAAAAGCAATCAAATATGTCACGTGCCTGAAAATGATACCAATAAAAACGTCAACTCGTCCCACAAAAAAGACCTCACATGACTCGGTGGGTCAAAATATGGAAAAATTATAGCTCTCAATATGTGGTGATGCAAAAACTATTTTTACAATAAAAAGCGTCTTTTAGCGTGACAGCTGCCAAAAATAAAAACCCACTATAAATAGTAAATCAAACCCCTCGTTATCACCCCCTTAGTTAGGGAAAAATAATAAAATTAAAAGAAAATGTATTTATTTCCATTTTCCCGTTAGGGTTAGGGCTAGGGCTAGGGTTAGGGCTAGGGTTAGCGCTAGGGTTAGGGCTGAGATTAGGGTTAGGGGTGTGTTGGGGTTAGGGTTGGAGTTATAACTGAGGGGTTTCCACTGTTTGGGCACATCAGGTGCTCTCCAAACGCAACATGGCATCAGATCTCAATTCCAGCCAATTCTGCGTTGAAAAAGTCAAATGGTGCTCCTTCCCTTCCAAGCTCTGCCATGCGCCCAAACAGTGTTTTACCCCCACATATGGGGTATCAACATACTCAGGACAAATTGCAAAACAACTTTTGGGGTCCAATTCCTCCTGTTACCCTTAGGAAAATAAAAAATTGGGGGCAAAAATATAATTTTTGTGGAAAAAAATGATTTTTTTATTTTCACGCTCTGGCGTTATAAACTTCTGTGAAGTACTTGGGGGTTCAAAGTGCTCACCACACATCTAGATAAGTTCCGTGAGGGGTCTAGTTTCCAAAATGGGGTCACTTGTGGGGAGTTTCAATAGTTTAGGTACATCAGGGGCTCTCCAAACGCACATGACACCCGCAGACCATTCCATCAATGTCTGCATTCCAAAACGTCACTACTTCCGTTTCGAGCCCCGACGTGTGCCCATACAGTAGTTTTCTCACACATATGGGGTATCCGCATACTCAGGAAAAATTGGACAACAACTTTTGGGGTCTAATTTCTCCTGTTACCCTTGGGAAAATAAAAATATGGGGACTAAAAGATCATGTTTGTTGAAAAAATACGATTTTTTTTATTTTCACGCCCGGTCGTTATAAACTTCTGTGAAGTACTGGGGGGTTCAAAGTGCTCACCACACATCTAGATAAGTTCCTTAGGGGGTCTAGTTTCCAAAATGGGGTCACTTGTGGGGGTTTCCACTGTTTAGGTACATCAGGGGCTCTCCAAAAGCAACATGACACCCGCAGACCATTCCATCAAAGTCTGCATTCCAAAATGTCACTACTTCCTTTCCGAGCCCTGACGTGTGCCCATACAGTAGTTTTCTCCCACATATGGGGTATCAGCGTACTCAGGACAAATTGGACAACAATTTTTGGGGTCCATTTCTCCTGGTACCCTTGGGAAAATAAAAAAATTAGTGACTAAAAGATCATGTTTGTGGAAAAAATACGATTTTTTTATTTTCACGCCCGGGCGTTATAAACTTCTGTGAAGCACGGGGGGGTTCAAAGTGCTCACCACACATCTAGATAAGTTCCTTGGGGGGTCTAGTTTCCAAAATGGGGTCACTTATGGGGAGTTTCCACTGTTTAGGTACATCAGGGGCTCTCCAAACGTGACATGGCATCTGATCTGAATTCCAGCCAATTTTGCATTGAAAAAGTCAAACGGCGCTCCTTCCCTTCTGAGCTGTGCCATGCGCCGAAACAGTGGTTCCCCCCAACATATCAGGTATCAGCATACTCAGGACAAACTGCACAATAACTTTTGCAGACCAATTTCTCCTGTTACCCTTGGTAAAATGAAAAAAATTGAATCTGAAGTATTTTTTTGTGAAAAAAAGTTAAATGTTCATTTTTTTTAAATATTCAAAAAATTCCTGTGACGTACCTGAAGGGTTAATAAACTTGTTGAATGTGGTTTTGAGCACCTTAAGGGGTTCAGTTTTTAGAATGGTGTCACTTTTGGGTATTTTCTATCACATAGACCCCTCAAAGTGGCTTCAAATGTGATGTGGTCCGTAAAAATAAAATGGTGTTACAAAAATGAGAAATCGCTGGTCAACTTTTAACCCTTATAACTTCTTAACAAAAAAAATTTTGGTTCCAAAATTGTGCTGATGTAAAGTAAACATGTGGGAAATGTTACTTATTAAGTTTTTTGTGTGCTGTATATCTGTGATTTAAAGGCATAAAAATTCAAATTTGGAAAATTGCAAAATTTTAAACATTTTTGCCAAATTTCCATTTTTTTCACAAATAAACGCACGTTATTTGAATGAAATTTTACCACTAACATGAAGTACAATATGTCACAAGAAAACAATGTCAGAATCACCAGGATTCATGGAAGCGTTTCAGAGTTATTACATCATAAAGGGACAGTGGTCAGAATTGTAAAAATTGGCCTGGTCATGAACGTGTAAACCACCCTTGGGGGTTAAGGGGTTAATGAGGTGTTTTTTCAGTGTTTTTGTCTTTTGCATGATTATTTCATTATAAGCATGTGGTGAACACATCCATCATTGATATAATTCTGATATCATTTTTTCTGAGATATTCAGATAATGTATTTTCACATGCATTATGCACTTTTGCATTAAATAATTTTTTACATATATTTTTTGGTAATTTTCATGCACTAATTTTCAAACTAAGTTTGTGTGTGTTTTTGGTACTTACCTAACATTTTCCCAGTGTTGTTCTCCATCATGTTCCGTTAGCTTGATGTTTATATAATTTTAAACTAATTTATTATACTTTAATGAATAAAGATTTTTTTAATCTTACATATACTTCATGGCATTTTTTTCGTTTTACCTCCAAGTAATTTTCAGGAGGTTGTGTATATATATATATATATATATATATATATAGCCACGTTTGTGTCTACTTGTGATACTTGTGCCCGTGCTAAAAGCTCCCATAACCGGCTGGCTGGGGAAATAGTGCCATTGCCAATTCCGGATAGACCTTGAACTCATTTGTCCATGGCTTTTATCACTGATCTCCCCCCTTCCTATGGCAAGACTGTGGTTTGGGTGGTGGTGGACAGATTTAGTAAACAGGCGCATTTTGTACCGTTGGCAGGACTACCTAACATGGAAACTTTATCCAAGTTATTTATTGAGCATGTTGTGCAGTTGCATGGTGTGCCTCTTAATTTGGGGTCTGATAGAGGGGTACAATTTGTGTCCAAGTTCTGGAGGGCATTTTGTAAGAGATTGGGTATTGATTTGACCTTTTCCTCGGCCTACCATCCTGAAACCAACGGGCACACGGAGAGGACCAACCAGTCACTTGAACAAATTTTGCGGTGTCTTGCCACGTCTCTGAAAGATGATTGGTGCTTCTCGCTGCCAGTGACTGAGTTCGCATTTAATAATCGGGTTAATCAGTCCACTGGTACCTCTTCACTCTTCTGTAACTACGGTTTTCACCCCCATTTTGGTGAATTTTCCAGGTTTGATTCGGGGTGTCCAGGGGATGATTCGGTGGTTCAATGGTTGGAGGAAGGTTCAGAAGAACATTGGGATGGCTCAGAGCAAACAAAAACATTTTGCTGATAAGCGACGGTCTGTGGGACCTAAGTTGCTGGTGGGAGACAAGGTGTGGTTGTCTACCAGGAACATACATCTGAAGGTTCCTTCCGTTAAGCTTGGTCCTAAGTTTATTGGTCCTCACGAGATTATTGAGGTTGTCAACCCAGTTGCCTTCCATTTACGCTTACCTCCGTCGCTTTGGATCCCCAATGTATTCCATAAGTCCCTTCTTAAGCCATGTGTACCTTCCTCTGCTGGGTCTCCACCTCCTCCGCCTCCTGTCTCTGTGAGTGGTCAAACTGAGTATGAAGTTGAAGGGATTGTCGATTCTTGGATGGTTCGCTGTTCATTTCAGTACTTGGTCCATTGGAGGGGTTACGGTCCTGAGGAGCGATCTTGGGTTCCGGCGCAATCCTTCAATGCTGATCATCTGGTTCAGGCGTTTCATGCACGTTACCCTGGGAACAATGGGGGTCCGGTGGCCCCCCTTGAGAGGATGTTACTGTCAGGATCCAGACCAAGTTTTGAGTACTTTCTGCCCCTTTCCCAGTCTGGTCAAGTCAGGAGTTAACTTTGCCTTGCCTCGTTTTGGTTTTAGGCCTGCTATTTCTCCCTGCTGCGTCCTGCAGGCAGTGTTAGTTATATTTTCGGCCTATAGCGTGAGTATCTGACTCTGGTAGTACCCTGATTTGTCCTGCTGCGCTTACTGACTTTTCCCTTGTCTGTTCCTACTTCTCTTCCCGTCCCGTCTTAGTGTTTCCCTTTGTTTTTGGATTTCCCGGTGTTTGACTCGGCTTTGGCTCTGACCTGACTTTGTCTCTTGCTTCTGGTACTCCGCTGACTCTGTGATTGCTTTTTCCCTTTGTACTGCATGACGGTCTAGGTTTTGACTCGGCTTGTTTGACTACTCTGCTGCCACCTGGTGGTAGCCTCACTGCAGGTCTGCTCTTGCAGGCTTATTGTCCTCCTTCCACTCTATTGCCATCTAGTGAAGCTTGCAGCTACCTGCATAGCTGCAGCGTGACATTTCAGCTCCAAATTCTAAATTAATCATTACCAAACCCTCCACTTTTCTCTAAAATGTCACATTAAGTGTAAGCGAATGGGGACAGTAGCATCTTTTACCTGCTTCTCCTTCGATGAATGAATCATATCGCAGGGTAAACTGGTCGGACTCTCCATCAATTTTGAAATTACTGTACGTGGCATAGGTCCTGTTGCCTGTAAAGTCTTCCAAATCAAAGCGGAGTTGATAGGATCCTGCAAGAAATGATCACAATACATAAAGTTCCAATGTTAATTTACTTGTCTTATCCCCCTCCCCTGACAATCCAATAGTTTATGTCTAGACCAAACAGTGGATCTGTCACGCGGTTACCGCAACAGAGAGGAGCTAGAAAACCGCATCGTCTGATTGCACCTACTTCTGGGCTGAAAAGAAGCACTTCTCCTTCTCCCCGGTGCATTCCTTTGTTATGTTTGAGTGAATATTTGTATGCTTGGTATTTTCAGTTTACCCTTGTTTGTGTTGGATTGTTCGTCAGGTTGGTGTACTGTGGTGCACAGTAGGGACCCTTTTCCCTGGGTGGGGAAGAGAACAGATGGAGGGTTGATTTAGGAGATAAGGCAAGGGTGGTGGCCCCAGCATCTTCACCTTCGGTATCCTGAGGAATAAGGTGCGCTAGGGTGCTCCCTAGTGGTAGGCACAGGGAAGGAGCCTCTGGTCCCGGCTCACCCAACAACTGGGTGGTCAAAGAACCTGTCAGCACCACAGATGATCAGGGGGAAAGAGGAGGGGCAGATGTGCATCTAGCATTTATATTAACTAGGTTTTGAGCCATAAAGTCATTGTTTTAATGGGTGATTCAAACTATATGTATTACAAAGTGGAGATACGCGGCCCAGGATCTTACTCACCAGAGCAAAGAGCCCCTGGAACCATGTAACATGACAGCAATGGGTGATCAGTTGATGGCTGGGGTGTCTTAAGCTGGAGTCACAGATAGCGGCTTACCAGCGATCCCGACAACGATATCAACGTGTCAGGATTGCTGGTAAGTCGCTATGTGATCGCTGGTGAGCTGTCAAACAGACAGCTTCACCAGCGATCAGCACAGCGATGCCGAGCGCCCGGCATCGCTGTGTTCGTTAGCGCTGATGCCATATCCCTGTAAAAAAATAGAATTAAAATAAAAAATATTGTTATTCTCACCTTCCGATGTCCCGCGCAGCATTCCCGCCTCTCTCCACGCTCCGGTCCCAGTAGTCCTTTGCGAGAATGACCGCGAGAATGTCACGGTCTCGCGGCAGCGCGACGTCTCGCGGTCATTCATGCAAAGGATCACTGGGACCGGGAGCGTGGAGAGAGGCAGGATGGCTGCGCGGGACGTCGGAAGGTGAGAATAACAATATTTTTTATTTTTTTATTATTTTTTACAGCTGATCGCTGGTCTCCCGCCTGCGATGCGTGCTGGCCAGCGGGAGGCCAGCGACAAAAAATATGTCCAGAGGTTTCTTGCAGCGATCAGCGATACTGGCAGGGGGGCTGGTTGCTGATCGCTGTCACACACAGCTATCTCGCTGGTGAGATCGCTGTTGTGTCACAAAAGTTGTGACTCAGCAGCGATCTCGCTAGCAAGATTGCTATGTGTGACTTCCGCTTTACAGGACAAACCCTTCAATGCTACTGTTGGGCACCCTGACATATCCTCTAGTCGTGAGTTACCTGAGCTTGTCAGGCGATGTAGATGTTCATTTCCAAGCCAAAATTCACTCAACTGACTACCGAACCCCCACTGATAGCTGTTCCAATCACGATTAAAGTCCACCGATCCATCAATGCGTCTCTGAAATACCTGTGAGAACATAGATCAGGTAGAGGGGAAGGCAAGAGTCACAAAGAACTACATGTGCTATGACGACTTTTGAGCATTGGAATAGTCCTATCATGATAATGTACAGACAAACGTGAGAGGAAAGAAGTTTTCTTTTACCCCGGGTAAAAGTTTTACCTGTAGGAAGTTTAAATATGGAATGTATTGTAGCTGTAAAGCATTGTTTCCCCAATTTGGGCCCCTAAAAAATGATCATTGGGTACAAATATACCAGTAGGGTATAGGAAACTTACAATCCAGCCTCCCCCGTCTGTGTCCATGTCACACAGGACTGCCAAAGGCCGTCTGCCATCAGGGTATATAGTATACCATCCCGTCAGGTGAAAGCCACTGTCCTTTAGCTCTTTACAGTTCTTTGCACCTATACAGTAGAAGAACAGACAGGGTCAGTTCGGTTATTTGTGTGCAGGATTAATATATTGGGAACTGTATAGCGATCAGCATGTTTGCAACACGAGAGCCCTGATGTGATGCTTGGTAAACCCTACCGAATGACGTAGCGCAAGATCTCAGAATGTGGAATTACCCTTTTGAGCAGACGAGACGACACTGCAGGAAACGCTCTTTTGGGGGGTTGATAAAGAAGTTTTACTTTTCCTGAAGAGGTTTAGACATGTTTTGGGAGAATTTTTTTCCTGAATTGTTTTTTGAGGCATTTTTATTAGACAGTTCGAAGCATTTTCCATCAGATGATGCTTCAAAGAAGTGTCATGTACCTTTTTTTCACCAGATTTTCAAAACTTCATAGGGAAAGAAATACTCAAAAAATTCCTCATGTGAGAGGAACGCTCCAAACTCCTCAATAAAACACTTGCAAATCTCTTCCTATTAATCTCCATGGGAAATCCACATTGCAGGGCTTATGAAATGTATGCTCGTTTGTTTTTTCTGAAGATGTTTTGAAACACAAAGGGGATGTCTGGCATTAGGGTAAAAGTCTGCAGGCGCTCTATGTAACTGCAGACTTGTAAATCCTCACAGGACACGCATTGCACGCTGTGAGGATTCCCCGGTGATGGTGTAACAAGGGCAACCGGGGGATTAGTTGTGGCTGAGTTATTTAAAGGCACAGTACACAGACAGAGTCCACTGAGCAAACGTTCAGCGAGCACCCCTGGACCCTTGTATATAAATAGACGAGCCCGACACAACTTTTCCCACAGTTTACTTTGTTCTCTCAGGCCACTGTAGTCCAGGCGAAAGAGTCCAATAAGGCATTTGTGACCCAACAGGGAATTACGTTTAATGAACAGGGATGGAATAGAATTAAAAGAGTACAACATTGGATTTCTTGATCTCTCCCTGCACTTTCTACGGCCATACCCACAACAGCTGCAGCAGACGAAGATCTGCAGTAGTCCACTCACTGGGATCTGGGCGCCTAAGACACCTTCAGCGGGGGCCCTTCCAGAGTCCTGGAGCTCGTGTTGCAGTCCTTAGTCCTTTTGATTAGTCCTTAGTCCTTTTGCTTAGTCCTTAGTCCGGGGCAACAGACCTCTCCTGTTCGGGGGGTCTGGCAGTGCCCCGTCTGAAAATCACATCTGCCCTGGCCAACGTATCCGGGCAGTGAAGGAGCTGCTTCCTCTCTCCTTGTGGTTGCAGGTCCAGCCCCCTTATTTAACTAATTCTGTCCCCAGCTAGACAGGCATTAAGGGGAAACATACACATACGCATTACAAAACAAATACAGCATATATATTACATTAAGACCAGAGAAACAAAGCTCAACATATTACATTACATGTACATAAAAGTTCACACAGAAGGAGGAGAAGGAGCAACTGAGGGGACCTGCCACCTCCTTACAATGGGAGCAAGAGGTAATGTGACCACAAGTATGCGATTTGCATACTCCCAGCGGCCACATGCCAATTAGACATGCCCAGCCTCACTTATAACGCTTGTATTGAGTTAGGCAGCGAAAGTCTAGCTGACCTGTGATCGCATGCATGCATGTATACAGCGCGCGCTGTGAGGATTCACAATCTGCAGGAACATAGACAGAGTGCACACGTGAACCTTAAGACGGGACAACTACTTTAAGTCAATCGCATCCTGCCAATGGCAGGAGACCATGCAGCCACTATGGGGCCCAGGAGTCTGAGGGCCCAGTGATGGAGCAATGATGGAAGAGGAGGCCGTCTACTCCCTCCTCAATCATACTCCATCTGCATTTAAGCTCTGACATTTCAGCACGACGGGTGTTATGATTGAGTCACCGTAGGAGGCAAAAACAGAAATGCTAGCTAAGTCCTGAAAACCAGAGAAGTTGGCAACTATCAGATTGCAGACCCCTGAACCTATCAACACAACTAGCAGTAGCCGTGGGGGGTTCCTACGATGACCTAGACCCCTCGATCACAGCCGGAGAGATACATAGGCCTAAAGAAGGAAAAGGGGAAATCTAACTGCCCCAGAGCAGACCCCAAAGCAATAGGCAGCCCCCCACATATAATGACGGTGAAGCAAGATGAAAACACTTACACAGACAGAAAGACAGGCTGAGCAAAGATGGGGCCCAAAAACTACCTAGATAGGAACGGATAGGAAGGCTGCTGTCTGCAATCTGCCAAAACCCTATCAGAGACAAAAGCCAACAAGCTGATATAAAAATGGCCCTGAATCAACTAAGCTTCAAAAACTAAATCAGCACTCAGGTACTTTCAGAAGACAGAGCTCACGGAACACTGCACACTCCAGCAGGGAGTGGCAGAATCCAAAAAGCAAGAAAAACAAAAACAAATCTTAGATGCAAAAGGCAAAACAGAAAACTTAGCTTTAGGAGAGCAGGAATCAGACTGGTGTCCAAGAGTCCACAGAGAAGTCACCCGCAGGGCAGAAAGGGCGTAGGCTGCCTTAAATCCAGTCAGTGACTCCACTCAGCCAATCGTCTTCATTAGTCCCAGGTGCCTGATAATCAGGCTCACTACCTTCCTTCACTAGAATAGGGAGTTCACCAGGCCTCAGTGACGGAGGGGAAAATGAACTCACAACAGACGGGCGTAATGACGTCACTACTTTGTGCCTGCTGTTCCAAGCAGTGAAGAGCTTCAGAACACACACTGCAGAGATCAAAGCATCAGGGGAACAAGGAGAGGTGAGTATTCATTTTATTTCATTAATGAAAACATTGTCAGACCATTATACTGTTTGGAGTGCTATGGGGCTGCATTATACTACACTGAAGTGTGGCACCCCAGGATTCCGGTTGCCACAGTGGCATTGCCTCCCTCACAGGGAGTAATGTCATGCCTGGAAGCAAGGAAGGGTCCCCTTACCAGGTGTCAGTAGGAGAGAAGTCGAGCAAAACCTGGGGAGTGGAGCTGTGATTAAACTCGGATACCGGAGTCCGTGGTTGCACGAGTACTGAAGTCCTGGCAGCTAAATCCGGAGGGCAGGGGACTGCATGTCTCCTGGCCCGATCAAATACCCAGTGGCGCAGCAGCATACCAGAGCCTGGAGCCGACACAAAGGAGCGGCACCTGTGATAGGCTCGAGTTGCCTGCCATACGGTTTGTTTTTAAAAACGGAGAGAGACAGTTAGCAGTAGGAGGACGAGCTGTTAGGCAGTGAGGAAAAGGGAGGACAGCGCAGAAGGAAGGTCTCCATATCTAACTGGCCAGGTGTATCCAAAATTGCTTCCAGGCTGCCTGGCTCTCCATTACGATCTGTTACCAGTTCCCCAATCTGTACTATCAATAATCAAGTAAAGGAAAAGAAAACTACAGCCCTTGTGTCCTCCAGTGATCTCTTGCGCTCTGAGTCCTGCACCACAAGGTACACGAAACCTGACATAAACGGAACCATTAGCCCTGGGGACCAGCTCCACCTGTGGGGAGCAGAACCATCCCAGCTGCGTCACCATCAGCCCCAGCGGTCTCCTTTAGCAGCATCGGCCATCCATTGCCGAACACCACAGGTGGCGTCATATTAAATCCCATATACATTTTCCCATTTTATGGCACAGCCAGGGCCACAGAGTCGAGTCACAGCCCCATGACTTCCCCAAAGAACTGTCCGACCCGGTTCCGAGTACCCCACAGCTCTGGTGGGCGTATCATTTTTGTGTCACGAACAGGATTTCGTAGCCCAGTATTACTGGATACTGTGTGCCATAGACTTTATTAAACTGTATAATAGCTGCGATTACTTCACCACACAGTGTGCAGAAAGCAGGAGGCCCTGACTTGGAAACCTCTGGGAGCAGCCGCTTACTACGATACCCAGAGCCTGGCTGAGGTTCAATAGGAGGGAAAGAAATGCCCAATCTAGGAGAGGATCTAGCGGCTGGGGCGGCTAAAATTCCTATTTTGCATCTGTTTTCTCTCAGAAAGGAAATGTAACATCAACTATTCTTCACTGTCCTATTAAAGGAATAGAAGAATCCAGGATATCTATAAACAGAAAGATAGTGAAGAAACACTTAGCTAACCTAAATGAATTCAAGTCTCTAGGTCCAGATGAATTACACCCCAGAGTACTGAAGGAGATAGCAGAAGAAATTTTTGAACCCCTCTCCATAATCTTTCAAAATTTGTGGAGAACAGGAGAAGTCCCAGAAGACTGGAGAAGAGCAAATGTGATGCCACCTGTGGTGTTTGGCAAGCAAGATGTTAAGCCAACGCTGCGTGCAGATCCTCTGGGGCTGATGGTGTGTTGCAGCAAAGATGGCGTCGCTCCCCACAGGTGAAGCTCCCACCCCAGGGCAGTGTAATTGCAATAGATGAGGATAGGCGCAGGCGGTGTGAGGAATGCTGGTACTCAGATGTATTGGTCTTGATGGTGCTAGCACACAAATGAATGGAAGACACCAGGGCTTGCAGTTCCAAAGCTTTACTCACAGTCCGTGGTTCACACTGGTGCCTGCCTCCGGGCCGTGTCCTCCGGGGCAGAGACTCAATCAACCTCCCGGGCAAGTCAGGATTCTCCTCTCCAACACTCCGCCAACATGTACCTTTCCTGAACGACTCCCCTATTGCGCCTTAAGGTGTTGTGAGTTCATTTTCCCCTTCACCATTGAGGTCTGATGAACTCCCTCTTCTGGTGAAGGAAGGTAGTGAGGCTGATTACCAAGCACCTGAGCAGGATGATGATGACTGGGTGACTGGAATTGCTGACTGGATATAAGGCAGCCGACGCCCTTCTGCCTTGCGGGTGATTTCTCAGAGGGATTCTAGGAGACCAGTCTGATTCCTGCTCCTCAAAAGCTAAGTTTTCTGCTCTGCTTTTTGCATTTGTGTTTTGGTTTTGTTTTGCCTTGTTTTGCTGGATTTCTGCCACTCCCTGCTGGGGTGAGCTGAATTCCTTTTTGCTCGGTCTTCAGAAAATACCTGAGTACTGATATAGTCTTTTTGAAGCATAGCGTCTTCAGGGCTTTTTTCCCTATCAGTCTGTTGGCTCTTGTTTTGATAGGGTTTTGGTGGATTGCAGTCAGCAGCTTTTCTATCCTTCCTATTTAGTTAGCTTGGGCCCCATCATTTGCTCAGCCTATCTTTCTATCTGTGTGAGTGTTTTTTCATCTTGCTTAACCGTCATTATATGTTGGGGGCTGCCTATTGCTTTGGGGTCTGCTCTGGGGCAGTTTAGATTTCCCTTTCTGTATTTAGGCTATTTAGTTCTCCGGCTGTGATCGAGGGGTCTAGGGCACCGTAGGAACCCCCCACGGCTACTGCTAGTTGTTGTTGATAGGTTCAGGGGTCTGCAATCCAATAGCTGCCAACTTCTCTGGTTTTCTGGACTTAGCTAGTATTTCTATTTTTGCCTCCTACGGTGACTCATTCATAACATTAAGGTGTGAAGATCCCCAGTACCGTGGTACTCTGGAGTTCCTCCTGTCAGATGTTCCTAACAACTCTACTCATATGGTAGACAGCTGTAGCCTCTCTCGGGGACTCCCTTCTCCGGAGTCCTGGCTCTCTATTCAGTTGCTGTTGTGCCTCAAGTCTTAGATGGGAGTAGTGCATTTACAGCCAACTACTCCACCGGTGTCTGCTGCAGAATCATAAGTGTCCATACAACCTCAGGGACCGGGCCCCGGCCTTGCGCTGAGAACCTATAGGCAGGGTTCCTCTTCCGACCCACAACTCCTCTCTGTTCTCCTACTCCTTCGTTCTGCACTGTTCCTTCTCTCTCTTATGGAAGCTTAGGTTGCAGTTTTACGTCTTTCTCCTTCTGTTCCTTTCCCATGCTAGCTGGCTCAGATCACTGAGGCAGCTGCTGCACGCCTTCTCCTCGGACCCGTCCTCAGACTCTCCTGACTGACTGTCCTTCTCACGCCTGACCTCCCGTCAGACTGACCTCCAGACTAACTTGTAATTCTAAACCTTCCCAACCTTTTATATGGATCTCAACTCCACCCACCTCCCAGCACATCTAGTGTTCCAAGCAGGGAACCACCAGGGCACTCCTAATGTCTAGGAGGAGAGAGAACCCTCACTGTGGTTGTGCTGAACTACCCTGTTGCGTGGGATGCGAGTGTTGGAGTGTGGAAAGGAGCTCCCAACTTACCCGGATGGTGGGGCACTACACCTTAGGAGAAGGTGCAGTACCTCTGTGGCGACTGAGCCTCAGGGGTGCCACACGTGCAAAGGAGCACGGCAGAGCACTGAGTCAGGCCGCAGGTGTGCCAGGAGGTGTAACAGAGTACAGGAGCAGGGTGTGTGCCAGAGGGCACAACTGAGCATAAGACAGAGTACAGGATTGGAATGTGTGCCAGGAAGCACAACTGAGCAAGAGACAGAGTACAGGATCAGAGCATGTGCCAGGAGGCACAAATGAGTATAAGACAAGGCACAGGGTCCGAGTGTGTGCAAGGAGGCACAACTGAGCATAAGACAGAGTACAGGATTAGAGTGTGTGCCAGGAGGCACAACTGAGTACAAGACAGAACACAGGATCAGAGTATGTGCCAGGAGGCACAGCTGAGAGTAAGACAGAGTACAGGGTCAGAGCGTGTGCCAGGAGGTACAACCGAGTACAAGGCAGAGTGCAGGATCAGAGCGTGTGCCAAGAGGCACAATAGAGTGCAAGGCAGGGGACCCGAATACAGCGCACAGTCAGGCAGGGACACGGCAGACCAAGCCAGGAACTACAACAATAATCAGGCACCTCCCCTAGGAAGAGGTAGCCTGATATAGCACATGATCGCTAGGGTTTACGGGTCAAGTCCTCCAGTACCATAGAGAGGATGGACCTGGAGGCCGAACTGAGAGGAGCGCGCAAGCGCACACATAACGTGGGGGAGACAGAAACCTAGGTACGAGAGGTGCGCGTGCGCACCCGGCGGGATCCCCGGAGCGACTGCGGCTCCAGAAGAGATGACGTCAGGACCAAGGTCCCGCCCCCAGGTTAGCGCGGCGTGACAGATGCCTACTCGTTACCACGAATTGAGGAATCATTAGCTGCACTGAGATCCGCTAACTATTTCTCCACTTTAGATCTCACCAGTGGGTATTGGCAGGTTCCCGAGGCAGAAGCACACAGAGAGAAGACAGCGTTTACGACACCAATGGACCTCTGCGAGTTCAACTGCATACCATTCAGGCTCTGCAATGCACTGGGAACATTTCAGCGGTTAATGGAATGCTGCCTAGGACATAAAAACTTCAAAACCGTTTTTTGTATCTGGACGATGTCATCGTCTACTCAAAGCAGTACGAAGACCACCTGGAGCACCTGGCTGCAGTGTTCGAGGCCTTACCCGGTTCTGGCCTGAAAGTAAAGCCATCCAAAAGTCACCTGTTGAAGCCCAAGGTGCAGTACCTATGTCACGTGGTAAGCGCCGAAGGTGTGGCACCAGACCCTGAAAAAGTCACCATGATCAAAGACTGGCCAAGACCTTCCACTATCAAGGAAGTGCAGCAGTTCATCGGGCTGGTAGTTTACTACAGGAGATTCATAAAAGGCTTCACCAAGATAGCGGCACCCATGCAGGACCTCTTAATAGGCCAGTCCAAGAACCCGAGTCCTCCGTTCAAGTGGAGTAAAAGAGAAGAAGAATCCTTCACTCGGATGAAGAAGGCTCTTACAGGAGACGAAGTCATGGCCTACCCCGACTATGGCCAACCCTTTATACTCTATACGGACGCCAGTAACGTGGGATTCGGAGCAGTGCTGCCCAGGTACAGCAAGGCAGAGAGAGAGTGATTGTCTATACCAGGAAGAAGCTTCGTCCCACGGAAAGGAACCCAGACAACTATAGTTCCTTTAAACTGGAGTTTCTAAGCCATAGTCTGGGCGGTAACGGAGCGCTTCAAGCACTACTTGTCTTCAGCAAAGCTTACCATTTATACTGATAATAATCCACTGACCAACCTTGAAACGGCGAAACTAGGTGCATTGGAGCAGCGATGGATGGCTCGGCTGTCCAATTTCGAATTTACCATCAAATACCGGGCGGGGTATAAAAACGCTAGTGCTGATGCGCTGTCCAGGATGCCCAACTTGCCGGATGGGGGAGAAGACCCGGAGTAACTTGAAGAAATCGAGTTTCCAGCCTTCCACCGCCCCGGTGTGGCCCAGTGCTCCCACTACGTGAGGGACAAGCGCTATGCCGTGCAAGAGGCAATGATTAACCCATTGCCCCACCATGAATGGGCAGAAACGCAGGACATCGATCCAGCAGTCCGCCTAGTAAAGGAAATGCTGACACAAGCTGATTCGCGCCCTGGTCCAGATGCTCCACAAGAGACCCAACAGTTGTGGAAGGAGAAGGGCAAGCTGTTTATCTATGAGGGGAAGCTGTGTCAGAGAAGCGTCAACTCCCGAATCCACGAACTGGTCTGGCAGGTGGTAGTCCCGAAGCAGGATGTGCCAATGGTCTTAGAAGCGTACCACGATGGAGCAGGACACTTCTGGTGGAAGAAGTTGGAAGCCCTGCTAAGTGAGTGATTCTACTGGGTTGGCATGAGGTAAGCAATCGAGAAATGGTGTCAAGAATGTGGTAAATGCAACCTGAGACGGAAAGACCGTGATAGCTAGAGGTCTCCCCTACAGTGCATAGTCACCAAACAACCACTTGAGCTGGTAGCCTTCGGTCACGTGAAGTTGGCCCCAAGCCAGTCAGGCTATTTCTACACCCTCACCATAGTAGACCACTACTCCCGGTTCCTGGTAGTAGTGCCAGTGAACAATCAGATGGCAAAGACGGCAGCCAAAGTATTTCAACAACACTTTTGCTGCCCGCACGGTTACCCTGAACGAGTGCTTACCGACCAAGGACTAGCCTTTGAAGCAGAAGTGTTCCAGGAGTTTTGTAACCTGTACGGCTGCAAGAAAATAAGAACCACGCCGTATCATCCCCAGACCAACGGGTTATGCGAGAAAATGAACCAGGTAGTAACAGACCTGTTGAAGACTCTGCCCCTGGAAGGGCGTAGCCTGTGGCCAGGGAAGTTACCGGATTTGATAGACTTATATAACCACATCCCGGTGAACTCCACCAACTGTACACCCGCCTACCTGATGAGGGCAAGACCTGGCAAGTTACCCATTGACTTGGACATGGGAATTTTAACACCTGAGACAACATCACCAGATGCAGAATGGGATACGGAGCGGCAGCTGCAACAATATCACAAGGTGCAAGAATGTGTAGAGAAAAGTTTGTCCCAGGCAAGGCAGAGGCAGGAAAGAAATTATAATCAGCACGCCCCTGCAGTTCCCTTGTGACCAGGAGAACAAGTACTCAAAAGGAAGAGACGAGTTCACAAACTAGACGACCAGTGGGAGGCTGAGCCATACATACCTTCAGATTTTGATAACACCAAGGTGTGCCGCTTCAGTTAAGATGGAGGCGAAACCTCGGCGGCAGTGTCGAGGGATCGTCTAAAACCATTCCCTGACCAACTAAAGGAAAGGATTGAAAACCAAGACATTTCTCAGCCAGTGGAAAAGGTGGAGGAAAAGATCAGCACAGTACTCAGCGAGTTCCCTCCAAATTGGACAAGGGTGAACCAGGCCATAGTCTAGCCCGTTTTGACCTTTCCTCAGCTTATAGTGCCAGAAAGAGATGCGACTCAAGACCAGCTTGAAGACCAGTGGGCTCAAGCAGCAGATGCCACACCAGCAGCGGAGGAAGAGAATCCACCCCCTGCCAGCGGCAAATCTGTCATGCCCACGGTGAGCATCAGTGGTCGTAGAGCATCAGGTATACCCGTGCTACGTAGAGTCACCCGTAGCGCAGCCAATAAAGAGCGCACTACACTAGTACCAGTGCTACGAAGGTTTACCCATAGAACTCTAGGTCAAATCCCCATAGGGTTCGGCATGTAAGTAGATCGTGTAAATAAGATATGTAATGTAAGTACGTAACCATCAACTGTTGTGAACACCTTTGACCTGGCTTCTGAGTGTGAGCTCCCTCGGGTGGTTGCTGCTGATAATGGAGCTGGTCTGGCTGACAGAAGTCAATCACCTAAGGATGATGATTGAGGTCAGGTGTTACAGACTGGAGAGATTTAAGTAAGCAACCTTCCCTCAGTTGTTACCGTTGATTTGGTTTGCTTCCTGAGCATTTTGGAAGTCTGCTTGCCTCCTGCTCTGTCCTGCATCTTTCAGATAAGTAATTTCTCTGCTTAAAACTTTTTTGCATTTTGATTCATTTTTGCTTTTCTCTGATTTTTGCCCTGCTGGTGTTCCCTGTTGGGACCTGTGCTGGACTCTGTTTCATATGCCACAGCTTGTGTCAGTCTTTTCTGTATCTCTAATCCCCTGTTATATCAGTATCTTTGTTTTGAGTCCAGTTCACACCAGAGTTCTGATTTAGTGGGGAAGAGGTCGTGTTGCCTCAGTATTTTTGCATATCAGACGTGTTGGGTTTTTGCGTGATTGCAGACAGTATCCTTTTCTTTCCTGTTCTATCTAGACAGTTTGGGGCCCCATCATTTGCTTACTCTATTTTCTGCCTGTGTTTTGTGCCTCATCTCGTCTCATCAACAATATATTTTCGGGGGCTATCTATTCCTTTGGGGTTCTACTCCGGGGCAGTTTAGCTTTCTCATTTCTCTCTTTAGGCTTAGTTAATTCTTTGGCGTCTAGGGCATCGTAGGTACGTCACACGGCTAATTCTAGTTGTATCGTCAGTTTAGGGGTCTGCAATCCGCTAAGCTACCAACCTCTCTGGTTATCTGGTTACCTAGCCTATTCACCTGCTATCCTTCTCGGTTACCTAATCATAACAGTCAACTATATGAGCCTACAGAGACTCTGTAAGGACTTTTGAGCAATCCTATTTTACTTGATTTAATGGACGATTGGGTGACTGGACTCGTTGTGACCAGGACAGTACTTGTATATAGTTACCAACCTGGCTCAAGAATGAACAATGGACAATGACGCATTGACTAATTGTCACCAGGAATATTTTTTAGCTTTGATTTTTGTAATTATTTATTTTTGAAATCTTGTAAATAGTTAAGATTGTACACTTGTTAATATGTTTATATTTCCTCAGTCCGGGAGTACTGAATTTCACTAGTGGGGGAATGTAGCACCCCAGGTGTCCGGTTGCCACAGTGGCATGGCCTCCCTCACAGGGAGTAATGTCATGCCTGGAAGCAAGGAGGGGTCCCCTTTCCAGTTGTCAGTAGTAGAGAAGTCGAGCAGAACCTGGGGAGTGGAGCTGTGCTTAAACTCACCCCAGAGCTGAGCGCTAGGAACCGGATACCGGAGTCCGTGGTTGCACGAGTACAGAAGTCCCGGCAGCTAAATCCAGAGGGCAGGGGACTTCATGACTCCTGGCCCAATCAAATACCTGGCAGCACGTCAGCATACCAGAGCCTCAAACCGACACAAAAGAGTGGCACCTGTGATAGGCTCAAGCTGGCTGTCATGCGGGCAACGGTTTGTTTTTAAAAGCAGAGTGAGACAGTTAGCAGCAGGAGAGTGAGCTGTTAGGCAGAGAGGAACAAGGTAGGACAGCGCAGAAGGAAGGGCTCCGTACTAAACTGAACTTCTTCTGCTCCCGCCGTCTACTAACCTCCCTAAATCTGACATTTCCCTCTCCGTGGATGGCACTATAATATTAAATTCGAAAATGGTAGCACACCAAATATGAAATATGTGAAATACGAATAGCAAAATGGCTTTAGTAATATATTTCATAATGGCTTTTGTAAGGCATATCAAATATGAAATAAGTGAAATATGAATAGCATAATGGCTTTTGTAATCTTGGCAGTCAGTATAGGGACCCATTCAATCTGAGATCACCTTGTCGTTGGTGAATGGGCTCACATCTTTTGGCCAAATTTTGTGCTAAGTATCTCATATGTTTTTCAAGATTACAAAAGCCATTATGCTATTCATAGTTCACTTATTTCATATTTGATATGCCTTACAAAAGCCATTATGAAATATATTACTAAAGCCATTTTGCTATTCGTATTTCACATATTTCATATTTGGTAGGCTACCATTTTCTAATTTAATATGTAAGTTGCCTTTTGGTATGCACCTACTCAGACTAGTTCTAGATGTGCCGTCAGTTTGTTCTATTACTTGTATACTAGTTTTCTGACTGAGCACTCCGCCCTTCATCAAGTGGTGATTTTAATCGCATTCAGTCACATGTTTGGTTCCTATCGTCCGATATATACAGGCTTTATCATGTTACTAGCCAGAGGTCAGTTCACACCAGGCAGTCAGTATAGGGACCCATTCAATCTGAGATCACCTTGTCGTTGGTGAATGGGCTCACATCTTTTGGCCAAATTTTGTGCTAAGTATCTCATATGTTTTTCAAGATTACAAAAGCCATTATGCTATTCATATTTCACTTATTTCATATTTGATATGCCTTACAAAAGCCATTATGAAATATATTACTAAAGCCATTTTGCTATTCGTATTTCACATATTTCATATTTGGTGTGCTACCATTTTCTAATTTAATATGTAAGTTGCCTTTTGGTATGCACCTATTCAGACTAGTTCTAGATGTGCCGTCATTTTGTTCTATTACTTGATGGCACTATAATAACACTCCGGCAGCAGGCGCGCTGTCTGGGTGTTATATTTGACACCAATCTCTCCTTCACATCTCATATACAATCTCTTGCCCGCTCTTGCTGCTTACACCTAAAGAATATCTCTAGAATCCGCCCTTTTCTCACCATGGAAACAACAAAAACCCTCACTGTAGCATTGATCCACTCCCGTCTGGATTACTGCAACGCTCTATTAATTGGCCTCCCCGTTACTCGACTATCCCCTCTCCAGTCCATACTTAATGCAGCAGCCAGGGTCATCTATCTGGCTAATCGGTACTCGGACTCGTCCGCTCTTCGCCAGTCCTTACACTGGCTGCCCATTCATTATAGGATCCAATTCAAAGTACTTGTTCTCACCCACAAAGCTCTCCACAGTGCAGCACCCCCCTACATCTCCTCCCTCATTTCTGTCTATCTGCCTAACCGACCGCTGCGCTCTGCAAACGACTTTCGACTAACCTCTGCACTAATCCGTACCTCCCACTCCCGACTCCAAGACTTCTCCCGCACTGCGCCAATCCTCTGGAATGCTCTACCCCAAGAAATTAGGACTATCCACAATTTGCATAGTTTTAGGCTCTTCCTCAAAGCACATTTGTTCAGAGCGGCCTATCATGTTCACTAATCAAAATCATTCTATGTGTAAGTGCATGAGTAGCCCATTCACTATCTCCATCCATCCCTCACTCCCTCAAGATGGCTGGACCATTATTGTAAATACACCATTGTAAATACACACCTGTACTTTGTATCTCCCCCACCTCATTGTAGATTGTAAGCTCTGACGAGCAGGGTCGTCTTATTTTGCTTTAATTATTGTATTGTTAAAGTTGTTAATTATGACTTGTGTTTTGAAACTGTTAAACTGTAAAGTGCTGCGGAATATGTTGGCGCTATATAAATAAAGATTATTATTATTATTACCTGGCTAGGTGTATCTAAAATTGCTTCCAGGCTGCCCTGCTCTCCATCATGATCTGTTACCAGTGCCCCAGTCTGTACTATCAACCATCAAGTAAAGGAAAAGAAAACTACAGTCCTTGTGTCCTCCAGTGATCTCTTGCGCCCTAAGTCCTGCACCACAAGGTACACAAAACCTGACATAAACAGAACTGGTAGCCCTGGGACCCTGCTCCACCTGTGGGAAGCAGAACCATCCCAGCTGTGTCACCATCAGCCCCAGCGGTCTCCTTTAGCAGCGTCAGCCATCTGTTGCCGAACACCACAGGTGGCGTTACGTTAAATCCCATATACATATTCCCCATTTTAAGGCACAGCCAGGGCCATGGAGTCAGGTCACGGCCCCATGACTTCCCCAAAGAACTGTCCGACCCAGTTCTGAGTATCCTACGGCCCTGGTGGGCATGTCAAAAGGCAATGTGGAACCAATTATACTGCATAGAGGATTATGTGGGGCTCATTATACTGTACAGAATACAATGTGGGGCCCATTATACTGTATGGAAGGCTATGTGGGGCCAATTATACTGTATAGAGGATTATGTGGGGCTCATTATACTGAATAGAAGAAAATGTGAGGCCCATTATTCTGTATGGAAGGCTATATGGGACCAATTATACTGTACAGAGGATTATGTGGGGATCATAATACTGTATGGAAGACAATGTGGGGCCCATTATATTACATGGAGAACTATATGGGGCCCACTATACTGTATGAAAGGCAATGTTGGGACCATTATGCTGAATGGTGGGCTATGTGGGGGGTCACGACTGGGGCATCATAAACTATTGGAGTTATCATACTTTGCTGTGGGGTTTGAGGGGAGTACAGTAGAGTACTCATACCATGCATGTGGAAGATAGTGTGGAGGAATTCACTGTGTGGGTGGACTTTTGTTGGTATCATATTTTATGAAAAGTTGGGAGCTATGCTCTTCCTTGACCCTGCCGAATATTAATTTTTCTTTTTTTGGGGGGGCCCAATTAGAACTTTTGCTATGGGGCCCCATGATTTCTATGTACGCCCCTGCCTTTAAGTGATTTTCTTTTGAAAACCTCAGAGGTTTTGAATGCCAAAAAAATAACCTAAATGAACATTGCCTTATGGGGCTTCTCAGGCCTAAATCCAGCTCTTTGACCCAACATGGACTCCTCAGTAGCCCACTTAGCATTTTCACTCTGCTGTTTGGCATCTCTCTCTGAATTCCTTCTTTTCCATCCTCACCCATCCTGCATCTACCCAATTGGTCTACGTCAGCCATACAGCCCTTCTCCTCCTGGGAACTGCACTTTTGACTAACTTATTGGATCTGAAAAATAGACCTGCTCGGGGTCCGGTTGTCAGGAAAACCATCATTGCGCTGCCATTGTCTCTGCTGCACTAATGGGCAACGCTCCCTCTGTGGTCTTGCTGCTACCCTGGCACTAAGTGGTGTACCAATACGGCAATTCTGTAGAAGTTTAATACCTTGAGTTAATCGAGCAGATTTATTAATATTGAAAATGAAAACATTCTTTATTGCCCATAGCAACCAATCCTGGCAATAATATAATACCCTACTGTACAATAGAACCAACCATAATTCTGCCACATTTGCCTCAGTAAATCTGCCCTTTCCTGGGAACTGAGGCCATCAGTATGAGGTGCTTACCAGTAAATTCCTTCGGACAAGAGCCGCCCTTGTCTCCTTTTTCACCTGGAGAAAGTGTGAAATCGTGTGTTAATGATAGATAGACTTCATTTTCCTCCATGCCATATTTTATAAGGAGGATCCTCATGAAAACTAAATTATGGATGATTTTTTTATGTTAAAAGTTCCTACGAACACACACATCTATGTCACAATGTCCTGTTGATGGCTGCCACTAGGCATAGTTAGTTACATTTATGATTATATTATTCCCACCTCCTTCAGTGGCAGCAGTATAAATATGTATGAGCTTTATACGCCCAGCCAGGCACTGAGATGCAAAGATGATAGATATCTAGAATATAACTGTAAAATAAAACTTTTACATGTCCCAGTTATACCTGCTTTTATTAACACAAAACAAAAACACATACGATGAGGTATATTTTTCTTAACCATACAAAAATTTCTCAAATGCTTAAATAGGTTTTCTCATGAACAAAGTTCATTTTAATCAATAGATTTTGGAATAAAAATAACGTCCACAATTTAATGTATTTTAAATAAAATGTTCCTGTGCCGAGTAATCTTATAAATGTGCCCCTGTTGTGTACTGTGTAATGGCAGTATGTGACCATAAAGAAACATGGTCTGATCATACCACAGCTCCTGGGCAGGGGAGGAAGCAAAAGAGTATACAGACAGGACAGCACGGCATCGCATATAATTCTTCCTTTGAAGTAAAACACTTTTTAAAAACAGGCAGGGAAATGCTGTATCTCACAGAAAGAATCAGCTGTCATCCCATGCTGTCCTGTCTGTATACTCTGCTTTTCTTGCTCCCCTGCTCAGGAGCTGTGGTATGATCAGACCATGCTTCTGTATGATCAGACACGGCCATTACACAGTACACAGCAGGGACACATTTATATTATCATCTCAACACTGGAACATCCTTTTTAAACACATCCAATTGTGGAACTTATTGTTATTCCAATATGTATTGATTAAAATCAACCTTAAAATTAACTTTGATTGTGGGAAGACCCCTTTAAGTATTCTGACATTTCCCTCCACCAGTACCTTATGTACTTGAGAACCAGCATCTTTACCTGTTTCACCTGGTGTCCCAGGTATTCCATTATCTCCTGTTCAAAAAGAAAAGAAAAACAAGTATTACACAATGCACAGACAGACTATACCAGACTATAAAAATCACAGAACTTTAAGAGGTAGTCCGACCTTCTGATACCGATGACCGGTGGGAGTGCTGAGTGTCAGTACCCTACAGATCTGATATAAGGATAGGTCATCAATAACATAAGTCTGGATAACTCCTTTATCTTAACCTTGTAATGAAGGAAACTAATAATTTTGCTTTGCAAAATAAACTTGTCCTAGATCTATATCTAAAGACACTCCTCAATCATGAGATATGAAGAAAAGGACCTTCCATTATTAATATAGCAAAAGGTTCTTTACAGTAAGAGCAGTCAAACTCTGGAATGCCCGACCACAAGAGGAAGTAACAGGACATTTTAAAGTAAAGACCGGACATTTATGTATATATTTAGGTAGAACAGTATATTCATCTAGGAAACTTATCCAACTGCATTGAAGAGGCCAAGGAAAGGATCCTCCTCCTCTTTGTGATAGATGGCCACTAGAGCAGCAAATCTTTTGAAATCCAAATTTAACAAATTTTGCCAGGAAATTCAATTATCCTTAGCAGCAAATCAATTCACCATGAATCGAAATTATCCAAAGCCTCCAAATGCTGTGAAAAGATGTAAATAGTACTCTGCTTTCTCTTACGACTGTATCCAACCCCTTTCACGCAATTCAATGCGAAGTCAGTCTTAGGCCGGTTTCACATTAGCGCTTTTTCAGCGCATGCACGGCCGGGGGTAGCTCCGCCCCCGAGCCGGCTCTCTGCCCGGCGTGCCCGCCCCTTCCTTGTAGCGCCGCCTCCTAGCGCACAGCGGCGCCTGCGATCGGCGCACCCTATCTTTAGCATAGGGTGCGCAGATCGTGCGCAGGCCGTGCGCTAGTTGCGCTTTGACCTGCGCTGCGCACTTTTGACGGTGCGCCGTGCGCGCCAAAATCCGAAAAGTTTGATTTTGGCGCGCACGGCGCACCGTCAAAAGTGCGCAGCGCAGGTCAAAGCGCAACTAGCGCACGGCCTGCGCACGATCTGCGCACCCTATGCTAAAGATAGGGTGCGCCGATCGCAGGCGCCGCTGTCCGCTAGTAGGCGGCGCTACAAGCAAGGGGCGGGCACGCCGGGCAGAGAGCCGGCTCGGGGGCGGAGCTACCCCCGGCCGTGCGTGCGCTGAAAAAGCGCTAATGTGAAACCGGCCTTAATCAAGTCCAAGTGACCTCAATATATACGGCCATGTGTTATTGGAAGGTGACCACTAACACAGTGACTCTCTGCCTATTACCGCATTTACTCTAATATAAGCCGAATTTTTTAGCACATTCTTTTGTGCTGAAAACGCCCCCCTCAGTTTATACTCGAGTGAGGGTCCCAGAGGATGGAGGGGGAGCGGCAGCGGCGGAGCAGCGGGTCACAGGAGGCAGGAGCCGGCTGCTGCGGCTCAAGCCTGTGCCCGATGCTAAAGAGAAATGAATACTCACTGCCCTCCACGCACAAAGCTCCGACCAGTGAGTATTCAGGCAGCTGTCCTCGTCTTGCAAGCAGTGCATGACGTCACTGGCATGAGCTGCTTACAAGTATAAATCAGCTGCTGGCCCCAGAACAAGATGCTGCGATGGAGTGTAGGGACGATAAGTAGGATGGCTTATTTTATTTTTTATGTTTTTTGATGGGGGCCATGCATACAAGGATAGGGATGAGGAGCCATGCATACTAGGATAGGGATGAGGAGCCATGCCTACCAGGGTGAGGATGAGGAACCATGCCTACCATGATTGGGATGATGAGCCATGCATACCAGGATAGGGATGAGATGGCCCTGCATATAAGGATAGGGATGAAGGGGCCATGCATACAAGAATGAGGTTGAAGTGGCCATACATACAAGAGTAGGAATGAGATGACCATGCATGCAAGGATGGGGATGAGGGATGAGATGAGGAGTCATGCATACCAGGATAGGGATGAGTAGCCATGAATACCATGATAGGGATGAGGAGCCATGCAGACCAGGATAGGGATGAGGAGCCATGCCTACCAGGGTGAGGATGAGGAGTCATGCAGATCAGGATGGGGATGAAGAGAAATGCATACAAGGATAGGGATGAAGAGCCATGCATACAAGGATAGGGATGAGAAGCTATGCATACCAGGATAGGTATGAGGAGGCCATGCATACCAGGATAGGGATGAGGAGCCATGCATACCAGGAGAAGCCATGCATACCAGGATAGGGATGAGGAGCCATGCATACAAGGATAGAGATGAGGAGGCCATGCATACAAGGATAGGGATGAGGAGGCATGCATACAAGGATAGGGATGAGGAGCTATGCATACCAGGATAGGGATGAGGAGCTATGCCTTCCAGGATACGGATGAGAAGCTATGCCTACCAGGATAGGTATGAGGAGGCCATGCATACCAGGATAGGGATGAGGAGCCATGCATACAAGGATAGGGATGAGGAGGCCATGCATACAAGGATAGGGATGAAGAGCCATGCATACAAGGATAAGGATGAGGAGGCATGCATACAAGGATAAGGATGAGGAGGCCATGCATACCAGAATAGGGATGAGAAGGCCATGCAGACCAGGATAGGGAAGAGGAGGCCATGCAGACAAGGATAGGGATGAGGAGCCATGCAGACCAGGCAAGGGATGAGGGGGCCATGCATACCAGGAAAGGGATGAGAAGCCATGCAGACAAGGATGGGGATGAGGAGCCATGCAGATCTGGATGAAGATAAGGGGGGCCATGCAGACCAGGATGGGGATAAGGAGCCATGCATGCCAGGATAGAGATGAGGGGACAATGCATACCCGGCTTATACTCGAGTCAATAAGGTTTCCCAGTTTTTTTGTGGTAAAATTAGGTGCCTCAGCTTATACTCGTGTCGGCTTATACTCGAGTATATATGATATATAAATCTTTATTCTCTTTTCCTCATACATTAATTTTCACTATTTGTACAGTTTCTTTAGGCTTTTGTGGCTTCTGTGTTTATGGCTACACTGTGAGCTCTGACGTCTTTTCACTACCCAGATTCACCATAAAATGGCTGCTGCATTCCCTGCCTCTACTTTTATAAAGACTTTGATAGATACTGCTGATTAGCTGTGCTATACAAAGAGATGTAATAACTGTCAGGCATTGCTCAAGTTCATGAGATCAGAGTATTCACTATATTTGGAGGTAGTATTGTACACAAACTGAGATACATTTTTTATACCTTGTCTTCCTGGGGGTCCGGGCATCCCTTGTGGACCAGGAGCCCCTGTGTCACCTTAATGTAAAACAAAAATCATTAGACCTATAAAAACAAAGCTAAACCAATTGTCTCTTCTTTCTTTCTTTTTTTTAATACCTCTCATTCCCACCATGCCTGGTGATCCAGGAAGCCCTGGAAATCCTAAATAAAAAGAATCCATAAAAAAAGGTTACTGATTCCCCACTTATAATACAACATGTAAAATGCAGTTCTCCGGCTGAATCATGGCTGCATTTTATAGCACAGACCCATTGTGGTTCTATTGATCCAAACTTAGAGGACCATAGGATTCTGTATTGCAAATATATGGAAAATGTCTAGAAAACTTAGAAAGGCAAGCACCCCTAGTTTATAAGCGTTCCTCTACTGGATCAGAATACCTTTCATTCCAACAGGTCCCTGTGGTCCGGGTGGACCCGGAATGCCCGGAGATCCAGGACATCCTTGCAGAACAGTTAGCTGCTTGGAATCCCCAACTTCTACAATCTTCACTTCTAAAGAGAGAGGAGATCATTCTCATCTTGGACATTTATGGCATAACCAAAGGAACTCTCTCCATTCACTTTTACTTCTGTCCTGTGGATATGCCATAAATGTCATATACAGTCATGGCCGAAAGTATTGACACCCCTGCAATTCTGTCAGATAATATTCAGTTTCTTCCTGAAAATGATTGCAAACACAAATTCTTTGGTATTATTATTTCATTTAATTTGTCTTAAATGGAAAAAACACAAAAGAGAATGAAGCAAAAAGCAAAACATTGATCATTTCACACAAAACTCCAAAAATGGGCTGGACAAAAGTATTGGCACCCTCAGTCTAATACTTGATTGCACAACCTTTAGCCAAAATAACTGCGACCAACCGCTTCCGGTAACCATCAATGAGTTTCTTACAATGCTCTGCTGGAATTTTAGACCATTCTTCTTTGGCAAACTACTCCAGGTCCCAGATATTTGAAGGGTGCCTTCTCCAAACTGCCATTTTTAGATCTCTCCACAGGTGTTCTATGGGATTCAGGTCTGGACTCATTGCTGGCCACCTTAGAAGTCTCCAGTGCTTTCTCTCAAACCATTTTCTAGTGCTTTTTGAAGTGTGTTTTGAGTTATTGTCCTGCTGGAAGACCCATGACCTCTGAGGTAGACCCAGCTTTCTCACACTGGGCTCTAAATTATGCTGCAAAATTTGTTGGTAGTCTTCTGACTTCATAATGCCATGCACACGGTCAAGCAGTCCAGTGCCAGAGGCAGCAAAGCAACCCCAAAACATCAGGGAACCTCCACCATGTTTGACTGTAGGGACCGTGTACTTTTCTTTGAATGCCTCTTTTTTCTCCTGTAAACTCTATGTTGATGCTTTTGCCCTAAAAGCTCTACTTTTGTCTCATCTGACCAGAGAACATTCTTCCAAAATGTTTTAGGCTTTTTCAGGTAAGTTTTGGCAAACTCCAGCCTGGCTTTTTTATTTCTCGGGGTAAGAAGTGGAGTCTTCCTGGGTCTCCTACCATACAGTCCCTTTTCATTCAGATGCCGACGGATAGTACGGGTTGACACCGTTGTACCCTCGGACTGCAGGGCAGCTTGAACTTGTTTGGATGTTAGTGGAGGTTCTTTATCCAACATCCGCACAATCTTGCGTTGAAATCTCTTGTCAATTTTTCTTTTCCGGCCACATCTAGGGAGGTTAGCCACAGTGCCATGGGCTTTAAACTTCTTGATGACACTGCGCACGGTAGACACAGGAACATTCAGGTCTTTGGAGATGGACTTGTAGCCTTGAGATTGCTCATGCTTCCTCACAATTTGGTTTCTCAAGTCCTCAGACAGTTCTTTGGTCTTCTTTCTTTTCTCCATGCTCAATGTGGTACACACAAGGACACAGGACAGAGGTTGAGTCAGCTTTAGTCCATGTCAACTGGCTGCAAGTGTGATTTAGTTATTGCCAACACCTGTTAGGTGCCACAGGTAAGTTATAGGTGCTGTTAATTACACAAATTAGAGAAGCATCACATGATTTTTCGAACAGTGCCAATACTTTTGTCCACCCTCTTTGTTATGTTTGGTGTGGAATTATATCCAATTTGGCTTTAGGACAATTCTTTTTGTGTTTTTTCATTTAAGACAAATTAAATGAAGATAATAATACCAAAGAATTTGTGTTTGCAATCATTTTCAGGAAGAAACTGAGTATTATCTGACAGAATTGCAGGGGTGTCAATACTTTTGGCCATGACTGTATGGGCATAGGGGCATGTCAGACATGGCATATCCACAGAAAAGAAGTAAGAGGGAATACGGGGAGGCGCTAGACTTGATATGAATTCACAGAAAAGATAATATATTTACTAATTATTATTATTAAGTTTAATATCAGAAAAGTCTTATCAGATCATTATATTCATGTGACGTGTTTTAAGATATTTTATGCACGTTTTATTTTTTTTGGCTCATATTTATAACATACAGTGCTGTGCAAATTAATTGGGACAAAGCATTTTTTTAAGTAAAATCGTAAGTTGGTTACCAGTCAGTGATTCAAACCAGTTTTAACTGCTTTGAACAGGTGTGAGAGCCTGTTCAAAGCAGTTAAAACTGGTTTGAATCACTGACTGGTAACCAACTTACCAGTTTACTTAAAAAAATGCTTTGTCCCAATTAATTTGCACAGCACTGTATTTGTCTACCCAACTATTTATCTAGTATCTATCTCACATTTACGTAAATTATATCCCTCTCTATCTTTATATATCATATCTCTTGCAATGTACATGAATATACTGCATCTACAGAAGATATAGCTGTTTTTCTTACCTGGACATGAGGCTTCTGCTTCACATTTCGGATAAGACAAGATGAAGAGTCCGCTGATAACGCACAGTATATATTGTGATAGCCCTTTCATGGTTGTTTTCTGTCTCCCATCCACTGATCTATGCAGAGCTTATGTATCCTCAACCTGACTGCAAACAAACAGTGTCCCAATATGCCTCACATTTCCCGTAATGTCTGGCCGACCAATGATCATTAAAGAGAAAATGAAATGGCTGATTCCAGTGTATTTACCCAGCACAGGGTGAAGGTTGTTTTATTGGAGTTTTTGGAGCATAGTCCTGTTACATAATATCAAAGTAAATGTTTGATATTTTGGAAACATTTTAATGAGAATTTCCAATGAAACATGCACAATATTGGTAAGTTACCTTTCGTGTACTTTTTTTCTAAAATGCTACTTAGAATTTAAAGTAGACATATCCTCAGGGTGTTTGTTCAATTCACTAATCATTCTGAAGTAACTGGCACAAATCCACCCACAAACCGACCTGTAATGGCACATTGGGAATATTTTTGGGCAAGTAGAGGGGCAAGACATTTACTGACCCCAAGTTAAATCCTGTAGATCTTTTATTATGAAAATGAAAAACATGACAATAGCAATTGAAACAAAACAAGAATATTAGCCAGAAAATAATCAGTATGACACTGGTTCAGCCGCTCATTCTCTTCTCACACACATATAATACATATATACAGAATTATAACTAATAATAACTACTTACACCCCAACTTCTGGCCCAGCTCCCAAAGAAAATAATAACTGCAAACAATAAACAAGAGCCGACAAAAATATACACCTAAACTTTTTTCTTTAGGCCTCTTTCACACTTCCGTTTTTTACAATCTGTCAAAATCCGCCAGGTTTTGAAAAAAACGGATCCGCAATTTTTTTTTGCGGATCCGTTTTTTTCCCCATTGACTTTCATTATTGGCGGATCTTGACGGCGGATCTCTCTTTCTCTCTCTCTCTCTCTCTCTCTCCTTCCCGACCAGCGGTTCCTTTAAATTTCCTCATTTTGCGGATCCGTCAAAAAACGGATCCTGTGCCATCCGTTCACATCAGTTAAGAACGGATCCGCTTGTCCACCTTTTTGGCGGATTTTAACTGACACAAAAAACTGAAGTGTGAAAGAGGCCTAAATTATAAAATAAACTATACAAATATATACAAGACTAAACTAACCAGCCCACAATCAAAGAAAACAGAAAGCAAAAAACACAAATATCCTGAACTATAAAGTAAAAAATAAACTGCAAATGCAAATAATGCATAAAGGTAATCATAATAATAAGGGTATTTAGTAAACATAATTTTGATCAAAATAATGTACAAACCATCCCGCCACGTCACGGCAACCCTTGTGGGACAGTCCCTACTCTAGTATTTAAAACCTTTTCACTTGCCAAGTGATGTGAATGTGAACAAGGATCAAGCGGCTGAACCACTAGTAAAAGCTTAGGCCAGACAGGATGGTTTTCACAGCTCAGAAAGAGGGCGGTCACACCCGTATATGCACTGAATGTACAATGAAATGAATAAAAAATGAATCTGAACTGAGAAAAGTAAGTTAATGTGTATGCACAATGTAAGTGCATATTAACACATGACCATTAACCAGAGAAAACAAAAAGCAAAAAACACAAATATCCTGAACTAAAAAGTAAAAAATATACTGCAAATAATGCATAAAGGTAATAATAATAATAAGGGTATTTAGTAAACATAATTTTGATCAAAATAATGAAAAAGCCATCCCGCCACGTCACGGCAACGCTTGTGGGACAGCCCACAATCAAGCCTACCATTCCCAACTCCTGCACCGACCTGAGATGTGGTCCTGCGTCTCATGCCTCAGTCATGTCCAACGTCCATAGGCCTGATCAGGCAGTGCCAGTGTTTCCCCAAACACCTCAGTGTCCCATAGTCCCACAAGACACAAGATGAACCCACCTCCCCCTTTTCCCACTACCCAACCTAACACCTACACCCAAATTTATATCCCTATATACCAGAGGCGTAGCTAGGGTTTCGGTTCGGGGGGGGGGGGGGGCGAAACTTCTGAGTGGGCCCCTAACTAGGTAACTTTGATTACAACTCGGTGACACACCCTAATAGTGGATGTAGGAGATGACCACGCTGTTACTGAAAATAATCCCTATATAAAGACCAACATGGATATTACCGCAATATGGTCAGTGGTAAATACCAGTCCTACAGATTACTGCACAGTTATAGTTGGTGCCTTACCGCTGACGTTCTTTCTGATGGAATCATTCACTTTTCACGTCTTTTCCATCTGTCCCAGACCGACATGACAACTCCTCCAACCAAGACTCGGCTACAGAGAATACAACGGCATGTTTCACTTCTCATATTCCAGCCCCATCACCATGTATCTCCAACCTGCACAAACCTCTCATCCTGCTGATACCCCAATACTGAGCCGCTGCTGCCGTATGTGTCCCTATTACTGCACCTGATACCCCAATGCTGAGCCGCTGCTGCCATATGTGTCCCTATTACTGCACTTGATACTCCAATACTGAGCCGCTGCTGCCGTATGTGTCCCTATTACTGCACCTGATACCCCAATACTGAGCCGCTGCTGCCGTATATGTCCCTATTACTGCACTTGATACCCCAATCCTGAGCCGCTGCTGCCGTATGCGTCCCTAATACTGCACTTGATACCCCAATACTGAGCCGCTGCTGCCGTATGTGTCCCTATTACTGCACTTGATACCCCAATGCTGAGCCTCTGCTGCCATATGTGTCCCTATTACTGCACTTGATACCCCAATACTGAGCCTCTGCTGCCATATGTGTCCCTATTACTGCCCCTGATACACCAATGCTGAGCCGCTGCAGCTGTATGTGTCCCTATTACTGCACCTGATACCCCAATACTGAGCCGCTGGTGCCATATGTCCTTATTACTGCACCTGATACCCCAATACTGAGACGCTGCTGCCGTATGTGTCCTTATTACTGCCCTTGATACCCCAATACTGAGCCGCTGCTGCCATATGTGTCCTTATTACTGCCCTTGATACCCCAATACTGAGCCGCTGCAGCCATATGTGTCCCTATTACTGCACCTGATACCCCAATACTGAGCCGCTGCTGCCGTATGTGTCCCTATTACTGCACCTGATACCCCAATACTGAGCCGCTGCTGTTGTATGTGTCCTTATTACTGCACTTGATAACCCAATGCTGAGTTGCTGCTGCCATATGTGTCCCTATTACTGCACCTGATACCCCAATACTGAGCCTCTGCTGCCGTATGTGTCCCGATTACTGCACCTGATACCCCAATGCTGAGCCGCTGCTGCTGTATGTGTCCCTATTACTGCACCTGATGCCACAATGCTGAGCTGCTGCTGCCGTATGTGTCCCTATTACTGCACCTGATACTCCAATGCTGAGCCGCTGCTGCCGTATGTGTCCCTATTACTGCACTTGATACCCCAATGCTGAGCCGCTGCTGCCGTATGTGTCCCTATTAGTGCACCTGATACCCCAAAACTGAGCCTCTGCTGCCGTATGTGTCCCTATTACTGCACCTGATACCCCAAAACTGAGCCTCTGCTGCCGTATGTGTCCCTATTACTGCACCTGATACCCCAATACTGAGCCGCTGCTGCCGTATGTGTCCCTTTTACTGCACCTGATACCCCAATGCTGAGCCGCTGCTGCCGTATGTGTCCCTATTACTCCACCTGATACCCCAATACTGAGCCTCTGCTGCCGTATGTGTCCCTATTACTGCACCTGATACCCCAATGCTGAGCCACTGCTGCCATATGTGTCCCTATTACTGCACCTGATACCCCCTATACACACACGGCTCTGCTCCACACCCCCTATACACACACGGCTCTGCTCCGTACACATTGTACACACGCAGCTCTGTTCCGTACACCTTGTACACATGCGGCTCTGTTCCGTACACCTTGTACACACACGCCTCTGCTACGTACATGCTGTACACACGCACCTCTGCTACGTACACGCTGTACAAACACGGATCCGCTCCGTACACCTTGTACACACCTGGCTCCGCTCCGTGCACTTGTACACATGCGGCTCTGCTCTGTACACCCCGTACACACGCGGCTCTGCTCCATACATGCTGTACACATGCGGCTCCGCTCCGTACACCTTGTACACACACGGCTCTGCTCCGCACAACCCGTACACACGCGGCTCCGCACCATACACCTCGTACACATACAGCTCCAATCCGTACACCTTGCACACACGGCTCCACTCTGTACACCCCGCACACACATGGCTCTGCTCTGTTCACCCCGTACACACACGGCTCTGCTCCGTACACCCCATACACACTCGACTTCGCTCCATACACAAACGGCTCCGCTCACCCCATACACATGCGGCTCCACTCCTCTGTACTCCTCATACATGCATATCTCTACTCCGTACACCTTCTACACACACGGCTCCGCTCTGTACACCTCATACACACACAGCTCTGCTACATCCACCCTGTAAACCCCTCCTGACCCCACACAGAAACTTACTTCACCTCATCCAGCACCATGATAACCAGCACAGGAGAGCCCTGCAGTCGCTGAAGCCCCTGATCAGGTGACCCCCTGACTCCGCCCCTCCCGTGACCTCATCACAGGTCCTGTGCGCACAGAATAGCCCAGGACGACATTGCTGGCAGTGAGGTGGGGGGCCCACTGCTGGTTCCGGGGCCCCCCACTGCCTTCTCAGGGGCCCATAGCGGCTGGGCGTCAGAGTAGGGAGATCGATTCTCCCTGCTCTGCCGCAGAATGTAACTGTATGGGAGCGCTGTGCACGCTGATACAGTTACAGTAGCGTAGCTGGGTGGGCCCCCTCAGAGCTCAGGGCCCGGGCGATCGCCCCCTCTGCCCCCCCCGGTAGCTACGCTACTGCTATATACAATATATACACAAAAGCTACAATAACCACAAATCACAAACTCCAGTTCAGCGCCTGCAGCCCTACATCACTGTATAATGATCAAACAAAACAAAAATCTACAGTGCCAGCAGGGCGGGCACATTAAGAGAAAAGCCCATCCAGAGGAGAGCGGCACTATGTGTGCCCAGTCTCTCATACTCCAAAGAGCGCACCTTCGTCAGCTCACACATGGTCCACTGGGAGGATTTTCAGTTGTGTCAATACTAAGCACCGTGCATTCCACGTGTGATACCTAACCACTGTGCTAAATAGAAATAAGGAGCAGCAGTCCCAACCATCAAGGTCTCCAAATGCTCCATAGGTCCATTCAGCATAAGAGAGACCAGCCAACTGAGAACAGATAGCAGAGGTGCCCACACTGTTGTACACCTCTGTGTTAAAGGGACTATGAGGCAGGAAGTGGTCCACGCTTTCCAGCATGGCACCACAATGCTCCCGAGGACAGTTCCTGGCCTCATAGTTCCTACTCTTCAGATTGTCCCTCACACACAGTTTCCCATGGAAGCAGCACCAAGTCAAGTCCCAAAACTTCGAGGAGATACTGATAGAATTCAAAAGATGTAAACTCACCCCAATATCCCAACTTGTGCAATCTCTGATTGCCAGAGGCCTCTTAAAATGGGTCAACAGTAGAGTTGAGCGAAACGAGTTGAAAAAATTCAAAAGTTGCCGACTTTTGGCAAAGTCGGGTTTCATGAAACGAAACCCGACCCTAGGATGAGGTCGGCCACGAGGTCGGCGACTTAAGCGCCAAAGTCGCGTTTCAAAAGTTTGTTTTGCGCTCTTTTTCAGCCAATCAGGATCCACAGACACTGTGGGCAACGTGATGACATAGGCACGGGTCACCACCATCTTTCAGAAGGGCATGCAAGTGATTGGCTTGCTTTGGTGGGCGTCACAGGGGGTATAAAAGGGCGTGCACGCCGACCGCCATCTTACTTCTGCCGATCTTAGTATAGGGAGAGGTTGCTGCTGATTCTGTAGGGAGAGCGTTAGGCAGGGAAGAAGACAAAAAAACTGCTTCTGCTGCTAGCGATTTGGCCTGCACAACACACCAGTCACTGTGTGTGCAGTGCAAGGGGAGGCTATATAGTGGTGTATCAGTGGTGTTGGTTGTTGGGCTGCCTTCTAAGGCTTCCTGACATTCCTGCATTGCTGTTTACCCACTGCTCCGCAAACTGCTTTTTTAAAAGCAATCCCAATTTTTTTTTTTGTCCTGCTGAGAAGACAAAAAACTGCTTCTGCTGCTAGCAATTTGGCCTGCACAACACACCAGTCACTGTGTGTGCAGTGAAAGGGGAGGCTATATAGTGGTGTATCAGTGGTGTTGGTTGTTGGGCTGCCTTCTAAGGCTTCCTGACATTCCTGCATTGCTGTTTACCCACTGCTCCGCAAACTGCTTTTTTAAAAGCAATCCAATCTCCCTTATCCTCTAGTCACTTTTGTCACAGCTGTGCCATCGAGCCTGTCATATAGCGCTCAGATATTCATTGGGCCTCACACAATCCAAAAGTGTCCAGTGTCCAAAAGTGTGTGCAGAGATTCAAAATCTCCCTTATCCTCTAGTCACTTTGGTCACAGCTGTGCCATCGAGCCTGTCACATAGCGCTCAGATATCAGTGGGCCTCACACAATCCAAAAGTGTCCATCCAGTGTCCAAAAGTGTGTGCAGAGATTCAAAATCTCCCTTATCCTCTAGTCACTTTGGTCACAGCTGTGCCATCGAGCCTGTCACATAGCGTTCAGATATCAGCCGGCCTCACACAATCCAAAAGTGTCCAGTGTCCAAAAGTGTGTGCAGAGATTCAAAATCTCCCTTATCCTCTAGTCACTTTGGCCACAGCTGTGCCATCGAGCCTGTCACATAGCGCTCAGATATCAGTGGGCCTCACACAATCCAAAAGTGTCCATCCAGTGTCCAAAAGTGTGTGCAGAGATTCAAAATCTCCCTTATCCTCTAGTCACTTTGGTCACAGCTGTACCATCGAGCCTGTCACATAGCGCTCAGATATCAGTGGGCCTCACACAATCCAAAAGTGTCCATCCAGTGTCCAAAAGTGTGTGCAGAGATTCAAAATCTCCCTTATCCTCTAGTCACTTTGGTCACAGCTGTGCCATCGAGCCTGTCACATAGCGCTCAGATATCAGTGGGCCTCACACAATCCAAAAGTGTCCATCCAGTGTCCAAAAGTGTGTGCAGAGATTCAAAATCTCCCTTATCCTCTAGTCACTTTTGTCACAGCTGTGCCATCGAGCCTGTCACATAGCGCTCAGATATTCATTGGGCCTCACACAATCCAAAAGTATCCAGTGTCCAAAAGTGTGTGCAGAGATTCAAAATCTCCCTTATCCTCTAGTCACTTTGGTCACAGCTGTGCCATCGAGCCTGTCACATAGCGCTCAGATATCAGTGGGCCTCACACAATCCAAAAGTGTCCATCCAGTGTCCAAAAGTGTGTGCAGAGATTCAAAATCTCCCTTATCCTCTAGTCACTTTGGTCACAGCTGTGCCATCGAGCCTGTCACATAGCGCTCAGATATCAGTGGGCCTCACACAATCCAAAAGTGTCCATCCAGTGTCCAAAAGTGTGTGCAGAGATTCAAAATCTCCCTTATCCTCTAGTCACTTTGGTCACAGCTGTGCCATCGAGCCTGTCACATAGCGCTCAGATATCAGTGGGCCTCACACAATCCAAAAGTGTCCAGTGTCCAAAAGAGTGTGCAGAGATTCAAAATCTCCCTTATCCTCTTGTCACTTTGGTCACAGCTGTGCCATCGAGCCTGTCACATAGCGCTCAGATATCAGTGGGCCTCACACAATCCAAAAGTGTCCATCCAGTGTCCAAAAGTGTGTGCAGAGATTCAAAATCTCCCTTATCCTCTAGTCACTTTGGTCACAGCTGTGCCATCGAGCCTGTCACATAGCGCTCAGATATCAGTGGGCCTCACACAATCCAAAAGTGTCCATCCAGTGTCCAAAAGTGTGTGCAGAGATTCAAAATCTCCCTTATCCTCTAGTCACTTTGGTCACAGCTGTGCCATCGAGCCTGTCACATAGCGCTCAGATATCAGTGGGCCTCACACAATCCAAAAGTGTCCATCCAGTGTCCAAAAGTGTGTGCAGAGATTCAAAATCTCCCTTATCCTCTAGTCACTTTGGTCACAGCTGTGCCATCGAGCCTGTCACATAGCGCTCAGATATCAGTGGGCCTCACACAATCCAAAAGTGTCCATCCAGTGTCCAAAAGTGTGTGCAGAGATTCAAAATCTCCCTTATCCTCTAGTCACTTTGGTCACAGCTGTGCCATCGAGCCTGTCACATAGCGCTCAGATATCAGTGGGCCTCACACAATCCAAAAGTGTCCATCCAGTGTCCAAAAGTGTGTGCAGAGATTCAAAATCTCCCTTATCCTCTAGTCACTTTGGTCACAGCTGTGCCATCGAGCCTGTCACATAGCGCTCAGATATCAGCCGGCCTCACACAATCCAAAAGTGTCCAGTGTCCAAAAGAGTGTGCAGAGATTCAAAATCTCCCTTATCCTCTAGTCACTTTGGTCACAGCTGTGCCATCGAGCCTGTCACATAGCGCTCAGATATCAGTGGGCCTCACACAATCCAAAAGTGTCCATCCAGTGTCCAAAAGTGTGTGCAGAGATTCAAAATCTCCCTTATCCTCTAGTCACTTTGGTCACAGCTGTGCCATCGAGCCTGTCACATAGCGCTCAGATATCAGTGGGCCTCACACAATCCAAAAGTGTCCATCCAGTGTCCAAAAGTGTGTGCAGAGATTCAAAATCTCCCTTATCCTCTAGTCACTTTGGTCACAGCTGTGCCATCGAGCCTGTCACATAGCGCTCAGATATCAGTGGGCCTCACACAATCCAAAAGTGTCCATCCAGTGTCCAAAAGTGTGTGCAGAGATTCAAAATCTCCCTTATCCTCTAGTCACTTTGGTCACAGCTGTGCCATCGAGCCTGTCACATAGCGCTCAGATATCAGTGGGCCTCACACAATCCACAAGTGTCCAGTGTCCAAAAGTGTGTGCAGAGATTCAAAATCTCCCTTATCCTCTAGTCACTTTGGTCACAGCTGTGCCATCGAGCCTGTCACATAGCGCTCAGATATCAGTGGGCCTCACACAATCCAAAAGTGTCCATCCAGTGTCCAAAAGTGTGTGCAGAGATTCAAAATCTCCCTTATCCTCTAGTCACTTTGGTCACAGCTGTGCCATCGAGCCTGTCACATAGCGCTCAGATATCAGTGGGCCTCACACAATCCAAAAGTGTCCATCCAGTGTCCAAAAGTGTGTGCAGAGGTTCAAAATCTCCCTTATCCTCTAGTCACTTTGGTCACAGCTGTGCCATCGAGCCTGTCATATAGCGCTCAGATATCAGTGGGCCTCACACAATCCAAAAGTGTCCAGTGTCCACAAGTGTGTGCAGAGATTCAAAATCTCCCTTATCCTCTAGTCACTTTGGTCACAGCTGTGCCATCGAGCCTGTCACATAGCGCTCAGATATCAGTGGGCCTCACACAATCCAAAAGTGTCCATCCAGTGTCAAAAAGTGTGTGCAGAGATTCAAAATCTCCCTTATCCTCTAGTCACTTTGGTCACAGCTGTGCCATCGAGCCTGTCACATAGCGCTCAGATATCAGTGGGCCTCACACAATCCAAAAGTGTCCATCCAGTGTCCAAAAGTGTGTGCAGAGATTCAAAATCTCCCTTATCCTCTAGTCACTTTGGTCACAGCTGTGCCATCGAGCCTGTCACATAGCGCTCAGATATCAGTGGGCCTCACACAATCCAAAAGTGTCCATCCAGTGTCCAAAAGTGTGTGCAGAGGTTCAAAATCTCCCTTATCCTCTAGTCACTTTGGTCACAGCTGTGCCATCGAGCCTGTCATATAGCGCTCAGATATCAGTGGGCCTCACACAATCCAAAAGTGTCCAGTGTCCACAAGTGTCTGCAGAAATTCAAAATCTCCCCTGTCCTATAGACACCTTGTACCTTGTTTTACATTACTATATAGTTTGTTGGATTTTGTCTACATTTCTACCAAAAATGAGGAAGGCTGGTGGAAGAGGCCGTGGAATTGGGCGGGGGTTGGCAGCTGGTAATGATGGTGTTGGTGGTGGATCTGATGGTAGTGGCAAGAGCAAAATAGGACCGAATGCAGGAGGTGCTGACCCTGCGTCATCGTCTGGCTACATAAGGCCTCGAACGCTTAGTTTTCTAGGAGTTGGCAAACCGGTTTTAAAGCCAGAGCATCAGGAAAAAGTTTTGTCTTACATTGCTGACTCAGCCTCCAGCTCTATCGCCTTCTCTTCTTCAGTTGTAAAAAGTAAAAGCACTGAGTCGTCATTGGAGGCTCATGTTCATGAACCACACCTTTCCTTGTGTCCTTCACCCCAACCAAGATTGAAGGATGACGCAGGCCATACTACTGATTACTCCATGGAGCTGTTTTCACATACCATGCCTGGATTATCAAGTGAAATGGTGAATTACCCAGGCCAAGATGAATCTGACATGGAGTGCACTGATGCACAGCCGCTGATGGATGATTCTGCTGGTACATTCACTCAGAGCACTACATTGTCCTCGCAGTGTACAGAGCCAGATTCTGACCCTGATGAGACTCAGGTGCCCCTTCCCGCACACTATACCACCATACACGGTGACACAGAGGAAGGTGCACATGACATAGAAGAGGAGGTGATGGATGACCCAGTTGTTGACCCAGATTGGCATCCATTGGGGGAAGAGGGTGCTGCTTCCAATAGCTCAGGTGAGGAGCATCCACAGCAGACATCGACATCGCAACAGCTGTTATCTGGCAGGCCCGGAGCACTCCAAAGACAGGTTCCAAACATCAAAAGAGTTGCTGGACAGCTTGTCCAGAGGGTCAAAAGATCACAGCGTGCTAGGCCGCAAAATGTCTGCCAAAGTAGGAAGAGTGCAGTGTGGCACTTTTTTGAACAAAATCCTCATGATCAGGCCAAGGTTATCTGTAAGAAGTGCGCAAAGACCTTTAGCCAAGGGAAAAATCTGAAAAATTTGAATACCAGTTGCATGCTTAGACATTTAACCAGCATGCACTTGCAAGCGTGGACACAACACCAAACCTCAAGTGCCACATGTGCAACTGATCACAACGAAGGTAGTCAGCAACGCTACATTGTTTCCCCCACTGTAAGCCCACCGGTTAGCACAGCAGCAAATGTTGAGGTGTCGTTGCAAGACCACAGCAGTCAGGGAATCCCACTGTTATATCAACGAAAGACTGATTCTAGGCCATCAGAAAGAACACCAACTCCATCACCATCATCAACCCTCTCTCAGTCCGCCCTGTCCACCGCTACTTCCACCATATGCAGCTCTCAAGTCCAGCTCACCCTCCCAGACACTATGAGTAGGTCAAGAAAGTACTCAGTCTCTCATCCGCGTACACTGGGTTTGAACGCCCACATTGCCAAACTAATCTCGTTTGAGATGATGCCCTTTGGGTTGGTGGAAAGCACAGCTTTCCGCGAACTCATGGCCTATGCAGTACCACGCTATGACCTACCCAGTCGCCACTTCTTCTCTCGCAAAGCCATCCCAGCCCTCCACCATCATGTGAAAGACCGCATTGTCCATGCACTCAAGCAGTCAGTGAGCGGAAAGGTGCACCTCACAACTGATGCATGGTCCAGTCGGCATGGCCAGGGCCGTTACGTGTCCATCACTGCGCACTGGGTTAATGTGGTGGATGCAGGGTCCACAGGGGACAGCGGTGGTGGGACAGTGCTGCCTAGACCACGGTATAGGAAACAGTTGGCTGTAGGCGTTCGACCCTCCTCCTCCAGAAGCGAAAGCTCGTCCACAGAGCGCAGTCGTACGAGCACTCCATCTGCAGCTGCCACTGTTGCACACGATGTGTCCCCCTATCGAGCAGCTAGTGGAAAGCGTCAGCAGGCTGTGTTGCAGATGATGTGTTTGGGCGACAGACACACCGCCGAGGTGCTGGCCGAGTACTTGAAGCGACAAACTGAGTCATGGCTGGGCAGTGTACATCTTGAGGCAGGCAAGGTAGTTAGTGATAACGGCCGTAATTTTGTGGCAGCCATAGCCCTTTCAAAACTCAGCCACATACCTTGCTTGGCTCACACCTTGAACCTGGTGGTGCAGTGCTTCCTCAAAAATTATCCGGAGTTAACAGCCCTGCTCCAGAAGGTGCGAAGACTGTGCGCGCACATCCGCCGGTCGCCTGTACACTCCGTTCGTATGCAGAAGCTGCAGCGATTGCTCCACCTTCCCAACCACCGCCTCATTATCGACATTGCAACAAGGTGGAACTCCACCCTGCACATGGTGGAGCGGCTGTGCGAGCAGAGGCAGGCCATAATGCATTTGTGGGAGGATACACGGCCAGGCACTTTGAGAGCAGACATGGAGTCGACAGGTGTGCAGTGGTTGAAGCTGAAAGACCTTTGTAAAGTCCTTCAGTGTTTTGAGGAATGCACACGGCTGGTAAGCGCAGACGACGCCATCCTAAGCATGAGCATCCCACTTATGCGTCTGCTCATGCAAACTTTGACGCACCTTAAGGAGCAGGCGTCTGCAGCCAATGTTAATGAGGAGGAAGAGGAGGAGGGAATCCTTGATGACATTCAGCCATTGTCTGCTCAGGGACCTCTCCTGGACGAGGTGGAGGAAGAAGAGGAGGAGGAGGATGATGATGGGGATGATTACTTAGGGGAGGAGGATGCATCTCGTGGGGCAAGTGAAAATGTTGGCGTGGCAAGGTCTGGTACAGGGTTTGTGCGTGACTGGAGGGATGTGGATTTGCCAGAAAGTGCTCCTCCACCCAGCACTCGCAGTGCATCATTGACACCGGGAACATTGGCCCACATGTCAGATTATGCCTTGCGGATCCTAAAAAGGGACCCCCGCATTGCCAAAATGATGAACAATGACGACTACTGGTTGGCCAGCATCCTGGATCCACGCTATAAAGGCAAATTACAAAACATCATGCCACAGGAGAACCTTGACCTAATATTGGCTAATAAACAAGCAACTCTGGTAAATCGGTTGATTGAGGCATTCCCAGCACACAGCAGCGGTGATGGTTCTCACACGAGCCGTACGGGCCGGGGGCAGCTTGGCTGAGGTGTTCGTGGTGCACACAGCAGAAGTGGCGTTGGAGACAGGGGTTTCATGACAATGTTGTGGACTGATTTTTCAAATACCGCTCACACAACTGGTAATACTGCATCGATGGAAAGTGACAGGAGACAGCAGTTGTCAACTATGGTTACAAACTACTTTTCCTCCCATATCGATGTTCTCCCACACAGGTCATTCCCCTTTGACTATTGGGCCGCTAAACTGGACACCTGGCCTGAATTGGCCCAATATGCCTTATAGGAGCTCGCTTGCCCAGCTGCAAGTGTGCTATCGGAAAGAGTCTTCAGTGCAGCTGGATCAATCCTGACAGAAAAAAGGACCCGTCTGTCAACCCAAAATGTGGATGATCTAACCTTCATTAAAATGAACCACGCATGGGTTTCCAAGGATTTTGTCCCACCTTCCCCTGATGACACATAGGGTGACAGAAAAATGGCTTGCTTTGGTCCACCTCTTCCTGGTACTTCACCTATTTCGCCTTTTGCATCAGCTGAATGTCCAACATCAACATATGCCACTTTCTAAAACTCCCTAACTGTGCTGCCTCCCCCCCCATGGCCGGGGTCACCACCTAGCGCATGACACCGTGCGAGTGCCGTTGCCCTGGACAGGTGGGTAGGCCGACTCTTGGGCGCGGGCACTGGCACAGGGTCCCTCATAGTGCAATCAAGTGTCTCTGACGGTGGTGGTGCACACCTGCCGTCAGACACACCGCTGTACTATGAGGGGCCCAGTGCCAGTACCGACGCCCACGAGTGGGCCCCCCTTGCTTGGGCAGGGCCCCAGCATTTGCAATCTTTACCTCTCCCTTCTCCTCCGCTGTGTAATCTGGGCCGTCAAATCCATACTGTGCCTGACACCGTCTGAGCCTGCCTCCTGATGTATAGACATATATTTTGAATGTGTACGCTATCCATACATGTTATCCGGGGATACGGTACCCTTTCTAACCTTTGTGCAATCACGTGCAATCCATACTGGGCCTAACACCGTCTGAGCCTGCCTCCTGAGACATATATTTTGAATGTGTACGCTATCCATACATGTTATCCGGGGAAACGGTACCCTTTCTAACCTTTGTGCAATCACGTGCAATCCATACTGGGCCAAACACCGTCTGAGCCTGCCTCCTGATGTATAGACATATATTTTGAATGTGTACGCTATCCATACATGTTATCCGGGGAAACGGTACCCTTTCTAACCTTTGTGCAATCACGTGCAATCCATACTGGGCCAAACACCGTCTGAGCCTGCCTCCTGATGTATAGACATATATTTTGAATGTGTACGCTATCCAAACATGTTATCTGGGGATACGGTACCCTTTCTAACCTTTGTGCAATCACGTGCAATCCATACTGGGCCTAACACCGTCTGAGCCTGCCTCCTGAGACATATATTTTGAATGTGTACGCTATCCATACATGTTATCCGGGGATACGGTACCCTTTCTAACCTTTGTGCAATCACGTGCAATCCATACTGGGCCTAACACCGTCTGAGCCTGCCTCCTGATGTATAGACATATATTTTGAATGTGTACGCTATCCATACATGTTATCTGGGGATACGGTACCCTTTCTAACCTTTGTGCAATCACGTACAATCCATACTGGGCCTAACACCGTCTGAGCCTGCCTCCTGATGTATAGACATATATTTTGAATGTGTACGCTATCCATACATGTTATCTGGGGATACGGTACCCTTTCTAACCTTTGTGCAATCACGTGCAATCCATACTGGGCCTAACACCATCTGAGCCTGCCTCCTGAGACATATATTTTGAATGTGTACGCTATCCATACATGTTATCTGGGGATACGGTACCCTTTCTAACCTTTGTGCAATCACGTGCAATCCATACTGGGCCTAACACCGTCTGAGCCTGCCTCCTGAGACATATATTTTGAATGTGTACGCTATCCATACATGTTATCCGGGGATACGGTACCCTTTCTAACCTTTGTGCAATCACGTGCAATCCATACTGGGCCTAACACCGTCTGAGCCTGCCTCCTGAGACATATATTTTGAATGTGTACGCTATCCATACATGTTATCCGGGGATACGGTACCCTTTCTAACCTTTGTGCAATCACGTGCAATCCATACTGGGCCTAACACCGTCTGAGCCTGCCTCCTGAGACATATATTTTGAATGCGTACGCTATCCATACATGTTATCCGGGGATACGGTACCCTTTCTAACCTTTGTGCAATCACGTGCAATCCATACTGGGCCTAACACAGTCTGAGCCTGCCTCCTGATGTATAGACATATATTTTGAATGTGTACGCTATCCATACATGTTATCTGGGGATACGGTACCCTTTCTAACCTTTGTGCAATCACGTGCAATCCATACTGGGCCTAACACCGTCTGAGTCTGCCTCCTGAGACATATATTTTGAATGTGTACGCTATCCATACATGTTATCCGGGGATACGGTACCCTTTCTAACCTTTGTGCAATCACGTGCAATCCATACTGGGCCTAACACCGTCTGAGCCTGCCTCCTGAGACATATATTTTGAATGTGTACGCTATCCATACATGTTATCCGGGGATACGGTACCCTTTCTAACCTTTGTGCAATCACGTGCAATCCATACTGGGCCTAACACCGTCTGAGCCTGCCTCCTGAGACATATATTTTGAATGTGTACGCTATCCATACATGTTATCCGGGGATACGGTACCCTTTCTAACCTTTGTGCAATCACGTGCAATCCATACTGGGCCTAACACCGTCTGAGCCTGCCTCCTGATGTATAGACATATATTTTGAATGTGTACGCTATCCATACATGTTATCTGGGGATACGGTACCCTTTCTAACCTTTGTGCAATCACGTGCAATCCATACTGGGCCTAACACCGTCTGAGCCTGCCTCCTGATGTATAGACATATATTTTGAATGTGTACGCTATCCATACATGTTATCTGGGGATACGGTACCCTTTCTAACCTTTGTGCAATCACGTGCAATCCATACTGGGCCTAACACCATCTGAGCCTGCCTCCTGAGACATATATTTTGAATGTGTACGCTATCCATACATGTTATCTGGGGATACGGTACCCTTTCTAACCTTTGTGCAATCACGTGCAATCCATACTGGGCCTAACACCGTCTGAGCCTGCCTCCTGAGACATATATTTTGAATGTGTACGCTATCCATACATGTTATCCGGGGATACGGTACCCTTTCTAACCTTTGTGCAATCACGTGCAATCCATACTGGGCCTAACACCGTCTGAGCCTGCCTCCTGAGACATATATTTTGAATGTGTACGCTATCCATACATGTTATCCGGGGATACGGTACCCTTTCTAACCTTTGTGCAATCACGTGCAATCCATACTGGGCCTAACACCATCTGAGCCTGCCTCCTGAGACATATATTTTGAATGTGCACGCTATCCATACATGTTATCCGGGGATACGGTACCCTTTCTAACCTTTGTGCAATCACGTGCAATCCATACTGGGCCTAACACCGTCTGAGCCTGCCTCCTGATGTATAGACATATATTTGGAATGCGTACGCTATCCATACATGTTATCTGGGGATACGGTACCCTTTCTAACCTTTGTGCAATCACGTGCAATCCATACTGGGCCTAACACCGTCTGAGCCTGCCTCCTGATGTATAGACATATATTTTGAATGTGTACGCTATCCATACATGTTATCTGGGGATACGGTACCCTTTCTAACCTTTGTGCAATCACGTGCAATCCATACTGGGCCTAACACCATCTGAGCCTGCCTCCTGAGACATATATTTTGAATGTGTACGCTATCCATACATGTTATCTGGGGATACGGTACCCTTTCTAACCTTTGTGCAATCACGTGCAATCCATACTGGGCCTAACACCGTCTGAGCCTGCCTCCTGAGACATATATTTTGAATGTGTACGCTATCCATACATGTTATCCGGGGATACGGTACCCTTTCTAACCTTTGTGCAATCACGTGCAATCCATACTGGGCCTAACACCGTCTGAGCCTGCCTCCTGAGACATATATTTTGAATGTGTACGCTATCCATACATGTTATCCGGGGATACGGTACCCTTTCTAACCTTTGTGCAATCACGTGCAATCCATACTGGGCCTAACACCGTCTGAGCCTGCCTCCTGAGACATATATTTGGAATGTGTACGCTATCCATACATGTTATCTGGGGATACGGTACCCTTTCTAACCTTTGTGCAATCACGTGCAATCCATACTGGGCCTAACACCGTCTGAGCCTGCCTCCTGATGTATAGACATATATTTTGAATGTGTACGCTATCCATACATGTTATCTGGGGATACGGTACCCTTTCTAACCTTTGTGCAATCACGTGCAATCCATACTGGGCCTAACACCATCTGAACCTGCCGCCTGAGACATATATTTTGAATGTGTACGCTATCCATACATGTTATCTGGGGATACGGTACTCTTTCTAACCTTTATGCAATCACGTGCAATCCATACTGGGCCTAACACCGTCTGAGCCTGCCTCCTGAGACATATATTTTGAATGTGTACGCTATCCATACATGTTATCCGGGGATACGGTACCCTTTCTAACCTTTGTGCAATCACGTGCAATCCATACTGGGCCTAACACCGTCTGAGCCTGCCTCCTGAGACATATATTTTGAATGTGTACGCTATCCATACATGTTATCCGGGGATACGGTACCCTTTCTAACCTTTGTGCAATCACGTGCAATCCATACTGGGCCTAACACCGTCTGAGCCTGCCTCCTGAGACATATATTTTGAATGTGTACGCTATCCATACATGTTATCCGGGGATACGGTACCCTTTCTAACCTTTGTGCAATCACGTGCAATCCATACTGGGCCTAACACCGTCTGAGCCTGCCTCCTGAGACATATATTTTGAATGTGTACGCTATCCATACATGTTATCCGGGGATACGGTACCCTTTCTAACCTTTGTGCAATCACGTGCAATCCATACTGGGCCTAACACCGTCTGAGCCTGCCTCCTGATGTATAGACATATATTTTGAATGTGTACGCTATTCATACATGTTATCTGGGGATACGGTACCCTTTCTAACCTTTGTGCAATCACGTGCAATCCATACTGGGCCTAACACCATCTGAACCTCCCTCCTGAGACATATATTTTGAATGTGTACGCTATCCATACATGTTATCTGGGGATACGGTACCCTTTCTAACCTTTGTGCAATCACGTGCAATCCATACTGGGCCTAACACCGTCTGAGCCTGCCTCCTGAGACATATATTTTGAATGTGTACGCTATCCATACATGTTATCCGGGGATACGGTACCCTTTCTAACCTTTGTGCAATCACGTGCAATCCATACTGGGCCTAACACCGTCTGAGCCTGCCTCCTGAGACATATATTTGGAATGTGTACGCTATCCATACATGTTATCCGGGGATACGGTACCCTTTCTAACCTTTGTGCAATCACGTGCAATCCATACTGGGCCTAACACCGTCTGAGCCTGCCTCCTGAGACATATATTTTGAATGTGTACGCTATCCATACATGTTATCCGGGGATATGGTACCCTTTCTAACCTTTGTGCAATCACGTGCAATCCATACTGGGCCTAACACCGTCTGAGCCTGCCTCCTGATGTATAGACATATATTTTGAATGTGTACGCTATCCATACATGTTATCTGGGGATACGGTACCCTTTCTAACCTTTGTGCAATCACGTGCAATCCATACTGGGCCTAACACCGTCTGAGCCTGCCTCCTGATGTATAGACATATATTTTGAATGTGTACGCTATCCATACATGTTATCTGGGGATACGGTACCCTTTCTAACCTTTGTGCAATCACGTGCAATCCATACTGGGCCTAACACCGTCTGAGCCTGCCTCCTGATGTATAGACATATATTTTGAATGTGTACGCTATCCATACATGTTATCTGGGGATACGGTACCCTTTCTAACCTTTGTGCAATCACGTGCAATCCATACCGGGCCTAACACCATCTGAGCCTGCCTCCTGAGACATATATTTTGAATGTGTACGCTATCCATACATGTTATCTGGGGATACGGTACCCTTTCTAACCTTTGTGCAATCACGTGCAATCCATACTGGGCCTAACACCGTCTGAGCCTGCCTCCTGAGACATATATTTTGAATGTGTACGCTATCCATACATGTTATCCGGGGATACGGTACCCTTTCTAACCTTTGTGCAATCACGTGCAATCCATACTGGGCCTAACACCGTCTGAGCCTGCCTCCTGAGACATATATTTGGAATGTGTACGCTATCCATACATGTTATCTGGGGATACGGTACCCTTTCTAACCTTTGTGCAATCACGTGCAATCCATACTGGGCCTAACACCGTCTGAGCCTGCCTCCTGATGTATAGACATATATTTTGAATGTGTACGCTATCCATACATGTTATCTGGGGATACGGTACCCTTTCTAACCTTTGTGCAATCACGTGCAATCCATACTGGGCCTAACGCCATCTGAACCTGCCGCCTGAGACATATATTTTGAATGTGTACTCTATCCATACATGTTATCTGGGGATACGGTACCCTTTCTAACCTTTGTGCAATCACGTGCAATCCATACTGGGCCTAACACCGTCTGAGCCTGCCTCCTGAGACATATATTTTGAATGTGTACGCTATCCATACACGTTATCTGGGGATACGGTACCCTTTCTAACCTTTGTGCAATCACGTGCAGTCCATACTGGGCCTAACACCGTCTGAGCCTGCCTCCTGAGACATATATTTTGAATGTGTACGCTATCCCTACATGTTATCCGGGGATACGGTACCTTTTCTAACCTTTGTGCAATCACGTGCAATCCATACTGGGCCTAACACCGTCTGAGCCTGCCTCCTGAGACATATATTTTGAATGTGTACGCTATCCATACATGTTATCTGGGGATACGGTACTCTTTCTAACCTTTGTGCAATCACGTGCAATCCATACTGGGCCTAACACCGTCTGAGCCTGCCTCCTGAGACATATATTTTGAATGTGTACGCTATCCATACATGTTATCCGGGGATACGGTACCCTTTCTAACCTTTGTGCAATCACGTGCAATCCATACTGGGCCTAACACCGTCTGAGCCTGCCTCCTGAGACATATATTTTGAATGTGTATGCTATCCATACATGTTATCTGAGGATACGGTACCCTTTCTAACCTTTGTGCAATCACGTGCAATCCATACTGGGCCAAACACCGTCTGAGAATGATAGATGGGGCCCACCATACACTGGAACATTCCAAAGGTGGACATCAGACACTGGAGCAGCATTTACAGGGCCCATTATACACTAGAGCATTAGAAATGGGGCCCATTATGTTTGGAGCATTATTTGGGCCCATAAGACAGTAGAGCTTCATCCATGGGGACCAACATATACTGTAGCATTATGTGGAGCTCATCATATACTCTTTCAAACATTATATGGGACCAATGATTCTGTATGGAGAAATAGATGGGCCTCGTCATGAGATGTAAAAAGTGAGGTATTTTTCATTGTACTATACCGCTATTTCTCTGCCGTATCGGAGCATGATGAGTTGTGGTATGTGTTAAAGGGGCGCTCTTTCGCCCAGGGCACATGAAAACCTGGAGCCAGCCCTCCCCCCCCACAGTCTGTAGCCAAATAACCCCCATTTTTCAGTGCGTAACTTGTATTATGAAGTTAATTAAGGTTGACAAGCTTAAGTAAGAAGAATTGATGCTTTTGGCATTCAAATGGGCACTGTTGGTGTGTTTCCTGTCCTCCTCTCACTGCCGACTTTTATTCCCCATTGACTTACATTGGGTTTCGTGTTTCGGGACGACCCCGACTTTTCCCTATAATCGGACGATCTTGCTCGACCCGACTTATGGAAAAGTCGGGTTTCACGAAACGCGACCCTAAAAAACCAAAAGTCGCTCAACTCTAGTCAACAGAACTCTTTTGTCAAGGAGCTTCCTTAGCAGTCTTGATCTGAGACCCCACCTGCGAATTACTTTCAAAACCAAGGTAGCGTAAGCCGGAAAATGTCCATACGGTATGCAAAGATCCTTCATTTGCCCTCCTGTCTTCCATTCCTGGAAGAAGGGTTGACACCATCCCCTACAGGAGAATACCCACAGAGAAGCCCTCTCTTTCAAGAGGTTTGCAATATTGATCTTAATGAAGGTATTGACAATGAATACTACAGTGTTGACCATACCCAACCCTCCTAGTCTCCTCATATGGTAGGTAATCTCCCTCTTGACCAGGTTCAGTCTATTCCGCCATAAGAGTTGGGAGAAAAAACTGTAGACCCCAGTCCAGAGAAGCTCCGGAAAGATTCACACACTGCTCAGATAAATCAGTAAAGGGAGCAGGCAAGTTTTGATCAGGTTTTATTTTTCCCTCAGGGTCAAAGACCAACCATTCCATTGATTCACCTTCTGAGTGGCGATCTCTAGCCTGCTGTCCAAATTGATCTCTAATCTCATCCGCTCAGCCACAGACTCTCACACTTATGCTGTCTGATCTTGGACCCGGATGCCTCCGAGTAGCTATCTACCTCTGACATCAGCCACTCTGCCTCCTCATGAGAGGAAACAACAACAGTGACATCAGCAGCATATGCCACCACCCTCAGAGTGGCTTCCTGGTCCATCCTGATCCTAGCCAATGATCCACGTTCCACCCTCCTAAGAAATGGATCAATAGCAAACAAATACAGCAGTTGACACAAGGGACAACCCAGGCGAAAACCAGTCCCAACTTCAAAAGAGCTGCCAATCCAATCGTTCTCAAGTGGGAAACTCTGCCTCACCTAACAAGGTCTAAAGCCAATCAACACACTTCCCCGACAGGCCATATCTCATACCATAAGTACAAACCAGAGGTACTGTAGGTTACTAGCAGGTGCATAGGATGCAGTGAAGAGCAGGAGGCAGAGCAAGTGTTAACGGGTGTTTTTATATAACAAGGAAAAAAGATGACAACGCTTTCTCCTCACAGGGAGTTGATATATACAAGATACACAGAAGTATTAAGCGGGCAAATATGTGGAAGTTCAGTATAATGTGGTGACAGCCTGACTTCAGCTGTCAAAAACGGTATTAAAGAAAATAGAGTTACTAACGGAGGAAAAGGGGAAAAACGTAGGGTTCAACTTATCAGACTCTGTCATCCGGAGGGAGGTTGTTGGAAGATCCCATGATGGCGCGTCACGTTAAGGAAACGGTCCTGGATGCACCGGAGGCATTGTCTCTTAGCGGAGGCGAAGGGTCTGGAAACTTTGGCTGGGCCACTGTACGTCTGGGTACCAGTGGCTGTTGTTCCAGTGAGTGAGGCAGAGGGTTCCGGTATCAAGGCCGCAGCCGCAGCTGTAGAGTTGTAGTCTCTGAAGGGGGCTATGCACCCTACGCTGTAAACCGTCAAGCATTGCGCAGTACAGTCAGCGTTTCCTGCCTGCGGTCGGCGCCTGGCAGCGGTAAGCCATCACTGATGCTGTTACTGGATGCAGGGACATGCGCACTCAAGCGCAGTCTGCCGTCACTTGGTTTACCTGCAGGGAGGGAGCTAACCTTCTCCTGTTGCACCCCCTGTCTTCCCTCCAAAAGCTCCCGGTTGGCGTGCACAGCCCCTTTTATCTCAGTCCCGCCTTTTGTCCCAGAGGTCACAGGTTTGTCCCCGTCAGGAACCCCGTCCCCCTGTAACACAGGTGACTGTCCCAATAGTTCCGGCCCAGAAACATTGTGGTCCTCAATGCTTTGGCTCATCTTCTTACACCCCCCTCCACCCATTTTACTCGCCATTCCATGGGCGAGGATCTTTATGGAGGGTTTGGTTACCTTCTTCTTCGGACCTTTCTCTGCAATATGAACTGGTCCTGGTCATAATGTTTGGGGGGTTTTCCTGCTCTTGTCAGTTCGGAGCGATATAAATTGGAGGGAGCATTGGAATCCTCAGGGATGGCGGAGTTCAGTCGTATGGCTGGCGTTACAGAGTTAGCTTCCTCTGGTGAGTCAACACTTGGTGCAGGGGTGCTGTTCTGCCTTCATACACGTTGACACGGTGTGCAATTCAGAATAAACCACTGTTCTGTGTTCCAAATACGAAGACTGTTCTCTGTAGTCTAACTTGTTTATTGGTGAACAGTATAGAACATGTGCAGTAAAACTACAAGGAATACAAAATGACATAGGTAAGTATTCGGCAGATGATGACACAGCTAACACATTTATAGAAAGTGTACGGTGATGCAAACATTACATGAGAATACATGAGTCCCTGATTACATTCACTGTGAACTGGTAGCTAAACAGTTAATGACATCTCCTAGCTACTAGACAGTAATAACACCTCTGTAAATCACTGCAGTGTAAGAAAACACTGATTCTTACCAGATATGCTTTACCCAGATAGCGACTCAAGTAGAGAAGTCACAGGAAAACAAAGATAAACAGGAGGACAAAATTCACATGCACATCCTATGAGATACACAAAAAGAAGATGAAGTCTCCTTCATCCCAGAATACACTGCGTAGTTCCCACAATGCATTGCTTCAATCCCAAAGTGCATTGCTTCTGTTAAAGGCACAGGCTGTGACTGCTGTTTAAGATGCAGCGATAAATTCAGCCACCACTAGATGGTGCTATAATTAACCCAGCAATAATACAAACAGATTGCTTTATTCAGAGCACATAACTCACCAGGCTGCCCTATATTCAGAGGGCAGAACACTCCCTGCCTGGCATCAACTGATGCCACTTACAGGCTCTTTTGGCGAAAGCAATAGAATTAGCTCCGCAACTGGTCTGAGGAATAGTTTACTCTCCCCAGCCTTCCACACTTTGACCTCGACATTGCGCACCTTCTCATCTTTGCTTGGGAATACCTTGGTGATGAGGCCCAGAGGCCACTCATTTCGATGTGTCTGACTGCCCTTCATGAGCACAACATCACCGGGTTTGATGTTCGGCTTGTCGATCTGCCACTTCTTCCTAGGCTGTAAGGTGGAGAGATATTGCTTTCTCCATCTATCCCAGAAAGTACTGGAGAGACTTTGAACTTGTCTCCATTGACGTCTGTAGAGATCCTTGTTGCTGAATTCTCCTAGTGGAGCACTGGGAGCGTTGGTTTTCTGAGTAAGTAACATGGCGGGAGTGAGAATGGTTGGATTTTCAGCGTCACTGGAGAATGCAGTCAATGGTCTGGCATTTATGATTGCCGAAACTTCCGCCAGGAAAGTAGTCAAACCTTCGTGTGTGAGTCTTGTGCTACCTTCCTGCAAGAAGATAGAGTCTAAGATTCTACGTGCAATTCCAATCATCCTCTCCCAAGCACCTCCCATGTGAGAAGTGTTAGGCGTCGGGTTCCTGCAGCGGCTCAGCAGGAATCCAGAGCCTCACATTCTGCGGTCTCTCATTGTCTAACGACCGCAGAGGAGATTGCTCAGCAGTCTCAGTGTCCCAGATGCTCTGCCCAGACCTGCTCTGTGGGTCTGACTGTTGCTGCCAGCTTTGGGTCAGCAATAGCAATGCAGCCTGCTTTGCAGCAAAACGCTCCAGAGATTAAGCCCTCTCGTCGCGCTACTGGGCATGCTCACGAGACGATCTCCCATTGGAGATCGGGAGTCACATGCTCAGGTCCTTCTCCTGATCTCATTGGTCCATCTCAGAGATCTGGAAGGTCCCGGAAGCACACGGCTATAAAAGGTCCGCATGGCCACTCGGCCATGCGCTAGTATAGTCTCTAGTTGCTACTGTGTGAGTGATGATGGATGCATGAACTTGCAAATGACTCATTAAGATCCCCTTCCTCTGATATTATGAGTGTGTATAGGGACTTAGCTTTAGAGTCTGCGCCAGCCAGTGGCAAGCTACAAGCCACAACAGCATCCTCCACAGTGCTAGCGTCCGACAGTGCGCCTGCTACCGGGCATTGTCGATTAGCGGCAGTGTCTGTCGCCGCGCTGCAGTCTGCAGCTCCTCTCAGCATCCGCAGTTGTGACGCCGCATGCACGGTAGGTCTAGACGGACTCTGACCCTCTGCTTAGGGCCCAAATCCTGTGACCACATACCGTGCAAGCACTTCTATGAGACCTGTGAGTCCAACAGGCTCAGTATTTATGTTAATGCCTTAGGCGTCTCTGTGAAGAGGCGAACGCACTTTATTATTTATTTATTTAGTGCGTGCCGCCGTTCCTACCATTATACTAGCGCCAGGGTCTGGCTAATAATGGCGGACCAGCAGCAGCTACGGCAGTACATTCGGCAGCTGGAGGGCAGGTTGGCAGCCCTCAAGAGTTCTACCTCGACCGCGGATGCTGCTGCGGTCTCTGCCCAGACAATTGCAGAGGCTGTCTCCCGTGCATCCATGTCCACGCCCACGCCGACAATTTCCTGCCTCCCGTTGCCCGATAAATTTTCTGGTGACAGCGCCACCTGTTGGGGTTTCGTGAGCCAGTGCTCTATCCAGCTCAAGTTACTGGCCGAGCGATTTCCTACAGAGCGGGCTAAGGTGGAGTTTATCGTCTACCTCCTGTCAGGCAGGGCATTGGAATGGGCTACACCACTATGGGAGCATGATGACCCTGTGGTACTGAGCTCTGCTTGGTTTCTGAAATCACTAAAGCAGGTCTTTTTAGGGCCCCGGGTCACTCACGACACCTCTCTCCAGGTACTTGCGTTAACACAGGGATCCCTGTCGATCAGTCAGTACGCCGTCCGTTTCTGGACACTGGCTTCCGAGCTGGAGTGGCCTGATAAAACACTCACCCCTGTGTTCTGGAGAGGGTTGGCTGAGCAGGTCAAAGATGCTTTATCTACCAGGGAGGTTCCCGTAAGCCTAGAGGAGTTGATTGCGATTTCCACCCGTATTGACCTCCGTTTTACGGAGCGCGGGCTGGAGCGTACTCAATCCAGACAGAAGCTTGGGTTGGATACCGACTTCTCTGAATTGCTTGAACCCCCTGATCTGGAAGTTATACCTCCTGAGCCCATGGATGTGTCTCGTATCAGTCCCAAACCGCGTCCGGCACAGGGCTCCACATGCCGTTACCTGTGTCGACAGTCTCGCCACATGGCTAACTCTCGCCACATGGCTAACAGGTGTCCTCAGCGATCAAAAAAACGTCAGTAGTAGTTGGTGAGGATCTACCTAATATGAGAACTTTCTCCTCCAAATCGGTATTCCGAGGGACGTTAGACAGTGGAGCTTCCACCTGGGAGGTAGAGGTCACGGTGGACTCTGGGGCAGAAGGAAATTTTATGTCTTTGGCCTTTGCCCAAAAGCACCCTATTCCACTGGTGCCACTTCCTCACCCCATGACCGTCAGGGTGGTCAACGGATCTACCTTGCCATCTCAGATTACCCATCAGACAGCACCCCTGGGGTTTTCAATCTCCCCGTCTCATCACGAGACGTTGTCCCTGCTCATTATGCCAAAAGGTATAGACCAGGTGCTTCTCGGACTTCCCTGACTCTGTTGCCATTCCCCTCATATAGAGTGGTCCTCGGGGAGTATACTGGGCTGGAGCAAGGACTGTGTGGGAAGGTGCATGGGGGGCAGTGTCCAAGTAGCCTCTGCGGAGGTGCCCGCGGGTCTGTCCATGCCCGCCACTGGGAATCTGAGGTCCACGGTTACGGCCGACCTTGAATCTGTGCCTTCGGCCAAGACCTTTGTCCTGCCTCACCTGCGGTCCAAGGTTCTCGCGTGGGCACACGCGTCCAGGATGGGTGGTCACTTTGGTTACAAGCAGACCACAAAACTCCTGGCAAGGTCTTATTGGTGGCCGCACAGGGCTCGGGACACTAAAAAATACATTCAGGCATGCGCCTCTTGTGCTCAGAGCAGCTCCTCTAAACAGAGGCCGGCTGGGTTACTGTATCCCTTGCCGGTGGCAGACCGGGCATTGGAGGTTCGCGACTGTTTGGGTCGCACTCTGCATGTCAATCAAGCCTCTAAAGAGAGAATGAAGATGCCCACCGACACATATCGGCGCCCCGCTCCAACTTTTGCTCCTGGTGACTTTGCCATCCCTGACCCCTTCCACGTGTCCCTTCTCAAACCTGTTCACATGTCCCGGTTTTCTGAGCCATCTGCCGGGACATCAGACTTGTCTTTGGACGAGTCTGAGGCCTATGCTTCTGTAAGACACAAGGTGGTACGTGGCAAAAAGTTTTTTTTGATGGATTGGAAGGCTCAGGGGGGAGGGGGCCCTAGGAGGGGGGGTAATGTTAGGCATCGGGTTCCTGCAGCGGCTCAGCAGGAATCCAGAGCCTCACATTCTGCGGTCTCTCATTGTCTATCGACCACAGAGGAGATTGCTCAGCAGTCTCAGCATCCCTGACGCTCTGCCCAGACCTGCTCTGTGGGTCTGGCTGTTGCTGCCACCTTTGGGTCAGCAATAGCAATGCACGCTGCTTCACAGTAAAACGCTCCAGAGATTAAGCCCTCTCGTCGCGCTACTGGGCATGCTCACGAGACGATCTCCCATTGGAGATAGGGAGTCACATGCTCAGGTCCTTCTCCTGATCTCATTGGTCCATCTCAGAGATCTGGAAGGTCCCGGAAGCACACGGCTATAAAAGGTCCGCATTGCCGCTCGGCCATGCGCTAGTATAGTCTCTAGTTGCTACTGTGTGAATGATGATGGATGCATGAACTTGCGAATGACTCATTAATAGTGTTGAGTGATACCAGCCGATACTGAAAATTATCGTATCGGAATGGATCGGCCGATCTAAAAAAAGTATCGGGTATCGCCGATTCCGATACCAGAAGTCCCATTCAAGTCTATGGGACTTCCGGTATCGGAATAAGAAAAACCCTTTTCTGTCCTTGTACAGCCTCTCGGGGGGGTGTACGGACCATCCGGGGGTCTGTGCCGGCCTGCCGGGGGTCAGTGTCGACTGCCCGGGGGTCTGTGCGGACTGCCGGGGGTCTGTACCGGCCTGCCGGGGGGCTGTGCCGGCTGCCGGGGGTCTGTGCGGACTTCCGGGGGTCTGTACCGGCCTGCCTGGGGGGCTGTGCCGACTGTCCGGGGGTCTGTGCAGGCTGCGGGGGTCTGTGCAGGCATCGTCCGATGGGACTATAAGTCCCATCGGGCGACTCCTGCTACCATGACGGTGATTGACACATTAGCCAATGATGGGACAGTAGTAGTCCCATCATCCGGCTAATGTGTTGAATGTAAAAAAAAACAAAAAAACATACTACATACATACTACATACATACTACATACATCATACATACTACATATATACTACATACATATATACTACATACATACTACATATATACATACTACATACATACTACATACATACTACATACATACTACATATATACATACTACATGCATATATACATACTACATGCATACTACATATATATATATATATACTACATACATACTGCATACATACTACATATATACTACATACATACTACATATATACATACTACATACATACTACATATATACTACATTCATACAACATACATATATACTACATACATTACAACATACATACTACATACAACATACATACATAGTACATACATACTACATACATGCTACATATATACTACATTCATACAACATACATATATACTACATACATACAACATGCTACAGCCATACAACATACATACTACATACAATACATTCATACAATAAATACATATAGACATACAGTACATACAACATAGAGTACATACTCACCATTACTTGTCACTTTGATCCCCGAAGCCAGTGTCATCTAAGGAAAAATATGAAAATAACAAACCACCAAATACTCCCTGATCCACAGAAATCCACGAGTGAGTGTCCCACGCCGATCTTCCGTGAAGAGCAGCAGCATCAGCTGATGCGACCGCTCTCTACGGGGCTCAGGAATCCAGTGTCGGGAGGTAGGTATCCTTCCGCACTGTATTCCTCCGCCACTGTAAAAAAAATAGTCCCTGGTCTCACTTTATGGCAAATGCTGCGTGGGAACTTTTTCACACAGCAATGCCAAAAGTGAGACTAGGGACAATTTTTTACAGTGGCAGAGGAATACAGTGCGGAAGGATACCTACCTCCCGACACTGGATTCCTTGAGCCCCTAGAGAGCGGTCGCATCAGCTAATGCTGCTGCTCTCCACGGGAGATCGGCGTGGGACACATGTGGATTTCTGTGGATCAGAGAGTATATGGCTTGTTTGTTATTTTCATATTTTTCCTTAGATGACACTGGCTTCGGGGAACAATGTGACAAGTATTGGTGAGTATGTACTCTGTGTTATATATACTGTATGTCTATTTATGTATTGTATGAATGTATTGTATGTAGTATGTATGTATTGTATGAATGTATGTATGTTGTATGTATGTAGTATGTATGTATGTTGTATGTCTGTAGCATGTTGTATGTATGTAGTATGTATGTAGCATGTATGTAGTATATATGTATGTTGTATGAAAGTAGTATATATGTAGCATGCATGTAGTATGTATGTATGAATGTAGTATATATGTAGCATGTATGTAGTATGTATGTATGTGGTATGAATGTAGTATATATGCAGCATGTATGTAGTATGTATGTAGTATGTATGTACTATGTATGTATGTTGTATGCAGTATGTATGTTGTATGAATGTAGTATATATGAAGCACATATGTAGTATGTATGTATGTTGTATGAATGCAGTATATATGTAGCATGTATGTACAGTAGTATATATGTATGTTGTATGAATGTAGTATATACAGTCATGGCCAAAAGTATTGACACCCCTGCAATTCTGTCAGATAATACTCAGTTTCTTCCTGAAAATGATTGCAAACACAAATTCTTTGGTATTATTATCTTCATTTAATTTGTCTTAAATGAAAAAACACAAAAAGAATTGTCCTAAAGCCAAATTGGATATAATTCCACACCAAACATAACAAAGAGGGTGGACAAAAGTATTGGCACTGTTCGAAAAATCATGTGATGCTTCTCTAATTTGTGTAATTAACAGCACCTATAACTTACCTGTGGCACCTAACAGGTGTTGGCAATAACTAAATCACACTTGCAGCCAGTTGACATGGACTAAAGCTGACTCAACCTCTGTCCTGTGTCCTTGTGTGTACCACATTGAGCATGGAGAAAAGAAAGAAGACCAAAGAACTGTCTGAGGACTTGAGAAACCAAATTGTGAGGAAGCATGAGCAATCTCAAGGCTACAAGTCCATCTCCAAAGACCTGAATGTTCCTGTGTCTACCGTGCGCAGTGTCATCAAGAAGTTTAAAGCCCATGGCACTGTGGCTAACCTCCCTAGATGTGGCCGGAAAAGAAAAATTGACAAGAGATTTCAACGCAAGATTGTGCGGATGTTGGATAAAGAACCTCCACTAACATCCAAACAAGTTCAAGCTGCCCTGCAGTCCGAGGGTACAACGGTGTCAACACGTACTATCCGTCGGCATCTGAATGAAAAGGGACTGTATGGTAGGAGACCCAGGAAGACTCCACTTCTTACCCCGAGACATAAAAAAGCCAGGCTGGAGTTTGCCAAAACTTACCTGAAAAAGCCTAAAACATTTTGGAAGAATGTTCTCTGGTCAGATGAGACAAAAGTAGAGCTTTTAGGGCAAAAGCATCAACATAGAGTTTACAGGAGAAAAAAGAGGCATTCAAAGAAAAGTACACGGTCCCTACAGTCAAACATGGCGGAGGTTCCCTGATGTTTTGGGGTTGCTTTGCTGCCTCTGGCACTGGACTGCTTGACCGTGTGCATGGCATTATGAAGTCAGAAGACTACCAACAAATTTTGCAGCATAATTTAGAGCCCAGTGTGAGAAAGCTGGGTCTACCTCAGAGGTCATGGGTCTTCCAGCAGGACAATAACTCAAAACACACTTCAAAAAGCACTAGAAAATGGTTTGAGAGAAAGCACTGGAGACTTCTAAGGTGGCCAGCAATGAGTCCAGACCTGAATCCCATAGAACACCTGTGGAGAGATCTAAAAATGGCAGTTTGGAGAAGGCACCCTTCAAATATCAGGGACCTGGAGTAGTTTGTCAAAGAAGAATGGTCTAAAATTCCAGCAGAGCATTGTAAGAAACTCATTGATGGTTACCGGAAGCGGTTGGTCGCAGTTATTTTGGCTAAAGGTTGTGCAATCAACTATTAGACTGAGGGTGCCAATACTTTTGTCCAGCCCATTTTTGGAGTTTTGTGTGAAATGATCAATGTTTTGCTTTTTGCTTCATTCTCTTTTGTGTTTTTTCCATTTAAGACAAATTAAATGAAGATAATAATACCAAAGAATTTGTGTTTGCAATCATTTTCAGGAAGAAACTGAATATTATCTGACAGAATTGCAGGGGTGTCAATACTTTCGGCCATGACTGTATGTAGCATGTATGTAGTATATATGTATGTTGTATACATGTAGGATGTATGTATGTATGTTGTATGAATGTTGTATATATGTAGCAGGTATGTAGTATGTATGTAGTATATATGTATGTTGTATGAATGTAGTATGTATGCAGTATGTATGTAGTATGTATGTAGTATGTATATAGTATGAATATATGTAGCATGTATGTAGTATATATGTATGTAGTATGTATATAGTATGTATATATGTATGTATGTAGTATGTATATAGTATGTATATATGTAGTATGTATGTAACATGTATGTAGTATGTATTTAGTATGTATGTAGTATATATGTTTGTTGTATGAATGTAGTATGTATGTAGTATGTATGTAGCATGTATGTAGCATGTATGTAGTATGTATGTACAGTCATGGCCAAAAGTTTAGAGAATGACACAAATATTAATTTTTACAAAGTCTACTGCTTCATTTTTTTCTAATGGCAATTTGCATATACTCCAGAATGTTATAAAGAGTGATCAGCTTAACAGCAATTACTTGCAAAGTCAATATTTGCCTAGAAAATTAACTTTATTCCCCAAAACACATTTCAACATCATTGCAGCCCTGCCTTAAAAGGACCAGCTAACATCGTTTCAGTGATTGCTCCATTAACACAGGTGTGGGTGTTGATGAGGACAGGGCTGGAGATCAATCTGTCATGATTAAGTAAGAATGACACCACTGGACACTTTAAAAGGAGGCTGGTGCTTGGCATCATTGTTTCTCTTCTGTTAACCATGGTTATCTCTAAAGAAACACGTGCAGTCATCATTGCACTGCACAAAAATGGCCTAACAGGGAAGAGTATTGCAGCTAGAAAGATTGCACCTAAGTCAACAATCTATTGCATCATCAAGAACTTCAAGGAGAGAGGTTCCCTTGTTGCCAAAAAGGCTCCAGGGCACCCAAGAAAGACCAGCAAGCGCCAGGACCGTCTCTTAAAAGTGTTTCAGCTGCGAGATCGGGCTACCAGCAGTGCAGAGCTTGCTCAGGAATGGCAGCAGGCAGGTGTGAGTGCATCTGCATGCACTGTGAGGCGGAGACTCTTGGAGCAAGGCCTGGTCTCAAGGAGGGCAGCAAAGAAGCCACTTCTCTCCAGAAAAAACATCATGGACAGACTGATATTCTGCGAGAGGTACAGGGAGTGGACTGCTGAGGACTGGGGTAAAGTCATTTTCTCTGATGAATCCCCTTTTCGATTGTTTGGGACATCTGGAAAACGGCTTATTCGGAGAAGACCAGGTGAGCGCTACCACCAGTCTTGTCTCATGCCAACTGTCAAGCATCCTGAAACCATTCATGTCTGGGGTGGCTTCTCAGCCAAGGGAATGGGTTCTCTCTCAGTCTTGCCTAAAAACACAGCCATGAATAAAGAATGGTACCAGAATGTCCTCCAAGAGCAACTTCTCCCAACCGTCCAAGAGCAGTTTGGCGATCAACAATGCCTTTTTCAACATGATGGAGCACCTTGCCATAAAGCAAAGGTGATAACTAAATGGCTCAGGGAACAAAACATAGAGATTTTGGGACCATGGCCTGGAAACTCCCCAGATCTTAATCCCATTGAGAACTTGTGGTCAATCATCAAGAGACGGGTGGACAAACAAAAACCTTCAAATTCAGAAAAAATAAAAGCATTGATTTTGCAAGAATGGACTGCTATCAGTCAGGATTTGATCCTGAAGTTGATTGAGAGCATGCCAGGGAGAATTGCTGAGGTCCTGAAGAAGAAGGGTCAACACTGCAAATATTGACTTGCTGCATTAACTCATTCTAACTGTCAATATAACCTTTTGTTACTCATGATATGATTGCAATTATATTTCTGTATGTGATAAAAACATCTGACAAACACACATAAAAACCAGAGGGCAGCAGATCATGTGAAAATATAATATTTGTGTCATTCTCTAAACTTTTGGCCATGACTGTAGTATACATTGTGAGAATCATGTGGGAATAGTGGATGAGGGCAGGTATATCTCGCCCAGATACCTTTCCTATGTGGCCTAGTCTGGTCAGTATCGCACCTGGTTACTAATGAATAATGGGAGGCGTATATAAAAGGATGCCAGGTGGTTGTGTGAGTGTCTCAGCCTGGGAACACAGAGAGCCTGTCTGTGTGAGAGACACACGTGAGTGAAAGCAGTGCCCACTGCAACTGTGGTTTGGCTGGACGGGAGAAGCCCGCCAGTTGGTAGTTAGGTTGTACTTTGTTTAGTTAGTGCCGGACAGGCAAGGATTTGTTTTATGTTTTTTTTCTTATTAATAATAATAATAATAATAATAATAATAAATTTTATTTTTATAGCGCCGACATATTCCGCAGCACTTTACATTTCAGAGGGGATTTGTACAGACAATAGACATTACAGCATAACAATAATCACATACAGTAGATTATAACAAATACCAAGAGGAATGAGGGCCCTGCATTGCTTTCACCGTTAATAAACCTGACCCAGTGTCAGTTATACCTGGACCCCGGCTGTGTGCCTGAGTTTCATGCTGAACGCACGTGACCTTTGACCCCAGCAAAGGCGATCCCGGAGTGTTTTATCACATTGTGGTGGAGAACGCGGGCATGACGTGGGAAGCATGAGCATGGAGGACGTGGTGAAAGCGCTGGTACAGTCCACCGCCGTCCAACAAGAAGCAAATCGGGTGATGATGGCCCAGCTGAAGGAGTTGGTGGACATGACAGTTACCGATCGTTCGCTTCTCCAGCAGGTGGCGCAGCGCTTGGCAAGCTTACCTGAGGTTAACCTGGAAGCCGAGTCGAGAGTGATTCACGTGAGTCGGTACTGGCAGAAGATGACGACCGAAGAAGACGTCGAGGCATACCTGACCACGTTTGAAGCGACGGCGGTGCGAGAAAAATGGCCGAAGGCCCGATGGGCCGGCCTGATTGCCCCGTTTCTTTCTGGTGAAGCCCAAAAGGCTTATTATGACTTAGAACCTGAAGCCGCGCAGGACTTTGACAAACTGAAAGCCGAGATCTTGGCCCGGCTGGGAGTGACGACCGCTGTCCGTGCACAGAGAGTGCATCAATGGACTTATCAGCCGGATAAATCACCACGGTCATATGCATTACTACTTCCTATGGGTCTGTGCAACATAAAGTGGGACTCGTCCCGGCGTTGTTGCATGATGTTATTCTGGGCCGGGATTTTCCCCACTTCTGGCAACTGTGGGAGAATCAGTTGATATCCCTGGGTAATAGTGCGTGTGGGTCCCGAACCCCTGGAAGAGGTCTCCCCGGAAGACTCGGGGGAAGAGTCTGCTGGAAATGACCTGCAGTTCCCGTTTTCAGTCGTGGCGGGTGATACGGAGGAGACCGGGGAAGAGGAGGAGGCCGACAGCCGTCCACCTCCCCGTTTGCCGGATTTAGAAGTTCAGAAAGATGACTTCCAAAGCGAGCAAATAAAGGATCCTACCCTTTCTCAGGCTAGGACAAATGTAAAAGTGATAAATGGGGTACCCGTAGAACCTGGCTCTAGGCTGGCATATCCTTACATGGTTCTGAAGAATGATTTACTCTATCAGATAGAGAAAAAGGGGGAAGACACGGTGCAACTATTAGTCGTGCCAAAACCCTACCGGCGGCAGGTGCTGGACCTGGCCCACGGACATGTGATGGGAGGTCACCTGGGAGTCCAGAAAACCACCAAAAGGATATTATACTGTTTTGTTTGGCCAGGCATGCATCACGATATTCGTGTATATTGTGAGTCTTGTCCTGACTGCCAAGCCTCTGCACCTAAGCCCCGGTTCTGTAGCCCTTTGGTATCCCTACCTATTATTGAAGTCCCGTTCGAGAGGATTGGGATGGATTTAGTTGGGCCCCTTCCACGGTCTGCACGTGGACACCAACATATCCTGGTCATCTTGGATTATGCCACTCGTTACCCGGAGGCCATCCCTTTGCGTAACACGGCCACCAAGACGATTGCCAAGGAACTGGTGCATGTGTTTAGTCGGGTCGGTATACCAAAACAGATACTCACCGACCAGGGGACCCCCTTTATGTCCAGGGTAATGAAGGAGCTCTGCCGATTGTTACAAATCGAACCGTTAAGCACATCCGTATATCACCCTCAAACAGACGGGTTGGTCGAACGGTTCAATAAAACTCTGAAGCAGATGCTGAGAAAGGTGATAGACAAGGATGGGAAGAACTGGGACTATTTACTTCCGTATTTGCTTTTTGCCATCAGGGAAGTACCCCAGTCTTCCACGGGATTCTCGCCTTTCGAGTTATTGTACGCCCGACGTCCTCGCGGACTGTTAGACGTTGCAAAAGAAACCTGGGAGGGTCAGGTCACTCCGTTTAAAACGGTGATAGATCACGTCACACAAATGCAGGACCGTATTGTGGCTGTTATGCCCATCGTCAAAGAACACATGATGCAGGCTCAAGGAGCCCAAAAAAGAATCTATGATAGGGGCGCCAAGATCCGTACGTTTGCACCCGGAGATAGGGTGTTGATCCTGGTCCCCACGGTGGACAGTAAGTTCCTGGCAAAGTGGCAGGGCCCCTTTGAGATCAAGGAAAGAGTTGGTGAAGTAAACTACAAAGTATACCAGGCAGGTAAACGGAAACCTGAACAGATTTATCATGTAAATCTGATAAAACCCTGGAAAGATCGGTCTGCCTTGTCAGCGGAGCTGGCCCGTCCCGTCTGCTCGCATACCGTACCGGAGGTACGGGTTGCAGAGACTCTCTCGGAGCGGCAAAAGACTGAGGTCAGGCAGTTTCTACTTCACAACCAAAAGTTTTTCACAGAAAAACCCGGGCAGACTACACTAATGAAACATGACATCGTAACGGAACCTGGTGTCACAGTTCACGTAAAACCCTACCGAATCCCGGAAGCGCGCCGTGAAGCCGTTTCCCGAGAAGTGAAGGCAATGTTAGAGTTAGGAGTCATTGAGGAATCGCACAGTGCTTGGTCCAGCCCGATTGTGCTAATTCCTAAACCGGACGGCACCATCCGGTTCTGCAATGACTTCAGGAAACTGAATGCAGTCTCAAAATTTGATCCCTACCCTATGCCCTAGTCGACGAGTTAATAGATCGGTTAGGAAAAGCCCGGTATATTACGACCCTAGACCTAACAAAGGGTTATTGGCAGATCCCTCTGGCGGAAGCTGCCAGAGAAAAGACGGCATTTGCTACGCAGGAAGGTTTATTTCAGTATGTGTATATGCCGTTTGGACTGCACGGGGCACCGGCGACCTTCCATAGACTGATGGATCGAATCCTGAGGCCACCTATGCAGTACGCTTTGGCCTATTTGGATTACATTGTCATTTACAGCTTGGACTGGGAGACTCATCTCCAGAAAGTACAAGCTGTGATTGATGACCTGTGGGAGGCAGGTCTAACCGCAAACCCCAAGAAATGTCACATCGGGCTAGAAGAAGCCCGGTATTTGGGGTATGTAATTGGGAGGGGTATTGTTAAACCGCAGCTCGATAAGATTCAGGCGGTTCAGGACTGGCCGCAACCTGTCAACAAGAAGCAGATGCAAGCCTTTCTGGGGATCGCCGGCTATTATCGCCGGTTCATACCCAATTTTGCAGCCATCGCTACCCCCCTGACGGATCTTACAAAAGGGAAAGACTCCGTCATGATTAAATGGAGTTTAGCGGTTGAAGAAGCCTTCCATAGCCTAAAACGGGCACTTTGCTCTCAACCAGTACTGGTGACTCCGGACTTCTGCAGCAAGTTTGTGGTACAAATGGATACCTCTGATACCGGTATCGGGGCCGTACTGTCACAAGTGAGGGACGGAGTGGAACACCCAGTCCTCTATCTCAGCAGGAAGCTGAATAAACATGAGCAAAAGTATGCAGTCATAGAAAAAGAGTGCCTCGCCATTAAGTGGGCTCTAGAGGCCCTCAAATATTACCTGGTGGGCCGAAAGTTCAGGTTGATCACTGACCATGCCCCTCTCAAGTGGATACACTTGAACAAGGAATGGAATAGCCGGGTGACCCGGTGGTTCCTTGCCCTGCAGGCCTACACTTTTACGGTGGAGCACCGCCCAGGGGTACAGATGGGGAATGCAGATGCCCTGTCCCGAGTGCACTGTTTGGCGGGTGTCATTGCTCGATCGGAGTGGTCTGAGCAGAGGGGGGGATTTGTTTTATGTTTTTTTTTCTTTATGCATTGCTTTCACCATTAATAAACCTGACCCAGTGTCAGTTATACCCGGACCCCGGCTGTGCGCCTGAGTTTCATGCTGAACGCACGTGACCTTTGACCCCAGCAAAGGCGATCCCGAAGTGTTTTATCACAATATGTATGAATGTAGTATATATGTTGTATGTATGTAGTATGTATGTAGTATGTATACATGCAGCATGTAAGTAGCATGTATGTAGTATGTATGTAGTATATATGTATGTTGTATGTATGTATGTAGTATGTATGTAGTATGTTTTTTTTTTTTTTTACATTCAACACATTAGCCGGATGATGGGACTACTACTGTCCCATCATTGGCTAATGTGTCAATCACTGTCAGTGTAGCAGGCATCGCACGATGGGACTTGTAGTCCCATCGGACGATGCCTGCACACACACAAGACCCCCGGCAGGCACGCACAGACCACCGGCAGCCGGCACAAGCCCCCCGGCAGGCCCGTACAGACCCCCGGTAGGCCCGCACAGACCCCCGGCAGGCCCACACAGACTACCGGCAGCCGGCACAGGCACCCGGCAGTCGGCACAGACCCCCGAGAGGCCCGCACAGACCACCGGCAGCCAGCACAGGCACCAGGCAGGCCCGTACAGACCCACGACAGTCGGCACAGACCCCCCGCAGTAGGCACAGACCGCGCATCATGATGCGCACAGACCGCGCATCATTATGACGTCATTTCAGCAGCCAATCACAGCCATGCCAATAGTTAACATGCCTAACTGGATGTGCCCACACTTCTGAGGATTCCCATTGGCTGAATCAAATCGAGCAGGCTGATAGCTTTATGGGAACTTCCGATTCCGGTATCCGATACGAAAAAAGTATCGGAATTCCGATACAGCTAATATAGGCCGATACCCGATACTTGCGGTATCGGAAAGCTCAACACTACTCATAAGATCCCCTTCCTCTGATATTACGAGTGTGTATAGGGACTTAGCTTTACAGTCTGCGCCAGCCTGTGGCAAGCTACAGGCCACAACAGCATCCTCCACAGTGCTAGCGTCCGACAGTGTGCCTGCTACCGAGCATTGTCGATTAGCGGCAGTGTCTGTCGCTGCGCTGCAGTCTGCAGCTCCTCTCGGCGTCCGCAGTTGTGACGCCGCATGCACGGTAGGTCTAGATGGACTCTGACCCTGTGCCTAGGGCCCAACTCCTGTGACCACATACCGTGCGTGCACTTCTCTGAGACCTGTGAGGCCAACAGGCTCAGTATTTATGTTAATGCCTTAGGCGTCTCTGTGAAGCCAACAGAGTATGCCCAGCGCACACTTGGTGACGTCCAACCCGCGTGCAATAATACCGCCATATTTAGTGTTCGCCATTATTTAGCAGCAGTGTTATCACCTTCTGCACGGTGGACCCCGAGCGGTGAACGCACTTTATTATTTATTTATTTAGTGCGTTCCACAAGAAGAGTGTGGTAAATTGAAGGTCCAGGTGCATCCCTGCTCACTCAAGTATCTTTCCACACTGGTAATGTCTAGGTTGGAAGGAATTTGAAGTTCTTTCACTGCTCCTACGAAATTTTTGCCTCTATCAGAGCGAAAGTGTTTCACGGTGCCTCTGATGGCAATGAAACGTCAGAGTGCATTTATGAAACTTGAAGTGTCCATGGATTCAATTACTTCGATGTGGACCGCTCTGATGGACATACAAGTGAACATAACTGCCCAGCGTTTTGGGTTGACTTGGACTCTTCTAGTATGCCGTGCAACGACAGACCATGGCCCGAATACATCCAGTCAGACGTTGGTAAAGGGAGGATCTATACTAAGTCTGTCTGACGGGAGATTGGCCATCTTTGGGTTTTGAGTCATGCCGCGGAGTTTGCGAGAAGTCACACAGTTGAAGATGAGTTTACTCACAGATCTTTTTGCCCCGACTATCCATAATCCAGCAGTTCGTAGATTCCCTTCGGTAAACAATCGACCCTGATGCTTCACGAAAAACATGATGGTGCTGTAGGAGCAGAGTAGTGACATGATGATGACCAGGAATTATTACAGGGTGTTTTTCCATGAATTCCACTTTGGCTTCTTGCAGACGACCTCCAATTCTTAACAGCTCATTTTGGTCAATGATTGGATCAATCTTTTTCAAGACACTGTCACCAGAAATGGGTTGACCCTTGCTGAGGTTGTCTATTTCCTTGGCGTAACACTCACGTTGTATGGTATGAATGATCATGCTCTTGGCATTTTCCAGGTTTGGAGCAGTAAAGACGTGCTTGCAGTGGTGCCATCCTTTACAAGGCTTCTGACTGGTGGGTGATGTTGATTTGTAAGACTGAGCCACATGAATTAAGCAAGCAATGGCACAAACAAGCGAGTTCCAGGTTGAAAACCTGCTGAAATGGTGGGATTTGAGGTAATTGTCTGAAGCCACCGTTAGAAGATCGGATACCTGAGGGCGGATTTCTTCATCTGCATCTGGGTCTACCAGTTCAAAGGTGTCTGATTTTTCACTGTAAGGCGTTAAGCGGTATAGGAATTCAGGACCCGTAAACCAGGTTGTGTCCTTAAAGTGTCTTGATTCAACAGATCTAGTTGCGTGGTCTGCAGGATTGTGGTGTGTGGACACATATCGCCACTGTTTAGGGCAAGTGGACCTCCTGATCCTTAGCACCCGATTGCTGACGTAAACATAAAAGCGTCGAGTTTCATTGCAAATGTACCCAAGCACTACCTTGCTGTCTGAGTAGAATTCAACGTCCTTGATTTCTAGGTCCATTTCCAACGAGATAAATTCAGCTAACTCTACTGCTAGCACAGTCGCACAGAGTTCCAGTCTGGGTATAGTGTGTTCCTGGACTGGCGCTAGTTTTGTCCGGCTCATAACAAGCCTTACGTGGCATTGTTCCTTAATGTCAGTAGTCTTCAGATATGCTACTGCTGCAATCGCTTTGGTTGAGGCATCGCAGAAGATACAGAGCCTTTTGCATCTTGACTTCTGTTGATGGTATGGAAGCGTATGGTCGTGCCACATAAAGATTTGACAAGGCCTCCAAAGATTTCTTCCATCTTACCCACAAATCTCTCTTCTCCATGGGAAGCGGATCATCCCATTCAGACATCTCTTGGGTGAAGTCTCTCAACATCATTTTACCCCGGATAGTTACAGGGTTTACAAATCCTAGAGGATCGTACAGGCTGTTTATCACGGACAGGACGCCTCTGTGCGTCAAAGGTTTTTCTTCTTCGTTGATCCGAAAGGTAAATGCATTTGTCTTCAAATCCCACAGCAAACCAAGGCTACTTTGCATGGGAAGGGAGTCTGTGTTTAAATCCAAGTCTTTCAGATCAGTTGAGTAATCTTGAGAGGGAAAGGCAGCCATCATTTTTTGGTTGTTGGAAGCAGTTTTGTGCAGCCTCAAATTGGACAAAGCGAGCATTTCTTGTGTCCTTTTTAGGAGACTAACTGCCGATTCATCTGTGGGTGTGGATTTCAAGCAGTCGTCCACGTAGAAGTCCTTCTCTACAAATGATCTAACATTCGACCTGTACTTTGCTTCGTCCTCTCTGGCTGAATGTCTAACCATAGATTGTGACAGCAGGGGAAGTACCGTTCCCGAAGATGTGTACTCTCATCCGATACTCCACGGTGTCTTTGTAGGGGTCATTATCGCGGTACCAGAAAAACCTCAAATAGTTTCTATGTTCTTTCTTGACAAGGAAGCAATGAAACATCTGTTGTATATCAGCCATGAATGCCACTGCATCCTTGCGGAAACGAAGAAGAACTCCTAGAAGTCTGTTATTGAGGTCTGGGCAAGACAAAAAACATCGTTTAGCGAGACACCTTCATATCTGGCGCATGAGTCAAATACTACTCTTATCTGACCAGGTTTCTTAGGACGATACACGCCAAAAATAGGTAAATACCAACATTCTTCGGAATCTGGAAGTACAGGTGAAATTTCTGCATGGCCATTCTGAAATATTTTCTCCATGAAGGCAAAGAAGTGCTCTCTCATTTCAGGTGCCTTCTGAAGTTTGCGTTTGAGGGAGACAAATCGACCGTAGACAGGTTCTCTGTTGTTGGGTAAGCGTTGCCTCTGGGGTTTAAATGGTAGAGGGGCCACCCAACTCTGACTCATCTCTCACCATCTCTCGATCCATGATGTCCAAAAACAGTCTGTCTTCTATGGACATTGCTAACTTGTTGTCTTCTCTTGTTCTGTGGAAAACTGTGCACCCTATGTGATCTTGATCGCCATCACATGCATGGTCTTCACAGGAAGGATCAGCTAACGGACAAGGTAGAGGAGCATTGTGTGGCAAATCTTTTATCAGGAAGCTACTCTTACATGGCTGGAAGAGAGACAGACGTCCATTTTCAAGAGTATTAGTAAACATACTGCTGACCGAGGTCGGTTTCTGTGCTCCACCTAAACAGACTTCTCCTACAATGACCCATCCCAGGTCAAGTCTCTGAGCATGGGGCGTTCTGTAGGCCATTAATCTGTCCTCTAGCCTTATGGACTCGTAGTATGTCTCTTCCGGGGAGTAAGACGATCGGAGCTTCTTGATCCAGTTCCGGTATCAGATGGGCTATATGCTTCAGATGAGGATGGTGAGCTGCTACCTCTGGTGTAGGTTTCTCAGACCTATTGTCAGGAATCTGGTTGCACTCCAGTATTGATGGCAATGCTATGCAGGTTTGACCGTCTATAGACTCTACCTTTAACCCAGTGGCTTTTCTCCCCGCCGTCTCGACAGTACCCGCACATGTTTTCAAGGAGTAAGGAGAACCGGGGCCAACAATGTTGAAGGAGTTGAAGAGAAAGGACTTGGCTACAGACCTGTTGTTCTGATCATCCAGGATTGCATACACCTTGATTTGCCTTATCGCGGTGGCTCGCTGGGTAGACTTTGACAAGGCAGATCTTCGAGCAGGATCTTCCTGTTAAAAGTTCCTTACAGATCTCTGTACACCGGGAAGTGATTACTGGAGTGTCTACGTCGGTGACCATCGGCTTTTCACTGCACTCTTCTACTTGCGATGATACCCATGAGGGTGTTCCAGAGTGTAAGGCTGTGTTGTGCTCCAATCTACCACATTCCTCACATTTCACACTGGTTTCACAGTTCTTAGCGAAGTGCGGGGTCGTCGCACAGCATCTGAAACATATCTTGTTTTCTTTGAGGAAAGCCTTGTTGTCTTCTAGAGACTTTTCCCTGAAGGCTCTGCATTTTAGCAGAGGGTGTGGCTTCTTGTGTAGAGGGCAGTGTTTGCGGAGATCTTGAGGTTTGTCTTCCTCCGGGGAGGACTTACTTGCCCTGTAAGGAAAACCTGTGGGAGTAACATTAGTTTTGTGAACTGCCACTGGTGTTTTACAGGGTTTGACACAAGGGGCAGTGCTACATGACATAGTAAGATCAAAACTGGGGTCATTTCTAACTCTTGCTTGTTGAGTAACAAAGTCTACGAACACCTGGAAAGGGGGAAATGAGACCTTATGAGTCTGTTTGTAACAGGACCCATGACTGATCCACTTCTCTTGTAGGTTGTAAGGGAATTTTTGAGCAATAGGGTTGACACCTTTGGCGGTGTCCAGGAATGCCAACCCTGGCAGGTCTCCTTCCATCTGAGCAACCTGCACCTCCATTAACAAGTCACTCAGTTCTATAAGCTTTTGATAACCCTTATTTCCTATTCTGGGAAAATCATCAAGTCTTTTATACAAAGCATTTTCAATAGCTTCTACTGACCCATAACATTCATCAAGTCTCTCCCACACCATACGGAGGCCTATGTGTGGGTAATTTATGTTAATGTTTCTATTTCTTTTGGTGTGTTCAGCGGACTCGTTCCCAAGCCACTTTACCAGTAGATCTAACTGTTCATTTCTAGAAAGACCTAAGTCTCTAATGGCATTCCGGAAGGAGGCTCGAAATGCTCTATAGTTCAGCTCGATCGGTGAATTTTACAAGTCCCCTGTTCACCAGGTCCCGGCGAGCAAAGAACTTTGCAAGGTTCATAGTGGCTGGGTCAGTGTCAACACGAGCTGGTGTGCTGTTGTCATGCTGTGTGTGTGGTGTATCCTCATACCTGTAAGGAGCTTCTGGTTTCGGATTGTCCGTATAATACCTTTCTGATGCAAGAAGTGTCCTTTTCAGTCTGGGTGGAGGCTGTACCTTCTGTTCTGTGGAATGGTAGCTGTGGTAGACATCTCTGTGCTGGACGTCCCCTTGCCTATGGTAGTGAAGTTCAGGGTTGGATCGCTCGTAATCGGCGTAGGCTGGTCGATGTGGTGCGTCAGGGCTGTCATCCATGCCGGAATGTTGACGGACGTACTCTGTGACGCGATGCGCTGGATCTTGCTGCTCTACATCTGGTCCGGGAATGTTATTGCATCTGTCTCAATCAGGAGCCTTCATAGCTTCCAAGTACTCTACCTTAGCTATTGCAGCTGCTGTCTCCTTGTCTGCCGCAAGTTTTTCTAGCTCTGCTTGCAAACGTGCAGTTCCCGCTTCTCTCTCTGCCTGCAGACGTGTGGTTTCCGTATCTGGCTCCGCCTGTCTCAGCTTTACATGCATCTCTCTTTCGGCGAATGAGGATCTTGCCTTGGCTGCCTCGGCTTTAGCACGAGCGACGGGAGCAAGCTCTGCTAATGACGACCTGCTGGAGCTTGCTCGTGACCTCGTTTTCAGTGAGGATGTGCTGCTTCGAGACATTATGTGCTTAGCTTCGTACTGCTGAGTACACTAGAGGGAGACAGTGTATGCACGGTGGGCTTCCGCATGACGGGAAAGATGTAGCAATTGTTGGCGGGCTGCAGCAGCGTTCTGCGGCTGTATGGCGGCTGCTGTGATACCCGTATGCGAAGCAGTGTGGGTGTTAGCGGTCACGTATAGTCTATGCAATCACCGCGTGCGACCGGCGGTCCTTTACTGAGCCCTGGGCTCTTGTTTCCCTGCGGCTGTATGGCGGCTGCTGTAATACCCACAGGCGGTGCAGTCTGGGTGATAGCGGTCCCTTACAGTCTGTGTAACCACCGCCTGTGACCGGCGGTTCCATTTTACTCATATTCGCTATCGCCGGCATCAGTCTGGGTGATAGCGGTCCCTTACAGCCTGAATTCACTATTGCAGGAGTCTGGCATCTGTTTTACTGGGCCCTGGACTTGACTCCTGCAGCTGTATGGCAGCTGCTGTAGTACCCATATGCGGAGCAGTCTGGGTGACAGCGGCCCCTTACAGCCTGAGTTCACTATCGCAGGCATCTGGCAATCTGTTTTACTGTTCTGCCTTCATACACGTTGACTCGGTGTGCAATTCATCATTCAGCATAAACCACTGTTCTGTGTTCCAAATAAGCAGGATGTTTTCTGTAGTCTAACTTGTTTATTGGTGAACAGTATAGAACATGTGCGGTAAAACTACAAGGAATACAAAATGACATAGGTAAGTATTCGGCAGATGATGACACAGCTAACACATTTATAGAAAGTGTACGGTGATGCAAACATTACATGAGAATACATGAGTCCCTGATTACATTCACTGTGAACTGGTAGCTAAACAGTTAATGACATCTCCTAGCTGCTAGACAGTAATAACACCTCTGTAAATCACTGCATTGTAAGAAAACACTGATTCTTACCAGATATGCTTTACCCAGATAGCGACTCAAGTAGAGAAGTAACAAATATGAACCTAGCACCCCCAGTGCAATACCACAGCGACGGACGTCGCCTATTACCCGCACTGCAAAATTACATTGATATGTACCGCAGGCCTGCAGAGCCAACTACACACGGTATAATGAAAAAAAAGCGACAGTCAGTTGCCTCACTAATAACACTATCTAGCTTATTACAAGCATATACAGCATCCATTAATCTTTAAGAGATTCTCTGATGAAGGTCCTATGCTGGACCGAAAACCTTTAGATTTTAAACTTCACGTGGATGCAAAATAAAAATGAAATTTATTTTCAACAAATATTGAGTGCCAAGTTCATTATCGTTTATAGATCTGAATGAAGTTCTTGCAGATGGTGTAGGCAGCGGATTCTGCAGTTTGGTCTCGGGTGGGAGTCACTACCGCAAACTTCGTGAAGTGGTCAACCATCACCAGACAGTGCTCGTATCCCTGGTGAGCTGGTCCAATGGTGAAATAGTCTATCATCAAAAGTTCTAGAGGAGCAGTTGTCACAATAGTCTGTATGGGAGCCCTTTGCTCCGGTAACTTAGTCAATTCACACTTTGTAAGACATTTCCTGCAGATCTCCTCGACCTTCACCTTTAGACAGGAATGGTAGGTTAGTCGTTGTAGCCAACGGAAAGTTTTCTCTGGCCCAAAATGCACTCCTCCTTCATGCACCTCACAGGCAATTTCAGACAGCAAGGTTCCAGGTGGAATGACCTGCCATGTGGCAGCCAGCTCCGTTTGTAGCTGTATTTTTTGATATAATACCCCTTTTTTCCATCCGTAGACGTTCCCACTGGCGGAGAATCCGTAGAGTATCAGAAGAGAGCGTGCTCCTTTGGGTCTCACTGGGAAGCCTTCCAGAAGTCACCCACTGTCGCAGGAGGGTAATCTCTTCATTCTCTTGCTGCAGCCGGACCCATTCATCTCTGGACTGCCACAGGATGCCCTCTGTCGGCTTTATTCACAGTAGGTCCTGCGTCACCTCCACCCTCCTGGCGGACTCTGGGAAGCAGGGGAATCTCCACATCTTCCAACTCCTCGTCTCTGTGCAGCCTGGGGGTAGCATGGCGGATTCTAGAAAGAGCATCGGCATGCACGTTCTCTGCTCCTCTCTTGTAGGCGATCTTATACTTAAATTTTGCCACCCTGGCCACGCATCGCTATTCCAGGGCCCCTAACTTGGCATTTTCCAGATGTGCCAGCAGGTTGCTATCCATGTGTACAAGGACCTCGGAGCCCGACAAGTACTCCGTGAACCTCTCCGTCATGGACCACACCAACGCGAGCAGCTCCAGCTTAAAGGAACTATAGTTGTCCGGATTACGTTCGCAATCGTGAAGGGACCGACTGGCATACGCGATCACCTTCTCTCTTCCGCCCTGTATCTGAGACACCACAGCTCCCAGTCCGTGCAAGCTCCCGTCAATGTGGAGGATAAACGGCTGAGAAAAATCCGCGTAAGCCAATACGGGGGCCTTAGTTAACGCTTTCTTAAGATCTTGAAAAGCTTTGTCTTGAGGCTCTTGCCAGTGAATCTTCCAACTTCTGGCACTGGACGGTGCTCCCTTCAATGGATCCAGCAGCGGCCTGACTCGAAGGGCAAAGTTCTTCACGAAGCGGCGGTAATATCCTGTTAGGTCCAAAAATGCCCGGACGTCTTTCGCCATTTCAGGAGTAGGCCAGTTTTGAATTACAGCAATCTTTTCCCGAGACGGTCTCACACCTTCTGCAGACACTACATGTCCCAAATACTCAATATGGGTACGAAACAGGTGGCATTTCTGCGGCTTTACTTTCAGTCCGTGTTTCTGGAGACGGCTGAGCACCTGCTCCAGGCGCTGGAGATGGTCTTCAAACAAAGCTGCGTAAACGATGATATCGTCTAAGTAGATCAAAGTGGCTTCCAAGTTCAGGTCGCCCAAGCATCTTTCCATCAGCTGTTGGAATGTCCCGGAGGCATTGGCCAGGCCGAAGGGCATCCGACGGAACTCAAACAATCCCATGGGCAGTATGAAGGCTGCCTTCGCTCGGTCGTGCTCCGACATAGGCTCCTGCCAGTATCCTCTGGCCAGATCCAATGTAAAGAAAAACTCTGCTTTCCCAAGCGCAGGCAGAGACTCTTCTATACGTGGAAGCGGGTATGAGTCCTTGACAGTACAGGCGTTTAGCTTCCGGTAGTCCACACAGAAGCGCAGGGTCCCGTCCTTCTTCCGTACCAGGATGATTGGGGCAGCCCAGGGGCTCTGACTTTCTCGGATGACGCCCTTCTGCAACATCTGTCTCAGCATCGTCTTCACCTCCTGGTACAGCTGCGGGGGGGTATCTGCCTGTAGTGCTCTCTGATGGGTGTCGTGCCTCCGGTGGGAATCTCATGGGTAATGGTTGTGGTGCAGCCAAAATCATCCTCATGGCGGGCAAACACCTCCCAATATCGCCCCAGGAAAGCCTTCACTTGTATCACCTGAGGCTGTGTGAGTTCAGAGAGTTCTGCTCGCATCTGCTCCAAGATCATTTGCCCCTCTTGGGATGTAGCGGTTCTGATGCCTGGATTGAATTTACAGTCATGGTCCAGGGATCCCTTGGACATACCTTCAGTTGCAGCGCTTGAGCGGGTAGAATATCTTCAGGCAGTCCCACTACCTTGGCCACTTCACTTCGGGGCCACACACACCGTATGAGCACTGTCCTGTCTTTTACTGTGGCCAAAGCGCAAGCCACTCGAAATCCTGAGGGTAACTGCCCCATGAAAGACAGCTCCACTTGAACTTCCACTCCTTCTAGAGCAATATGAGCTTGTATGGGCAGGGAGATCTGTTATGATTGAGTCACCGTAGGAGGCAGACAGAAAAATAGAAGCTACGACCAGAAAACCAGAGAAGTTGGCAACTATCAGATTTCAGACCCCTGAACCTATCAACACAACTAGCAGTAGCCATGGGGGGTTCCAACGATGCCCTAGATCCCTCGATCACAGCCGGAGCGCTAAATAGCCTAAAGACAGAAAAGGAAATCTAAACTGCCCCAGAGCAGACCCCAAAGTAAAAGGCAGCCCCCAACATACAATGACGGTGAAGCAAGATGAAAAAACACTCACACAGATAGAAAGATAGGCTGTGCAAACGATGGGGCCCAAGCTAACTAAACAGAAAAGGAAAGGAAGGTTGCTGTCTGCAATCTGCCAAAACCCTATCAAAGACATAAGCCAACAGCTGATATGAAAAAGACCCTGAAGCAGCTAGGCTTCAAAAACTAAATCAGCACTCAGGTATATTCAGAAGACAGAGCTAAAGGAATTCAGCACACCCCAGCAGGGAATGGCAGAAATCCAGAAAAACAAAGCAAAACAAAGTCAAAGCACCAATGCAAAAAGCCGAGCAGAAAACTTAGCTTTAGAGGAGCAGGAATTCAGACTGGTCTCCAAGGATCCCACAGAGAAATCACCCGCAGGGCAGAAGGGCGTCGGCAGCCTTATATCCAGTCAGTAACTCCACTCAGCCAGTCATCATAATCAGACTCAGGTGTTTGATAATCAGGCTCACTACCTTTCTTTACCAGAAGAGGGAGTTCCTCGGGCCTCAGTAGTGAAGGGGAAAATGAACTCACAACAGAGATCCCTGTTTGTCCGGGTGGCGACACAAGCTTGGCTGACAAAGGTGCAATTACCTTCCCTAGCACTTCTCCCTCTCGGCCCGACTCTTGGGCTTGCGCCTCCCACAAGAAATAGTGGAAGATCCTTCTCTGAGCGGTGTGGGTGCTCCATTGCTTCAGAGTTTCATGGGAGGGCTCATTGAAAAGGAGGCTGCCGAATTCCTTCAAAACATTCATCCCTAGCATGACCGTGTGTCTGCTGTTCGCTTCCCCCTGAGTCAACACCACACCCCTCTGTCCCAGGTCTTTGCCACAGAGAGAAATCTGCATCCACGCTACCTCTGCAACCGGGATAGGTAACTCGTTGACTGCCAACAATTTTATTACGGGTCCTCATTCAGGTCTCATGGCTTTGGAGAAGTGTTGCCGGAAATAGACCTCAGGCATAATGGTCACTTGGGAGCCTGTATCTACTAAACAACACACAGCACGGCCTTCAAACTCTGCCCAGATCAAAGGACACGTTCACACTAGATTCTCGGGACTGCCACTACTCCCCTGCTTCAGCTCTGGCTCCAAGCGGCGTTCCCCTGGTTCAGAGCCCTCTAGTTTAAAGGGCGGCAAGGTTGGTTCCTCCCTCGCTGCGGACACTCCCGTGCAAAATGTCCCGGCTCTCCACATTCATAGCATTTGAGGGGTCGTTGTTGTCGGTTTCTGCGGGGATCACGGCGAGACTCTACCCCTTCTCCTGCTCCGAACCAGTTTGCCACAGCCTCCATCTTTCTCTTAACTTCGGCCAACTCGCCCTTTATGCCTTGGAGCTCTCTCCTCATTTCTTCCACCCATTGGGGCTCTGTCACTGTGCTCACGGAGACTTTTCCTATCTCAGAAAATGTCATACGGGGGTTCATCTTGCACGCGTTCTTGAAGGGCCTGCTTTATCAGGGTGTCTTGCAATCCAGTCACCAATAGGGCACATAACATCATGTCAATGGGTCCCACTCCCACACCGTCCTTCCTTATAGTTCACTGTCTCCCCTTCCTTCTGCATATAACTAAGCAGACGGGTCCTCAGTTCCCCTACGTCAGTGGGGTCCCCATGGGTCTCCTCCAGAATCTGCAACACTTTGGAGAAGGAATCACGTTCCCTGGGGGTCGCAACATTACTGAGTCCCGGGATTCTCCATCCAAAGCCATAATGGCTACCTCAGCCTCTACAGCAGGGGTCATCGGGTGCATTCTCACCATGCCCTGTATCTGCTCAGTTCAGCCCCACAGCATGGTGTTACTGCCTGTGAATTTGGGCAAATTGCTCAACATGGCCCCTAATGATATACTGGACCTTTGGCCACCCCCAACTCCTTGGTCTGCCGCCTCCGTGCTGTTAGTCTGCATCCTGCCGACTATGCCAATTGTAGGTTACTAGCAGTTGCTGATGCTGTTACTGGATGCAGGGACGCAGGGACGCACACTCAAGCGTAGTCTGCCGTCAGTTGGTTTACCTGCAGGGAGGGAGCTAACCTTTTCCTGTCGCACCCCCCTGTCTTCCCGCCAAAAGCCCCCTGTTGGCGCGCGCAGCACCTTTTATCTCAGTCCCGCCTTTTATCCCAGAGGTCACAGGTTTGTCCCGGTCAGGAACTCTGTCCCCCTGTAACATTCCAATAGTTCTTGCCCAGAAACACCATGGCTCTCAATGCTTTGGTTAATCTTCATACAGTACTCGTGATTAGTGTTGAGCATTCCGATACTGCAAATATCGGGTATCGGCCGATATTCGCTGTATCAGAATTCCGATACTGAGTACCGATATTTTTACAATATCGGATACCGGAATCGGAAGTTCCCATAATGCAATGAGCCACTGTTGTGGCTGTGATTGGCTGCTGAAATGATGTCATCATGATGCGCGGTCTGTGCACATCATGATGCACGGTCTGTGCGGGCCTTCCGGGGGTCTGTGCCGGCTGCCGGGGTCTGTGCGGACTGCCGGGGTCTGTGCGGGCCTGCCAGGGGTCTGTGCAGGCTGCCGGGGGTCTGTGCGGACTGCCGGGGGTCTGTACGGGCCTGCTGGGGGTCTGTGCCGGCTGCCTAGGGTCTGTGCGGACTGCCGGGGGTCTGTATGGGCCTGCCGTGGGTCTGTGCCGGCTGCCGGGGGTCTGTGCCGGCTGCCGGGGGTCTGTACGGGCCTGCCGGGGGTCTGTGCCGGCTGCCAGGGGTCTGTGCGGGCCTGCCGGGGGTCTGTGCGGGCCTGCCGGAGGTCTGTGCGGGCCTGCCGGGGGTCTGCAAATATCGGGTATCCGCCGATATTCGCTGTATCAGAATTCCGATACTGAGTACCGATATTTTTACAATATCGGATACCGGAATCGGAAGTTCCCATAATGCAATGAGCCACTGTTGTGGCTGTGACTGGCTGCTGAAATGATGTCATCATGATGCGTGGTCTGTGCACATCATGATGCGCGGTCTGTGCGGGCCTTCCGGGGGTCTGTGCCGGCTGCCGGGGTCTGTGCGGACTGCCGGGGGTCTGTGCGGGCAGTCCGCACTATGTATGTATGTATGTTGTATGAATGTAGTATATATGTATTATGTATGTAGTATGAATGTATGTTGTATGAATGTTGTATATATGTAGTATGTATGTAGTATGTACGTATGTTGTATGAATGTTGTATATATGTAGTATGTACTATGTATGTTGTATGAATGTAGTATATATGTAGTATGTATGTAGTATGCATGTATGCATGTTGTATGAATGTAGTATATATGTAGTATGTATGTACAGTATGTTGTATGAATGTAGTATATATGTAGTATGTACTATGTATGTTGTATGAATGCAGTATATATGTAGTATTTATGTAGTATGCATGTATGAATGTTGTATGAATGTAGTATATATGTAGTATGTATGTATGTTGTATGAATGTAGTATATATGAAGTATGTATGTAGTATGTATGTATGCTGTATGAATGTAGTATATATGAAATATGTATGTAGTATGTATGTATGTTGTATGAATGTTGTATATATGTAGTATGTATGTAGTATGTAGTATGTATTTTTTTTTGTTTTTTTTACATTCAACACATTAGCCGGATGATGGGACTACTACTGTCCCATCATTGGCTAATGTTTCAATCACTGTCATTGTAGCAGGCATAGCCCGATGGGACTTGTAGTTCCATTGGACGATGCCTGCACACACACACACAACCCCTGGCAGGCCTGCACAGACCCCCGGCAGTCCGCACAGACCCCCGGCAGCCGGCACAGACCCCCGGCAGCCGGCACAGACCCCCGGCAGGCCCGTACAGACCCCCGGCAGGCTCGCACAGACCCCCAGCAGGCCCGCACAGACCCCCGGCAGTCTGCTCAGACCCCCGGCAGGCCCGTACAGACCCCTGGCAGTCCGCACAGACCCCCGGCAGGCCCGTACAGACCCCTGGCAGGCCCGCACAGACCCCCGGCAGGCCCGTACAGACCCCCGGCAGGCCCGCACAGACCCCGCCTGCACACACAGACACGCACAGTGTCCGCCCACGCACCGCCCACACTCTTCCTCCCTCCCGAACAGGATGTGCAAGTAAAGAAAGGGGTTTTTTTTAATTCCGATATTTCTGTCCCATTGACTTGAATGGGACTTCCGGTATCGGAATCGGCGATACCCGATACTTTTTGGGTATCGGCTGATCCAATCCGATCCGATATTTCTCAATATCGGATGGTATCGCTCAACACTACTCGTGATTAACCCGAGATCAAACATTTTTGCCTGGTCCAATGACAACATGAACCCCTTCCAGTGACTAACCTTAGCCTGCTCCACTGCCTCTCAGACACTGTGCACAGCACTAAATGTGCTGCATCCTGGAACAGAGAAATACTGAGCCTCAGAAAGGAGTCGGAGTGCAAATTTCACCAGCTGATTAAACAGCACATTTGCCAAAACCTTCCTGTTTGCATTGACAAGCGCTATGGTAGGCCTATTCTCAGTGCAGGATGGGCCCTTATCCTTTGACAAAATGATCAGCGCAGACCTCCTCATTGACTTTGGCATAGTGCCCGAGGAAAGAAACTCATTGAATACCTCAGTCAAGAGGGTAACTAATGTGTCCTTAAAGGTCTTATAGAAGTCAGATGTTAAGCCAACTGGACCAGACGATTTCTTTATGGTAACCCCTTCAATTGCCAAATTAACTTCCTTTTCCCTGATCATGTTAAGCTGGATGAGGGAGAAGCTAGATGCACAACAACGGGAAGAGGGTGGGAGAGCCCAAACACTAGGAAAGGGGGGAGTGGAGACCCCTAGGCAGATCTGACAACACCCTGTCTGCCTTTATGCCCCTAAATAGATTCCACACCTATTGCCGAGCAAGAACATAATCACTGACTGCTAAGGGGATGGGATGTGGCACTAGTCAGCCCCTACTACAACTAAAGACAAAGCAGGAAGACAAATGAGGGAATACACTTAGCTTAAGGCAACACAATAGAGCTCACGCCAGCAATCCTCCAAGAGGCACCAAGAAGAAAGTACTCGACTTCCAGCACTTCCAACAGACAAAGGTAAATAGAGCTAACACCAGCACCTTGCTGAAGGGACTCAGGATATTTAAACATTCAGCAAGACTGTGTAAATAAGCAGCAGAAGGTGGAGGTTGCTGCTATATCCTAAAGAGAGAAGGATATCACTCCACACAGAGATAAAAATCAAGAAGGTGCTTGCAAGGCCAAGCGCAATGACCTTCTACAGTCGGATCCAAAATGACTGTCTCTCGCACCTGGCACACCCATGACATAGGAGCTCCCCAACCTAAGACTTTATTCCTAGGCACAATGCGAGACGACTGTTGGGAGGGACCATACTGTATCCCCCTCTTCTGCCTACTCATGTGCAGCAAGAATTTTCTTAAGTACTGTTCCAGCTATGGCCATTAGATGTCATAGTTGCCCTTCTCTTTCTTGGTCATGGATTTAGAATCCTTTCCCTTTAATAGTTGTTCTGTTTAGAACCGCCCCTTCATCTTCCTGGGCTAGGAAGTTGTAGTCATTTTCCCCCGGATCCCTGAGCTACTCACACGTGTCCTGCTCTCTGCAAAATCACTGCTTCTGTCAAGCGGATTCCGGTGAGGGTTTAATACAGTAATGTGTTTTTGCAAATGCATCTGTGTAAGCTAGCCATTATGCAGCCCTGTGATATGTGCAATGTGTTTCCAGCTCGTTTTAATGCTCTTGCACTGGATGTTAGATAGATGCATCCCTGTTTAGGTAGTGCAATGCTGGCAGCCTTAGGCTGTGTGCACACGCTGCGGAAAAGGTGCGGATTCATCCGCGCGGATTTTGTACAATCCGCAGGTGAAACCGCAGGTCAAAAGACCTGCGGTTTTACCTGCGGATTGCTCTGCGGTTTTGCCCTGCGGTTTTTCATCTCCTCAATGGAGGAGATGGCAAACCGCAGGAGAATCCGCAGAAAGAATTGACATGTCAATTCTTTCTGCGGATTGAAAACCGCAGATAATCCGCGCGGAAAATTCCGCACCGTCTGCACTGCGGTTTTTGATTCCCATAGGGAATCATTGTACTGTACACCGCAGCAGAAACTGCTGCGGGTCCGCAGCGGCCAAAACCGCTGCGGAACCGCAGCAAAATCCGCAGCGTGTGCACACAGCCTAAGTTGTTTAGATATCTCTCTTCACTGCATTGTGTGTTGTATTATTCAACCTTGTAATAATGCTAATACTGTTATAATAGCACCCTGTATTACTGTTGTGTTGTTATCTGCCAGTACTGATATACTGTACTGTCAGTTTATTTATAGTTTTTATCCGATCTCATCCACAATTGTGTTCACCAATCTCCTCCACTATATCATCTGTTATCATCTACCATTGTTGTTCACATCATCTTAATAAATATAGACTTAAGCACCCATACAGTCTTTTTACTGAGAGTGGATGAAGGGTTTAGCCGTATGCTGGAATCCACACAGCATCATATGTGGAAGAAGGCAGAACACCCCCCCCTTTTTGCTCTTGCAAGCACCCGAGACATGGGCCTCGCTATCCAGAAGGATAGTTCAACCTTTTGACCCTCTAGCTTTAGTGATCTTTCCTCCTGCTTTAGAGTCTTCATGAGATGCTGCTGCAATATGCCTTCCCCGGAGCCCAAAGATGAGCAGGAGGCCCTATGTCACCCAGAGGTGACACCAGCAAGTTTTCATAGACATTGCCAGAGCCAAGGGGGCAACTGGACCAGTGACTACATCAGCCATAATAGCATCACTATTACCCACCTCCATCACCATCTCACCCTCCACCAAACCAACAACCACAACACTAGACAATGATTTTTGCCTCATTCACACCCACCACTGCAAGCACTCCTGCTGAACCAGTAAAACAGTGGACATTTTGATCTCAGCATCATCAGGCACAAGAGGTTTGGTCAAACACACAGAACAGAAGGCAACCTCACTCTGGTCTTACTTGTGCACTCTGCATCATCAGTTCGTAATTTGCGTTGCTTCACATTTGCTACCAGGCACCATTGATCCTCCTTAGCTTTTTTGTGGCCCCACTGATCCTTAGCATCAGGATCTGCTGACCAGTGACACCAACAAAAAATAGCACTTTGGTGAGAGTAACGGAACTCCCAGCCCCCGCAGCCCTCTCACACTGCCGCCGCTCCTCATCTAAGTGATCAGTGGCAACAGCATTCAGAGGCACCAAGGCTACTGGAGCCGCCCGCCCCCCCGACACTGGGCTGCTCCACCCTCCCACTGAGGAGCAAACCACAGTATCATGGCCTGACCAAATTACCACTGTTGGGCCATCCTCACAGTACAGCCTCTCAGCTGATGCACCTCCTGCTACGTCTCTGCTACTACAAACAGAGATGGAGCTCTGCACCTCTTTACCTTGCTTTGTGATCTCTCCGAGCAGAACCTGGGTTGGAATGCGTATTGGGGCTTATACAGCAAGCTAACACTGCAACTGATTCGGGGGGTACAGAAGGCGGGTATACATGCAGTTTAGAACTTCCTGCAGCTTTGGCTTGATCTTCTTTGCCTGTTTCTTCTTACCCCCAGGTGTCTCCTCTGGTAGATCATAACCAAGATGGAAGTTCTGAAGGCACACTGGGGGCTTCAGGAGCTCTATCTCCTCCATTAGTGCCCCTTCCTAGCTGCTGTTGTGACAGTCCTCCCCAGAGCCGGCAGAACTGTGACCGGATGTCACTGTCACTTGTGCTGCAGGTAGCTCGCTGCACGTGTCCTGTGGATGACTTTGCAGGCTGCCAGATGGGGCTTTCTGCTGGTCATCATCACTGTCATCATCCACCTGGCTCTCAGGCTGCAACTCCATCTTCCTTTGCTCTGTTATCAGCCATATATCTAAATTTGCCCTTGTCACAATAAGGTGAATATGATCTATGATTTCCCTAGTATCACACCTTCCAGAACGTTCCAGAATCTTCTATTCACATACTGAACTCTGCTATAGCAGTGGTGAGGGTTTGACCCCCCCCTTCCTTCCCCCTGCCTGTCAGCAACTGCAGCTGTGTGTTCTCCTTAGCTCTGTAGCCTGAAACTACAGCTCACTCACTCCTTCCTATCACCCCCTCCCAAAGGAATGCCTTTGTCTTTCAAAATGTGCTCAGTTCTTCTCATAGCCTATAATTAGAAGCTAATCATTTTGACATAATTCGATGGCAGTTTATGATAGAAAAATGAAAATTACATATTGGGACATGCTTCGATAGAGCTTCACTACAGTGGTTTTTGCTAAGTTTCAGCGCCAACAGAACCAAAGAAATGGATTTCTCTTGAACAGAGGTGAATAGACCGTCCGAGTTTGGACTCATTAGAAGGCTAATTTCAAAATAAGATGAATGATGGTTCTGTCGATATTCTGCTAGCTTCTCAAGCCCAGTTATGATCGTTATAAGTTTTCAGAACCAAATCTGTAACTCTGGGCTAGGGGAGGGTGCAGGTAAAACAGCCTCTTTAGCGATGTCACAAGCCCAGAGGTATAAGTTACTTTCCCTCAGACCAGCCTCATTCTTGCCTGGGAAGCTGCTGCAACCAGACCTTCTGATGCATTGTGATGTCTGGCCCCTCCCACCAGCATGGCTGCCTGAGATGATCTAAGTAACATGTGAGTGTTCATTTCTATTTTACCTCCCTATTTTATTTGTAATCGCTTTGTGCATATTTTCATTGTCTCAGTTTGTAAAATCTTTTTATACCTTCTGTAAACACTGCCTACCTGTCAGGAACACCGCACTGTACTTGCTTACAGAGCCAGTGCGCATGTCCTGAGTGTCAGGATCCTGTCAGCGCCGGCGTGCAGCCTCCGCTGAGCAGGGACTCACCCGCACTGTAGAGGTACCGGGTCAGGTACAGCCAGAAAGTACCGATGCACAGGACCTGTGGATGCTGAAGTTTAGCAAGCAGACACGGGACCTACGGTCATGTGACTGCAAGGGGGCGGGGCTTAGCGTCATGCTTAGTGAGATGGAAAGACACTATACAGAATTACTCAGAGTCAGGCAAAACGGGATTCATACACAGAGATAGCCGTAACATACCAAGGATGAGACAGAGCGGATAGTCAGGGCCAAGCAGAAGTCAAAACCAAACAGACACAGAAGGTACCAAGCAGAATCCAAAGCAATATCCAGAGAACAAGACCGAGTCATACACAGATTATCAAGCAACCAGAACACAGCAAAAACACACTCAGGGGTCACCACACTATTCCAAGGGCAAGAGTATAATTGACAGGGATGGGAGCGTCCTGAGGCTATAAGATGCCTCTCCCAGAACCAGGGAGAGGCCACAATCATAGCCCCAGGTGTGCAGGTAAGCCTGCACCGGGATCACAACTTTTAACCCCAGAAATGCCAGTCATCAGCACTGGTTCCAGACATTAACCCCACGTGTGCGAGTCAAACCCGCACTGAGATCATGACAGTACCCCCCTCTCAACAGGGGGCCTCTGGACCCCTAGTCTTGCCTGGGTACTTAGCATGGAAAGCCCGCACCAGGCGATCAGCATGCATCAACCGGGCCAGTACCCAGGACCTGTCTTCCGGTCCATACCCCTTCCAATGAAACAGGTACTGTACCGACCGCCGTACCAACCTGGAATCTACGATATGACCAACCTCGTACTCCACCTGCCCCTCGACCAAAACAGGAGAAGCAGCAGACTCGGAGTCTCCCCGGACTGCTTCAAAAGATTTCAGTAGAGATTTGTGGAAGACGTTAGGGATCTTGAAAGAGGGTGGAAGGTACAGCCTATACGCCACTGGATTGATTTTTTCCACAATCTTGTATGGGCCAATGAATTTGGGCCCCAACTTGGCTGATGGAACTTTCAACTTAATGTTTCGAGTGGAGAGCCAAACCTTGTCTCCAACCTGAAACGTGGGCCCTGGTGTTCGTTTCCTGTCCGCGAAAAACTTATACCTGCCCTGAGACCAAGATATACTGAACTTCTGCCCACCTATTCTGTAATCGTTGAACAGAGCCCTCAGCCCCGGGACACCCCGAGTCCAGACGAGAAAACTCACCAAAATGAGGACTGAACCCATAATTGATCAAAAAAGGAGTCATACCCGTGGATTGACTCACCCGACTATTGAAGGCAAATTCAGCCAACGGCAGTGCATCGCACCAGTCATTCTGTCTAGCAGAGGTTAGACACCTGAGGATCTGTTCCAGGGACTGGTTAGTGCGCTCTGTCTGACCATTGCTCTCAGGATGGTATGCAGACGAAAAGGACAGAGACATCCCTAATTTTTTGCAGAAAGCATGCCAAAACTTAGCCACAAACTGCACACCACGATCAGACACCACATTCAGCGGTACCCCATGCAACCGGATCACATGCTGCACAAACAACCTGGACAACGTCTCAGCTGACGGTAGTGCGGACAGGGGTACAAAATGAGCCTGCTTAGAAAACCTGTCCACCACTACCCATACCACTGTATTACCCTTAGATGGAGGGAGATTGGTAACAAAATCCATGGATAAGTGAGTCCATGTTCTTTCGGGCACTGCCAAGAGCATCAGCTTCCCTGCCGGCCGGCTATGAGAGCTTTTAGAACGAGCGCAGACCACACAACCAGCAATGAATTTTTTTATGTCCAAACCAAGGGTAGGCCACCAAAAGATCCTAGCCACCGCCAGACGTGTGGCTGAAATGCCAGGGTGAGCACTCAGCTTGGATTCATGGAACTCCTGCAAGAGTTTCAGGCGAAGTTGCTCTGGGACAAACAACTTCCCCTCCGGCTTGGCCGCCGGGGCATGCGACTGGGCCCCCTGAATCTCCCGTTCCAATTCAGATGAGACCTCTGCTATCACAACCCCAGGGTGAAGAATGGAGGACGGTGGCTCAGGGGGCGACACCGGCTGAAAACTGTGCGATAAGGCGTCAGCCTTGACATTCTTAGACCCTGGACGAAATGTAATCGTAAACTGAAAACGGGAAAAAAAAAGTGACCAACGGGTCTGTCTGGGCGTTAGTCTTTTAGCAGAGTCAATTTATGACAAATTTTTGTGATCCGTGATCACCGTAACCGGGTGACTGGCCCCCTCCAAAAAGTGCCTCCATTCTTCAAACGCCAATTTGACCGCAAGAAGCTCTCTACTGCCTATGTCGTAATTTCTTTCCGCAGCAGAGAACTTCTTGGAAAAGAAAGCACATGGCCTGAGGTTGGTTAGAGTGGCAGGCCCTTGGGACAACACCGCCCCCACCCCCACCTCAGAGGCGTCCACTTCCACGACGAATGGTTTGGACGGATCTGGCTGTACTAACACAGGAGCAGACATAAAGCTTCTTTTCAGGGTCACAAAGGCCTCTTTTGCGAGCGAGGACCAGTTTCTCACATCTGCACCTTTACAAGTAAGAGCTGTGAGTGGTTTGACCACCTGTGAAAACCCCCGAATAAATTTGCGGTAATAATTGGCGAACCCCAAGAAGCGCTGAAGACCCTTAAGGTCTCGGGGTTGCACCCAATCCGCAATGGCCTGCACCTTCTTGGGGTCCATGCGAAAACCCTCACAGGACACAATTAATCCCAAAAAAGACAATTCTTAAACAAAAAACACACATTTCTCCAATTTGGCATACAGATGATTTTCCCTCAGTCTTTGGAGAACTGTTCGTACATGATTCAGATGAGATTGACTGTCGTGTGAGTATATCAGAATATCGTCTAAGTAAATGACAACAAAACGACCAACGAGATCCGAGAATACCACGTTGATGAAATTCTGAAATATGGCTGGGGCATTGGTAAGACCAAACGGCATGACTAAATTTTCAAACAGTCCCTCGGTCGTGAGGAACGCGGTTTCCCATTCATCCCCCTCCCGAACCGTTATCAAATTATATGCCCCCGAAGATCCAGTTTGGAGAACCATTTTGCCCCTGAAAGTTGGTTACACAAATCGGGAATCAACGGAAGGGGGTACGTATTTCATACAGTAATCTTGTTCAGCTCACGAAAATCGAGGCAGGGACGTAAACCACCATCTTTTTTCTTAACAAAAAAAAACTCTGCCGCCACAGGTGAGACTGAGGGACGTATGTGTCCTTTGCGAAGACTCTCAGCAATGTAATCTTTCATGGCCAAGTGCTCAGGGCCAGATAAATTCCCTCCTAGCTGATGACACAAAGCTAGGAGGGATAGCTAATACTAGAGAAGAGAGAGAGAGGATTCAAAAAGATTTAAATAAACTGGAGAAGTGGGCAGCAACTAACAGAATGGTTTTTAACAGGGAGAAATGCAAAGTACTACATCTGGGCAATAAAAATGAAAAAAGCAAATATAGAATGGGAGGAATAGGGCTAAGTGACAGCACATGTGAAAAAGACTTGGGTATACTAATAGATCACAGACTGAATATGAGTCAACAGTGTGATGCAGCAGCAAAAAAGGCAAATGCAATTCTAGGATGTATTAACAGAAGCATACAGTCTAGATCACGTGAAGTCATTATTTCCCTCTACTCCTCTTTGGTCAGACCTCATCTGGAATATTGTGTCCAGTTTTGGGCACCACATTTTAAAAAAGACATCAACAAACTGGAGCAAGTTCAGAAAAGAGCGACCAGAATGGTGACCGGTCTGCAAACCCTGTCTTATGAGGAAAGGTTGCAGGATTTGGGAATGTTTAGTTTGCAAAAGAGAAGACTGAGAGGAGACTTAATAGCTGTCTACAAATATCTAAAGGGCTGTCACATTGTAGAAGGATCAACTTTATTCTCATTTGCACAAGGAAAGACTAGAAGCAATGAGATGAAACTGAATGGGAGGAGACACAGATTAGATATTAGAAAAAACTTTTTGACAGTTAGAGTGATCAATGAGTGGAACAGGCTGCCACGAGAAGTGGTGAGTTCTCCTTCAATGGAAGTCTTCAAACAGAGGCTGGACAGACATCTGACTGGGATGATTTAGCGAATCCTGCTTTGAGCAGGGGGTTGGACCAGATGGCCCAGGAGGTCCCTTCCAACTCTACGATTCTATGATTCTATGATTCTATGAACAGACGGGCTTTAGGCAATTTAGCCCCCAGGACCAACTCGATAGCGCAGTCAAAGGGTCTATGTGGTGGCAGCGTCTCGGCCTCGCTTTCAGAGAACACATCTTCGAATTCTTTCAGGTACTCCGGAATACCTTCCAGCTCGACAGATGACACAGACACAGATTTAGCAGGTTCAACCAATAGTGCAGACGTATCACATAACATCGAATCATTAAACCCCCACTGAACAATCTCCCCCGTTTTCCAGTTAATGACTGGGTTATGGCGTTGTAACCAGGGCATGCCCAACACCAATCCTGCTGGTAGATTGTCCAGAACCAAACAACTTAATTTTTCCACATGGGTAGCGCCCACTTTGAGTGAAAACAAGTCAGACATAAAGAGAATTCCCTCTTTAGTGAGGGGGGAGGAGTCAATGGCCACCACTTTGATCGGAACCTTAAGTCTAACTGTCCCTATCTTACAGCGTGTGACCAATTGGGAGTCAATGAGATTGATGGATGATCCGCAGTCCACGAAAGCTGGAGAGGGAAAACAACAATCGTCCACTAACAGTTCCACATGAAGCAACACCTTCGAAAATGAGGAAAAGGGTACCTGAGGGTCTGAGTAGTCTCCTCGCTGACTACCCAGACCTAGTCGTTTCCCGTCGACCGGGTTGAGGATGGACAATCAGGACACTCCCTTTTCCAATGTCCCATTTTACCACAGTAGAAGCATAACTGCTTTTCTCTCCGGCGTTGTCTCTCCTTTTCCTTCAGGGAGAGAACCCCTACGTCCATGGGTACAGAAACAGTCTCTTTTCCACTAGGGAACAATGGAGTCTCCGCCTGCATCATCCCCCTGGCCCACAGCCTGCGGTCCATCCGGACGGCCTGGGTCATGGCGTCCTCGAGAGAGTTAGGTGGGGGATGTAATGCCAAGGCATCCTGTAACCACTCGGACAAACCTCTGCGAAAGAGTCCTCGGAGTGCGGCGTCATCCCAAGAGACCTCTGCGGCCCAGAGGCGGAATTCTGTGCAAAACCTCTCAGCCGAGTGTTTCCCCTGACAGACACTCATCACCATGTCCTCTGCCAATCGCACTCAGTCTGGCTCATCATATATGTGCCCGAGGGCCTCAAAAAACGCATTCACAGACAATCTCTCAGGGGCAGTGGGAGGAAGGGAGAAATCCCAAGCTTGTGGTATCCTCTTAACAGAGACATAATGACCCCTACCTTCTGACTTTCGTCCCCAGAGGAACGTGGCCTCAAACTAAAGAAGAGTTTGCACCCCTCCATGAAGACCCTGAGCTCCTTTTTGTTCCCAGAAAATAAATCAGGCAGTTTAACAGGTGGTTCTGGGGACACCAAAGCAACATCACTCGCCCCAGCCCCCAGAGACCCAGCAGCTCAGAAACCTGCTGCTGAGAACAAGCCAGAGCTTGCTGCTCCAGAGATAATCCCTGAAACATCTGACTCAGATTTTTCATTTGTTCAGCAAGAGATTGTATGGGATCCATATTTCTCATCAGAGGAAAAAAAAAACAAAACAAAAAACAAAAATCTTAATGGTCAGTTATAATGTCAGGAACACCGCACTGTACTTGCTCACTGAGCCAGTGAGCGTGTCCTGAGTGTCAGGATCCTGTCAGTGCCGGCGTGCAGCCTCCGCTGAGCAGGGACTCTCCCACACTGTAGGGGTACCGGGGCAGGTACAGCCAGAAAATACCGATGCACAGTACCTGTGGATGCTGAAGTTTAGCAAGCAGACACGGGACCTACGGTCATGTGACTGCAAGGGGGCGGGGCTTAGCGTCATGCTTAGTGAGATGGAAAGACACTATACAGAATTACTCAGAGTCAGGCAAAACGGGGTTCATACACAGAGATAGCCGTAACGTACCAAGGATGAGACAGAGCGGATAGTCAGGGCCAAGCAGCAGTCAAAACCAAACAGACACAGAAGGTACCAAGCAGAATCCAAAGCAATATCCAGAGAACAGACCAAGTCATACACAGATTATCAAGCAACCAGAACACAGCAAAAACACACTCAGGGGTCACCACACTATGCCAAGGGCAAGAGTATAACTGACAGGGATGGGAGCGTCCTGAGGTTATAAGAAGCCTCTCCAGAACCAGGGAGAGGCCACAATCATAGCCCCAGGTGTGCAGGTAAGCCTGCACCGGGATCACAACCTTTAACCCCAGAAATGCCAGTCATCAGCACTGGTTCCAGACATTAACCCCACGTGTGCGAGTCAAACCCGCACTGAGATCATGACACTACCTTTTTTGGAGTAAAATATAAAATTATTAGTCTTGTATCTCTTTGCTCTATAACGAATTCATACTTGCCTGAAGTTGATTACGCTAATTTGGGTGGGCTTCGGACCCTCTTTATTAATTTTAAAGCGAGCGAAGTGTGCTCGGGGCTATTTGGGCTAGCTGGCAGTGATAGAAGGGGTTTTATAAGCTGATTGTCTGGCTGCGACCAGAGCCTTTATAATTCCCTTGCTGTAGCGAACCTAATAGCCAGTGCACAGCAAGTAACCGACAGTGATTAATTATCCTAGGTGCAGTTCCCTGACCCGAGGGTAAGGGGTGCGTCGGGGAGCTGCAAGTTCCAAAGCGGAACTGGAAAGTGGGATATACATAAATCCCGGCAGTTTGTAACACAGTGGTGGGATAGCTAAAATAAGCCCCCTGCAGTAAATTGTTAGGTCAAGACTAGCTTGCTGTTTTTCATCACAGTGTGGCAGTGGAGGGATAGCTAAGATAAGCCCCCTGGACCACTCTTCAATCTGATAAAAGCTCTTCTGACTTCCAGTTCATTAATTTCAAGCTTAAGTCTCTTTACCACTACCCGAACTTGTGTCTTCCTCAGTTTGGAGTCACCTGCAGCTTTGGGACTTGTGCAGCGCAGCTCCTCCTGAAGCCTCTTGATGGTTTTACTCACATATTCATATTCATGGAGGTGGCTCATGACCCAGGAGTCATAGGTGGAAACAGACTCCTGGGGTCTCTACAATCCCCAACCTGAGGACTGTGAGGTCAGCCTCACCTCTGTGAGCACTCAGCTTTACTCCGGAAGGACCGCTATCATGCACGCTGGTAGCTTTTTCCTCCATGTTGGAAGCCTTGTAGCTTCTTTAGGTCCCCACAGACTTGTGCGGAGTAGGAGACACATTGCTGCACGAACTGAGTCTTCTGATGTGCAGGCCAGTCGCTGGCTTCTCCTGCCTGTCACCAGCCTGGTTTGGGGAACAGAAGCCTGGGTCTTGGCTCCATCACTCATCCCAGGAAACCCACTCCGTCCCTGGGTAGAAGAGAGAACAGATCCCCATGTGGAGAGGTGTTGGTTCTCTTAGTTAAGGAGAAAACCATAGGATCAGCAACGGCCACACCTCCACTCACCACAATGAGCAACAGCTGATCAGAGCTGCACTCACTATTCTGCTGTGCAGACACTGTGTACTTATATTACATTACTGATATTGTACTGATCCTGAGTTGCATCCTGTATTGTACACTAATGCTGCTCTAAGGTTGTGATCAGGTTGTCATATTTTCCCCCTGAAGACATCAGTGCATCATTGTATTGTGGTAATGATAACCAAATGAGGTCATTGTCTTCCCTTTGATATGTTTAGATTTCCTTGTGTCATGCAGCTGTAAGAGGCACTGGAAGTAAGACTCGTTGGATGCAGTGAAGAGCCAGAGGCAGAGAAGGGGTTAACAGAATTGACTAGAATAGGTTACTATCATACAAGGAATACTCCACACAGGGAGACGAGATCAGTAACGGCAACAACAGGATTTGCACAAAAACATAATATTTGACAAGAAGGTGTACGAAAAAGATAAGTAATCGTTTGCAGTTCTTGTTGGGGAAAGGATAGAATATCTCCCACTGGCATCGTAGACAATGTCTCTGGCTCTGTTACAGAGGAATGAAAAGCACCGTCTCCAGACCGTGCCGATGTATCCGATCCCGCTTGGCTTGAGTGCGCTGGAGGGTAGAAACAGTCTTTTTTGTGGATTCCTCTGGAATGGTACCGAACACAAACCGTATGCACGCTCGTGGGCCTCGGCAGTGTGCGAACCTCTGAAGTAGTCTCTAGGAACGGAGCAAGTCAGATTGTCTCTCACTGAGAGCGGGAAGGAACCGTGCAGTAAGGAAGGGTCCGAGGACAGCTCAGTAGGGACACAGTCAGTTTACAAGTCAGAATGCTGGGGGATGTTTGATGTGGAATTAGCAGTCAGAGCAGTGGGGAGTGAGTCAACCTTCTCCTTGTTCTTGTTAGGAATGGCGGAACGCACTAAATAAATAAATAATAAAGTGTGTTCGCCGCTCGGGGTCCACCATGCCGAAGGTGTTAACACTGCTGCTAAATAATGGTGAATACTAAATATGGCGGTATTATTGCACGCAGGTTGGACGTCACCCGGTGTGCGCTGGGCATACTCTGTTGGCTTCACAGAGACGCCTAAGGCATTAACATAAATACTGAGCCTGTTGGACTCACAGGTCTCAGAGAAGTGCACGCACGGTATGTGGTCACAGGAGTTGGGCCCTAGGCAGAGGGTCAGAGTCCATCTACACCCACCGTACGTGCGGCGTTGCAACTGCGGATGCCGAGAGGAGTTGCAGATTGCAGCGCGGCGACAGACACTGCCGCTAATCGACAATGCCCAGTAGCAGGCGCACTGTCGGACGCTAGCACTGTGGAGGATGCTGTTGTGCCTTGTAGCTTGCCACTGGCTGGCACAGAATCTAAAGCTAAGTCCCTATACACACTCGTAATATCAGAGGAAGGGGATCTTAATGAGTCATTCGCAAGTTCATGCATCAATCATCATTCACACAGTAGCAACTAGAGACTATACTAGTGCATGGCCGAGCGGCCATGCAGACCTTTTATAGCCGTGCGCTTCCGGGACCTTCCAAATCTCTGAGATGGACCAATGAGATCAGGAGAAGGACCTGAGCATGTGACTCCCGATCTCCAATGGGAGATCGTCTCGTGAGCATGCCCAGTAGCGTGACGAGAGGACTTAATCTCTGGAGCGTTTTGCTGCAAAGCAGTGTGCATTGCTATTTCTGACCCAAAGGTGACAGCAACAGCCAGAACCACAGAGCAGGTGTCATGATCCAGGATGGGGTTTCGCTTTGACCCGTCCTGGTCAGACTGGGGGTTAATTGTTCTGCCTCTCTCTGGCAGAGGGCGGCTATTTAATGCTCACTGGACCTAGGTCCGGTGTCAGTTATACTGCCCTCGGCTGAGTTAGTTGACCTCTTGTGTACGTGTGCCTTGTGCCAGATAACTTGTTGCTTGTTTCGTTGTGATCCGGTTCTATCCCTGTTACGAGTTCTGCCTGCCCCTCTTGTACCGCACCGCTCTCTCGTGTATGACTCTCTGCTTGTGACTCGACTACTCTCTGCTCGTCCCTTTGGTACCGCACCACCCTCTTGTGTATAACCTTTGGCTTTGTCTGACCTCCCGTCTGATTATCCCTCCTGTACCTCATTTGCCCGTACTGTGTATGAACTCCGTTTTGCCCGACGCTGAGTTTTCTATCTTCTCTGAAAGCAGGACGTTAAGCCCTGTCCCCTTGCAGTCACATGACCATAGGTCCTGTGCCAGCTTGCTAACCTTCAGCGTTCAGGTCCTGTGCATCTGTACTTTCTGGCTGTTCCTGTCCCCAGGGGTCCCTACAGTGCGGGTGAGTCCCTGCTCAGCGGAGGCTGTACGCCGGCGCTGTCAGGATCCTGATAGCAGGTCTGGGCAGAGCATCTGGGATGCTGAGACTGCTGAGCAATCTCCTCTGTGGTTGATAGACAATGAGAGACCGCAGAATGTGAGGCTCTGGATTCCTGCTGAGCCGCTGCAGGAACCCGACGCCTAACATTACCCCCCTCCTAGGGCCCCCTCCCCCTGAGCCTTCCAATCCATCAAAAAAAAGTTTTTGCCACGTACCACCTTGTGTACCATAGAGACATAGGCCTCAGACTCGTCCAAAGACAAGTCTGATGTCCCGGCAGATGGCTCAGAAAACCGGGACATGTGAACAGGTTTGAGAAGGGACACGTGGAAGGCGTCAGGGATGGCAAAGTCGCCAGGAGCAAAAGTTGGAGCGGGGCGCCGATATGTGTCTTGAGTGACATGCGGGGTGCGACCCAAACAGTCGCAAACCTCCATTGCCCGGTCTGCCACCGGCAAGGGATACAGTAACCCAGCCGGCCTCTGTTTAGAGGAGCCGCTCTGAGCACAAGAGGCGCATGCCTGAATATATTTTTTAGTGTCCCGAGCCCTGTGCGGCCACTAATAAGACCTTGCCAGGAGTTTTGTGGTCTGCTTGTAACCAAAGTGACCACCGATCCTGGACGCATGTGCCCACGCGAGAACCTTGAACCGCAGATGAGGTGGGACAAAGGTCTTGGCCGACGGCACAGATTCAAGGGCGGCCGTAACCGTGGACCTCAGATTTCCAGTGGAGGGTGCGGACAGACCCATGGGCACCTCCACAGAGACTACTTGGACACTGCCCCCCATGCACCTTCCCACACAGTCCTTGCTCCAGCCCAGTATACTCCCCGAGGACCACTCTATATGAGGGGAATGGCAACGGAGCCAGGGAAGTCCGAGAAGCACCTGTTCGATGCCCTTTGGCATAATGAGCAGGGACAGCGTCTCGTGATGAGACGGGGAGATTGAAAACCCCAGGGGTGCTGTCTGGTGGGTAATCTGAGATGGTAAGGTAGATCCGTTGACCACCCTGACGGTTACGGGGTGAGGAAGTGGCACCAGTCGAATAGCATGCTTTTGGGCGAAGGCCGAAGGCATAAAATTCCCTTCTGCCCCAGAGTCCACCGTGACCTCTACTTCCCAGGTGGAAGCTTCCCTGTCTAACGTCCCTCGGAATACCGGTTTGGAGGAGAAAGTTCTCGTATTAGGTAGATCCTCACCAACTACTACTGGAAGCGAACGTTTTTTCGATCACTGCGGACACCTGTTAGCCATGTGGCGAGACTGTCGACACAGGTAACAGCATGTGGAGCCCTGTGTCGGACACGGTTTGGGACCGGTATGAGACATATCCATGGGCTCAGGAGGTATAACTTCCAGATCAGGGGGTTCAAGCAATTCAGAGAAGTCGGGATCCAACCCAAGCTTCTGTCTGGATTGAGTATGCTCCAGCCCACGCTCTGTAAAACGGAGGTCAATACGGGTGGAAATCGCAATCAACTCCTCTAGGCTTACGGGAACCACCCTGGTAGATAAAGCATCTTTGACATGCTCAGCCAACCCTCTCCAGAACACAGGGATGAGTGTTTTATCAGGTCACTCCAGCTCAGAAGCCAGTGTCCAGAAACGGACGGCGTACTGACTGACCGACAGGGATCCCTGTGTTAACGCAAGTAACTGGAGAGAGGTGTCGTGAGAGACCCGGGTGTCATGATACCAGTGCTGGGTGACCGGCACTTCTGGGGTTAATGTTCTGATCGCAGTGCAGACTCTCACCTGCACACCTGGGACCTATTATGGTGGCCTCTTATTGGTTCTGGGGAGGCTTCTTATAGCCTCAGGAAGCTCCCATCCCCCGTCAGTTATACTTTCGCCCTTGGCATTGTGTGGTGACCCCTGAGTGTGTTAGTGCTGTGTTCTGGTTGCTTGATTCTCTGTGTATGACTCGGTCTGTTCTCTGGATATCGCTTTGGATTCTGCTTGGTACCTTCTATGTCCGTTTGGTTTTTGATCTCTGCTTGGCCCTGACTGTCCGTTCTGTCTCATCCCTGGTACTGTATTGATATCTTGTGTATGACCTTTGGCTTTGTCTGACCTTCCGTCTGTTTATCCCTCCTGTACCTCGCTTGCCTGTAATGTGCTTGACCTCTGCTTTGCCTGACTCTGAGTTATCTTGCTCCTCTGAAAGCAGGACGCTAAGCCCCGCCCCCTTGCAGTCACATGACTGTTCACATAACCGTAGGTCCTGTGCCTGCTTTCTAAACTTCTACATTCAGGTCCTGTGAATCTTTATTTTCCGGCTGTTCTTGTCCCCAGGGGTCCCTACGGTACGGGTGAGTCCCTGCTTAGCGGAGGCTGTACGCCGGCACTGTCAGAACCCTGACATTATAACTGACCAGTAAGTTTTTTGGGGGTTTTTTATGCAGAGAGCTATGGATCCCATACAGTCTCTGGCTGACCAGATGAAAGGTCTGAGTCAGATGTTTCAGGGTTTATCTCTGGAGCAGCAAGCTCTGGCTCGTTCTCAGCAGCAGGTTTCTGAGACAGTGCGGGGGACATTAGCTGCTGGGTCTCTGGGGGCTGGGTCGAGTGATGTTGTTTTAGTGTCCCCAGAACCACCTGTTAAACTGCCTGACTTTTTTTCTGGAAACAAAAAGGAGTTCAGGGTCTTCATGGAGGGGTGCAAACTTTTTTTTAGTTTGAGACCACATTCCTCTGGGGACGAAAGTCAGAAGGTTGGGGTCATTATGTCTCTGTTAAGACGGTTCCCACAAGCTTGGGCTTTCTCCCTTCCTCCCACTGCCCCTGAGAGAGTGTCTGTGAATGCATTTTTTGAGGCCCTCGGGCACATTTATGATGAGCCTGACCGAGTGCGATTGGCAGAGGACATGGTGATGAGTGTCTGTCAGGGGAAACACTCAGCTGAGTGGTTGTGTACTGAATTCCGCCGCTGGGCCGCAGAGGTCTCTTGGAACGACGCCGCACTCTGAGGATTCTTTCGCAGAGGCTTGTCCGAGCGGCTGCAGGATGCCTTGGCGTTACATCCCCCACCTAACTCTCTCGAGGACGCCATGACCCAGGCCGTCTGGATGGACCGCAGGCTGCGGGCTAGAGGGGTGATGCAGGTGGAAACTCCATTGTTCCCCAGTGGAAAAGAGACTGCCCCTGAGCTCATGGATGTAGGCGCCCTCTCCCTGAAGGATACGGAGAGGAAACGCTGGAAGGACAAGCAGTTATGCTTTTACTGCGGTAAAATGGGACATTGGAAAAGGGAGTGTCCTGATTGCCCGTCTTCAAACCCGGTCGGCGGGAAACGACTAGGTCTGGGTAGTCAACGGGGAGACTACTCAGACCCTCAGGTACCCTTTTCCTCATTTTCTAAAGTGTTACTGCCTGTGGAACTGTTTGTGGACGGTAGTTCTTTTTCCTCTACAGCCTTCGTAGACTGTGGATCATCGATTAATCTCATTGACTCCCAATTGGTCACACACTGCAAGATAGGGACAGTTAGGCTCAAGGTTCCGATCAAGGTGATGGCCATTGACTCCTCTCCCCTCACTAAGGAGGGAATTAGCTTTATGTCTGACTTGTTTTCGCTCAGAGTGGGCGCTACTCATGTCGAAAACCTAAGTTGTTTTGTGCTGGACAATCTACCTGCAGGGTTGGTGTTGGGCATGCCCTGGTTACAACGCCATAACCCAGTTATTAACTGGAAAACGGGGGAGATTGTTCAATGGGGGTTTAATGATTTTGAGTTATGTGATAAATCTGCACTGCTGGTTGAACCTGTTAAATCTGTGTCTGTATCATCTGTCGAGCTGGAAGGTATTCCAGAATGCCTGAAGGACTTCGAAGATGTATTCTCCGAAAGCGAGGCCGAGACGTTACCGCCACATAGACCCTTTGACTGCGCTATTGAGCTGGTCCCGGGGGCTAAATTACCTAAAGCCCATCTGTTTAATTTGTCCGGTCCTGAGCGCTTAGCTATGAAGGAGTACATTGCTGAAAGTCTGTGCAAAGGACACATACGTCCTTCAGTCTCACCTGTGGCGGCAGGTTTCTTTTTTGTAAAGAAAAAAGATGGCGGGTTACGTCCCTGTCTCGACTTCCGGGAGCTTAATCAGATTACTGTACGGAATACGTACCCCCTTCCGTTGATTCCCGATTTATGTAACCAACTATCAGGGGCAAAGTGGTTTTCTAAACTGGATCTTTGGGGGGCATATACACTCACTGGCCACTTTATTAGGTACACATGTCCAACTGTGTGTTAAGACTTAATTTCTAATCAGCCAATCACATGGCGGCAACTCAGTGCATTTAGGCATGTAGACATGGTCAAGACAATCTCCTGCAGTTCAAACCGAGCATCAGTATGGGGAAGAAAGGTGATTTGAGTGCCTTTGAACGTGGCATGATTGTTGGTGCCAGAAGGGCTGGTCTGAGAATTTCAGAAACTGCTGATCTACTGGGATTTTCACGCACAACCATCTCTAGGGTTTACAGAGAATGGTCCGAAAAAGAAAAAAAATCCAGTGAGCGGCAGTTCTGTGGCCGGAAATGCCATGTTGATGCCAGAGGTCAGAGGAGAATGGGCAGACTGGTTCGAGCTGATAGAAAGGCAACAGTGACTCAAATTGCCACCCGTTACAACCAAGGTAGGCAGAAGAGCATCTCTGAACGCACAGTGCGTCGAACTTTGAGGCAGATGGGCTACAGCAGCAGAAGACCACACTGGGTACCACTCCTCTCAGCTAAGAACAGGAAACTGAGGCTACAATTTGCACAAGCTCATCGAAATTGGACAGTAGAAGATTGGAAAAACGTTGCCTGGTCTGATGAGTCTCGATTTCTGCTGCGACATTCGGATGGTAGGGTCAGAATTTGGCTTAAACAACATGAAAGCATGGATCCATCCTGCCTTGTATCAACGGTTCAGGCTGGTGGTGGTGGTGTCATGGTGTGGGGAATTTTTTCTGGGCACTCTTTGGGCCCCTTGGTACCAATTGAGCATCGTTGCAACGCCACAGCCTACCTGAGTATTGTTGCTGACCATGTCCATCCCTTTATGACCACAATGTACCCAACATCTGATGGCTACTTTCAGCAGGATAATGCGCCATGTCATAAAGCTCGAATCATCTCAGATTGGTTTCTTGAACATGACAATGAGTTTACTGTACTCAAATGGCCTCCTCAGTCACCAGATCTCAATCCAATAGAGCATCTTTGGGATGTGGTGGAACGGGAGATTCGCATCAGGGATGTGCAGCCGACAAATCTGCGCCAACTGTGTGATGCCATCATGTCAATATGGTCCAAAATCTCTGAGGAATGCTTCCAGCACCTTGTTGAATCTCTGCCACGAAGAATTGAGGCAGTTCTGAAGGCAAAAGGGGGTCCAACCCCTTACTAGCATGGTGTACCTAATAAAGTGGCCAGTGAGTGTAATTTGATAAGGGTTCGAGGGGGATGAATGGAAAACCGCGTTCCTCATGACCGAGGGACTATTTGAAAATTTTGTCATGCCGTTTGGTCTTACCAACGCCCCCCGCCATATTTCAGAATTTCATCAACGTGGTATT